>NW_025422006.1:10478304-11148506 GCF_011764305.1 Mustela putorius furo
GTGCATTTGTCGGTTAAAAATTGTGAGAGGAGCAATCATTATTTAAAAGCAAACATCAGTAGATTACTCCAGAAGAGAATGGGATGACAAGAACGTTGAAGGTGAAGCAAATAGCTGGTTACCCTGAACAGTTTATACCTTAAACAACTGAATTCAAGCAGCTCGGTTAGCGTTGTGACCCGATTTGAAGCTTTGCTGGGTGTTAGTGAGTGTTCCTGATCGACATTCGCGCAGACAATACTGCTCTGCTCTGAGCGGGAGTAATTACTGATAAGCCCATAGCAAATAGATGACAGGTATTTCTAAAGCTTCAGGTCTGCTCCTCAGCTCCCCCCTCACTGCACTTTAGGAAGAAGGCAAATCCCACCACCAACGATGCAAGAAAAGTCCTTGGAGATCTTGATAAGGTTGCAGCTGGAGCTCTAGGCACAGATTTGTCTTCCTGATGAAAGGAAAGCTGCACGCCAGTGGCAAAGAGAGATGTCCAGAGCACCAGGGCCAAAGCACCAAGAATACTTGTTCTTTTGGTAATTGCCAACACAACCATGTCTGCAGTCTTGCTCCTGAGCAGCATTTATACCTCTGGAGAGAAGGGGCGGGCAGCAGTCAGGGGCTCAGACGTAGCTCGCCCTGCCCTCTATTGCTTCCCCTCCCCACCCCAGATTGCCAGAGAGAGCCACTCAGCCAACTAGAAGGACATTTGCTGTAACGTGGCGTTGCAGTGTTGGGTAGATCTCCCGAAGTCTCTGGCAAAGTCATTTCTCTGCTGAATAGAAGAGTACATGTTTCTCTTCTTCCTAGGAATGGCCCAAAGCACATAGGCTTCTGGGTCTCCTAAGACAGGTTGCCAGGGATCATCGGTACTTCTCTGCTCAAGTCTGGCCTTATAACATTTCACAGGGGTGCACAGAGATTGTTACAGTGCAGGTTCGCACTCCAACTTTCTTACTTATTAAAGTCCATGCCCCTTAGGAAATGCAATCATAATTTAATGGTTTAATAATTTCATGCAGTAGTTCTCAAAGTATATTCCTCCATCTCCATCCCAATCAGCAACAGCAGCATCCCCTAAGAATTTGTCAGAAATGCAAATTTTCAGGCCCCACAGTAGAATTACTGAAACAAACCCTACAGGGTGAGGTGTGGCCCAGAAACCCCTGTTCCAACAAGCCTTCAAGGGAATTTGGTTGCAGGCAAAACTGTGAGAAACACTGCCCTAGTCAGTAGTTAATTTAGTACTAGATTCCTAAGATGATGAGAGTGTGTATGTGTGTGTGGGGGGTGCTGGTATATGGAAACTCAGAGCTTAATGGAGGAGTTTTACATATACTTATGTAATTTCATTACCTGTAGGAGGTAAGACACTGAAAATATGATGGTAAAAGGTAATGTGGACCTTTACAAGAAGCATGGTGTCTCAGACAAACCCACCGATACCCATGCAACACAGGGGTTATCATCTAGGTAAATATGATGTTCTGTACTGGCACAGTTCAGAGTAATTCTACCTGGGAAATTTTGGGGGAGCTTTAAAGAAGAATAAAACCCTACAATGACTGGGCTTTGTTATATCCCTGGCACTGATAAAACACTATATCCTTCTTTTTTTTTTTTTTAATTTCTTCATTTGAGAGAAAGAAAGAGAAAAAGCAGGGTGGGGGGCACAGTGAGAGGAAGGAGGAGGCTCCCCACCGAGCAGGAAGCCTGACACAGGGCTGGATCCCAGGACTCTGGGATCATGACCTAAGTCAAAGGCAGATGCCTAACCAACTGAGCCACCCAGGCGCCCCAACATCTTTTCTTACTTAACTTTCCCCAAGTTTTTCCTATATCCCTCTTACACAACAAAGAACCAAAGCTCAAAAGGAGGGTCAGTAACATGTGAAACATTTGTGCTCTTTCTACAGCTAATGATCTGAACTGGGACCCGAGGATCGTACCTTGACCCTGGCAGTCACAGAGGCCGCGAACGGTGTGCACTATCACTGTTTGGACCGTGATTCTGGGCACAGGGAAGGTGAAATTCCTATGTTGACGGGGTAGCCTGAGAAGGCCTCTCTGGCCTTTACCCCAGAGGCTAGTGAGGAAACCCGTGAAGAATTTATGCACAGATGAACTCTGGTGTGTACAGAGAGTGAAATCTGAAAGCAGTGGCCTGTGTTCTCCATTCTATTCTGCATCTACTTCTCAAGCTGTCGACCCCTCTGATTAAACTCTGAACTCTGGCTCCTTGAGGCTCAGATCTTATGTCTTCTGATAATATTGCCACCCAAATCCGGGGGCTTCTCTAAACCTAAATGAGCCCCACAGGTCTATGGCTATCTTAGAATAAATCTACAAGGCTCAATGCCTTCAATTAGGGATCTCATCACGTGGGGAGAAGGTAGTGAAAAAATGGGAACTGGGCAGGAACATGGAGCTGAACCTCGGGTCACAAATAGTATTATCCTTGGGTCGACATTCGGACTTCATCTTTCAATGGTCTTTTTATGTACCCAAACAACTTATTTTTTAATACCTTATAGGACAGAGATTTCAAGCTTGATAATATTTGGACAACTAAAGACTAAGAAACACATTCACATTTTAAGGTACGTGCTCAGATGAAAAACAGGAAGGCTTTTATCTCCTCACTTCCCAGGCTATTTAGTATTTCACTTTTATAATAATCACAAGGTAAGGCAACCCTGCCGGTCATAGACTCTGGGGTCAGAAGGACAGCATTTGACTATTGACTTCATTATTATTATTGTTTTTTGACTTTTAAAATATCATTATTTATTAGCAATGTTCCCTAAAGTAAATTAGTCAACCTGTCCATTCTGCTATTTCGTTATCATTTGTGAAAACAGTTACAAATAGAAGCTTTCCCACTGGGATGCTTGAGGGTTAAATTAATGTTTAGAATTAAAAAATAATGATGATATAAGTTGGTTTTTGTTGTAGTCGGTATGATGATTAGCTAGAAAACCACAATACCTTCAATTCATGGTTCAATTTCTGTGGTTTTAAGATTCAGTTTTTCAAGGTACCAGTTTAATGTTCACTCAATGATATTTTTTACATTTTATTTTTATTTTTTAAATTTAATTTTATTTTCTCAGTGTTCCAAGATTCATCGTTTACACACCACACATTCAATGATTTTTAAGAATATAATGTGGCAATATATTGTTTCAAATGTTCTATCTTGTTATCTTTCGTTTCATCTTGCAACTTAAAAAAAGAAGACTGTTATAGAAGGGATTTCTCTGCTTTATAAATCTATGACTAATCGTATGTAGTCTCTTTATACAATAAACCCAAATACTGAAGAACAAGTAAGGAGAAATAGCAAGAAAAAAAGTCAACCCCCATCTGGAACCAGGGGCTCATCATTACCCCTTGGCTACTGGGAACCCTTGATGCGTGAAGAACAACTTCCCAGACGGCCCCAGAAAGGGTATTTTCATAACCTGTTTACTTCAGGTTGTGGTGGGATTCAAAGCCCAGCATGGTGGGAAACAATGAAAGCTAGCATAAGGGCTGGGAAACCCACCTTATCTCCTTCTTCTACTTCACAGAGTTTCTCCTCGGTTGCAGGATTAAAGACAGGAAATTTCTTGCCACTCACTGAATTATGCCACTCATTGTTTATGAAAATCTGCAGAGAGGGAGAGAAAGGAGGTGAACAAACCTTTAAATAGGCAACAAATTTGATGAATTCTTTTATAAACTTAGAGTATTATAAAATGCCTACGTGAGGCCAATTTAAAACCTTCACACACCTCTCCGTGACCCTGCAAGGAATTTTTGGCTGTTTGAGACATTTTATACAGCATACACACATGCGTGTGTGAGCTCATACACACGTATTAAAATAAGGTAATACTTTGAAATTACACTGAGGTACGAGATTATTTCAACCCTGGAAAATACAAACTGGAGAAAACCATCTAGAAAAAGTACTTTTATCCGAGTTTGAGGCAAGACCAAAGGCTTTGGTGGCTTTAATCTTCATTAATTTTAACTTTTCCCTTTAGATTCTGAGCGTCCTCCTGTTGGGCTGCTGGTGATTTGGTTTCATAAGTGACTGTTTCCTGATCCTTTATTTTACTATTATAAAGGTAGCGTGGAGGACGGTTTTAAAAGAAACTTGCTTAGAAAAAAAAAATTGGCTAATGACATGTTTTTACTGGCTGTTTCCAGGGATAAGGGTTTAATTCTTTTAAAGAGTTATCTAATCATTTATTTGTCCTCAGATTAAATCAGGTACTGGATTTCTTAATGATATCTAAGAGACATGCATCAAAGAGACAGAGGGGTCTAGAAACATGGAATTTCGCTCTGTGTATAAACGAACGGAAATACTTAAATGTGTTAGTATATTGTTTAAAAAGTCCCAAATTTCAACTTTGCTGCCTTTAACTGCTCCTTCACTATGCAGCCTACTAGGGCTTTGAGATATCTGTCATTCATTCAACTTTTAGTGCAGTAAAATATACAATGTCTAATTAAGAAGTACTGCTTTTGTAGTAAAGAAAATTTCATTTTGGGTAAAAGCTAGAATTTCTTCCCCCTCCTGTTATTTCATTACTTCTTGTTTACTTTCCTTTTTCTTACTTATTTTTGAACGATAAATATTATCGTAGGTATGCTACTGAACTTTATGTATTACCATTTTCTGTCGGATTTCTTGTTACACTGTGAATTATTTGATGTAATTATGAATCACAGGTAGTTGATAAGTGAAGGGGACAGCTGCCCTGCATTTGTTTACATTTATCTAATTCAGACACCTCCCCTTACTTGGTACTTAAAGTTAAATTATTAATAGGCCACTGAGGGACAAAGTAGTGAAACACGGCCCCTCTCCCCCACCAAGGTTTAAATTTGTTGCTATACTAAACAACAGTCGGCTATTAAAAGTTCCCCAGTGGCGGCTAGCAAGATTATACATTTTTAGTTTAATTACTTTTATTAGGCATATTTGAAATAAGTTTTAAAATTAACCTGTGAGTTTATACTGACTCAGCTATTCTATTGAATAGTGTCCATAAATATCCGGAGCTAACTATCCAGTCACATTCATGAAATGTGTATCACCCTGTATCCCTAAATGCTTAAGTCGAATTAATTCCATATTCTGTCATTTACAACATTACTTAGACAGACAGCCTGTTCTCCAAAGTATTTCCCTGCTCTGCTAAACTTCCATCACCAAACTTGTCACTTTTTTAAAAAGTCACTTTTGAAATGTGTGCCCTCTCTCCTAGGCCGTAAGCTTGGTCAAGGTCAAGGTCAAGGACGATGTTGGTCTGGCTTCCTGGTTCATCCTCAGTGTCCAGCACAGTCCCGGCCCTCGAGTGGTTTGCAGCTCCGTCATGAATTCTTGAATAAATCACTTACAACCGATTCGAAGAACCTACGATCCAGTAGCTACCCATGGGTAAGATCTATAATGTTCTGCACACGGACACAGTATATTTGTGATTTGCTGGAAAAAAACAAAAACAAACAAAACAAAACAAAAAACAAACAAAGGGGAGGATAAGCCTTCTTATTTGCCTATTCACACCGATCCAGTAACTCGTGTGTCCAAACAGCATCCAGTCAGTGTTCAGAGGAGCTCAGGAAACTAGAGCGCTAGCCGGGAATCGACAGGGAGAAGATGGGAGCGTGAGTAAATAAGAGGGCGGGGGTGCAGAGCCGCGGAGATGAGGAGACGAGGAGACGAGGTGTGCAAGGACACGTATGTGGGGGTGTGGGAAAGGATAATGGGACACAGATGAAACCGTACAATCCCCACTGTCCTTCAAGAAAAACGTGTTGGCATCTGAGTTCAACTTGAAGAAAGATAAATTCAGATTAAAATACTGACTTGCTCAACGTCTCTTAGGGTCAATCAGCATTCCAGCTCTCGCAAACACATTTTGCAGAATCCTAATAATTAGGCTTGAGGCAAGTGTTTTCCCTTATGTGTCTCTAGCCCTTCCTTTTTCATACTTTCTTCCCAAAGGTTGGCTGCGAAATATCTGAATCAACATGTTCCAAACACAGTTCATGGTCGCCTCAGCTTTATGCTGCTCTTGACTCGACTACAGTTCTATAGTTTGCACATTCTCTCCCTCCCTCCTCTCTCTCACACACACACACACACACACACACAGAGACACACACAGACACACGTTTTCTCTCCTGTTAATGATACACACAGTCCCTAGTCATTGTTTGGTTATCATGCTCTTCTATACTATCTTATACACACATACACACAAACCAACAAAACAAAAATACAAACACAAAAAACTCCCTGTTCTTCCTCTGCCTAGTTGAAATTCCCCACCCCCCCACTCCCCACTATCATAATCTTCCTAAGCCAACCCAATGCACATTTTGGACACTGGTTCTCCTAAGCATACAGGGCCCCATCGCCCTTTTCCAAATTTTATTTTATTTCCTCAGTTCAGCTTCTACTTTGGCCTTATTCGACTGTCTCCGACACCATGTCCTTCTGCTCCACACCTTTATTCATGTTGTTCCTCAGACTGGAGTTTCACTCTTTTCTTCTACTCATTCTTGAAGTCTTGCTTCAAATGTCACCTCCTTGTGAAGATTTCACTAGTCAGTCCAGTTGGATTTAACCTTTTATTTTTCCCCCCTCTTTTCTGACACAGCCTTTTGTATCTTGCTATTAAGTTACTTATTATGTTCTGCCAAATAGTAAATACTTGAGACATCTGGAGGATACTGTGGAGAAGTATGAGAGAGTGAGCCCCTGCCCTCAAGGGGCTCATAATCGAAGGACAGAGTGTATTCACATCAAGATTGGCCCATAAAGAATTGAAGGTTGTATGTAGGGTAAAAGCCAAAGCAGTGCTTTTCATCAGGACACTGCGGAGTAGAACCCACAGAAGGGCAGGCAATGGGCCAGAAGAATGCCTCCTTGAAGGATGGTATTGGATTGATGGAGAGAGAAAACGAGCAAAGAAAGGGAATGCTCTTGGGATACATCAAACACAGAGAAGAGATGATGGAAACAAGTCATAGATTAGTTTCGACGATGAAAGGAAGCCAGTTCGTGGTGAATCTCGACCCTCAGAGTGGGATGGCCGGACTCTCATCTGGATGTGGTAAGGGCATGACAGGAGCGAATGGATGTTTGGGGGATGTTGACGTGAATGTACCCAAAATGGATGTGAAGTGGGGCGACCAGAATCCCGGAAGATTAGCCGGGAGCCCATCTTCACATTCCATGCGCTCCCTCATGAGGCTTGAGAGTGGACGCAGTGAGAGGGCAGGAGAGGCCGCAGTCTACAAATGTATGCGTTCTCCCCGGAACAGAAGCCTCTCAACGGAAGAACAGAACATGGCGTAGTGAGATGACCAAGGTGGCTCTTCCCTTAGCTGTGGCAGAGTGTTTTGGTAAGAACTACCTTAATGATCTTTTTTTCTGTTTTAATTTTGTGGGCTTTACATTCGACATTGGCCTTTCAGCTAACTGTGTGACCAAACACTTGTGAACAATCATCCTTCCTGTTATCTAAAATGGTTATGTGGAGAAGTGTAGACTCATGGGTGTTTGGTATAATCATTATGAAACCTATTTGAGGCCTGTTGAAATGATCTATCATGGTAACAACCTCATTTTCCATTTGCTGTTTGTCTTTAGCAACTTTAGGGGGAAAGGGACCATCCCATAAGAAGTAAAAAAAAAAAAAAAAAAAAAAAATCTTGGGTTCCATTTAACTACTATATGAACTACATTCTACTTATGAGTTTCACGGTCAGGATACTTTTGAATAATATATATACACTGGACCTCAGCTTAAAGTTCATAATATTGATTGGGAATTATAGATTCCTATGCATGCTCTTAGATGTCACGTGCTTCTTATTAGGGGAGACAATCAATGAGCGTTGAGGAAACTTAAAAATTGATTTTTTACTCTTTAAATTTTAGATGTGCCAGCTTTAAGGGACACATCATGACCTTTGATTCAAAGGGAAAAAAAGGCAGTTTCCTGACTATAGTTTAATGTCCCAGAATAAGTCATAATTTCGGGGGGGGGGGGAACCTTTCCAGAATAAAAATGATTATGTCTTTATGTGATTGGCATAAAGCTACAATTCTAAATAAATAAGCCCTTTCCTCAAAATATTTCTGGCTTGGATCAAGCTGAATTTAACTAATAGGCAAAATAAAACCTATTAGCTTTGCTTGGTGGTATAAGATTTTGGAACCTGTTGGTTTAAAGGAGAGAGAGACAGCCTGTGACTCCCTTCAGTAGATACTCAGGGTGTCCTAAATTCACATCATCTCTTTGGGGCTGCAATAGGGCCAGGGGCTCTAGCTCATCTAAGGGAAACTAGTGCTTTCTTGGTGGCAGAGAGATTTTTCGACAGATCACATTTTCAGTGCACAGAGGATTTGTTTTAAGATATGCCAAGCGGGAGGAACGTGACAGAATTCCCCATATTATGTCTCCTGTGTGAATTTTCAGACCTGAGATCCTGGGGCACAGGCTGTGGAGTGACGGGACGGACAAGAAGGGATGTGTACTGTACACACATAAAACTTTTCTCAGCATCGAGCACTTAAGAGTACCAAAGACTTTGGGGGAGGGGCTTAGAGAACAAGATGTGGGATGAAGAATGAGAGGCTGAGCCAAGTCAGGGACAGGTGTTAAATGTTTAGAAGAATCAAAGCTAGATCTCTGGCAACTCCCTAGATCTCTGGCAACTCCGTTCATCCCAAACCCTGAGGCAGTAAAGCAAAATGTTGAGACCGAACGTTAAAAAAAAAAAAAAAATCTAAAAGGAAATTAAGGAGGAAATAACAGATGGGAGGAAAATATTTAACTTGACCCAAAGGAATGAAAACAAAATGAGAGTGACCAAAACGAAAGTGGGAGAAATAAAATTTCCCTTTCATTTCTGTTTTATATTATAGTCTGACTTCAGTAACATGAATGTATACTCTTTTTTTCTTATTTATTCAGAAAACCCTCAGCTCTTTCACCTAGGGAGAATAAAGATGCTAAAGCATGTCTGTTTTGAGCCACATCTTCACTATATCCCACCGATGACAAAAATACTTGTCAAGGATCTCTTAGATCATGCATACCCTGTGTCAAAGAGGTAAGATGTAGATGCCCCAGAAAGTTCTGCATATTTAGTGGCAAATAGCATAATTCAGTTATTTGTTGTTTGTATTATTTTAATTTCTTATTAGGTATCAGGAAAACAGTGGAAATAGTCACAATGGGCCCTGGGTGAGGAGTGGGTAGTTGATGAGGCAAAGTTTTGCAATCTGTGATATTTGTCCAGATTCCTAGGAAGCAAATTTCCATGAACAATTTCAACATTACAACAAAGTCAGGAGGTACGGATATGATGATGTGTAATCAGAAACTCAAATATGAAAAACACTACATCCCTTGCAAACAACAGTTGTATGAGGTTTGGATACACACACACACTCAAAACATAACAGTGTTCTGGAATCTGGGTTCACACAAATATCCACTTCTCTGATTTGTCTATGAGTAGTGGTTTTAATTACAAAGCAACTATTGCTCCTGTTCTTTTGAACATGGCTCTATGCTGCTACTTAAAATCTAGTAAATGTATAAGGTGTTTGGCCACAGTACTACTCGTGTCATGAAAACCCAAACCACCACCACCACTGCCACCCCAAGCCAGGTAATTGCTACTCTGAGACCAGTGTATCACCATTTATCAATGTCTGTACTCCTCTATGTAGATGTGTACTACATTATTCTATGGATTACACATGGCATTTCAGAAGCATTACCTTAACTTTTGGTTCAGTTCCTCTTCAAAGGAGCTGTTTCCCATAAACCCTAAGAGTTTTCCCATTTTGGCAGGCGGCTAATGACGAATTCAGTAGGTGAAGTCCAGTGTAGAGAAATCAAGTGAATGCTTGGAGTAGTGAGACTCCTGACGAAATTGAGCTAATAGGATCTCCAGAGCATTGGTTATTTACTTTAGGATTGCTATTGATTAGGTTCCTTGAGGCAGGCAGGTGCCAGAGAACAAAAGAATTTGCCAAGACACCAGTCCTTGGAGATGAGCTAAAACATTGCATTTGTAGTGAAGGGTTACCTCTCAGGAAAAAATTCAGTGGTTGGTCCCACCATTTGTTTGCGGCCACCGTCTGGTTCCTGTTGGACTCGGGCACTCTCCGAAGGGGAAGGTAAGTGAATCTGACCTGGCTGGGTGGGAATGGGTTTCTGAGAAAAGGAGGAAGTCTGGCCCCTAAGCAACTAGATGGTGGTGATTGCTGGTGAAAATGTGAGGTTGGCCCTAAACTACTGACCTGTGCTGCTGGTCAACAGACCACCCTTGGAGTGGCATCAGCAGAATCTGGAAGTCTGTTAGACATGCAGAATCTGGTACTTCACCTCAGACCAAGAGAATCATAATTTGCATTTCAACCAGAAACCTTCCTGATTCACATGCATATTCAGATTCTGAAAGTGCTTCTCTAGAGTATCTTCTCTCTGTTGGATCATCTGTCTGGGGATCTAGTGCCCCGATCATACCTCTTTCCTCATCATCCAAATTTCGACTCTCTCAATCAGAGTAAGGGATGAATGATAAAAAGGAAGCAACAGGTATGAAATCACTTGTTACAATCCGGTAGGATTCGACTACTACCACCATGTTTAGTATGCGCCTCCTAAGGCTGTGGGACCTGGAGCAAATCATCTAGCATCTCTGAACTCAGGTTCCTCAGCTTTAAAATGGGACACAACTAACATGTTCTAACTCTCTTCCAGTGGCTCATTATGAGCCTCAGATGAGATCAGTAGATGAAAGCAGTTTTAAACTATGGCAAGTGTTGCAAGTATTTATTCCAGTACATTGGGAGTGGAATAATTTGAGAACTGTAGGAGTCATCTTGGGCAGTAGAGGGTTAAAAAGAGCCCGCACCAAGGGCCTAATAAGCACTGGGCGTTTTCCACAAATTACTTCACTTAATTCTCAGGCCACTTTCCCGGGTAGTTATTATTATTCCCAATCTACAGACAGGGGAATTGAAACTCAAAATTAGAAGCTTGGCCAAGGTCATAGCATTAAAGAAGTAGAAGGGCTGGAACGCGAAGCCTGGCTTGTCTTGTTAAGCCACTGTACCTCCCAGCCATCCGGCTCTTTGTTCATCTGCTTCCAAACCAAAAGCAAACAAAATACTGCTTCAGTCAGAAGAGAGTTAATATTGTTTCCCGAGTGAAAGCAGTGCCTCGGCACCACCAGCTTGGTTGTGGGCGTTAAGTCCTGCCTTGTTTGAAGCACCCCTTGGTGTGGTTTCCCTCCTACAAAACCCAGGCGGTGGCCAGACTTGCCACCGCCTCTATCTCCAGCCTCGGCTGGTCTGTTCTTCGCCTCTCTCACTTTACGACAGCCGCGGCAACTTTACGACACTCGTGGCAGCCCTTTGGATAATTCTGTGAACACAGCAGGCTCTCTCGCCTGCAAACGTTTTTGCATGGCATGTGCCGTTACCTTGGATATTTGTCTCCCTGCCCCTTCTCAGCTCTCGAGGGTCACTTTGTGCTCTGTATCCTTCAGGCTCCCCTTCAATGTCCCTTTCTTAAAGAACCCTTCCCTAAAAGCTCATGGAAAGAAAGCTCTTCCCCCTCATTTCTCAGCTTTCAGTTGTCCTCTCTTTAGCATTTATCATAATTTATGATTCAAGTATGCGCGTACTTACTTATTTTCTTCACCTTCCAGGGACACAAGCTCCCTAAACCCTATTAGCCTTCTTCTACCATATGACCAAGCACAGTGTGGTTATTCAGTGACTTGTTAACTATATGGAAGGAAAAACAGGAGATGGGAGTGAAGAGAATGGGGTAGTGGGAAATGTACGTGGCCTGAATTTGTTTGCTGTAAGAATCTAAAACGGCGATAAGGGTGCCTAGTGCATAGTATGCCAGGATTCATCATTTTTCCCTATCAAAAAGATATCTTTAACAGCAATGTATTTAACAACCTTATCAGAAATCTAGGAAAGGAATCTCTTACTCCAACCAAAAGATACTCTGCAGGAATTGAGAAAAACACAGTTCCCATAGAAATGGCACACCTATTTCCAAATCCTCTACACCACTGCCTCTCCCAGCCCAAACCCCACCTTTTCAGTCAAACCAGAATGTCTGTTTGCTTCCAGCCTTCCTTATTGTTCTCCTCTTTTTCTAAGTTGGCCACCAACTTCCTCCTGGTGGCCTGGGAACAGCTGAGCGGCAGCTGGAAAGCCTCATGGTCATGTCCCCTCCAGGAATCAGGAATGGACAAATGAGAGTCGGAATCAAGAAGGCCAGAATAAGATTCCAGGAAGTCCACGTCCCCAGGTAACAACACTGATCTTAGACAAGCCACTTGGTGTGAGAGTTCAGACTGCCCCCGTTTGAAGTCTAGTTTTGTCACTTTCTAGCTGTATGATTTAAGGCAAGTTACTTAACCACTCTGTTCCTCAGTCTCCTCATCTATAAAACAGGAGGAGGAAACTCCCCATAGGGTTATCATGAGAAGTAAATAGAGTCATTGCAAATTAGCAGTCATTGCTAAAGAGGAAACACAATGAATTTTAGCTATAATTGTTTCCTGAGTGTATGGGCCTGAATCTGTCAGTTTATAAAATGTCATTAGCATATGAAAATCTTTTCTAGTAGGAACATCTTATTGTTTAATGAGTTAAGTTTAGGAGTTAAATAAAATATGTTGGGGGTTTTAATCCTGTCTGAGAAAGCTTGTCTTCTTGAATTTTCTGTTTTTCTTTTTTTTATTAAGGTAAAAAACAAAGCAAAACAAAAAACTGTTGTAAAGGGAGAATGGAAAACAAAGTTACCGAATCCTTTAAGATAAAATTTTTGATCCCTGAAATCCTGGATAAACTCTCAGAACTTCACACCAATGAAATCCTTGTCAGGTGGGGCATGGCTGTGCAAGAAAGAATGGCAGGAAAACTAGAAGAAAAGAACGAGATGAGAGGAACACTCATGAGGAGACAGGTCTCGGAAAGAGGATTAAAAGAGGTTTCTGGAAAATTGGAAAGAATTCAGGAAAATAAATAGGACCAGGGCAGCCAATGTTAATCAATCACTTCCCATGGGCCAGGCACGATTTCAAATGGTTTATATGCATCAAAACTCATTTAACGCTTTCATCCACCTTAGGAAATTAGGATCTTTATTATTCGCATTTTAAACATAAGGAAACCAAGGCAGAGAAAGGTAATGTAGTTTGCCCAGTGATCACATCGGTTTTGAAGAAGCTCTTCATTTAAAGGCTCAGTAAAATGGATGAGCTAGCAGATGCGGGATTCATTCAGAGCTGGGAAGGGGGAAAAACAACCCTAGAAATGGGATCCAAGTTTATGTGGATTTATAATGATGTTATTGAGGTTTTAAATCCTAAAAACATTTGTATCATTTTAGAAACTATTTCTTAACCTTAATCTCTGTTTTATCCACCCAACAACAATAAAAACATAATCAGACTGTACTAGAGAATAAGTCATAAAAGATATGTAACAATGACTTCTTTTGTTCGGGTGAAAAGCAGTCTCCCATTTGAGAGCGTGTAGTTCTACCATAGCTAGAGTAATTTTCTGTTATCAACCCTGCTTGTTTCTTCCCACCTCCTTGCCCCAACGACCAATATATTTCTAGTGGTAATAACGAAGGACATTAACATAGTAAGAGAAAAATAATACAGAGTTTAGGGGCCGGCCATAGAAGAGAATTCCACAGACACTATAAAATCCTTGCTTACTTGGTTTGCAACCAGGAAACTTAGTGAATAACTGTCATTTTTCCAACCCCTCTTGCAAGTGCAAATCCAATACAATTCTTCAGTGGGGCATAGTAAAAAGCAAATGCAAAGACATTTGAAAAAGTTCACCCATTTAGATTTAATTACATACATAACTGGTGTCCTCCCAAGTGTGAAAATGCTGTAACCAATAAATCAGACAATAAAATGCTATCTGAGCAGAACAGATTTATAGAGATTCACTCACTTGCATTGGGTGTTTCTACCCTGAAAGTTCCTAAATGCAAAAGCAAATGGCTGCTTTTTGAATTGTGCCTTCTTTTCAACACTTAGGTCCATCATTTTCCTTAGAGGGTGTTCTTGTCTAATGGCTTTGAAGTGAACAGCGGATTCCAATCTTGAAACCATCTCTCTGTGTTAAAGGATCACTAGGTCTGTGTTTGTATGCTAGATTTTAAGGACCATCTCATTTCTTCGTTACTGTTTCTTACATGCTCAATTTATAGCTACCCAATGAAGCATAATTTAGTAGAGAGAACACTTCACTTTAGAGCTTCCTCAAGATACGCGTAGAAGACTGCAAACTTCAGCAAAGCCAAATTTTTAAAAATGTGACATTCAGATTACCACAATATCTTTCCAAGTAGTATCACAGAAAAAAAAGAAAAGACTCTGTAGTAATAGTATGAGATAACTTTCAGTCTTTGCCAATGATTTTGATGTTTATGAAATGCATTCTTAAATGTACCTGCTTTAGATTGAAATTTCTTGTGAATGACCAATTTGGAGTAAGAAAGTTGGGAAGACTGGAGTCTTGTCATCTTTTCAGGCAAACCTTTACCAAGGGCAAATTGTTGGAGGGTATGGACTCATCACATTTTCCATGTTCTCATTTGGAATAAAATTAAAGGAATAAAAAATGTTTTCCTTTTTAATAAAACCTCATAAAGATAATACCTTACTACACTTTATTGCTGCTGACCAACCATGTTAAAGGCACAATCTGATCTCTGCAGACACTTTCCTAAGGAAAAGAACCAGTCAGCTGAGCAACTTCCTCATTTGTTGTGCTTATGAAAATGAAAATATAACTAACCTTAGGATTTCAAAACCATCCATGGTTACAAGTAAGGGAGTAAATAAATACTAGCGGGGCTTTCACTTTATCATGAAATTATACTGCTCTTGATTTTTCATTGGCTAATTCAGAAGGCAAAATGGCTCTTCCTGAGATGGAAGGGTTCCTTTCTTACCTTGCTTTCTGCAGTGTACCATAGAACCAATTTTAAGTGATTTTGTTCAGATTGGTTTGTTTGCTTGTTTTATCTCTTTTCCTGGGAGTTCTAGACTCTGACAGGAAAGCAGGCATATAACAATGTGAAACAAAAGTTCAGGGATACTTTCGAACGGCTCAAATAGGATCCATTTCCTTGTTCTCCCTAGCTTGTGGATTTTTTAAGTCTGGATCTGGCTCCTGCTCTTGTTTCTCTAAATATTTATCAGTTAACAATTATGCATCTGCTCCAATGGCAACAAACTTGCTGAAGAGAGAAGTAAGAATGCTTTCTTTGCCCCAAATAGGCTAAACAATGCAGGTCCATTTGGAGTTTTTGAAACAGGAGCTTTCATCAAATTATCAGAGGTAAGTCCTTCGATTTTGACACTCACTAAACATATAGAAAAGTCATGTTACTTCAGCATGGGGTTTCTCCTTTTCTTAAAAAAAAAGAAAAGAAAAGAAAATCACTTCCTATTTGTTTGGCTCTTTCTAATAAGCTTCTCTAGTAAGTACTTGCCTCTCTTATCATATATGCTGAGCAATGCTGAAGTTAATAGAACTGCATAGAAAAGTCCACTGAACCCTGGGGCAAGAACCCTTCACACAGAAGAGAATTCCTTTCACTTAGACATATCTTAAGAAATAAACTTATGAAGCATTGCCTGATACAATTTAGAAATCATTATTTGATCAAGACCCTAAACCCAAACCTGCATTCTGCAAGCCTTTTATTTTTGTATTTGCAAAGGGCTCGTTGCCCAAGTTTACTCACATTGACCTTTTATGCTTTCAGCACATGTCGTTTTCATAAACCTGAGAGGCAAAGCAGCAAATATAAATTGTACTAACCTTCGTATATTTATATGTCAAATTGGTGAGTGGGACAGGTAAGTCTGGCATGCCTGAGGACGACATTTCTGGTTCAGCTCCTGGAACACAGGTGACAGGCTCAGCGATTTGGTTCTGATAGAGCACTTGGCTTTATTTGTTCCTTTTTATCTGCACGGGCTAAGGTCTATTTGCATACCGGACTATGATTGGATGAGCCAACTCAGAGCGAAAAGAAAACGACACTACTTATTTGTAACACCTAGGGCAGGAAGCCCTTGACTTTAAACTTAAATCCTTAAGAAACCAGCTCTCCAGCGTTTAAACTGCAGCTGGAGACAGGGCACTATTTGCAGACGAATTAATTTACAAAGCCGAAACCTGCGATAAGGATATGCAGGGCAGCTGCTCTGGCCACTAAGGCCAGTTATGATTTTTTGGCTTTTCAGTCTTTTTATGCCACTGGGAAACTTTCCTTGCTCTGACAGACTTGGACTCGGAGAATCTGAGGATTGAAAAAGAGTCTCGAAGGGCACTTGTTCTCAGCAGACGCTGGTGAGGAGAGGTCCCTGGCCAGGTGTCTTCAGGACAATGCTGTCAGCGAATTTAGCCCAGTCCCAGAAAAGCGGGGTGGGAAGAGAGTCCTTCTGGACAGACCCAATTCAGCTTCACAAGATCTGACCAGTGGCAATATCGTCTCTTAAAACCATCTAAAATGAAACCAACCTAAGTTTTGGGAAGCTGACTATATTTATCAATGACTGATACAGGCACTGGTGCAAAAAGATTTAAACCAGACCCTAAGGAATTCAATTTCTTAAAAATGAGTGTTTCAAGCTGGGATTGTTAAAAAAAGAATGTTTAACTGTACTCCTCCCATGTTAAACACAAAACTTTATTGTATTGAAGCTGAACCAAAAGTTACAATAGGAACATGATGGAAAACTGTGGATACTCTTAATTCTGATTACTGAGAGTTAAGAACCACAATTATTTTTTCCCCCAGGGAAAATTGCCAGCTCCCCCCAATATGGGATTTAGATAGCGAAATGAAGGTTCAGTGAATAGTTGTTCCAAATCAGACACAGTTTTTTTGGTCAGTTTTCCATTTTTACTTGGTTCCCCATTCTACAGATAAAGAGACAGCAAGTAGCTTGCTTAAGATCACAGATCTAACAAGTGCAAAACCAGAATTTCATTTCCCAGGCGGGCTCCCTAAGTGACTAGTTGCTCTCACAGACACTTACGGTTATTAGCCCTTTCATTCATCTAAGAGTAGGGTCAGCAAACTTTGTAAAAGAGAAAATATTTTCTAGGCCAGATGGTTTCTGTTGTAACTTATTTGACTCTACATGAACAAAACCGATAGACAATGGATACATTAAAGGGTATAGGTGCTTTCCAATAACATTTAATTTACAAAAACAGGAGGCAGCCCAGCTCTGGCTCATGGGCCAGCCCCCAATTCCTAAGCCACCCGTCTCCAAGGATCGTGCCTCCGCTGCACCTCCTGCTTGAAGGCCAGGTAGAAACGTCTGTGTTCTTGCAACATTCTGCCCTCTTTCTCCATCCCTCCTTCATTCTCTTGCTCTCCATTCCTTTCTTTTGGGAAAACCGAATTGTTTTGCCTTTTAGAAATGTGTTTTGAGTTAAATGCACAATTACACAACAGCTGTTATGTAACTTGCAGAGCGGAGCTCTGGCTGTGCCCAGACAGCTGGGTTATGCTGCTGTCTCCCTCTTCCAGCTTCGCAGTTGTCCGTGGATCCAAACACTGGTCCATTTCATGGCCTGACAGTGAAAGCGCAAAGCCTCCTGACACTCTCGGAGTGTCGCCTCACTACCCGCACGCTCTCATTCTTGACTCTGTTGCACTGAATAATGAATTACCTAAGAATGTTTCCCTTTACATCAGACATGACCGAAGGTAGGTAAAAGAAACGGCTTGGGAAACAGGTTACCATTTAATTTCAACAAATATTTACCGAGTAGTTTTTAAGGGTAAAACACAGTGATTAGAATCAGGAATTCTCCCATGTTGATCTTCCTTGAAGGGCAGGTTTAGTTTTGTTTTGTTTTGTTTCTGCCCAGAAACCACAGGGCCTGAGGTCTCTATTTTTGAAGTCGGTGGTCATCCTGTCCCTGTCTCCCTAAAGCTTGTCTTGTGGAATAGTGTGTTCCCAGAAACCGTGGCATGGATGGAAGGCTTTACCTGACCACTCTGTCCCTCGCACACCCCACATGACTTTGCCGAAAGCACAGGGCCAAAAGAGATCCACATCAAGACTGAGCCCAGGGCTGGGTATTTTTATTGTATTTTTGTATGTATGGACTTCAATTTGGGAGTGATAGACAAAAGATGTTTGATCTTCCAATCCTCTTTACAGGCAAGCTAAATTACACATGCACACACATGGGGGCAGAGCAGTGGGAGAGAAAGAGAAGCATAATTGATTCTTCTCTTGCATCTAACTTCTTCCAGCCCTTTCTGGAAAGCTGTCATGATGCCAAGGAACACACAAACCATGACTTTGACCGTTGCTGAAACCACTCTCTCCTTTCAACAGGAATCTCTCTCTGGAGTTCCACGCAAGGCTCAGTCGCTGAAAAGATAATGGAGCTGACCCCATCCATTTCTATTTCTACTGAAATAGAAGCCACTCAAATTTGTTAAAACAAGCGTAATTATATGGTGAAATAAAAAGAGCTTCTTTTTACATTGCCTGATCTCAAAATCCAGGATCACTTTGCTGAAGCTCAATTTCTCTTGCTCAGCGATGTCCCTTCCCCATCTCTTCAGTGTTGCCTCAAACATGGCTGGGTGAGGGACGCCTGGGTGGCTCAGTTGGTTAGGCAGCTGCCTTCGGCTCAGGTCATGATCCCAGCGTCCTGGGATCAAGTCCCACATCAGGCTCCTTGCTCCGCAGGGAGCCTGCTTCTCCCTCTGACTCTGCCTTCCACTCTGTCTGCCTGTGCTTGCTCTCACTCTCTCTCTCTAAAAAAAAAAAAAAAAAAAAAAAAACATGGCTGGGTGAGTCTGCCGGTTGGTTAAGCCAGTGATGGAAAGATCCCTTTGCCTTTGATCACCACAATTTCAGCAGACACCGCATTGTTCTTGGGCGCAGTTGGGCTTTAACAATTTGGGAAAAGCTGGTCTTGCCTGGGGGACAGCATCTGTCCTTGGTTGGCATGCTGGCGTTAACAATGGAGGTGGGAGGCAGCCTGTGAGTACCTTGTCCTACGTGTTATGGGCTGACTTCTGCTCATCTGCCATTCTTCTCCAATTAGCATTATCTCCTCACTCCTGATTTCTCCTGCTCTTCACATACCCTATTGTTGTTTCCTCTTCATTTTGTGTTACTAACAGTAGGGCAGATGCCCCTCTTCTCTGATATCAGTTAGTAAAGGCACTAAAACAATCAGTAGACAAAGGCCTCCATAAGATCATGGTTTTAATTGAAATAGGTCTTTGCTAAACTTTACAGGGCTGAAGATGTTTCTTAGCACTGGGTCAGCTCCCACAGTTTGGACTAGCCTTACACAGCATTCACAGTGGGCTTGTTTCCTCAAAGTGGAGACAGAAATTCAGGACACTAATGGCACTTTTGAGGCAATCTGAATGTAGGTGACTTTGAGAGTTTTAGGACATTTCCTGTATCGTTTTACGGTTGTCTTGTGCACAGATCATAGAGTAATGTGTTTAACCACTGGGAAGGTTGGGTGTTTGCCTAGCACTCAAATTTATGCATAGTTTTCTTAGACACAACCCTTCTTTTCCTCCTGATAAATGTGCAATTTACATAACATTTAATCCAATCCTGTAGTTGAAAGACTAGATTCACGTGAGTGATCAGATTTCGGAGCAGAGATTCTGTGAACGGTAAGCAGGGGAGGCTGTGTCCTAAACAGAGTGAACACAGGAGTGGTGAGGGTCGTGTTCTTGCTTTTTTACTTTTTAAACATTTTTGAAAAATATTTTCAAGTCAAATATGCCATACAGAAAAAAACTACAAAAATAGGAAGCGTACATCTCAATAAATAATCATAAAAGGAACAAAAGAAAATCACCACCACTCGGGTCAGAATAGGACAGTATCGGCAACCCCCAAAGACCACGCTGTTCCTCCTTCCCACCCTTATCCTCTTTTTCCTCACCCTAAACTGGGATATCACCCATATCCTAACTTCGAATGCCTTACATTCTTTTTTAACCCTGATTTTTGAACTTGATGCAAGCAAATCATACAGACAGCATAATTTTAAAGGAAATCCAGAAGTGCAAGTGAATCTAACCGGTGAGTTAAATTGTAATCGTAGGTAAAAAAATTTTCTCAGAGAGTGCTTTCACCCAAATATAGCCCCAATAAACATAATTAAGAATTGTGAAATGTATAGCAATAGGTTAGCATTTCTATGAGAAGGAGGGCATTTTTTTCATGCTAGTCACAGTACTTGTTAAAAGTCCAGAGAAATGGCCCTTTTCCTACAGTTTTGGTCAGAGCTCAATAGCACTTATGCATTATATCAAAATTTTAAATAAAAAAATGTTTGAATCCATGGGGCACCTGAGTGGCTCAGAGGGTTAAGCCTCTGTCTTCAGCTCAGGTCATGGTCTCAATGTCCTGGGATCAAGCCCCGCATTGGGTTCTTTGCTCCGCAGGGAGCCTGCTTCCCCACCCCCTCTGCCTGTTGCTCTGCCTACTTGTGAGCTCTCTCTGTCAAATAAATAAATAAAAATCTTTTTTAAAAAGTGTTCAAACCCTTGTTTTAGTTGTTCTACTTCTAGAAATTCATTTTAAGGAGACAACCAAAAATATATGTAAGTTATGAACAAGTGTCTTTAATATATTATTTATGAAATAGAAAAATACCAAATGGTTAGGTAGTTTGTGCTTAGCAAAATACATAGATAATAAACAAATAATTGAGGAAGGACCTGGTAAACTTTTGAAATATATTGTAATTTAATTTTTTAAAAAGAGTAGGTTGTTAAAGCTGTGTACTGTGTAGGGGTGCTAAGAAATTATACTTCACCCTTTGGATTTGGCCAAAATCTGCGATATACCTTTGACCTTGACCTCAGCATTTGGAAAGCTAAATAACTGAATTTCAATTCCAGTGTCATTCCCGACATCCTGAAATTATGCAGGATCACATGATTCCCTTGGTTGTAGTTTTATATAATTTTCCCTTTGAATAGAGGCTCTCAAAGTTATCCTTGGAATCTGTGAATTTGACCTCATATGGTAAAGGAAAGTTTGCAGATGTGATTAAGGATGCTGAGATGAGAAATTATCCTGGATTATCGGGGCAGGCACTAAATGCCATCACAAATGTCCCTTGAAGCAGAGAGCAAGGGAGACTTGACCACACAAGGAGAAGGCAATGTGATCACTGAAGCTGACAGCTTTGACGGAGGAAGGGACCAGAAGCCAAGAACACAAGCAACACACCTCCAGAAGCTGGAAGATGCAAGGAGCCTCTTCCCATAGAGCCTCTGGAAGGAACAGGCCCTTTGATATTGGCCAGTGAAACAGATTTCAGACCTCTGAACTTTGCAGTTGGGGGAAAAAAAAATATGTGTTGCTTTTAGACCACCGAGTTTGCGGACACTTGTTAATTTGTTAAAACAACCTTGGCAACCAAAGACACAGATCAGTGAAAGCAGGACTGCCGAAAAGGCAGCTGCTGTCATTGATCACGACTCTACACCTTATCCTGGTTTATTGCTTATATTGAAATATTCACATTCAAATAAAGGAAAGCCTCCCATTTGTACCGTGGAGTAGAGCCTTCTCAGGTGCTCAACCTCCTAAAAATCTTTCACTTTCAGTTGCTGTATAAGTGGATATTTATTCAATTGCAAAAATAAAATGCGACAGATGACAATGTGTGTGAAAACTGTTAATTTTTTTCAATAATCCTTTCACTGGGACAAGTGCATCTGGATGCTTGGATCTGTTCCTGTATTTTAAAGTTGCGTGTATGTACCCAGATCTAGAACCACATTCCAAACTCATTTTCCAGACCCTGGTTGTACATATCAGATGCCTGCTGGGTACCTGAGCTACATGTCACATCGTCATTTAACTGGGTTTCCAAACTCAAGAGCCTGTGTATTTGTTTCACGTGGACTCATACAGTGTACAACAGCAACAATAACAAAAATTTGCCTTTTTTTCTTATTTTCTTGTATTTTTGTTGGTTAACCTAGACTTCTTAACACCCTCATAACACTCCTATAAGCATGCGTAACTTTAATCACCAGCTCACACAAAATTTCTCTATTCCTGTTCTGCACGCTGTATGTCTATTATAAATTTTTTTCCACCATCCCAAAGGAATCACAATTATATAGTTATTGCCCTATTCAATGTTTATTTGTTTGATTAATTTCTGCTCATAACCTCACTGTTTCTTCCATTCTCTTTTCTCAAGGTTCTAACTTCTGGATACTTAGATCATTTGGTTTTCAGCCTTCTTCCATTTAAAGCTCTAAATGTCCCTCTCTGCATGTCTTTAGCAACATCTAGAAGATTGGATATAGCATTTTCATTTTTGGTCAATTAAAGATACTTCCACATTTTCATTGTGATGTCTTCCCTGACTCATGATTTATTTTGAGGTGCATTTCTTAGTTTCTCTATTGGCTGGCAATAAACAACCCCCGGATCATGGCAGCTTATATTAGTACAGCTATATTTTTATGTGCTTATAAACGTAGCATGACTTTGTCTTCCTAGGGAATTGAACTTTTCTTTTTTTTCTTATCATGATAGGCTCTCCCTGTTCCTCTCTATACTTTTTGCCTTGGAATTTCCTTTGATAAATTATCCCTACAAGAGCTTTTCCTTTGGTTGGGGTTTGCATAATACACTTCCCCCAGCTTCTGCATCTGTGTTGCATATAGTTCTCTAATTTCTTTTCATTTGTTTCTTGTGTCTTTTTTTTTCTAATTTAAAAAAAATTTTTTTTAAATATTTTATTTATTTGAGTGGAGAGAGCGAGCACAAGTGGTGGGGGCAGAGGGAGAAGCAGGCTCCCTGCTAAGCAGGTAGCCCTACACGGCCTCAACCCTAGGACCCTGGGACCACAACCTGAGCCAAAGGCAGACACTTAACTGACTGAGCCACCCAGGTGCCCCTGTTGCATGTGGCTCTTTAAATGGCCCATAGTTGGGTTTTATGTACTTTTGCAATCTTACAAATGTTTTCTTTTAATTGGATCATTTCCTTTATTCACATGTAACATAATGTACTGATGAATTTATGTTTAAAAATTCTCCCATCTTACCAAAAACAAACAAAAATTCAACCATCTTACTAAATACTTCGGTCTTATCTACTCTATGTTCTTCTCTCTTGACTTCTTTTTAAAACTGATTTTAAATTATTAACTTAAGATGTTAGCATTAAAATTAAACTAAATTTTAACTACATTGCTTTAAATTTCTTTTTAAAGATTTAAATTTATGTATTCAAGAGAGAGAGAGAGACAGAGACAGAGACAGAGAGCACAGCTGGGAGGAGAGGGAGAAGCAGGCTTCCCACTGAGCAGGGAGCCCCTATGTAGGGCTCAATCCTAGGACTCTGGGACTATGACCTGAGCCAAAGCAGATGCTCAACCACTTAACCAACTGAGACCACCCAGGTGCTCCTGAATTTTAAGTTTACATTTAGTGTACATTCATTTCAATTAATTTAAAAATTAATTATTTTCAAGTTGGGAATTATATATTGTCTTTACTGTTATTTTAATGGTTACTTAAGAAATAAAAGGTTTTACTTTGTTACTTCCAAAGTATAATTAATAATTGGTGACTTTAGTCTTTTTCTTGGTGAAGACAAATTCTCGGGACACTTTAAACTTGTTTACATCCCTCCCCAAATCCACGCAATTGTCGGTACATTTGATTTAAATGTTTATATGCATGTTGATTTACTGGATATTGTTTCCCATCCTAGATCCATTTCATCTCTTTGACTCAAGACCTAGCTCTACTGCTTCTGATTTAGTTCAACTAAAAGGAAAGGGGGGGTGGGGTGGTACAGAAGAATAAAGTACAGGAAGAGAGAAAAGCCCTTCCTGCCTTACTTATTTTATGCCTGAATGACACTGGCTTGGCTGAGTCTTCCTCCTAGGACCGCAGGCTCTGCTGAGTGTCCCTCCTGTGGAGCTTTGGCTTCTACAGCTCCCCAGGCTCCAATAACACCGTTTCTCCCTCTTGCAACTTCAGGCTTTCAGGAGTGGTAACGGCTTCTCACATGAGTCAGCTCTGGGGTCTGTAGCACCCCTTGTGGGCTGCCCACGCTTCCCTAAAGAGTTCCTTTCTTAGAACATCTTCAAAATTCCATCCAGGTGTGTCTACTGTTTTTTGCTGTGACCCTGAAATGATTCCTTTAGAACTTCAGATGCATCTTTGTGTGTGTGTATGGTGGGGGTATATAAATAGTTATATATAATGACAATAAGCATTAGCAAGCAAATATGTAAAATTAAATACTTGGAAAATAACTTACATGGGTACTTGTGGTCCTTTATCTGACTGCTTTGTCTCCTCTTTCCCACCCAGATGAGAGAATTATAAAACCCATCTTCATTATTCTCTTGATGACTTCTCTTGTGTCTCTCTGTACTCCAAGAATGACATGTACGTGGTGTGTATATGAATTTAAGTTATTCCTAACTTTATAAAAACGAACTTATTTTCTTCTGAAATGCTACGTTGGTAGGAGTCATCCACATTACTGCACACCACTGTGGTTCCTTCATTTCGACTCTTTTACACCTTTCTGATCAGAGTTTACTCATCCAGTCTTTTGATAATGGGTTTTGGGGGATCTGCAATTGTGAATAGTGTTTCTATAAGCATTCTTGTGTATATTTCTGTTGACTGTATATCTGAAATCAGATTTGCTAGTTCTTCAGGAATATGAATGTTAAACTTTGGGATACAATGCCTAAGTGGGTCTATCAATCAATACTTCCACCTTCAATCGAAAAGGATCCTGAGGCTCCAAATTCTGCAGCATGGGCTAGTGTTTTATCATTTAGATTGATTTTTACAATGGGTTTCATTTTTTTATATTTAGAAACTCATTATTAGTTTAAAGAATGTTCTTCTGATTCCTACTTGACTCAGAGCTTTTGTTTTATTATGAAGGTGTTGAATGCTGTACAATTATTTCCTTTCATATCATCTTAGCTTTTTGTATATATCTTTTTCTTCTTCTTTTTTTTTTTAAGTTTTATTTATTATTTGACAGAGAGAGAGATCACAAGTAGGCAGAGAGACAGGCAGAGAGAGGGGGAAGCAGCCTCCCCGCCGAGCAGGGAGCCTGATATGGGGCTCAATTCCAGGACCTTGAGATCATGACCTGAGCCGAAGGCAGAGGCTTAACCCACTGAACCACCCAGGTGAACCTATCTTTTTCTTTTTAACTCTGTATGTTGTCAGGTACATTTATGGTATTTTCTAATATTAAAAAATCCTTGCATGCAGGAGATAAAGCTAAATTGGATTTCCATTTGGTGACTTACCTTGGGAATGAAAACAATAGTCTGCTCAGAAATGTACAATAATAACATTACCATGTATTAAAATCTGGGAAGCCCAATAAAAAGAAAAATAAAAGAAAAGAAAAAAGAAAAAAGATACTTCAAAGGAAATTTTTGTTCCTGAAAATTCGGTCAAAGAAAACTTTTCAAATGGAATGAATTGTTCACTTTAAGTAGCTAAGAAATCCACAGCAGTATATGCCTAAAAGAAGTAGAAAGAAGATGTAGTGAGGGCAAAGATAGGCATGAATAAAATGGGAAAAAAAGAGACAAAATAGAGAAAGTCAACAAAGCTAAAGGTTTGACTTTTGAACAAAATAAGAAGATGGAATCCTTTGTAAGACTGAGAAAGAAAAGAGAAAAAAAGACACAAAAATGTTTTGGTTAAAAAATGGTATGTGCTTGCAGATAATGATCTTTTTTAAAAAAAGGAAACACTACCAACAATGACATATGAATTTATCCAAATGTGCCCGTACCATTTGTTGAAAAAACTATTCCTTTTCTATGGGGTTGCCTATGTAGCTCTGTAGAAAATCAACTGTCTGCCTATATGTAGGTTTATTCCTGGACTCTCTATTCTGGTCCATTAATCTCTTTGTCTTTAGACCAGCACCACACTGTTGTACTAACTGTTGCTTTATAACGAGTCTGAAAATCAGACCGTGTTGTCCCTCAAATGTTTTTCTTTTTCAAAGTTGTCTTGGCTAGATCCTGTTTGTTTCTACATTAATTTTAGAACCAGTTTGTCAATTTCCACAAAATCTTTCTGGGATTTCCATTTGGTTTGCAGTGAATCTTCTTCCTTCTGGGACTCCCCCATGTTTATAGATCGTGTCACTGTATCCTTTAGTAATCTTCACCACTTTTCATTGTTTTGTCTGTCTGGGCTTAATTAAGGAGAATTTCTTCTATCCTAATGAATTTACTGATGCTTCCTTTATTTGTGTCCAATTCTTATTAAATAATTCACCTAGTCGGCTTTTGATAATGGCCATTTTTATTTCAAGATTTATTCCTTTATTATCCTCTTGTTAGTTTCCAAGTCTTATGAAATTTTCATTTTTGTCTTTTAAATATAGATCTTTTCAAGTCTATGTCTGATAATCCCCCAATCTCAAACCTCTGCACCAAGAAATACATTTTGTCCTTTGTTCTTTGTCTCCTCCTCTTCTGGCTCTGCTAGCTATTTGGTGCTGGGCATTAGATTGAAAAGTGTGCTTGTAGAAATGATTAGAGACCTATGATGACATTATCTTCTCCCAAAGAATATGTGTACTTGCTATTGCTAGATTCCTAGTATTTCCAGGTTTCCCCAAACAGCTCTGGGCTCCCATATTCTAGCATCAAAGTAGAAGGGTTTCATCAAAGCTATTCTTCCCTTCTCTGCAGGCTCTGGGCTAAGAACCACCAGACTGTCCAATGGGCAATATCCTCTCTCTCAGATATTCAGGGATCTGCAGTCAGGAAATGCCCCAATGTAAAGGTTGCCCAAACAGTGGGCTTCCTTCTCGGGACTTTCATCTGGTCCTTGAATCTGCCCTGAGAGCATTTCACCATCTGGTTAGCAATTTCTGTCTACTAGAGATTTAAATAAATATTTTGTCCAGATATTCTCATTGTTCTTCAATGGAGGGTCCAGCCCAAAATACTTGTTCTGCCATTATCAGAATCAGTTACTAAGAAAATGTTTCCATTTTTTTCAATGAAATGTTCTTGACTGAAAATTTACGTTAAGTAATAATTCTGTATTGGCAGCTTTTTTTTTTTTCTGTCAGTCATTTATATGTACTCTCCTCTCTGCTTTTTTCATGATATTTTCATTTTTTCTACGATATGTCTAAATGTAGATTTTATTTTTATCCCCTTAGGGGTTTATTTTGATAGCTAAATCTGAGTTTTATGACCTTCATTAGTTTTGGAGATGTCTCAGCCTTTATTTATATTAAGTGTATGTTGGATCTTTTGATTTTACCTCTGTATTCCTGAATATGTTTCTTGTTGCCTACATTTTAATTTCCCATGCTGCTCATTAAATAATTTCCTCCAATCAATACTCTAGTTTACTTAATCTCTACTCAGTTATTTTTAATCTACTGTTTAGAGTATCCATGAAGCTTTTATTGTTTAAAAGAAAGATTTTATTTTTTTATTTAACAGACAGAGATCACAAGTAGGCAGAGAGGCAGGCAGAGAGAGAGGAGGAAGCAGGCTCCCTGCTGAGCAGAGAGCCCGATGCGGGGCTCAATCCCAGGACCCTGGGGATCATAATCTGAGCCAAAGGCAGAGGCTTAACCCACTGAGCCACCCAGGCACCCCATACTGAGCTGACTTTGTGAGTGTTTTTAATTCACCACTTTAGCAGAACTAAATTGAAGGCATGAAGTCATATCTGCTCCTCTGTACTTTAAGGGGGGTGAGGGATATTTTACTGTTATCTTTCTGATATTTCGTTCATTAGCATTTGGGAGACTGCAGCTTCATGTCTAAGTTATAGAACACAGACAAGAGTATGAGCCTGTGCTTATGAAATCACAAAGAAGAATGAATTTTTTTTACATCACAGCCTAAGCTAAGGAGCTCTTGCTTCCCCATCCAGTGATTCAGAGGGCATATTTTTCTATTACTTTCCTTAGTGAGTATCAGTCATTCCAGGAAATGGAGTCTCAGTTTCTAGCTCCTCTTCAGACAACCTTGACTACCCTCCTTATTTGGCTATCAAGCCCTTTGGCTATCTAGGCAACAAATTCTCAAGGGGAGGACAGTTTGTTTACCTCCTGATTTTTAGTTTCCTCTTTCTTTTGGCTTCTGGAGATTTCTCTTGCTTTCTTTTTGGGCCAAGTATGCTTTTGATAGCTACTAATTATATTTTTATCTTGTATTTTTTTTAAGGAAAATTACCAGTCTGCTATAATGAGTGACATGAAAATCATTTTTACAAAAGGACATAGTCATTTAAAAAAAAGAGGTGAAACTGGTTGTTTCTACAGACTGCTTGGTTTATGTCTTGTTTTGTTTTTTTGTTTGTTTGGGGTTTTTTTGTACATATTTTGGGGAAGCTTTTTCTTTATAAATGGCAATCAATAACAGAATATCTTCTTATTCTCATAGTTCTTTTTTTTTTTTGCTTAATTATTACATATATGCATAAGGATGTATCTGTATAGACAAATCTTCCTTAAATTGGGGCTATTCCAAAAATTTCAGTTTTTTTCCTTTCACAGAAACTCCTGGTCAATTTATGCTAAAGTTACAAAGTCATACCAGTTTGTTATCATTCCAACACTAAGTTAAATTTGTATTTAGAGCTCTAGATTGAGCCTAAATCCACCACTATTCAGATATTTTTGGATTTGTCTGGAGAACTGCTCAGATTAATTCACTTGAGTATTTTTTTATATTCTTGAGGAGTATTTTGTTAAGGAGGAGCTAAGACTTTCTTGGGAATAATTCTCTAAGGGAAGGTGGTGTCAGACAAATAAACCTGGGTCTGTATAATGCTTTGGTTGTCAGAGATGAGGGTTGAATCTGATCACAACTTGCTATTTGCTCCTGAGATCTGCTACTGACTCAGTACTTCCTTTCTGAAGCCTGGTGTCACACCATCATGATAAGGACAGAACAGGCTGAAAGTAATTAATGAAAGTCATTGGTGAATGCAAAGGCAACCTTCCACATACATGAAGGAATTCCAAGGGTCCTCAACTTATCTCAGTTACCCACATGGTAAAGAGAAATATAAAAGGGAAGAGGCAAATATATTCTTCAGACATTGGCTTACAGGCATTAAGGGACCCAGAAAATACATTATCACTGGCATTCTTGAAGACGACCACCATTATATCAACTGCAGCAGCAAAGATATAGGGCCTAGAGCAATGCCCAGGAGATAGGATAACCAGGGAGATAGGGTAGTATTAGGTAGCAGAGACTTGGAATTGGCAGCTTAGTTACTACCAAGAGAGAGATTGTGCCTTGAGCTCTAGGATTAGCTTTCTTCAGCTGTAAATGAGGTACTCTCAGATGATTTTATGGACAGGAAAAGGCTGAGAAGAGCCCTCACTAAAAAGAATGGATCACAAAAGGGGAAGGAGATGAGAGATAATGCCCAATCATGGTGGCCAGGGCCTGGGGAGAAACTGATTAATGGGTAAGGAATTTTACTTCGGAGTGATAGAAATATTTGGGGACTAGACAGGAGTTGTGGCCAAACCATATTGTGAATTAAATGTCACTGAACTGTTCACTTTCAAATGGTTAATTTTGTGTTATGAAAATGCCATCTCAATAAATTATTTGAAAAATAGAAAGGGGAGGAAGATGGAAGCTTATTCCTGACCAGAGGAGATGACCCCAAAATCACTCTAAATAATGGATGATTCTATCGTGGGGCTCTGGACCTAACAACAACATGGATATGAAAACCCGGAGAAACAGAGTTTTTGTTACTTTCAAACTGATCCAGGAATGGTTGCCCTGGGGAAATATGAGTTTCATGCCATTTAAAATATTTTGCTCCCATGTCCTATTGTTTCAGTCTCGATTCTTAGATATTGTGACAACATAAATAATGATTAGCTTGTCTTGGATAACACTTCAAGAATATTCTAAAAGGGTAACTTTTATATATTTTTCTTGTTGTTTCTGATCATTTTCTGAAGGATCATGGATGATTTCTCTCTCATTTCTCCCTCCCTTCAAATAATAAAACAAAGGTAGGTATTAATCCAAAATCTTTTGTAAGTCATGCTGATTAGTTGTGGAAAGTGTTTGTACATTGTCCTGAGAATCCGGAATTTATTCCTCTCTGAAGTCAAGCTAGTATAGCTTTAAAGCACGGGGCAGCAATGGAGAATCTGGAGTTGAAACATTTGAAAAGCAAATGGTGTGTGAACATCGGAAATGGCTTCCCTCAGGTGATGGCGTCCTGACTTGCCCTGGACCCAGATTTCAAAGCCTCCTTCTAAACCCCGGGGGGTGGTTCTCCCAGGATATAACTTTACTAGACAAAACAGCAATGGCACATTTCTCTCCCTTATGTTCCTGTATAAAGAATGACTTTGAGGGCGCCTGGGTGGCTCAGAGAGTTAAGCCTCTGCCTTCGGCTCAGGTCATGATCTCAGGGTCCTGGGATCAAGCTTTGCATCAGGCTCTCTGCTCAGCAGGGAGCCTGCTTCCCCCTCTCTCTCTGCCTGCCTCTCTGCTTACTTGTGATCTCTCTATGTCAAATAAAGAAATAAAAAAATCTAAAAAAAAATTGACTTTCTTAAATATGTGGATCATGAACTCCATAAACACATATAATCACGTAACATTATCTGTAGGCAATCCAAACTGTTCCTCAAATAAATAAATAAATAAATAAATAAATAAATAAATGAACTTTAACAGTATGAATCCTAAATGTGCATTAACTAGTTGATTTTCCATGAGAATTTTCCCCCCAAATACCAATTTAGGTTTTCAATTCCATCCCCAAACTGCAGAATTGCAGGAAATACACAGCTAATGCCAAAATATTGTTTCTTTGGATTTTAACGAGCACCTGTGTCCAGACATTCCACTCTGTTCCATAGAATAATGAGTTAGTCATTCCTTACCCAAGTATACCATTCCTGGCTGTTGAAACTGACCTTGCGTAACTAATCTTACTTCAGCTACCATTTGAGTGGGGACTGACCCTATAGAAAGAAATTTTACATGCCTCCCTATCTGGGTTATCACTGATGTTTGCAGCGACAAATTCTTTTACCCCAGCCAACATACAGAAAGAGGCTGGTGGACTTCTTCCTAAAAAGTGTAAAACAGGAAATTCATAAAATTGAATAAATAAAATTATTCTTTGTAAATATAGAACCAAGGGCACAGAAACCATGGTGCTTTGGAGTCCTTTATAGACATGTGGCTTAGAAAGGCATCTCGCTTTGTAAATCCATACTAAAGCCTATTGCATTCTGGATTCATACCACTGAAGTATCCAGTAGCTGATGATTCCATTCCATTGGCCTGAAATATTACACTCCAAAAGTTGTAGCGACTGGAATCCTGCTCATTATTCAAAATCAAAGTTTCAAAGAATTATGTTAACCAAAACAAAAACAGCAATGATGACAACTGACATTTATGATTATTATGAACCTGATTCTGCTCTCAATTTTTTAAAATCTAGATGAAAAGTACAACTATTTTCCCATTGTACAGACGAGAAAACTGCGGTTTGGTGAGGCCAATTATATCCTCAATTTTTGTCCTCCTAATCCTTCCTAACCTACCATTCCAAATCAATTTAGTGCCTACCTCCTTTGACTTGCCACATCCTACAGAAATGTGTGAAATCTGTCCTCCCACATCTCTTAATCTAGCACCTATATAAACCCTTGCTTCTTCTTCCAGGGGCTTAGAAATTGAGGAAATGGCCTATCTCACTGAGCTTTGTACCAAATGCACTACAGAGGGAAGTGCCTTGCATGTAATAGAACCTTGCATAATTATTTTTAGGTTTTACATATTACTATTATTATTTTTTAAGATTTTATTTATTTATTAGAAAGAGAGAGAGAGTGTGAGTGAGTGAAAGTGAGCAGGGGAGGAGTGGAGGGGGAGGGAGAAAATCTCAGCACTCCATGCTCAGCACAGAGCCTGATGTGGGGCTCGGTCTCACAACCATGAGATCATGATCTGAGCTGAAAGCATGAGTTGGACGCTTAACCAACTGAGCCAACCAGGTGTCCTAGATTTTGTAAATTATTGACATTGATATTAGAAAAGTACCCAGATTTGGGGATAGACCACCCAGTATCTATCTTCTGAATACCTAATGGTTTAGTGTTTCATATTTCCTGATTGATGTTTCAACTTGAGTTGCCACAGATAAAAATACTCATATTATAGTTAAGAACCAGGACCCCCAACCAGCAGACCTGGTGCAAAGAATATTTGGAAAGTCATTAGCATCATAGCTTTCCATCCACAAAACTGTGATTAATCTGGCTAATACAACAAGAGACTTAGGATGCCTGGGTGGCCCAGTCAGTTAAGTGTCCAAAACCTTGTTTCGGCTGAGGTCATGATCTCAGGGTCATGAGATCAAATCCCGCGTTAGGCTCGATGCTCAGTGTGGAGTCTGCTTGGGATTCTCTCTCCCTTTCCCTCAGTCTCTCCCCCTATGCTCTTGCTCTCTCTCCCTCTCTCTCTCTCACTCAAATAAACAAACCTTTAAAAAAAAAAAAAAAACAGAAGACTTGGTGTTCCTTTTTGGTTACCATATAAGGGTACTTCCCACAAAACTTTATGTTTATTTGCCTTCAGAGGCAAGACCACAACCATGTCACCTGGCCAGTATTCTTGTTATCTTAGGTTGAGGCTAATTTGTTCTGTAACCACATTGTCATTCTGCCAACTTTGTTCTCATAATCCAAAAATCTAAATATATAGAAGCTTATTATTAATATTATATCTCCTCCTCTCCTCCTCTGGTGGAAGGAAGAGATCTCTGCACATTTCTTTGAATTCAGTCTGTTCAAAAGTAGAAAACCAAGGAAAATTTTCATAGACTTTTCTTTCAAGCAAATATCATTCATAAATTACCTTATGATCTTCACATTTAGAATCATATTTTTTACTGTCTGCTTATCATTGTTTGGGCTGGTATTCTTCTACCAGATAGAAAACTAGTACCTCTTGCAAGAGGGAGACTCCTGTTTGTCCACCAAAATTCATTGTCCTCCTCTTCCAAAGCAAGAGAATGAAGGCTGGTACACACCTTTACAGCATAGTTCCATAAGTGGTGTGTCCATTTCTTGGTTTGGGATTTTAGACATTGAGTATACCTCCTCCATGTTCTCTTTCCCTCTTCCACCAGCAAGAAGCTAGTTCTGAGGGATGGCATTACAATGACAGAAGGAATCTGGTTTATGAATGACCTCTGCAAATTTAGGGTGAACTCCTAGGGGCATTTATGAGAAGAAACATGGATAGCTTTTATCTTTAGATCACTGTTTTTTGGAAATCAGTTACAGTAGTTTATTTACTCTTACTCTGGCAAATAATCTGCAAATAGATACCACTGTTGTAGACTATCGTCATAACTGCAGGAGTCATAAAGGCCAACAGAATATCCAGAGAATCTACTGGCAAAACTCAACCTCTCACCATTTAATTTTTGGTCATTTACATAGGGTCAATTCTATCTATATTGCACATGAGGTAGGACTTTTTCAGTTCCTAAGAAATATTTGGCCTTGTGTTCCAAATTTTCCACTATGCTTATGAGATATCACAAAGTCGGCTATATTTAGTCACAACTTGGTATCAGCTTGGCAGAACACACATTGGGCTTTATTATCTTCCGGTTTCTCTCCAACTTAGCATACATGAATTCTGTAATTCCTCTCCATGATAATGATAAAAAATCTTTTCATCGTTTCATTAAAATACATATTTTTTAAATTTTCACTGAGCACTCTCTTTTTTTTTAAAGTTTGCCTGGGGGTTAGCAAACTGTCACCATGTGTGAGATAGTAAATATTTTAGCCTTTGCAGGCCCTATGATCTCTGTCACAACAACTCATCTTCACTGCTGTAGAGCTAACATGACCACAGAGTCTACATAAATGGATGGATGGGACTGTATTCCAGTAATATTTTATTTACAAAAATAGGAAGTGGCTGGATTTGGTCCACAGTCATAGCTTGCTGGCCCATGTCTTAGTCTTATCCACACTATGGATAATTATTTTACCTTCATCTCTACCTGTGTTCTTCAGAACTTTAACACCATCCATCCTGACAGTTTTTTTAAAATCTTTTTTTAATATATATTTTCTTAAGTTTTATTCAAATTCCAGTTAGTTGACATACAATGTAACATATGACAGTTTTTAAAATCTGCTTTCCCCACTTTTGTTGCCAGGTTTCTAAATGTATCTGGAAAATATTATGCTGATCAGTGCTATTTCACATTTTTATTTTGAATATCTGATCAATTGTGTGTTCATCACTACTTAGTATTCTTTCCCATTCCTCTCCTAAACCTGCCATTAATCATCCTGGATAATGACAAACTGTTCTTCAAAGTGGTTGAACCAATTTACACTTCAGTAAGCAGTGACTGAGATTCTTATTGTCTCACATCCTTGCTGATATTACAGACTTTTGAATTTCTGCCAGTTAGAGGGTTATGAAACAGGGCCAATGCATTCCACAGTTGGAGGGGGGTGACATTCATATCTGAGTGCATAGGAATGATGCGCTCTGGAGTTGAGCAGTGCACCATCCATGCATCTGTATACAGCAATCTTGGTATGAAACATATCTCAGTGTTTTTAATTTATAATTGCTTATTAATGAGTTTGAGAATCTTTTCACTTATGTAATGGCTACTTATATTTCTTCATTTATGAAGTATACATTCATGACTTCTATCCAAATTTCAATTCTTGCTGTATTCTGCATACTAGTCCTTGTCAATTGTGTGTTACAAATATCTGTTCTCAATTTTTTGGCATGCATTTTTACCCCTCTTAGGGTGTCTTTGGATGAAGAGAAGTTTCTTATTTTCATGAGGTTAATTGGATATTAGTTTTCTTCTATGGTAAATGCTTTTACTATATGATTTAAGGAGTTTTTCCTTGCCCTGGAGTCAGAAAATTTTTCAGTTTTACATTTCATATTAAAGTTTTCTTTTTTTTTTCAATTTACCTGGAATTGATTTTGCCTTTGTGTTATCCAGTACTATTTATTGAGTAGTAGTTCCTCTTTGTCTTTTACTTTCAGTCATAAATTAAGTTTCAATATACATATTATTTGTTTCTGTTTATTTGAGCCAATTTAGTCTTTAGTCTTTGTCTAAATGCATACTTTTGTCTACATGGTAGATATACGATTTTGTATAGTGTTTCTCTGTTTCAAAAGTTATCTTTTTTTCCATATTTCTAACTGCTTTATAACTATAATATTTGTGCCTATTCACATATTTGGAACATTTGAATCTATTCATTCACTGTTGTTAGTCAATTTTTTCTAATATTTTTTGATATTACAGAGAGTGCTATAATAGACATTTTATGCATATATCTTTTTCTTATGCTGAATAATATCCTGGGGACATATCAAAAGAATAGGCATTTTGATTAAGAGTAATACTATTACATGGTTTCACTTGAACATTTTAATTTTTTGCCTTTGAGTTGTTATTAATGAAATGATACTCTGTCTTGGTTTTAATAAACATTTATTTGATTGCCCATAAGGTTAAACCAGCTACCTTGAGTCATTATTATGCACGTCCCTTCATGAGTGGGCCTCCTCCTGCTCATTCTCTTAACACTGAAGTTTACACGAAAATCTGAATGGGCTCTTTGGAGGTTACAGACTTGTACCACATACTGTATAACTTGATTTCTTTTTTTCTAAGCGCTAACATCTATTTTAAGCCCTCACTTAGTCTGCTTTTTTTTATTCCATCATATTGGACAAATCAAACAAGATTAATCTTGAGCTCTTGAATAGAGGCAAAGGAGTTCTTTTCCAGCTGCATTTTGGCACAGATGTGGCATCATCTCTCTGAAATCACTATCACTTTTACCTCTGGGAACTGGAGATTGAATTACTGCTCTGCTTGGAGTTACCCACAAAGATCAGCTTCAAAGATGAGGGTTTAAGTTTCTATCCCATTCAAAGCAGGGCAAACATAGAAGCAGAACACAGTGAGTCATCCTCATCCTTTTGTGGGCACTCAGCTTAGCTGGCATGTCACATCTGACAGTGCCCAGCTTTTAGATGAAGGAACATCAAGTGCTATGTTAACTAATTACACGGGGCTTGGAACTTGACTCCTGGAGTACCAGGGGTGGGGGGAAATGTACACACGGCCTCTGTTTCTTCGTGTTTGCTATTCACCAGGGTTCAATACACCATATGGATTTCCTTGGACTGAGCCCCAAGGAGAACTAAAGCATATCCTGCTTTTTCATTCATTCGTTTTAGTTAAGAATGCACCCTTTCACTTGCCTCGATGTTATGGTGGAGAGTGTTTTATAGATAACATCTGTCACTCTTCATCCTCTCTCACATCTAATAACTCACTGAATCTTGTTCATTCAGGAGTCATACATTTGGACGTACCCTCTTTTCTTTAGCTCCATTGTCTCAGTTCAGCCTCTTATCTTCTCTTATCTAGATTACTTTCATTCCACTCAGTACCTCTCTCTGCTGCCACTCTTATCTGACCTTTACTCTGCATTAGTCAGAACATTTTCAACGACAAATATAGGCAGCACAAACTATTTTTATGAAATCAACAACAGCAGCAAAAATAATTTATTGAATTAAAGAATTGAAGAATAGAGTTGACTTTAAACTTAGCTGGAGATAGAGGTTCAAATGACGCCATTGGAATTCTCTCTCTCCCCCCTTCAACTCTGCCTTCTTCACCATTGACCTCCTAAGGGCAGGTTCTGGCCACAGAGTGACACGAATGACCAAGGAACATAGGCTTACATGAGTCTTTCCACTAGAAATTCTAGACAAAATAGCACAATGTCCCATAGCATCGGTGCCATCTACACTCCCTATCCCCAAAGGCCTATATCACACTCTCTTAGGTCAGGGTCTCTACTGGACCACTTGGATTAGCAAGCTTATGTTGTTTGCCAAACCTCACTGAGGAGAGAGGTGAAGACTTTGAGTTTTCCAGCCCTACCAGAATCACAAGGAGCAGGGAAGAGAAGGCACTATTCAAAGCAAAGGCTGGTGGGTCCAGCTGAAAACTAATAGATGTTAACTAAATATGACCTCCAAAATTATCACTTTAAAATAAATTTATAATGATGTCTCTAGTTTCCTGCTCAAAAAAAAAAAAACCTTCCAAGCTTCCAGTTTCTTATGGGATAAGCACAACCCTCTTGCCTGGCACATAGGTACCCAGAGTAAGAACTCATTCTGCCTTCCCTGTCATCTCCCACTTCCTCCCTCACATATTTTAGGATCTTAATCACATGGTCTTATAAGTACAATTATGTGTCTGCTTTCTATCCTTGACTTTGAGAAGCTTGAGGATGGGAACCACTTCTTAATTGTCTTTACTTTCTTCACTACTTACCTCACAGTAAAGACAATTAAGAACCTATAGAGCCCTATAGGCTCTAGCAAATGACTGACCAGACACATGTAGACTGACTGAATGCATGTATGAAATAAGACCCTGGATTTTTGTGTGAAAAACTTACTGGGAAAGTATGATCCTTCCAACCAAGCGAATCTAGTCCCTTAAAAAAAAACTTGGTGCTAAGAGAACTCATCTAATAATGGGGCTCAACAGGGTGGCAGAAGTATGTTGGCACCGTGACTTATTTGCAATGCTGAAGACATTCTATGGTTTGGAAGCATTTTCAAATAGTGAAGTGAAATGTTATATAACAATCCAACAGATTATAGGCCTGAATAATGCAGTACATTACAAGTATTTCCTTCTGGCACTTTTATCTACTGGCTCCCATCCAATTTCTACCTACTGATAGATGAACAGGCTTTAAGACTCACATATTTTAGATAAACTAGGGCATTATATGTTCATGAACCAATACACTTGAAATAATGTCCCAAGCCCTTCCACGATGGTTCACGCTCAAGAGTAGCCACTAAATGATTGTTAGATAAAAAGGCAACCATTTTAGCAAGACTTGAACTACTATAACCAGGCATATCCACATTTTTTTTTAAATTTACTATGTAGCCTTTTCCTCAGAGCAAGGCCCCCCACTAGTCCCGCAAGTTTCTACCAAAGAGGTAATTATCTCTGCAGACTTGTAGGAACCACTCTTCGCCTACAAAACAATGCAGTCACGGGGAGCTCACTTATGTATCCCAGGTTCTAGTGTCTCTAAGTCAAGCTTGAATTAGAGTTTTGGCACAAACAGCAATACCTTTTACAAAAATGCTCTTGTGGGTACCACCACAGCAACCAAATACAAACAGGACCTCAGGTGTATGTAGACACAAGGTGTGTACACTCTTGCAAAAGAGCATACACAATGGTTTCTGGGGTAGTAATGAGGTGCCAGGTTATGAGAATGCCATGGGAAAAAAGAAGGGTGTAGATTTTATTTTTATGGGTTATATAACTGCTGGTGTGAAAATTAAAGTTCTTTACCAGCATCAAATAATGCTGACTCACTATGCAAGAAATGAAAGGTCAAGCCCTAACATACAGATTAAGTCTGGGGAAAACTACATCCTCAGGTTAAAGATACGGCCTTTGTCAGCAGAGGCTGTATGAGGTCAAATGCCCATTTGGGGCTTTTACTTAATGTGTTAATTATCCATTGAGACAGTGGTAGCTTTCAAAGGTCTGCCTCTATCAGAAATGTTACAGTTCAGGTGTGTTCTTTAATGACAATTTTTTTTTTAAGATTTTATTCATTTGACAGAGATCACAAGTAGGCAGAGAGGCAGGCAGAGAGAAGGGGGGAAGCAGGTTCCCCGCCAAGCAGAGAGCCCGATGCGGGGCTCGACCCCAGGACCCTGACTGAGATCATGACCTGAGCCGAAGGCAGAGGCTTAACCCACTGAGCCACCCAGGTGCCCCGACAAATTTTTTCATATATATTTTTCATATAGAAAATTATTTTCATTATTTCATATAGCATATATATGAAATATATAATATATATACTTTTTCTAACCAAGTGGTTTATCCTTCCAAATTGAAAGTATAAGGTCTTAAAAAGTATAAGGTCTTAAAGTTGAAAAATGCCTTAGAGATCATTTCATGTTACTATTTTAATTTGCAAGCTTAAGCAGCAATAAAGAAGTATTCATTAGGTATGACAAACCACATATAGAAATAATGAATACCCAAGAATGGTTTGCCATTTAACCCAGTTCCCCTGCAGTGATAATTACTAGGATTATTGAAGAGTTTCCAGAACTTCCTTGTTTCTCAGTTAGCTCTTTAAACTTTCTGTAGTGGTTTTATAATTTTCAGGACTGTGGGACAAATAATCAGCAACTTAGGGGGGAATGAGACAGTCTGCAGGTAATAAATACTATATTTGAGTCTCCATATTTTAAGCATCCACTTTGAACTGTGGATTATGGCTTTCTTTTATTTTACTTGTTTTCTTCTTCACTTCACTGGAAAGTTATTTTGCCCATTTTTCTTCTGCTTCATATCCTGAGTTAATCTGAAAGAAGATTCTGATCTACATTTTTGGCTCTTTAACGACCAGATTTCTTGATAGAGTCTCAAGTGTTAGTTCTTTGATCTTCCACCGAAGCCTGCTACTCACAGAGGGAGGTATTGTGTGTGCCTGAGTTTGGGGGAAAGTGTGCTTTGAATAACCCTTACTTCTGTTCTATGTTACTGCTCAGATCTTTATCATATGTCCTTTAGTATTTTGTAAACCTGTTTCAGCTATTGCCAGCATTACTGGCTGTTGGCTTAAATACATTTAGAGAGATGTGTTTATGAATAATGCAAAGTGTCTTTCATTCATCTTTTGGTTCCTGATGACAAACAACTGATTTTCTTAGTAGTTACCCAACATATTTTGAAAAAAAAAAATATATATATATATATAGTAAGATTATGATATAGGATTAAGGGAATGCCAACTCTCTAAAACAAAAAACAGAACCTCAAAAGATTTTTTTTTTTTTTACTAAAGGCACAATCTCCATATGGAGGTCCATTTGGAACCAAGTGGCTCCAGATTTGTTCTCTCAAGTTTCTCCTTTCCCATGATGGTGAGTTTTTTCCTTCCTTCCTTTTCTCCTCTTCCTCCCTTCCTTTTTTTGTTCTTTTCTTTCTTTTTTTTTTTTTAAATACTAGAGGCCCCATCACTAAAACAAAGCCAGGCTAGATTTTCTGAGTTTTACTAAGTACATAGGAAGCACTGAAAACAAAAGATTTATTTTCTTTCAGGGAAACATGTGTGAATTTTTTCAGGGCCAGGAATTCACCTTATTCCTCTAAAACCCTGACACTTAGCACAATCTTGACACATAGTAATTGTTTGATACACTTGAATGAACAAATACTTGAGTGACTGAAATATCTAAGTAATTTGGACAACAAATACATGGGGCTAATAAACCAGTAAGCTGTATGAAGTTTCTCAACTGCAGCTCCAAAAGACTAATTTCATAGCCTCCTTACCATACTTCCTTGTTTCCTTGATCTGACCTTTGCTTACATGAATATCACCATCTTAAAACACTGGCCTTCCAATTGCTTCCTGGACACCCGGGGCTAAGTTATGATAAGGAGAAATAGATCCCCCTCTGCTGTTCGATGAGACTCCAGGCTCTTGAGCAGATGATGGACACCTGGGATGTCTCCTCTCCTCCAAGCCATGCTCCATGGCACAGCCAGAATTTTCTTTTAAATTACCAAAAGGAAAACAGAGACTAGAATCGTGGTTACCAGGGGCTGGGGGCTGGGAAAAATGGGGGAAATGTTGGTCAAAGAGAACCAATTTCCAGTTATAAGATGAATAAATTCTGGGGTTCTCACGTACAGCGTTGTGACTATAGCTTATAATACTGCACTATATACTTGAAAGTTGCTTAGAGAGTAAATCTTAAATATTCTCCCCACAGAAGAGAATTATGTGATGTGATGTGATGTGATGAAGGTATTCACTAACACTGTGGTGGGAACTGTTTTGCAATATGCATGTGCAAAAAATCAATTTGCTGTGAACAGACATTTCTGCAAAGAAGACATCCAGATGGCCAACAGACACATGAAAAAATACTCCACATCACTCGGCATCAGGGAAATACAAATCAGAACCACAATGAGATATCACCTCACACCAGTCAGAATGGCTAAAATTAACAAGTCAGGAAATGACAGATGCTGGCGAGGATGTGGAGAAAGGGGAACCCTCCTACACTGTTGGTGGGAATGCAAGCTGGTGCAACCACTCTGGAAAACAGCATGGAGGTTCCTCAAAAAGTTGAAAATAGAACTACCTTACGACCCAGCAATTGCACTACTGGGTATTTACCCTAAAGATACAAACGTAGTGATTCGAAGGGGCACGTGCACCTGAATGTTTATAGCAGCAATGTCCACAATAGCCAAACTATGGAAAGAACCTAGATGTAGATGTCCATCAACAGATGAATGGATAAAAGAAGATGTGATATATATATATATATATATATATATATACCTTACACACACCCACACATGAGAATACACAGTGTGGCTGTGGGGTTTTTCCCCCTTTGAAAAATTTCTTTTGTAATACAAACGTAAATACTTTTTTTCGAAATCTGGGATGAAATAGACGCTGGAGCCCACCTGTGAATATTCAGCCTTCATGGGCATGAATTCCCCCGAAATTTCCATTGCCATCAGGCCAATAAAAACAAAAATGTTCTCTAACCAGGATTGTAACAAAATGTAAATACTACTTCAGAGTTGAGACCTGGTGCAAATATGTAGATGTATTTTTACCATCAACATGACTGTCCCAGCTCCCTTTTTGTACTCCTTATCTGTCTTCCAGAAATGTCACCTGCCCTTTCTCCTGTGGTCTCTTAATCCAATAATTGTATTACTGCCATTAAAGGATGCAGTTATTTTAAAAAAAAATATATATATATATATATATATATATATATATACACACACACACACACACACACACAATGGAATACTATGCTGCCATCAAAAGAAATGAAATCTTGCCATTTGCGACGACATGGATGGAACTAGAGGATATTATGCTTAGCGAAATAAGTCAAGTGGAGAAAGACAACTATCATATGATCTCCCTGATATGAGGAAGTGGAGATGCAACATGGGGGGTTAAGGGGGTAGGAGAAGAATGAATGAAACAAGATGGGATTGGGAGGGAGACAAACCATAAGTGACTCTTAATCTTACAAAACAAACTGAGGGTTGCTGGGGGGAGGGGGTTTGGGAGAGGGGCGTGGGGTTATGGACATTGGGGAAGGTATGTGCTTTGGTGAGTGCTGTGAAGTGTGTAAGCCTGGCGATTCACAGACCTGTACCCCTAGGGATAAAACTACATTATATGTTTATAAAAAATAAAAAAATAAATTAAAAAAATAATAATAATGAAACATATAAAACAAAACAAAAAAAATCAATATGCTGTACACCTTAAACTTATAAAATATTGTATGTCTATTTCAATAAAAATGGAAAAAAGTGGGGAATGTTTCTGATTGTGGGTAGTTTGAGGACATTGTTTTTGCATGGAGAAATATTTAAATAAGACTTAATCAAAATTTCCATCTGGCTATTTTTAGTTGAGAAAATTAATTAAAATGTCATCTCTTTCATTATTGTTTGTTACCTTTAATTAAAATGTTAATTAGGTACCAAATAAAATACCAAAAGATCGCCCCATTTTTTGGCTTGAAACACTTCAACAGCTTCTTGTGACTTACAAGATAAAACCAAATATCATGAACAAGGCCTATAAATTATTTTTATCGGGCCTTTAAAAAAGTTAATTTCGCTCAAAACAGTATTTTAAATGACAAATCAAATCATTGGTCAAATTAACTGTCAAACTTCAAATGTAATGATATGAATTTAGTGGGTCGAGATCATCATTTAAAAAAGAAGGCAGGGGGCTATCATAGATTCGTGTGAACTGTATGTAGTATTATTTCAGTAATTTTTTCAGTTATGCTTATATGATATATACTATATATGATATTAAATATGTCATACGAAAAAGAACACTGCATAATATGTTAGCTCATTAAGTATTTCCTGGAAAAAAATAAATAAAAGCTGCTGAAAGTAATCATCCCTGAGAAGCCGCTGTCAAGGGGATAGGTACCCTGACAGTAAATTCGTCAAGAGAAGCGGTCCTGACTCCAAGAACAAACTTTTGAAGAGCAATGGCAGGGCTCTGTTATCAGCAGGGTGCTCTTTTCAGTTGTGTCTCCAAATCTGGGGCCATGGCTGGATGACTCATTGCGTCCAACGGTCTGATGGGAAAAGTCTTTAATGAAGAAAATTCTCACTAAAATTACAATTTCTTAGGACGAACTAGGTTCAAAGTCATAAGCCCTTGCAATTCTTTACTCCTAGGCATTCCATAGTGATGTCGTAGAGGATCTATGTTTTAGCCTTCCTCCAGGATCCTGAATGATCTTAGAAGATCCACTGGGATATCTTTCGCTCTGTATTTTAGGAGACTATGCATAAATTATATTGTCTGAGCCTGTTCTGAACCAAATCATTCCGTTAAAAGAAAAAGGCTTTGAGAGAAAAAAAGAAATTAGGGAATCAAGTGAATAGACATCGTGGGTTAATACATCACAATAGTTACCAATTAGACAAAGAATCTGTGAAAGCTAGTCAATGATTGTATTAAGAATCATCCTCAAAGCCTTTCTCTCAAAGGGATAATTTGGGTATATGTAGCCACTAGAGAAGACAAAATTATACACATAAAGTTCACATGCATTTGTGAAACTTTAGCTCATTATTGGCATTGGGAAGTTAAAAGCAGGCAAATAAAGGAAAATATCCTCCCTAGAGGTCAACGGCTACAAATGGCTAAACCATAAAGCTGTTCCTTGCAAAGGACTGTTCTTTCTTTCTTCAGTAGTTCACAAACTATTAATTGCTACAATTTATAAAATCTGCATATAACCATTGAGCTACAGGATGGAGTGAAGAAAGTCCTGATTTGTCTAAGGTCCCAGTTCCCTCCCTCTGAAAATTATCAGTCTGAGCCTGGCAGATGGAGGCACTTGGACCTTCAAGTCCTCTGTGTACCCAACTGAGAAAAAAATGCTTTGGACCAGAGAAGCCGGCCTTTCAGTCTCTAGCATGCATGATGCCATGTGAACTTTATACTTCCAAACTGCTCATTAGCTATTTATTTGCCGTGGAAGATAGTAATCTGACTCAAATGACATATATAACAAGGGCAAATTAAACATTAACATGAGTTTTTCCTACTTAAAAAAAAAGAAATTATTTTTATGCAAAGGTTAAGGAATAACTGGTAAGTCTTCTGCGTTAAATATAATGGGAGTAGACTCATAGATCCCTACCCCTCACTGGCTTGCAGCTAGCTGTGAACCAATCAGCTCATCTTGCTGAAATCAACTGGGGTTAAGCAACCTGAAACTTTCCCTGAAACAACCTTGGTTTCAAAGCCAAGATTAAGGCAACCTTTGATTTTTAAATGTTTGATAAATGTGGGCAGTAAATCTGGAGATAAATATTTCTGCTATTAGGCATCACATTAACGACACTGCATTCTGAGCCCGGTGGAATGGAGGACTGAGTCCATACATGTAGTGATATAGGACAACAGGAATAATCGCGTAGGGGTGAAACACTTTCTCCTCCATAACATTGGGAAAGGTCATGTCCAACGTGCTTTGCCATCACCGAATAACGAGTTAAATTAGTCTGATGCCAAAGTTCAGAGTTAAAAGTTATTCTTTAAAAGACGCCCTCTATCACACACACACACTCCCACCTAGACCAAGCGCTTACAGAAAGGATATTATCGATCTGATGGAGTATTTTAAGGAAAGCTTTTCCTTAGGGAAGGGATATGTGCAGAAATTGGTTAAAAAAAGGGTTTCATTGTTTTTCTATACCTACACTAAACTACCCTGAATCAGAAGAGATTATTTTAAATAATACGTCATCAGCTGTTTATGGAGCTTCTACGTCTTCCAGGCACTGTGCTATGGAGTTATTTATAAGAGCAAGACAGTACTAGAAGAGCTCATGTAGGGCAACTGCAACATACGACAGAAATGATGGCTAGGAGTATGTTAGTATGGAAGACAGGGGTTAGACTTCATGACCTTAGCGCCTACTTTCCATATAACTATGAGATAGTTCTCCAAGTTATGTTTCTATGATAATTATTTGGGGGAAAAAGTCCCCATTGCAGTTCAGAATGGTTGAATAAGCACTGAAAGTATTTCCTTATTGGAAAGGAACAAGAAATACAGACAGACAGGACGGCCTCAAGATTGTTCCCTCTGATGTAGCTTGCCTGTAGGTTGGTCCTTCTAATCCTTTTTCCATAGGGCCAGACAAATCCTTCTGAAACACAAATCTGGCTGTCACCTTCTGCTAAAACCTGGTGAGTGGCTCCCCATTGTGCTCTGGATGCTAAAATTCAAGCTTTTTAGCATGGAGTGTTAAATTTGCTTCAGGGTGAAGGCTTTGCTTACTTCCCATTCACCGCTCACTTCCCTGCCCATAAATGCTGATCTCCATCACAGAACACTATTTCCCTGAACAGAACTTGCTCTCTTGCTTCTGCAGATTAGAATATGTTATTATACTATTTTTCTCTATCTGTAAAATTCCCCATTTCTTTTTTCTTTCCTTCTTCTTTTTTTTTTTCTTTTTTCCCCCACCTTCCTTTTTCTCTTTACTTGGTCAATGACTACTTCAGATCTTAGCTTTCCTAGGACTTTATTCTCGGAAACCTTCTCAGACCCTGTAAGACTGTTTGGGCTCTTACCACACTAGGGTGTCTCTGAATCTGTTGCATCCATTGGGGTATTGCTGGACTGTGTTTTGCTACCATCATATTCTCAGAAACTAGGACTGCATGTAGCTTAATGGGTGAAGTTAATCAGTAATTATTAATTACACAAATACATGTTGATCATGGTACTAGGGGGTGATGTGAGAAATCATTCCTTCTAAGTACAAGGCACATAACAGATTTTTAAAAAAATTTGTTGTGAAAATGGAGCACACTAAATTCAGAAGTCTGAAGTTCGTGCCACAAGAGCTTGTAAGCAGCAAACCATGGAATGATTTAGGATCTCCCACGGGAGCCTTGGAAGTGTGAGATCGGCTAACAAGACTGTGGAGAGTAGGTCCCCTTGAGAAGCACAACTATAAAAAGTCACTGCTTCCATTTTTAGCCACTCCCTTCAGTCCAGCGCCAGGTACATGCCACATCGTGCCTGGGATCAATTTACATCCTCTGTATCCTGTTTCATCCCCTTGGTGATTTACATAATCCCCCTGGCTGTGCCTATCAATTTACAGACCAAAGGAATCCCATCATAGGCACTAAGTCATCTACTTGGCTGCTTCTTACAAATGCATTTTACCTGGATTATGTCTGTCAGTGCAAACCCCCAGGGAATGATAATTTCATTGTACTTTATCACCAAGTGTTCCTAGAGACAGCAGGGGGGGGGGGGGCGGATACCTGAGGTTGAGGGGAAGCAAACCTGTTCTACAGAATCACCCTTGATAACTTGTCTTCCTTCCACAGTTTGTGACTTTAGAACTGTCTTACCCTACAGGGTATTTAAATCTGTATTGCAGTAAAATGGTTCTAGGGCCAACCCCCTTTGAAGATTTCATACTTCTGTCGACCACCCTACTGTGATCGTTTTTGAAAGGCTAATCTTGAGAGGAGAGATGGCTCATTTTTCCCTCTCAAATGATGAACTTTGTTAGATCCCTAAATACTTTGAAGGGTAAGACAGGCCACCATATTCATGTCTTAAAATACATAAAATGCAAATTCATGGATATAACCAGAAGTAAATTGAGAAAGAGCTGTTTTATGAGTAGAAAGATAGAGTAAATCTTGGCTGCAAATAATAAAACAATTATGATGGTGCTCATAGTTCATTGACAAGGTTAAGGCCAATAAAATAACACAGTACTACAGCATGGGAGTATCTGAAAGTGCCAGGAGAACCGAGCGCCATTTCCCTGATGTGCTTGAGATAAATTTTCTGACGCCAAGGCGAAGAAAAGTAAGGATGGTATTTAGGACATCAGTGTGGTCCTACAAGACAATTTCTACTTCTTGAACAGAAGCATTGAAGCAGACTTTGCCAAGATTTTGTTGAGCACTTTTAAACATTCATATTTTCCCATTTGTAGAACTGTGTTCCTAGAAACAAATGATTGAGAGTAATCAGAGAGCCATTATCTCTGCTATGATCTTCAAAGTTAAGAAATATTTAATAAAAAGTATTCATTATGCATCATACTCTTTTTTCTTGCATTATTAAAACACAAAAATCGATGCTGTCCCTTCCAAAATGATCCAAATAAGCCTGAACAGAAGTGTAAGGAGAGCATGAGGGTCACACACACTGAGACTTGGGCAAGTTGTTCTGGGCTGAGAGTCAGGGTACACGACTTTTAGACTAGTTTAACCTATGATTATGAGATCGGGGGCAGTTCTGCATTGCCTTTCTCTATACCAATGGTTTTCAGGCTCAGAATTACCAGGAGGAATTGTTAAAACACATACTGGTGCTTCCTATCCCCTAGGTTTCTAATTTAGCAGGTTGAATATGCCTAAGAATTTGCATCTCCTCCCAAGTTCCCAGGTATTTCTAATGCTCTGAAAGGGGGCGGGTTTTGAGAACCACAGCAACTCACACATCTCTCCATCTGTTCCTCTTCACTGAGGGGGGAAGCAAAGGGATGAGGACGGAGGCAGCATGGCCTTGTGTTATGGTCTTCAGATGGCACTGTGGGGGGGTGTGCATTTATGGGAATGGAGGCAGGAATGAAGGGAAGAAGAAAAAGCACACATTTGGATCTAGCTCCCATTTTGTTTTGTTTTGTTTTGAATTTGATCAAGTAGAAGATGGGCCTTCCCCAGAGCAGTTCAGGGGAAGAGTGAAAAACCACCAGAGAATTCCAAGTACGTTCTCCAGCTTGCCATCCTTGCCCTGGCTCCTACTGTATCCTGGAGGTCAAAAATCCAAAATTATAGAGAAACATAAAGAGACAAAGCTGACCTGAAGTTATCCTGCTGGTAGGAATACGATCTTTCTTTGCATAAAAAGTGACCGCTCTCATCACTTCTCAGCCTTCTGGCTAAGAACAAGTGTAAAAAGTGACCACTCGCAACAGCTTTGTGTTAGAAAACAACAGGAAGGTTGGATGTATTTTAAATAAAGAACAGGAAAAGTTACTATGCTTTAACTAGAATGTTTTAAAAGCTAAACACGAGTAGATGCTGTTTGTGAAACATATGGATAAACACATTTATATGGCTAAATACGGCATTATAAGCTGACTTAAACATTTTCCAGGTAGGAACACCAAAATATGAAAAAGATTTATTTAGTGCATAAACTTGCAACAAATAGTGAGATCGAGCTTCCTTCGTATTTTCTGGAGCTCAAATCCCATTGTAACATTGCCATAAAATAAAAATATGTGAAAAGAATGTTTTTCTCCACTCTCACGGATGTCTCACTTCTTACGATGAGCACTACACAAAATAAAAGGCCAGTATAAAAACTGTCAGGTGTATTAACAAACTTGCTGCAATAAGATTTGTCTTGCAAAAGCTATTTTCTTTTAAAGCGATGAGGCTGCATGCTTTCCTTATTTGCACACCATTCTCTGGATTGAACACCCCTTTGTCTCTGCAATTCACTGCCTCCTCATGGACTTAGTATGGTCCAGCGTAGTTATTATAGTGGCATGGATTTCATTGCTGGAATAAATATTACAATGCTTTTGTAATCATAGGGCATCACGAGTAGGAGCATTAAGAGACATCTGCTTTCTCTGAAGGGAATTACATGAGCCCTCTAATATTCGATGGGAGAAAGAACAATGTGCAAACTAAGAGCCAGTGTGTGTCATTCACCATAAAAGTCATTCAAATTCACACCAAGTCAAGTCCAGACACAAAGCTGTCCACATAACTGAATACAGTTTGCAAACTGAAAAGATGCAGAAAGTAAGACCTGAGATTTTACTGATTAATGGGCTCTCCTTTATTTTGGACACTTGCTCACTGACTCGTCCTGGGTTGCAAAATTCTTTTAAAATATCCAATTGTTTGGATATTTTAGTATTATTTATTTTCAGTACATATTTTTAAAACAATAATAATAAATAATAATTTATGTGACTTTCATGAAAGAAATTTGATCTCTTTCATCTCATTCAAGTGTTTAAAAAAGCAGAAGTTATTTCAAGATTTTTTAAAGGAAAACTGAGGTATAGATATTTTCAATGAAAAACAAAAATACTCAATTCCTGAACTATTTACTAGGTGCACATATTTAACACATGTTTTAGCACATGTTTTTATGTATGGCATTCATGCAAATTTTTGAGGTCAAGTAAGAAAAAAACATCAGGAATCTGAATTATATTTATCCATATCCTTGGAGAAGGGAATATTATTATATTGTATTTTGTTTTCTTATAGAGAACATATATTCAAGATTTTCATCCTGTACTTAATGGTGACTAAGGTAGTATAAAATAATAGAATGGAAGAAATTCTCAAGAGTTTTTCCCCATCAAAATAATAAATCTTATTTCTAAAATGTGATCATTCTTCAGAACGTATGGGATAGATATAAAAGCAGAGAAAAACAGTGTGCTAAAATACGCAGCCATCAGAAAGGATGAATACCCAACTTTTGTATACAGCTGGAGGAGATTATGCTGAGCGAATAAGTCAAGCACAGAAAGTTAATTATCTTATGGCTTCACTAACTTGGGGAGCATAAGGAATAACACTGGAGGAATAACATAAGGAATAACATAGAAGAAGGAAAGGAAAAGTGAATTGGGGGAAATCAGAGGGGGAGATGAAGCATGAGAGGCTGTGGACTCTGAGAAACAAACTGAGGGTTCTGGAGGGGAGAAGGGTAAGGGGAATGGGTGAGCCTGGTGGTTGGTATCAAGGAGGGCCTGTATTGCATGGAGCACTGGGTGTGGGGCATAAACAATGCATCTTGGGGGGGTGCCTGGGTGGCTCAATGGGTTAAAGCATCTGCCTTCGGCTCAGGTCATGATCCCAAGACCTGGGATCAAGCCCCACATCAGGTTCTCTGCTTAGCAGGGAGCCTGCTCCCCAACCCCTACTTGTGATCTCTCTGCCTACTTGTGATCTCTGTCTGTCAAATAAATAAATAAAATCTTAAAACAAAACAAAACAACAATGAATCTTGGAACACTGAAAAAATAAAATAAAATTTTTAAAAAATTAAAATTAAAAAATAAAATACAATTTGCAGTAAAGATGGATTTAAAAAAGAAAAAAATGCTTGGTAAATCTTCTCAATTCTTACATGGTTCCAGCGACTAGGAAAGAGAATAGCTTAGTGTGACTATTCAGAATTTTGTTCAAAGTTGCAACTTAAAAAGAAAAAAAGAAGTGTTAAGAATCAAACCTGTCTTCTCTAAATCCTTCCTCTACATGGAACAGCCACTCTCATTAATGAAAAAAAAAAAAATGAACTGAAATACTCCTCTCTTCTTTGAAAGTCAGGAAGTCCCAAGTTGGAAGATGTGTAGAAAAATACATCTTTTTTTTTTTAATGTAGTCAACATTTCAGTTATTCATTTTTTAAATAAAAAATTGCGAGCATCATTCTTACAGATAGAAATCATTTGGTGGAGAAGTGATGGCTGCAGGTAAATTGATAAGCAAGTATAGGAAACTACCATTTCAGCAAAATAGACATCTATTTCTCTACAAATCTTTTAAATAAACCTATGTATTTCATTAAATTATTACTTTTTTCAATTTGATTGGAGACTTAGGTCTTTATTTGAATATTACATTTTAAAAGTTTGTTATGCATTCAGATGCCATACCTTTAAAATATCCAGAAGTGTATCTGTTGATCAAGAAATACATACTTGAAAATTTTGACTGTAGCTACGTCATTCAACTATGCTGTCCACGACAGTGGACACAGACCACACATACTAGCCTGGAAATATGGCTAGTATGACCGAAGAACCAGTCTCTTCATTGTACTCAAAAAAAACTTAAATATGCTTGGGACAACTTGGTCAACTGTAAATTTTATGCAGCCAAATGCTCTACCACTGAGCTATATACCCCCACAACTGTAAATTTTATGAAATCTGAATACAGATGAAGTAGTTTCTGATGAAAATTTAGTCTTTTGAACTGTGATTTGCTGTAAGTGTAAAAATACACGGAGTTTCAGAAGCACGATGAGGAAAAGGGAAAAAATTTTTTGAATAGTACTGTATATTGTTTATAGGTTGGATTAATAATATTTAGGATATAGTATGTTAAAGAAAATACATGACTGAACTTCTTTTAATTTACCAGTTTTAATATTTTCATGTAGCTGCTAGAAAAATTATAAGTTACAAACATGGCTTGCATCTTATTTTCAATGAACAGTGCTGACCTACATTATAAATAGCAATTACAACTTAATAGTTTTTGCAGTTTATAAAATCTGTGGCCAATTATTACTACCCATATTTTTGAGCATATCCAATAAATCTTTCACTAAATTTTACACACATATTTTTTAGTATATCCCTCTTCATAGAGCCACAGCTAATCTAACTACATGGGGCCTAAGTTTCTATATGTGAGGCCATTTCAGTTGTTAGTAAGTGTTCAGACTCTTAAGGTTTTTGTCTGTTTGTTTTTTAGTAGGCTCAATGCCCAACATGGGGCTTGAACTCACTACCCCTAGATCAAGAGTTGCATGCTTTACCGACTGAGACAGCCAGGCACCCCTAAGGTTAGTTCCTTTTTACTGAAAACAGGAGTTTTGAAATTAAAGCCCGTTTGCTGCATCACATGTACAGTTACAAAGGTTGTTCACAACACAAGGTCTCCTAAGTAAAAGATCCAGCCCACACTCACCCACCAAGTGATGACCCTGGGAAGGGCCTGCATTTATCTGGAAAATGGAGCTTTTTGTTTGTTTGTTTGTTTTGTTTTCTAAATGGCACAAAGACAGCATATGGGTGAGCCAACTCTGTGGGTTTGCTTCAGATGCAATATTACAACATGCGATATTATAAAATACATGCTCAGAAAATTGTTTGCTGCTCAAATCATCCAAGTAGAGTGTGTGATCTTTCCAGGTGAGATAATTCTGGTATCATCTTACATTTGCCAAAAGTTCTATTATTTTCCCAACTTTCACATATATTTTTATCAGTATTTTCAAAGGAGATGTGGAAAGATAGGAGTGTACTGTTCTCATTTCACAACAAAGGTAATGGAATTGAGTTTCCTTATTTTCCACTTGCAAATAAAATTATAGTTCCTACAGCTCATGAGGCAGCTCCATAAAAAGAAACACTGCAACTAAAAATGAACGTCACATTTATAGGCTAAGAACAGATTGTAATAAAAGAAAACAATTTAACCACAATTTTGGTTCTAAATTCAATCAGAATTTTGATTTCTAATAAAAATATTTCATCATCTTTTGTTACTTAATTTCTATGTTTTAAAAGAGCAAAAAATAAAAGGCAATGTGGTATACCCCCAAATCTAATTTGTTTATAATTTTCGTCTCATACAGTTTATCTCCATTAGCCTATGACAAAAGTTCTCCCTTGAAAATATTCTGACAATAACAGCTACCTTTGAGAAACAAGTTGACATTAGAGTCAATTAAATCTATTTTTAGCTAATAATAAACACTGTTTTCATGCTATGTATTTTATTTAAGGATAAGAAAAAAAAGTGGCTAATACTTTTATGAATCTACAGGACTCTGAGGAGAATATCTTTAAGATAATTCCTTAATATCCCTTTTGAAAGAGTATTAGTAGTTTCTTATTCAATGTAGATTTCTTAAGTAGCTGACATTTATTTTGTTTCCCTACCACCTGATCTTGGTACCTTAAAACCTGTTTTTCATTTGTTTTACATTTATTCATATTCTAATGGTTCCTAGTGATTTTCAACTAGAATTTTCTTAAGGAGTGGGTTTTAGATCTTTCTACACGTACAAGAAATATTGTTGGAACCTACGTATTTTGAAAACCTTAATATGTTAAACATTAATGACCCACTCAGAGTGATAATATTCTTAACAGTTACTAATATTTAACTATTGAATTGAAGGCTGAGAGTTCACTTGAATACAATAAATGCCGTGTATACACAATTATACCAAATATTCTGCCTCTCTTTTGATGTTTTTATAAATAGCTCATTTGTTCCCTGCATTTCAGACCAGGACTAATTCCAGACACATCAAATTTGAAGAAGGCAATGTATAACATTTACAGCAAAAGTTGGCATTGCAACCTATACTAAAATGTGAAATTTCCTTTCCAACTGGAGGCGATGGGTCCACAACATTGCATATTTACTTAATTCTCATGTTTACCAAGCCATTGTGGTCATCAAAAGAGATTATTCAGGCAACAGACTTTTTTCAGGCTGATTGAAGGGGCAGTTTGATAAAACGTGACAAAGAGAGAAATTATTTTAAAAGTAAAAGCATGAATTTACCCAAAGCCATCGACATCTATCTTTCCGTGGATCCTGTAATGAACGTTGTCACTTTGGCATGTAGAACATGTCTCTTCTTCCATCACCTTCGAATTAATTGGATTGTAAGGGGGAGGACCAGGCGAGGAGGGATGGGGGGGTAGAAGGCACAGTGGCTCCGTTGCTATTTGTATCCCCAGAACATTTTGAAGTCAGGTAGATATTAACCTAATAAGGGAAGCCCCACTGGCTTTCTGTCTCCTCCAGACAAGAAAACAGCATAATTGTGTCTGTGCCTCTCTTTCCAATTGTTCTACTGTAACACGGGTTGAGAACTAACTACAGATTCTAATTAACTCAAATTAGACTGATGAGAGGGATGATAAGCACTACAACGTGAAGATTAGGAAATTAATCCTAATGTTAAACCTCAAAGACATTGGGTACAAAGGAAATAAATGTTAAAGAAGCAAATTGGGCCACTAACTACTTCAAAGATGTTGGAAATTAGTGCTAACCAAGCAGTGGGTTTAACCCATTTGAAGGAGAGTTCTTGACTTTCTGCAAGGAAGGGTTTCAGCACCTAAAGGCCAATAGCCTGCGTTTCAAAATGGCGTCAAGCCTTCTCTTGCACTTCTTGTGTTTGATTAAGTATTTATCATTAGCTCAGGAATGGGATGGGTGGAAGTGATGGGGATAGAAAACTATGTTACTGATTTAAAAATAATTTGTTGAAAGCACAGAAAATTTAGAAAGACTGGGTGTTATATATTATAGACATTTGTAAAAGACATATAATGAGCACTTTTATTCTGATAGTTTGAGGAAACCACTTATTAACTATAAATACACATTAAATGAAATTCCTTACTGAAAATGTGCACACTTTCTGCTTTCCCACAGTGTACAGCTTATTAAAAATGTTACTTTCCTATTGTTGCTTCTAATGTTCACTGATTTTTCTGAACTCTCAATTGTTTACTACAAAAATAGGCTTAGAAGACATATAAATGACCAAGAGACACTTCAAAAGATGTTCATCATCACATGCCATCAGGGAAATCCAAATCAAAACTATAATGAAATATCACCTCACACCTATCAGAATGGCTAAAATAAAAAACACAAGAAGCAGCAAGTGTCAGCAGGATGGTGAAAAAAGGAACACTCCTGTACTGTTGGTAGGAATGCAAACTGGTACAGCCATTGTGGAAAACAGTATGGAGATGCCTCAGAAAGGTAAAAACAGAACTACCCTACGTCTAGCAATGGCACTGGTGGATATTTACCCAAAGAATACAAAAACACCAATTCAAAGGCATACATGCACCCAGCATTATTTACAATAGTCAATTTACAGAAGCAGCCCAAGTGTCCCAAAAGAGATGAATGGATCAAGAAGATGCAGTATAGATAGTTAATGGTGTATTACTTAGCCACGAAAAAGAATGGAATCTTACCATTCACTAATACGTGGAATGTAGGAAACGAAACAAAGGGGAAAAAAGAGAGACAAATTAAGAAACAGACTCTTAACTATAGAGAACAAACTGGTGGTTACCAGAGGGGAGGCGGACCAGGGCGGGGAGGTGGGGGGGCGGATGGGTGATACAGGTGATGGGGATTAAGAGTGTACTTGTGATGAACACTGGGTGTTGTATGGAGGTACTAAATCACTATATTGTCCACCTGAAACCACATAACATTGTATCTTAATTAACTGGAATTTTTTTTTAAAAAAGAGAAAATAGGTTTCTAGAGAAAGTTCATCTTTTTCATGTTGCAAGGTTCTCTTACACCAGTCATGTTGTTTGAAATCTGTATTATACGACAGAAGAAGAGTTAAAATGGTGGAGGAGGAGGAGGGCCCTGAGTTTGTCTCATCCCTCCAACACAGCTAGATAGTTAGATTATGTATAAACTCATTTGTAAGTATATGTTTGTAACTCTAATCCATGTAATGTGAAGAATTTAAGAAATAAAGTAGGGGCTCCTGGGTGACACGGTTGGTTAAGCACCCAACTTTGGTTTCGGCTTGGGTCCTGATCATGAGGATTGTGAGACTGAGCCCAAAGTCAGGCTCTGTTCTCAGCACAGAGTCTACTGAAGACGTCTGTTCTGCCTTTTCCCTCTGCCCCAAACCCCTCACTCTCTCTTTCCTAAAAAAAAATAAATAAATCTTTAAAAGATTTTTTAAAAATAAAAAAATGAAAACCCACTGCAATAATAAAATAAGAGCGATTTGATTAAAATTTAAAAATCAGAACCACATCAAGGAAGAAACCTAACATGAAACCCAGAGGACATATAATCAAATATCGAACTAAAAAGTTTTAATACACTAAAGAAAAGACTCTTTTTAGGCTACATGACTCTCATTATTAAAAAAAAATAATAAAAAGATGGAATCATACTAGTATCTCAGAAGAAACAGTATTTTCAAGAAGTATATTCTTAGAAGTTTTTCAAGTAAGAATTCACACTGTGGCATACAAAGTAATAATCTCTTCCATAAGACTGCTTATAGTAGATGTTTGGCACATTTATAAGAAGAATATCAGTTGATATTCCAAATAATATAAAAAAGAGAGCTTTGATAAAGTGACTTAAGCTGATTTGTCCATTCTCAATTATTAGGCTCTTTTTGGTTCGTTTCTAGTCCCTTCTCTAGAGGTAGGGAATGAGGTTAGTAATGAGTATTGCGTTCCTTCCCCAGCAGACCAAGTGGGATGTTACAACAGAAGCAAGTCTCAGAATCAAGTCTGCACATACAGATTTACTACCAACAAGGTATGAAAACATTCCAACAACTTACTCTCTAAAGTAGGTAAAATTCCAACTCTATCCCACAGTTATTCACCAGTACAAGGCATCAATGGTTCTCAGGCCCATTTGACAAGTCTTGAGAATCAGCCAGTCATCTAGTTGACTAGATGAGGTGCATTTTCTATCCTGCCCATGAGCCATGGGAAAAATAGGCGTCCTAGCATTAGGGCACTGCTCTGAAGAACATCAGGAGGCTGGCTTGCCATGTTCTCATATTATCTTTACAACTGGAAAAGCATTTGAGACATTCTCCCACTCTGTTGTGGATGGAGATGGTGATATTAGAAGCCATTGTTATTGGAAGCTATACGACACTGATTAGCAACTTTGAAATGTTATCTATCTATCCTAATTAGAATGTTTCAAATGCCAATAATCTATTCTAGTATGTAGGTTATACTGAATGTATCCTATCCGTATATCATATTATGTTGAAGTATTTAAAATACACTATAGGCAATGTAACAGGAATTGTTCTAACCCACCCATGAAAAGACCCAGGGTTTTCCAAAGACATCTATCAACTCTTTCTCCTAGATATCTGCTAATACAGACATTCTCCTTTACTAATATACACAAGATATTCAATTTGTAATAATAAATAAAAGCATTCTTCTTTTTAGTACCCTATGCATAGTATTTTATGTTTCAAATTATTTCCCATATGTTAATTAATTTGTCTACCAAAACCTTGTCAATTGGAACACCATTGTGACCACTTACTCTGTTATACAAAAAGAAGGAGAAGGGCTTACCATGATGAAATGATGTGTCCAGGGCCACACAGCAAAGTTTGGCAGAGCTGTCGTTTCTAGTTGTATGGTTTTCCATTCGGTAATTTTTCTTAGTGACCTTTTGTGACATAGTCTCTGATGTTTTTCCAGGAAAGTCTACAAGAGGAATGCATTTAGATTCTATTACTGGGTTTACTTCCTCTCATTATTGAATAAAATGATTTTAAAACATCCTCTTTGGTTCGGTAAGCAGATGCTTTTAAGGTCTCTGATGATTCCCAAAAGGAAAAAAAAAAAAAAAGAAGATGATAGGAAAGAGTTTTTCAACATGGAACTCAACTGTAAATTCAACTCTCTCCTTCAGTGAAATGTGAGTAGAACCTATACTTCATTAAAAAAAACACATAATAATTACCACATACTATGCCTAATTGAAATACAGATAGACATTTTAGTCCACTTATTTTGTATGGCAGAGCTAGAATATTGGAGTGTTTCAGAAACAATTCTCAAACTTAATGGTGTTCTCTGGCTTATAATTATATTAAATTATCTCAATTGTATAATTCACTTCTTTTCTAATATCAATACTTTCTTCAAAACAGAATTGGCTCCTCCTAGGAAATTATGTTGTTTCATGAAAAAAAGCATCAACTATGAGTCAGACAAAAGGAGTTTGCTCTGTCCCCTGTTTACATGTATTTGCTGGTTGACGTTGCCTCATTCCTCGCTGTATTAAACCTGGGTCTAAACTCCCGCAGACGCAATGCAGTAATGAGAACCTCATAAGGCTTCGGGGGAATATCGAATAGGGGTGAAATACGTTGGGGTGTTTTGTTTTCCAGGCCAACTCTCACTTCCTGCCTCACATAAACATCATCTTCTTTGAGCGCCCAGCCCTTGTGGGCAGCCTCTTCCTCACCTTACTGGATACACTCCCCTCTGCTCTTTTTTGCTGATCTCTTATTTACTCTCTGTCTTATTGGCCTGAATCTGCGGCTCTCTCCTAAGGCAGGTAGCCCACGGGGAGGAAGAACAGAGGAGAGTATTTCATCACTCTCCCTAAGCTCTGCTCCGAGAGCAGTGCCAACACAGAGCAGATTCTTTACAAAGAAGTTTGTTGAATGACTAAATGGTTGAATAACTGAATGGAATGCCATGGAATGGAAGAAATATTTACCCATCTGTTTCTCAAGGTTGTTGTGAAGATCAGAAAACAAGCATGTGTGTTGGACTGTTAAAAAACTCAAGCCTTATGTGTTGGCTAATTCAATAAAAAATATATATATATATGTAAATGGTATATATGTATATAAATATAAAAATATATACTTGATATATGCATTTATATATAATAAAGCATACATAAATATATTTTATTATATAATTTTATACATATATTATATATATATATAAAAAACTCAAGTGCCCCACGGTTTCCCTCAGCTTGCATAGCCTTAATAAATGTTCAGGGAGTTGAATTAAGCTGAACCAAAACTGAGGAAACATGTACCACGACTGCACACCTTCCCGATGTGTGCGGACCCTCTGCAGGTTCCGTCCAAGAGCCCTCGCACGAACCGGCCGGCCTAGAGCTGGCCCTCCCTGGCAGGGCCCTCGCAGAGGTTGAGAACTGCGGGGGTCTCAGACCGCCCAAACCTAAGGAGATATGACAGGTAACCAAACGGGAAACCGCTGGCTGCCTTGGGCTCCCTGAGATTTACCTCTAACAAGGCAGACTTGTCAGCGGGCCCTTTGCAGGGGAAATGAAGCGACGAGCAAGCGCGGGGCATCGGAGGCGCCAGCTCCTGACAGGGTAAGGTGTGACCCACTGAATCCTAACCGCCGCAGACATCTGGAGGGGGACGAGGGAGCCGGGGGATGGCCAGGGGCAGGCGAGGCTGTGGGGGAAACGAGGTGTATGCAGAGCCCACAGAGAGTAGAGGAAGAAAGGGCAAGTGAGATTACTGGTCATCTGGTGTCTTAGAGCCCACGCAAAGCAAACTTCAAGCACAACAGCAAACACAACCTTTGGGTATTAGTGTCTCCAAAAGGTATTTACCAAGTGCAGTCTGGCTTGATCTCCCAGACTTGGTTAAACATGCATTTTGTTAACGCTGGGTTTCTGACTTTCTGTTCTTTCCCTTTTTTGTTATTGTTGTTATTATGGCTACTTTTGAAAAATTTTTGTTTAACACCTCGCACGCTTTATCACTAGAATCCTGATGCTGAGGAAATCAAGAAATAAAGGAAAAATGAGGAAAGGAGAGAAAACCCCATAGAGCATTTTTGAAATGGCTTTGCTAATCGAACAACGTGTAATTCAACATTCATAATTCCTAAATATATTATTACATAGATCTGGATTTTAATAATTTTATTAAATCTAATAGATACACAGTTCTACATGCATTATGCTCCATTTTAAAACACTGATATTTAGGAATTAGCAGGCAATTCATTTAACTTGCACCGTTTTTATAAACTGCCTTTTCTTAAAATGACAACAGGATCAATGGCAACATCAAAATATGTTTTATTTGGGGGCTAAGGGCACATCAGCATATCAAAGCATTTTAATAGGTCATCGTACTTTATTATATGAGGAAGAAGTGAAAAAATGAGATGAACATTTTGATATGCTTTTATTATGGTCACTTTATCACGTTTTACCAAAGTGCTTTGTTTATATGAGCATTGCCCCAACTGAATCCAAGATCTAGGGAAAGGGGAAGGATATTTTGTTCATCCTTGAATTTTGAATAGCTATCAAAATGTTTGGGGCAAAATAAGTTTTTAATGTAAATATTTAATGAATAAAAAATGAATAAAAATAGATCTTCTACATACCACCATATTTGTTGTAAGAACAGTTTCAGAAGGGTGGAAATTAATTTTTCTAACATCTAACACAGCTCTCCTTCTTCAGTCATTGAAACTAGTTATGTATGTATAAAATATATGAAAAGATAAATTTTTCCAATGGTTTCATCAGTGGCAACGAATATTTAATTGATAACACTATATTTTCAGCTCTATGAGAATTAACAAGTAACACAGAAGGGTACTTAACACAAACATTCACAATAAGTCAGAGAATAAAAAGCATTCCATCTGGGGCACCTGGGTGTCTCAGTTGGTTAAGCAACTGCCTTTGGCTCAGGTCATGATCATGGAGTCCGAGCAGGAAGCCTGCTTCTCCCTCTGACTCCTCCCCTCTCATGCTCTCTCTTTCCCATCCTTGCTCTCTCTCTCTCTCTAATAAATAAATAAAATCTCTCTCTCTCTCTTTTTTTTTTTAAAAAGCACTCTATCATATAATGAACTTTTATCTTTAAATGGTATCTGGAATCTACAGAGCATTAAGAGGACACATTTTTCTCCTCTGAGACACACAATCTTCTAGGAGACCTTCAATGAAAGTGGTATAATTTGACTGATAATAATTTTTGGAATGTAATTTATATAACAAAATGGAAATTTTTACTCCTTTTGATACCTACATTTTATTTGTACATTGAAAAATCTTATTAATAGATAGGGGCAGATCAACTAATATAACACATTCCCAGAAAATCCAACTCCTTACTTCTCAAGGACAGACACAGGGCTCACCACGAAGATAAGGAAATCACAGCAACAAAAGTTTCTCTTGTATCCAGACAACACCAGCTAAGCCCCAACAAACCCAGCTGCACACAACTCTAGAAAAAAAAAAAAAAAACATCTCTTTCCCTTCCCTAGATCTTGGGGAACCACTGCAAGACTAGTGCATCCATCGTTAGCATCAGTCACCAAAGCAGCAACAGATCTTTGGAGAGAGCCCATTTCTCAGCCTCAGAGGGTATGGCAGCAGCAACAGTAAAGGCATTTAAAACAATCATGGTTAGATGTGACAGAGACTTTGTGGGATTCTTAAGCCTTCTAGACTTCTCGACTTGAAGGACTTTTTTTTTTTTTTTTTTTTTTTAATTTGTGTGAGATGCTGTTTAAGAGTCAGAAGACCTTTGTTTGAGTTGTTGGCCAGCCACTAACTAGCAGAGTGACCTTGGTTATTCTTTCTTTCTTTCTTTCTTTCTTTTAAGATTTTATTTATTTTTCTGACATAGATCACAAGTAGGCAGAAAGGCAGGCAGAGAAAGAGGAGGAAGCAGGCTCCCCGCCAAACAGAGAGCCGGATACCGGGGCTCGATCCCAGGACCCTGGGATCATGACCCGAGCCAAAGGGAGAGGCTTTAACCCACTGAGCCACCCAAGTGACGCAGATTTTTTTTTTTTATATGAATTTCTTAGCTCTAGTTCCAGAAATTCTGATCCATTATGTTTGGTATGGACTTCATCCTAGGTGATCTTAACAGATCTCCATTCAGTTAGAAGACATCTAACCTAATCCAGGCCCTTTACAGATCAAAACCCCCCAGTCCAGCAGAAGGAAGGAGTAGAGAATACAAGAAAACATTGATGTTAGTACAAGGACCACATGCCGGTTCTCATTTTCAGATGAGACGGTTTCATTGCAGGGGGTGGAGTGTTAAGATTTTTGAAACCATCGTCCATGATGTGAGTTACACACAGCCCTTCCTCATGTGGGATTAACACTATTTATCAGCTGGACAATTTTACTTCCAGTCTAGCAAAGGTAATCTCCAATCGCAGCCATTCTCCAAAATATTATAGTTTCTGAACCTACAAATTAACGAAGGTATTTCAAGTTAAAAATAATAATAATAAAATATTGGTTATATTATCTGTTTTCCCCACTGAAAAGCTTTTCAATTTTTCTGATTATATAAATAATACATAACCTTTGTGAAACTTTAAATAATACAGCAAATCGTGGGGGAGGATGAAAACATCCTCTGAGATCCTGCTACTTTGATCTGTCCTTTTGTAGCACTTGGCTGAATTCACCACACATCTTTTTTCAATCTTTTATATTTATATATAAGACAGTACAAATGGGATTAATATCATTCATGCTGGGTCACTTGTTCTTGTGAACTGACATTGTCTCCTTCTACCCCACAGCTCCCCCATCCCCTGCTTACTAGCTACATAGCCAAAAATGACCTATCTGGTATGTCTCTTTATACCTTTTTCCATGCATATAAAATCATATACACATACATACAAATACACAGGGCCCATATAAACCACATTTTGTTACTTTGCTTTACATAAATGAAATGTCCATATTTCTCTGCATCTTGCTTTTTTTTTTTTTTTTTTTTAAGATTTTATTTATTTAACAGACAGAGACCACAAGTAGGCAGAGAGAGAGAGAGAGAGAGAGAGAGAGAAGCAGTCTCCCTGCTGAGCAGAGAGCCCGATGCGGGACTCAATCCCAGGACTCTGGGATCATGACCTGAGTGGAAGGCAGAGGCTTTAACCCACTGAGCCATCCAGATGCCCCTGAATCTTGCTTTTATATTAGCTATATATCATGAATATCTTTCCAGGGGCATATACAGAGATCTCATTTTTTTCCTTTTGATGGCTAAGAAATATTATATGAAACTATCGCAATTAAACTCCCCAAATAACAGACCTTCACCTGGTTTCCAAAGGTGCCAAATACATCTTTGTCATTATATCCTTATGCACTGACACTTTCATTTCTATGGGGTAGAATATAAAGGGTGAGACTACTGCATGAAAGGACATGCCAATTATTAATTTCAATATATAGTGCCAGAATGTTCTCCTAAAAGGCTGTGACTATTTATGCTTCCATGAGTAATGCATGAGGCTTCTCTTCCTCATTAGTTACCACTCCAGGTTGGGCCAGTCGGAGGGGGAGAGGTGATGGCCTATTTTTCAGTTCATTTACATTATGAATGAACTTCACTCTTAGCGAAGCTGGACATCTGTTTTATATTAGCTATTCATACTTCCTCTTCTGTACTTGCCCTCCTGCTTTATGTTTTAGTGCAGGATCACTAATACTTCGTAAGAACTCAGAGATCAATATAACGATACCATGAAAAATATAAGTGCTCTCTGTGTGATAGCCTTTGGGGGAAAATACACATACCCATACACAGAAAATGGTCTGGTTTACTCCCCAAATTCAGAAAACTATTCTCTGTATGTATTTCAGGCTGATTAAATAACCATTTTCCTGGAGTAAAAACTGATGAAGCCATTCATCTCTACCTTTCATTATTTGGTTTTAATTATAATTTTTAGAACAATTCTCTTAAGGTAAAATTTACATGCTATAAAACCCATCCTTTTAAAGTATATGATTCAGTGGTTTGGGGATATACTTGCTGATATTTTGGGATACTGTACCATGATCACTACCATCTGCTATTGGAAGATTTACAACATTCCAGAAAGAAACCCCATACTCATTAGCAGTTACTCTCCATTCCCTGCCCCACCAAGCCCTTGGCAACCAGCAATCTATTTTCTGTCTCTGCAGATGTGTCTGTTGTGGGCATTTCATATAAAGGGAATCATGCCTATGTTGCCTTTTTTGTCTGGCTTCCCTTACATAATGAGCTCAAGGTTCACACATGTTGTAGCACAAATGAACACTTCATTCTTTTTTGTTGGCGACTAATATTCTATCGTATGGATATATCACATTTTGTTTTATCCAGCTAATGGATGTTTGGGTCAATCTGATGTTGGCTTAAATCCAGATTTGACAATTATTTATCTTGTGACATGGCTAAGTTAAGACAAATGAAGCAGGAGTGGGTGTCAAAGAAGGACACTGAACCACAAATGAAGGCTTCCAAACATCCACTCCCGTACAACCCTTAAAAGCAGATCTGCTTGATGATTAATTACTTGCCCAAACTTCTGACTTGGTGGGCCATCTAATACCCGGTTTATGAGGGGCAGTTCAGGCCATGTGGTCATTCTGATGTCCCATGCTTAGTAGTTCAAGACTCCAGGGGGCGCCTGGGTGGCTCAGTGGGTTAAGCCTCTGCTTTTGGCTCAGGTCATGATCTCAGGGTCCTGGGATCGTGTCCCACATAGGGCTCCCTGCTCAGCAGGGAGCCTGCTTCTCCCACCCCCCTCTCTGCCTGCCTCTCTGCCTAAATAAATAAAATCTTAAAAGAAAAAAAAAAAAGATTCCACAAGAATCAAAAGCCCTCCAGGAACTTTCTCCAAAGAAGGAAAGAATATGTTGAGGAGAATGCAGATTTGCTCCCACAGCCCAGAGGTCTGCACCATGCTCCTCCTACTGGGGCTGGCTGGAGACTCCTCGGGGAAGCCCTTTTCACCACAGATACTTAGAATTCTTGAATCTGCCGCCAGGAGTCTGCAGGGGGAGAAGCAAAGGGCCCTGCAGCCTGGACTTGCTACAGAACCTTCTCTTCGGTCCCTACTCGAACATGGCGGGTTTAGAGGTGACTTGGTCAGTGGCGGTAGTAACTGGGAGAGTATACTGCCCACTTTAGCCTGGCACCACGGGGTCGGGGTGGGGTGTTCTGGGAGTGCTTTGTGGAGTGAATGAGATAAACTGCTGCTGCTGATGATGTAAGAGACCCTGGCTGGGATGACACTGACAGAAACCAGCAAATAGGAAGTAGGCCCCTTCCTCCTGCTCTTGCCTTTCAGTCGTATGATGCTAATGGCCGATTCTAATAGGAAACCTGCTGGAAAAGGGAAAAGTTATCTGCAGACTCCAAGTTCAGCATCACAAACCAGCGCAGAGAAGAGTGTATTTGGAGAGGACATCCACGAGCTTACTAGTCTGCACGGGAAGAACAGAGTATGAAATGGATCATCAACGTCATCCCCTGCATGACATGTATAAAAGAAGGATGTATTTATGGAGAAAAACTGAGAAAAACGAGACTCACCTGTAATCACACTATTTAAAAAATGCGACACCTCTAATCTCCTGATTACGTACATACACACACAGTTTAATATTAGCAAAAAATAGGGTCATATTCTACATGCAATATTTGAAACTAAATTTTAAACTTAATAATCTAATATACTGTTGACATCTTCATCATTAAATAATCCACATCAACGTTATCATCCACAAGGATATTGAGTATATCTCTCTATCGCAGGTACTACTATAAATCATTTGCTCATCTTTGCATGTGTTAAGTGCTTTATATTATTAATAAGCTATACTTTGACAAGTTTCTTTTCAATTCTCTAAAAACATTGGTCGATATGCTACATTTTGGAGAAATGTTCATTCATTCTAATGACATTTTGTTGGAATCTTAACAATATTTACTCTGTACAGTCTCTTTGGAAGTAGTGTTTGTCACACACCGGAAAGCAATTTCTTGAGTGACAATTCAGAGGCAAACTCCCTCCCCTTCTTCCTTCCCTATCTCTCTCTCTCTCTACCAGTCATGATATGATGTTAGACTGAGGCATGGCTTCGATTACTGTACATTCCTCTCTAGAGAAGAAATTAAGTCCGCAAATGGGTAGAGAGAGACATTCTTTGAGTGTGGGTCGTGGTAGGAACAGCTGGGTGGAGACTGAGGGAAATCGCAAGGACATTTTACATGGATATAAATGGAATTGCTTAGCACAAAAACTTTGAATTTTTTGTGCTAGGAGAATAAATTAGAATTGAACATTTTTTTCCCTTGCAAATATTAAATACTAAAACTTAAAACCATCTGTGCTCTTTCTGAAAGTTTAAAATGTGAATTTAGGGAAGTCAAAATGAAAAAAAATCTAGGTGGGGGCTGGTGGGTTGCCAAGCAACACTGCTAATCTAAGATCTCACAATCAAGTGCCATAAAAAATTTGGCCACAGTAAGTGTGTCCCTGAAGCAAGTGAATCAGCTTCAGCTCTTTCTGGAGGAGTTTGTAGGGAACCCAAAAAAGTCCCCAATGGGAATGAAATTGTCTTCAGGCGGTTTTCTCTTTCTTCGGCAATGCAAACCCTTATGCCTTAACTCACTGGTCCCCAAATCAGATACAGACAAGGATCTAACACATACGCTCTCGCATCCTAGGAAGGTCCTCACAGCGAAGTGAGAGGACCACCTCCATATGCAGAGGCTAGGAATCCCTACCTGTATCCAAAGGACAGAAGCCCACGGCTAGAGCTGACTAACTGGGAAGTGGGAGTTCCATCTGGATCTCCACATCAGACTGAAGAACGAGAAGAAGATGGAAAAGCTCGCCTATGTTCTTGTTCCTGGAAACGTTCCACTTAAATTCAGATGATCTCTTTTGCTGCCTGCCCAAACACTGGTTCCACTCGTGGTGTTTTGTTTTTGTTTTTGTCTGTTTGTCTCCCCCACCCCCAAACTGCCTTGAAATGGAGTTTGTTGAAGATAAGGATTTGTTGTTTTCCATATAACGAGTCTGGTCAAGTGAACCTTCTGAGAATTTTAAGGAAATGATTCAAAGTTGTTAGTGGGGGTTCTTCCTCACATATAAAGACCTGTGTTTATTTAAAAATCAAAGACAAGTAAGCCCTGATTTCCTGTGAGTTTAAGAATGAGCATTGATGGAGATAAATGATCCAGGAGAAAGTCCTCTTGTCTGATATAAACTCTGGCAAGAATGAGAAGAAGCCTAGCATGGGTAATGATATTTACATATATGCACTGATTTCTAATATTTTTTTTCTGGAATGCATGTACATTTTCTAGTCGTTTTGAGTGAAGATGACAGAACATGTAACTGCCGGCCTGGAAATTTGTAATTGGATGTAGACCCAGTTAGGGAAGTTCTGTTACCTACCAACAAAATTAGTTAAAGTTTAGTTAAAGGGGAGAAAACACTTCTGGATTTTAGTCTTTGAGAAGGTAGGTCCCTCTGATTTTAATGATTTTTCTTGTTAGAATATCTATAATTGTTTATGTGAGTAAGTTATGTTATTTGGCTTAATTACGATAAATAAGGGTATATACAGTGCTTACATAGATTAGGTGAATTTTTTATAAACTCCTACTATTAGTTGTTACTGGTAGCTCAAATTAGATGATACCATAGTCCTTTGATTTTTCAGTGTGTTATTGGAGATATAAATTGATATGTATTTTTTTATTTTATAGAGATGTTACAATGGAGGCACTATAAATGTATTATTTACGTTGCTGAGGTGCTGACTGATGACTGTTATTTATTGCTAAACTAACTTCTAACCTTGAAATTATGAAAGTTATGGTTTTCAAGTCATATAGGAGTTATATTTCCTATTTCCAATTGCTAATCCTTTCAAATAAATAATTATTCTCATTTTTTTGTAGCAGAAGTTTGTAACACTTTAAAGATTTAAAAGCATTATCAGTTGATTCTAGAAAATATGGAAAATATGGAAACACAGAGAATGTTTGAGAGGAAAAAGTCTGTCTGCAATCTTATCAATCAATCATTATTAATTTCCTTTCAGTTTTTAACTCTTTCTCTTTTTTATCATGCTACAATGTCCTTTTTTTTCCTGTAGTGACAGTTTTTATATCCCCTTTCTTTTATATTCTGTGGTTACTGTATATTTCTATGCTAGAAATGTATATAAGATACTATATAACTTTATTTCTTTGGATAAGAAACTATTTTTTTTTTTTTAATTTAAAGAAGTAGTGATTCGTGTCCTCATGTTATCCAATGCCTCATTAACAGGTCGCCTTGACGATTCAGTAAGTCTTAAACAATGAAGCATGTATTCTGCTGGCTATTATGTATCTTGTCTCATTGTAAATGTACTCATCTGAAGAAAGGATGTGAGGACAGTTCTTAGTGTTCCACGCACACACTCAATCCAGCAGTGTTTTCTAATTGTGGTTATCGTTAACACTTGTTTATCTTCTTTTGGAAGATATTACTTTTGTTTTATGATAAGCTGCAGTCAAGAACTTGAGAATAATTCCAAGTTTTATCTTGAAATTTGCACTTAATCATCTCTTGTTTTCTTCTCTTTTGAAATATGAAATTAATACTCTAGAAAATAAAATAAATTATATTTGTTTAAATAAGATCGTGTCTGAAGAGGAATCATCACCTAGTCATTCCTAGTTTAGAAAGGTTATTTTGGCAACTATACTTTAAATATCTGTGTATTTATTTTAAATATCTTAATATTTAAATAGCTAAATGCCTGTATAATTTTATGAGCTGTGTTTTATTAATATGCAGTATACATTGTATCTAGAGGATAACATTTAAAGAATGTTATTGAATAAGTGCAAAATTTATGGCTGTGATTCATTGATATCAAATCATTGATAATTTAATATTAGTTAATGACCAGTATTTTCCTGGAGAAAAGAGTGGTGTATTTCCGCAAACGCAATTCTTACTTCAGCCAGTATGATTCACTAACACCTAGCCTGTGTTTTTATTTGGTTTATACAAGAGTATAAATCTGGAACTTGGTTCGATAAATCATGCCTCAAGTTATATTATCCCATAATGAAATATATGTTTTGGTAGATTCTTTAATCACTCTTAAGCCTTTAGCGATTACTATAGAACAATGCTTATAAGCACTGAGTGTAGACCAGATTGGCTGTGTTCAAACTCTGGCTTTGCCATTTGCAAACCCACTGGCTTTAGGTAAGTTATTAAATCTCTCTGTGCTTTAGTTTTTCGTGTATAAAGTGAAAATATCAGCTACTATCCTAAGAATTAAATTAAGTAATATATTTAGTGTAGTAAGAAGAGTGCTTGGCATATAGTAAGTGCTATTTACATACATAAGTGTATGCAAATACAGGCTACTATTTTTATCACTATTAATTCAGCATTCTTCTATAAGCTGTGAGGACTTTTAAAATGCCTGCTTTCATAAAAGTTTAAAATGCAATAAAGGGATGAAAATCATATATAAGACACAATAGTGAAAAAATAAAATACTCGTAGGATGATCCTTCTACTTTTAGGATAACATTATTTTGCACATATTTCCCATCTTAAATATAGTTATAGCCTTTATAAATTCTAATTTAAGTTTCAGTAAGTCTTTACTAACTCTGTGACTTTGGGAAAGATACTTAATTGCTCTATAACCCAGTTTTCTCATCTGTAAAATGGGAGAATATAAATGGTATCTATCATAGGATTATTGCGAGGAATGAGTCAAATGTGTGAAAACAGTTTCCCAGGAAAAATTGGAAGACAGGAAAATTTCCAGGGAAATGATGAGTAAACAGGCATTTAAACAGGAGAATTAATGAGTTTAGGTAATTCTTGCAAAAGAAAAAAAATGTTTTTGTTAGGAAGACAAGGTATCTTTACTTCTCATTTCCTAAAGAGAGAATAACGAATTAAAATATAGCTCTTAAAAAACATGACTCTTGGCAGGCTTTTTTTTTTTTTTAATAGGAGAGACTAGATGAGGTTGCGTGCTGAAATAAAAGAGCTTATAGATGCGGGGGCACTGAAGCATGTGTGTGCACATACCCACACACCTGTGTGTTTGTGTGTGTATTGAGAAAGAATTTAGGAAAAAGTTCCCAAGGAGGTGGAAGATGGAGAGTCGGTAACGCAGTAGAAGCATTAACCGTGGATACAGAGGTGCCTGAGTGGCTTAGAAGGTTGGGCATCACCCTTCAGCTCAGGTCATGATCTCAGGGTCCTGGGATCGGAGCCCCACATCAGGCTCGCTGCTTGCTGGGGAACCTGCATCTCCCTCTCCCTCTGCCTGCTGCTCTGCCTAACTGTGCTCTCTCTAATCTCTCTGTCAAATAAATAAGTAAAATCTTTAAAAAAAAATCATGGATAGAAGGGAGTCCTCACCAAGTAAGGGCAATCGTTTCTAGCCGCGACCTGTTTTTTGTACTTGATTTGCATTATCATCTCTGATGATTCTATTTTTTTTCTGTGAAATTCAGCGTCAGCATATTTGCTAAAAAAGAAAATACTAGAACTCAAGAAAAGTGGTGACCAAATAGCACTCACTATGGGCCAAGCACTCTTCTTCCTGCACTACCTATATTCCTTAATTTAATTCTTAGGATAGTAGCTGATATTATTATTTTCACTTTATACATGAAAAATTAAAGCATAAAGAAATTTAATAGCTTTCCTAAAAAAAGAGGGGGATGGGAGAAGGACCTTGTTAGGGACACATAAAAGAATTCTAAGTCATGTGAAAGCTAGTGATCCCGTATACTCCTGAGGTCTCATTTGAAATCCTTTAATTTCTAAATATTTTTCTCTCAGGACCCTAACTTCCAATGTCCTATCTTCCAGATAATCACACACATGCTAATATTTACACATCTGCAGGTTATTTTATGCAAATACATTTAAAATAATATTAATATGCATTCCTTACATTGTGTGGTACTTGAAATCTATGAAGTTTTTTTTGTTTTTCCCAAATTCAACACCACAACTTCCAGCCAAGAAATGAAGTCTAACCAAAGGCCTAGCATTTGCTTCTGTTCAGTACTGTCCTGGTGTCCAGTCACTGACTTTGTAAAGCCTCAGATAGGATCAAATCTCTTCCACAAATACATACAGGACAGAAAGTTCCAGAAACCTTCATAACTTGTGCTTTACTGATTCCCAGATGGATTTGGATGAATAAGGTGGTTTTCTCAACTATTTCTCAGTGCAACTTTATGTAACTCTTGTATCAGTTGGCCATTTAATCGTCATAATGAAACCTTGAATTCTGCATACAGAATATAGATCCTTCCTTACTACGGTCCTCAGGCGGCAACATACACTTGACTTTTACTCATAAATCCCTTTGATATGCCTCACCTGTGGGCAATGGCCACAGCTATGAACTGATGCAAGCAGGTTGGCTCTTGTCCAGAATTCAGTTGTTTGCCTTCTCAGTTGGGAATGCACAGAAGATCTTGGCAACATGACTCAAGATTTTTTTTTTTTTTAATTATGTACTAAGGGAGATTATTGAAAGCTATTGTGTTTATCTTATCAGTGATTATAATAATGAGCAAAGGCCAAAGAATGCCATGTGCTTTTCAATAGGTAATTTTATTTATCTGACTTCATAACTTAATGTGACTTCTTAGCTAGGACAAAATGAAAAATGATAAACAAAAGTATTCACTCTCGAAATTCTATTACATGTCGGCCAAGGTTAGCTTGCCTGGCTATGGACTATCAGACCAGAACTAAGCACAGAGAACCTTTGTGTGTTTGGGCACCCTTCCGTGTGTACCCGTTCTTCCCCAGGAGGGCTCACGCTGAGAAAAGGGAAGCAGCTCTGCAGACCAGGGGTGCTTGCCCCGGCTCTCGGGGCTCAGTGTCGCTGGGATCTGGCCTGTTCCTCACAGTCAGGCCACAGCATTCTATTGAACAGAAACAAGTTCAGAGAACGACAAAACACAGCAAGACCATTCTGTAAATGTGCTGGATCAAAGCAAAAACAAGAACATTTCATAACCACGTCTTCAAAGATAAAAACCAGAAACACTGGCCAAATGATTAAAAAGGCCCAGATTACCCTAATCTGGCTATTACTGCCTTCTAACCAAATTCAGCTTCAGCTGTGCTCCCTTGTTCCCTTCTCTTTCCTCCTAAAAAAGCATTAAGACGCCAGATCAAAGAACTGTCCTCACTTCCTGAGGGCAGCCACCAATCCGGAGCAAAAGCAAAAGCCTTGCTTCCTTGAACTCTCCCTACAACTACCAAACATATCCCCTAATCTTTATTTTTTTTTCCTTTTCTTTTTTTTTTTTCTCCCCTAATCTTTAAATCCTTTTTCATCTCCCTTCTACTGGGATGCTCCTATGGTTTTCACAGTGCATGTTCTCTCTCATTGCAATGAATGAGTAAAAGCAACTATGTTCTACTAAAAACATGTTCCAGAGGTTTTTGGATGGAGAGATTTGACCAATCTGTATGATGAGTGTCCAGGAGCCAAAGGAAAGGTAGAAGGGCCCTCAACCAGAAAAGACAGACATAGGCAAAGGACACAGAGATTGAAAGTAGCAATTGAAATTCCTCTAAGTGTGCAGAAAAAGGGAGATTAGCCCAGAAAGACAGAGAGAAGAAACACTGCTAGAGATGATATAGGAAGAGAGGACTTGAGAAGGCAGGTGGCAGTCACAATGGAACATTGGAGGCTGCTGGTGGTGGCGTGGGGATAACTCACGCATGCACCATTGGTATATTCAGTCAACGAGACTTTACCAGGTGCCACCAACAGGCACTGGGTCCAGGGTATGCAATGTTAAACAAAGGAAAGACTATTTCTGCTTCCTGGATCTCACAGTTGGTGGGAAGCACAGGGAACACACATTACTCAGTTAATTGCAGAGGTAATAATTGTTCTTGTGAGCTGTGCTCTGGAGGGAAGTCTCTGAGGCTAGCAGAAACCATACAAGGGCAGAGAGACCCTGAATGACATCCTTGAGTAAGCAGCTTTGGACTAAGATCTGCAGAACAGGTAAGATCGAGCCAGGTGAAGGACAATTCAGAACAAAAGAATCCAGGCAGAGGGATGGACATGAAGGCCTTCTAGTGGCAGAGAAGAGAAGTATAAGAACATGAAGTCAGTGACGTTGACGTGGCAGTGGGGGTGGGACACCCTGCATAAGAGAACACAGAGGTACACAGGGTTGTGATATGCAGATTATAGGACAGGCATTGGCCAAAAACAGCCTGTGAGTCTAAGCTAGCCTATCGCGTGTGTTTCTCTGTACCCTCTGGTTGGATCACAGCCACCTCTTCTCACAGTGTCCGTGCTCATTTGTTCATTACCGGAACTCATTATCACAGAGAAAGCACAGCCCAGGAAATGTAAAGAATTTATCATGTAGCGCCTTGGGAGGGAAGGTTTGCTGACCCCAGTTGTTTTTTATGCCAGGAGTTTTGTTTTCATTTATTTATTTATTTGTAATGTGACTGGATTTTTTTGCTTTGTTTGTTTTTAGAGCAGGAACATGTGAGTGGGAGGGAGAGACGGGGTAGAGGAAGAGGGAGAAAGAGTCTTAAGCAGACTCCGCACTGAGTGAGGAGCCTGACCCAGGGCTCCATCGCACGACCCCAAGAATATGACCTGAGCCGAAATCAAGAGTCAGAAGCTTAACAGACTAAGCTACCCAGGGGCCCCAGAGAGAAATAAAATGCCATCCGTGGTATTGAAAAGATACCTCTGGCCATAACATGGTGAGCTCATTGAACAGAGGCCAGAGAATGTGTGAACAGCCCCGTCAGGAGGCAGTGGTTATAGTTTAGGTGAGAGATGAGATGTTTTAGAATAGGGTAGACGTGGTGGGGATGGAGGGAAGTATGATGAATTGGATCTTAAAAATGGGAGAGAAGAGAGGTTAGGGAAGACTTCTGGTGGCTGGCCTGCACAATGAGAAGGAAGGTAATGTCATTTGTTGTGGTAGAAGATGCTCAAAAGGGAACCAGGATTTTGAAGATTGATTTTTACCCAAGGAAGAAGATTATGAATTAAGTTTGAGTATGTCAGTTTTGAGGTGACTTTGTGATGCCTGAGAGAAGATACACATTACACTTCTAGAGATTAAAGAAAGATATTATGTATACGCATAGTTCCGACAATGGTAATAAACAATTCAGAGCTAATCCAAGGAGATGAATGAGGATCCAGGTCCAGAATCAGAATTACCCTGATAATACTGGATTTGAGTACACTAAGGGCTTCCTGTTGCTGGGATTTGACCTCCCCAGTCTAAGGTGGACAAAGTAGAGAATGGCAGACATCCCTTATAGGAGGGAACAGATGGATGCTGAAAAGGAACAGAAGGAAAATGTTCTGTTTGAGAACAGAACAGCCCATGAGAAAAAGAACAATAAACAAGGTGCAGGGCTAGGCACAAACAAGAACTTGAACACGAATCATCTCAACCCATGGGGAAGCCTGGCATTAATGAAGGTCACGTTCCCACACAACTCACCAAACAGATAAAACTCTTCCTTCATCCAAAAGTGAAATGGCCATGTAGATAAAAGGGATTAGAAGTGTTTGATATGGCTCTAAGTTGGCGCGTTGAGACTGAATACTGTTTTCCATATGGTAACATGAGGGGAACAGATAAATTATTCTGTTGATAAAAGGCACCAAAATCATATAAAAGACAAGACATATATAAAGGGTTCGGATTCTTATGTTCTAATTTTAGGAAAGGAGAAACTATGGAGCCAATTTAGATCCAAGAAACTCATTAATATAATTACATTTGAATAAACCAGCTAATAGGGGATTAGTGGACATAAGAAGACACTAGTAAGAAGTCTAGGAAGGCTTGGCCATTCTTAAGAACCAAGCACTGGAGGGTGATGCACTCCTGAGCCTGAACTTTGAGCAGTAAAAAAGCCTCGATGTCTTTATCTCTCCAGGATATTCGCTGTGGTGGATAGTCAATTTCATGTAGCTGGTGTACTAGGACAGAGCTCATGAGAATGTTTTAATCACTCCTGCAAAACAAGCCCATTCTTTGTTACTCATAATTCAATACAGAGCCACCATTAGAACTGGATGTTGAGCTCGCTGGTTAGTCACCAACTGACTATATTTGCAGTGGGAAAATAATGGGTGCCTTTGTCTTTTCGGCAAGTTCAAGAGCCTTTCATAAAAGTAACATTTTCTTCCCATAATGTCCAAGTGGTACTTCTTTTATGATTTTAATTTTTCCTCTTAAATGTTCATAAGTTCAGAAGTTATACATGTTTGTTGCCCAAACTGAAATATTCTGGAAGTAGACACAGTGTAAATTGAAAGCCTCCTAGGAAAGCATGTCACCTGTTCCCTTGTCTCTTTCTCTCCCTACAATATCTTAGCTATTTTGACTGTATGTACCTACTGAAAGTTATGCCTACATTGACAAACAGAATTTTCTTTATATAAATAGAAGTCATGCTTATGGAGTACAACTCTTATTTCTATTGTTTTTATTATTATTATTTACCTTGCTTCTAACAGATAGATCTCCTTGGATAACCGCTAGGTAACACCTAGTACCGGGTGTGGATGTCAGATGTTTTGTGGTATTCAGAACCCAAAGCCACATTTTTAAATGATTCTTAGAATAATACTGTGAGTCTTGTGAAAAAAAATATTTTAGATCTGCATCAAAACTATTGCCCAGATCTTACCTTACAATCACAGGAAAGACAACAGTTTCATGGAAAGGGCAGGGAAGTAGCTCAGCTCATCCTTTGACCCCTCTGTGCTCACTTTGTAAACTGAAATATTTGAGTTCAGATTATTTGGAATATTCCTGCTAACCCTAGAATTGTATATGTGCTCAGTATTAGAACCGCCAGTTTTAGTGAAGAACTTCTCCTATTTGTCAAGTATCCATTATCTATCTGCATTCAATACTTCATGCAAACTGAGGGACATAAACATGTTACATTGATTGAAAGATAATTTCTGGTTTCCCCTTGAATTGTTATTCCCAACAAGTATTCTCTGATAGTACTGGTGATTTTTTAGATGCCCTGATCTTTAAAAACAGAGAAATAAGAATCTGGTTAAAAAAAAAATAAATAAATAACCAATTAGTGGCCAGAGGAATAGAATCAAGCAAACTAAAGTACAATTTTCTTTTTAGGGCGAAGAAGGAATTTCTCTTCAGTTGTGGGAAAGACATGCAGGAGATAAAACACTAGAATAGAAAAATTCCTGGGAGCCAAGTATGGAAAACAAACTTATCTTTGGTCATTCAGACTCCTGGAAATGACTGCTGCACCCCCTTGTGGTAAGTGTAGGAAGCTACCGCCCTGACAGCAAAGCCTTTCATCCTAGACACAAACCCCTATACTACCTACTTGGATTACAGTGACAGACTTGCTTTCAAGGGAAAAATGCAAGGCGTACTCAAGTGGATGCCCCAAGTATGATTCTATTTCAGATATAGGCTCAACATCACCAAGAGAAAAATGCAGTTTAATCTGGAACCTATAAGCGACAAATTCCCATTAATTGTATAGGAAGTGAAATGTTAAAAGAATTAGTTATTAAAAAAAAAAAAGTTGCCCCTCTCTATCGTATCATTAACTATTCTCTTACTCTGCTTTTCTTTGTACAATTTACTACTATCTGACCTCGTATGATGATATGTGTTTACCTGTTTGCTGTACCCTACCCCACCCCCATATTGGATAGGGTAGGGACTCCCGCTTTCGCTTGTGCTGCATCCTTAACCCCTAAGTGAAGTGGTGGGTAGTTGATAAGTATTTGTTGATATTATGAAGAGTCTGTATTGGGAGCCAAAAGACTTGAGTCAAGGAGAGCAATGAAGTGTTTATCAAGATGATAAAGCTTACCTTGAAGAGAGGAAAGAGAACGGAGACAGTCACTGTTTTGAAGAATGAAGGGCGCTTGCTAACTCGGAGTGTGGCTTTAGGGAAGGAGAAGGAGGCTGCTGGTGGTGTCACAGAAAACTGGGCAGTCAGTTGGAAAGTACGTTTTGGCCAGATAATAGGTTAAGCTCTTGAAGGTCTGTGGCTGAGGGGGAGTTAGAGATCTCTAATTACAGTCCAGGCTTGCCAATTTAGCTTTATGGTAGACATGGCAGCTGAGCTGCGGGATTAGATAAGGTTTCTGTGGGACAAACTCTAGATGCAGTGAGGAAGAAAACAGAGGACCAAACCTTAGAGTTATGTAAGCTCTCCTTGAAACAGACCTTAAGCACTGCGGTCCATTCATAATTTACACATCCATTCTCACATGGCTGTCGAGCCCCAGCTATGATGATTCTGGGGGACTCACAATCTAGTAGGGAAAACTAGCAAAAAGGAAAAAGTTACACACATGAGCCATCAAGAAGAATCAGCCACTCCAGCTCCAGCCAACTCTGAAACTAATGTTGCCAGATCTTACGATCTTTTAAGACAAGCTGAGTTTTTATGTGGGAATTTCTAACACATAAATATAGGACATTGATTAAAATGTGTGGAGCAAACAAAGGATTTTTGCTAGCCAGATAAAATTTACATCCAGCTCTACTGTAATCCCAATCAAGAAGAGATTCTTCTATTTCCCTCACCCTTTAAATTGTGCCATCTCAGGCAACAATGCTTTTGGCCCTGTGAAGACAGGATTCAATAATTTGGTAGAGATGGATGATTTAGGAAGGACCACTGTAGAGTGGAAGATAGGATCGCTCTTATTAATACGTCTGCACGTGTTAGGAATACATGCTTATTTATTTATTCAACAAATGCTTCTAGAGCTCATACTCTGTGGTAGGAACTCAGCATGTAAGGGTGAGCAAATTAGATAATCTACATTTTGTTTAGACAGATTTCATCAGATAGGAAAGGAATTAGGATCATTACCAATGGAAGGAAGAGGAACCCTAACAGCTAAAATAAAGAATCTGGCTGAAACTGCTTTAATGTTCATGAAAAAGCTAGGGATGGAAGTGGAAGGTAATTTTCCTAGGTGGAGTTTATCTATGTATATTGCTGGGGGAGGGTGGGTAGAGACTGTGAAGAAGGCCTTTGAAATACCTATAATGTGCAGGAGAAAAAGCAAAGTCATGAAAAATATAATATATCACCTATGTAGCCTGTAGGAAATGACAGCAAAGATTAAGTTTGAATTGGATACCAAGTAAGTGGATTCCAAGATTTCTTTGTGTAACAATAAATAAACTATTTTCCCTTTCCACACAGTACATGAAAGAGACACACACTTAGATATGTATGTGCACATATGTGCACAGACACACACATACACCAAACAAAAGTTTCAGATATTGGGGCGCCTGGGTGGCTCAGTGGGTTAAGCCTCTGCCTTTGGCTCAGGTCATGGTCCCAGGGTCCCAGGTCCTAGGATCGAGCCCTGCATTGGGCTTTCTGCTTCCTCCTCTTTCTCTCTCTGCCTGCCTCTCTGCCTACTTGTGATCTCTCTCTGTCAAGTAAATAAATAAAATCTTTAAAATAAATTAAAAAAAATGTTTCAGATATTAATATTTACATTTCCTACAGGACACCCTGAAAATTTTTCCATCTTTTTTCACTTCATTTTTAAAAAGCACTGATCATGACATACTTAGAAGCTAATTTCACATCTTTGAAAACAATGGATTAAATAAAATAGTGACAGGTCATTGTGTATTAGCCCTTACTTCACAAGGGCCCATGAATTTTCCCAGGGCTTTGGTTCTGAAAGTTTACGATGATTGCTGAGATATGGAACAATTCTGAGACTATTAAGTGATGATCATTTTATTATTTATTTACTCTTTCAGATGCAACACCAATTTATTGAGAATGTATGCTCATTTTCAAGGACTTTGTACTTTCAGTAGTCAAAATCAAGTCAGTCATGATTCTGAGAGTATACAAAACTGAAATTTTAAAATAAAAGGTTATCCAGGATAAATTTAAATTTCTATTTGTGGAACTTGGGCTTGCATTTAAAGATACTCATGACTAAAACATCAATGATAATTCACAGTATTAATTGCTTATTGTTTAAGTTTCAACTTGCATTATAATAGTAACATTAGAAAAATTAGCCCAAAATGTATAGAGTTTTGAAAATACAAAGGCTTCTTTGTTCATATTAACTCATGCTGCTATTTTTAAATTTACTTTGTTAAGTTGTTGGCTTTTGAAGTAATTAAAAGAGCGGGAAATTACAGACAAATCACCTGCTTTTGCAAAACTTCTAGGAGTTGAATTTCTGGAGAGCAGGGACATTTGATTATAATGTTTGTATTATGTTCTTAAGCAAATCACTAGTTTACATTGAAATGCGATACAATCATATTGTATAACAAATGTTTAGGACAAGAAAACAAGACAGGAGCCAAAAAAGCAAGTAAAGTAAGAAATTTTAGCTTGATTATTGGTTTTTTGAGTTTTGAATTTGGTAAATTCTTTTTTCTTTAAGACTTTTTTTTTTTTTTTTTAATTTGACAAACAGAGAGCACTAATAGGCAGAGAGGCAGGCAGAGAGAGGGGAAGCAGGCTCCCCGCCGAAGCAGAGAGACTCAATGCGGGACTCAATTCCAGGACCCTGGGATCATGACCTGAGCCAAAGGCAGCGGCTCAACACACTGAGCCACCCAGGTGCCCTGAATTTGGTAAATTCTTTATGGATTTTGGATATTAACCCTTTATCAGATATGCCCATTGACTGATGAATGGATAAATAAGATGTGAGGTATATTTATATATGTAATAGAATATTACCCAGCCATCAAAGGAATGAAATCTTGCCATTTGCAAGGATGTGAATGGAGCTAGAGTATATTTTGCTAAGTGAAATAAGTCAGTCAGAGAAAGATAAATACCATATGATTTCACTCATACGTAGAATTTAAGAAACAAAACAGGTGCACATAGGGGAAGGAAGAAAAAAAAAAAAGAGAGACCAAGCCAAACCGTAAGAGATTCTTACCATAGAGAATAAACTGAGGGTTGCTGGAAGGGAGGAGTGGCGGATGGGCTAAATGAGTGATGGGTATTAGGAGGGCACATGTTATGATGAGCACTGGGTATTGTATGGAAGTGATTAATCACTAAATTCTACTCCTGAAGCCACCATTATACCATGTGTTAACTAACTAGAATTTAAATAGAAACTTGATACCAAAAAAAAAAAAAAAACAACAACAAAGCAAAATAGAATCTTAGCAGTTGATAGTCTAAGATATACAGGATAGACTTTGATGGAGTTTTCTATTAATCTCCCACATAATGGATAATAAACATGTACGTCCTATAATAGGTCTATATTATGATACTCTCTGATTTCCTTGCTCCAGATTCTGTCACGTGGTAGGGGCTCCAGTAAATCTTCAGTGACATTTATAGGAATCATTAACATTTGTTAAGGATGCTGTATGAGAAATTCCATAATTATCCATCAAGTTAGGAATGGTGGTTGCCATTCAAATGGTGGCCCCAACTTGAACTGTGTAACTTTGATAAAGTTATGAACTACCATGGGACCTTTCAGGCAAAAATGCATAGCCTGAACAAAATCACAAGGAGACATCAGGCAAACTCATGTTTAACAAGATCCCAAGAGACTATTGTACCCTCCTGAAGTGTTAAAGTGACAAAAGACAACGGAAAACTGCGGAACAAATCTAGATTGAAGGAGTTTAAAGAACCAGGACACCTAAATTCATTGTGTTTTTCTTCTGCTAGAAAGAACAGTTTCAGGTAACTTGAGTAAGATGATATTATTGTATCAATGTTAATTCCTGATTTTAATTTTACTGTAGTATGCCTTCATTTTTATGAAATAAACTCTAAACTATGTAGAAGTAAAGGGATGTTGTGTCCTTTACTTACCAGAGCTGAGAAAGAGAATGAAAAACCAAGATGATAAATATTATTATTCCCGGAGACTGAAGGATAACAGGAGAGTTCTTTGATTCATTATTGCAAAAGACACCATGAATTACAGTTAAATGTTCTCAAAAGTGGGCATAATTATACCAAACTCAAAAAACTCTTATTAGGGATAGGGACTAAATGAGGTAATTTGTATACAGCTGGGAATAATCCTCCAGAAAAAGGTGTTTGTTCTTTAGTTATACCACAATATATCTGTTCTACAAAAACCTGGATTTCTGCAAAAAGGTATACCGACAGGGACATTCACAAGCCAGGGTTAGAAGCAGACTGCTCAAAATGTGTTCTTATTTGTAACCAGAGCACAGATGAAAATAATTAAAATCCTAGTAAGATCTCAACATGGTTACATATCGACTGGCAATTCCTCTCACCTCAGAATTTCTCCCCAGGGAGGTAGACTGAAGAGGATCTTTATTTTTTAAAAGAGACGAATTTAATCAAAACATGTTTTAAAAAATTGATTTACGGGAGGAGGGAGGAGCAAGATGGCAGAGGAGTAGGAGACTGAGATGTCATCAGGTGCCAGGAGTTTAGCTGGATAGTTAGTAAACCATTCTGAACACCTGCAAACTCCACAAGAGATAGAAGAGCAGCAATTCTAGCAACAGAAAATCAACCACTTTCTGAAAGAAAGTAGAGAAGTGAATCCGAAGCAACATTCAGGAAGGTAGACTGCGGGGGGAGGGGTGGCTCCCAGCAATTGGTAGAGCAGCAGAGCACAAAATCGGAACTTTTAGAAGTCTTTCCAATGAGGGATGTCCCTCCAGAGGCTAAGCAGGGGGTGGAGCCCTAGTGGGGACAGTGTAATCTCAGGACCCGTGGGGTCACAGAAAGACCGGGGGTGTCTGAGTGTGGCAGAGCTCCCAGGTATCGGGACTGGGGAAGCCGGCTGCAGAGATGGAGCTGGGGGGCTCTCAGCTCGGGTTACCTTAAACCGTGACCCGAGGCACCGTCGGGCAACTGCTCTTTGGGCAGAACCCCACAAGCGGCTGATCCAGAGAGACTCACCTCTGGGAGGAGTGGCGTGTGAGCACAGGGCAGGAATCTGCTGGGTTTGGAGACTCCAAACGGGTCCATGTGCCGGAGAGAGAAACATTTGGTCACAGGCCTGGTGCGCTCTGAGCGTGGCCAGAGACAGGGAGACAGGAGGGATTCACTGTTTTCCTCCGAGGGTGCACTGAGGAGTGGGGCCCTGAGCTCTGGGCTCCTCTGGGCCGGGGACTTGGGAGGCCGCCATTTTCATTCTGCTCCGGCAAAGCTCTACGGAAAGCGTTAAGGGAACAAAAGCTCCGAGAGCGAATGCGAGCAGATTACTTAGCCCCTCCCCTGGCAAGGGCAGCGCAATTCTGCCTCAGGCAAAGACATTTGAGAATCAAGGCAGTAGGCCCCGCCCCAGCCAGAAGATCAGCAAGAACAGCCCTCCAAGACCAAGTTCACTGGATCAAAAAGAACTGCGGAACCGCTGAGGTAGGGGAAAGCAACACATATAGAATTCATGGCTTTCCCCCCATGATCCTTTAGTATTGCAAAATTAATTTTTTTAATTTTATCTCTTTCTTATTCTATTTTAAAAAATTTTTCCTCTTTCCTATTTTAACATTTTTTAATTATTTTATCAATATCTTTTTAAAAAATCTTTTAAAAATTTCATTGTTATAGTCATATTTTATCCCTTCATTGTATTTAACCTTATTTTTCGTATACATATGGTTTTTTTTTTCTTTAAAAATTTGGGATAAAATTTCTTCTAATAGATCAAAATATATCCTAAATCTAGTGCATGGTTTTGTTTTAGTCTCCAGCTGATCACATTCTTTCCTTTTTTTTTTCCTTTTCTTTTTTTCAACCAACTTCTTATCTTATCAATTCCTTTCTTGGAATCTTTCTGAATTTTCATCTTACAGTCATATTCCATTCCTTCATTGTGCTTACCCTTATTTGTGTGTGTGTGTGTGTGTGTGTGTGTGTGTATTTTTTTCTTTAAAATTTTGGGAGGTAGCTTCTTCTAATCAAGTGGGGGACTCTTTTCTATTCACCAGTCATTCATATCTATCTATCTATCTATCTATCTTTTTTTTTTTCTATTTTTCCCCTTTCTTCTCCCCCCATTTTTGGGTCTCTTCTGATTTGTTTAGTGTATATCTTTCTGGGGTTGCTGCTACCCTTTTAGTATTTTGTTCTCTCATTCATCTATTCTTATCTAGATAAAATGACAAGGTGGAAAAACTCACCACAGAAGAAAGAACAAGAGGCAGTACCAAAGGCTAGGGACCTAATCAATACGGACATTGGTAATATGTCATATCTACAGTTCAGAATGCTGATCATCATGGTGCTAACTGGGCTTTAAAAAAGCATGGAAGATATTATAGAATCCCTTTCTGGAGAAATAAAAGACCTAAAATCTAACCAAGTTGAAATTTAAAAAGCTATTAATGAGGTGCAATAAAAAATGGAGGCTCTTACTGCTAGGATACATGAGGCAGAAGAGAGAATTAGTGTTAAAGAAGCCCAAATGATGGAGAATAAAGAAGCTGAGCAAAAGAGAGACAAACACTAGTGGACCATAAGGGGAGAATTTGAGAGATAAGTGATACCAAAAGACAAAACAATATTAGAATAATTGGGATCCCAGAAGAAGAAGACAGAGAGAGAGGGGCAGAAGGTATATTGGAGAAAATCATAGCACAGAATTTCACTAATCCAAGAGGCACAGAGAACCCCCCCCCAATCAGTAAAAAATGGGTCCACACCCCATCATCTAATAGTAAAACTTACAAGTCTCAGTGACAAAGAGAAAATCCTGAAAGCAGCTCAGGAAAAGAGGTCTATAACACACAATAGTAGAAATATTAGATTGGCAGCAGATCTATTCACAGAGACCTGACAGGCCAGAAAGGACTGGCATGATATATTCAGAGCACTAAACAAAAAAATAGGCATCCAAGAATATTATATCCAGCTAGGCTATCAATGAAAATAGAAAGAGAGATAAAAAGCTTCCAGGACAAACCAAAACTAAAAGAATTTGCAAACACCCAAAACAGCCCTATAGGAAATATTGAAAGGGGTCCTCTAAGCAAAGGAGAGCCTAAAAGTAACAAACTAGAAAGGAACATAGAGAATATACAGTAACAGTCACCATATGATACACTCAATAGATGCTGAAAAAGCATTTGACAACGTATAGCATCCTTTCTTGATCAAAACTCTTCAAAGTGTAAGGACAGAGGGTACATACCTCAATATCATTAAAGCCATCTATGAAAAACCCACAGTGAATATCATTCTCAATGGGGAAAAACTGAGAGCTTTTCCCCTAAGGTCAGGAACACAGCAGGGATGTCCACTATCACCACTGCTATTCAACATAGTAATAAAAGTCCTAGTCTCAGCAATCAGACAACAAAAAGAAATAAAAGGCATCTGAATCAGCAAAGAAGAACTCAAACTCTCACTCTTTGCAGATGATATGGTACTTTATGTTGAAAACCCAAAAGACTCCACTCCAAAACTACTAGAATTCATACAAGAATTCAGTAAAGTGTCAGGATATAAAATCAATGCACAGAAATCAGTTCCATGTCTATACACCAAAGACAGAAAAAAAATTAAGAAGAAGACAGAGGAAATAAAAATTAAGGAGTCGTTCCCATTTATAATTGCACCTAAACCATAAGATACCTAGGAATAAACCTAACCAAAGAGACAAAGAATCTGTACTCAGAAAACTATAAAGTGCTCATGAAAGAAATTGAGGAAGACACAAAGAAATGGAAAAATGTTCCATGCTCATGGATTGGGAGAACAAATATTGTGAAAATGTCTATGCTACCTAAAGCAATCTACACATTTAACGCAATCTCTACCAAAATACCATCAATTGTTTTCAAAGAAATGGAACAAATAATCCTAAAATTTATATGCAACCAGAAAAGACCCTGAATATCCAGAGAAATGTTGAAAAGGAAAGCCAAAGTTGGCTACATCACAATTCCAGACTTCAAACTTTATTACAAAGATGTAATCATCAAGACAGTATGGTACTGGCACAAAAACAGACACATAGATCAATGGAACAGAATGGAGAGCCCAGAAATGGACCCTCTACTCTATGGTCAACTATCTTCAACAAAGAAGGAAAGAATGTTTAATGAAAATAGGACAGTCTCTTCAACAAATGGTGTTGGGAAAATTGGACAGCCACATGCAGAAGAATGAAATTGGACCATTTCCTTACACCACACACAAAAATAGACTCAAAATGGATGACAGACCTCAGTGTGAGAAAGGAATTCATCAAAAACGCTTGAGGAGAACACAGGAAGCAACCTCTTTGACCTCAGCCACAGCAACTTCTTCCTAGAAATAGTGCCAAAAGCAAGGGAAGCAAGAGCAAAAATGAATTATTGGGACTTCATCAAGATCAAAAGCCTTTGCACAGCAAAGGAAACTTTGCTGGAACAAAACCAAAAGACAACTGACAGAATAGGAGATGATATTTGCAAATGACATGTAAGATAAAGGATTATTATCCAAATTCTATAAAGAACATATCAAACTCAACACCCAAAGAACAAATAATCCAATCAAGAAATGGGCAGAAGACATGAACAGACATTTCTGCAAAGAAGACATCCAAATGGCCAACAGACATATGAAAAGTGCTCCACATCACTGGGCATCAGGGAAAAACAAATCAAAACCACAGTGAGATAGCACCTCACACCAGTCAGAATGGCTGAAATTAACAAGTCAGGAAACAAGATGCTGGTGAGGATCTGGAGAATGGGGAACCCTCCTACACTGTTGGTGGGAATGCAACTGGTGCAGCCACTATGAAAACAGTATGGAGGTTCCTCAAAAAGTTGAAAATAGAGTTACCCTATGACCTGGCAATAGCACTACTGGGTATTTACTCTAAAGATACAAATGTAGTGATCCAAAGGGGCATGTACACCCGGATTTTTATAGCAGCAATGTCCACAATAGCCAAACTATGGAAAGAACTTCGATGTCCATCAATAGATGAATGGATAAAGATGGATAAAGAAGATGTGGTATACACACACACACACACACACACACACACACACACACACAATGGAGTACTATGTAGCTATTAAAAAACATGAAATCTTGCCATTTGCAAGAACATGGATAGAACTAGAGGGTATCATTAAGTGAGATAAGTCAATGAGAGAAACACAATTATCATATGATCTCTCTGATATGAGGAATTTGAGAGGCAGGGTGGGGGTTTGTGAAGGATAGGGAGGGAAAAAAAATGAAACAAGATGGGATAGGGAGGGAGACAAACCATAGAAAACTCTTGATTTCACTAAACAAACTGAGGGCTGCTGGGGTGGGAGGGCAGGGATCGGGTGGCTGGGTGATGGACATGGGGAGTGTATGTGTTGTGGTGAGTGATGCGAAATGTGTAAGACTGATGATTCACAGACCTATACCCCTGGGGCAAATAATACAGTATATGTTAATAAAAAAATTGATTTAGATCATAGGCTTCTTAAGCAATCCATTTTTTAGTTTTTAAACCACAAGAGTAAATATATTTTTAGAGATTCTTTCTTTCTGTTTCACCAAATAGCTTAATGTGTAGAAAGCATCACCACTAAACCAATCACCAGGAAAGACTCTTGTCAGATTTATGTTTTTCCCCCCTGAGGGATAATTTCTGTCTTTGAGGGATAATTTCTGTCTTTGAGAGAGAATTTCTCTTAGAGAGAAATTTTGTCCAGCTTGCGTAACTGGGGAGAACAATAAATTGAATAAATTGACTTGCTCTTTAAACTAGCAAGACTCCCCTGACAGATAGGAGCACATTCCTCTTACAGAAACACGCATTATAGGGAGTATAGCTCAGGGGAAGAGCATTTGACTGCAGAAACACGCCTTATAGAAACAGACTGTATTATTTCCTAAGTAGGAAGGAAAAAAAAAAGGAATACATTTTATTAAGAGCTATTGTTAAAGATGGACAATTTGAACCAGGAAGAGTATCATTAAGACATAGAATAGATTCTTTTGAATGAGACTCTTAGAAAAGTGAATAAAATAATAAAGAGCAATCTTCCTGGAATGGGTGAGTCCTTCTTAGAACAAGTGGACTAGATAGGTTCTAGAATTTGTTTTCAATCCTTTAAATGGATTCCCTGTCTCAAGTAAATCCAGCCAAATCAGGTCTCAGAGCAAATCCAGACCTATTAAAACAGTCATCGTAATTACTTTGGGGGTCAAGCATGCAGCTTTTGGGTTTATTTTTAAAAATTTCAAGTATTCAACCACCACAATTTTAAAAGCATTTGACAAAGTACAGCATCCCTTCCTGATCAAAACTCTTCAAAGTGTAGGGATAGAGGGCACATACCTCAATATCATCAAAGCCATCTATGAAAAACCCACCGCAAATATCATTCTCAATGGAGAAAAACTGAAAGCTTTTCCACAATTTTAAAATAAAGGGTAAGAAAGTGTTCCAGCTTACTCAGTTCTGAAATGTTTAGCAATGATACCAAAACAAACAAACAAAGAAAAAATAAAGAAAAAAGAAAAAAAAGTATTAAACTATTTTTTTTCTTAATCAACAAAAGAAGATACTTGGAAGAAAATTTTGATCACATTTTAACTGAAGTCTAGTTGACAAATATATTAGTTTCAGATATCCAATATAATGATTTGACGATTATATACATTAGGAAATACTCCATGGTGAGTGTAGTTACCATCTGTCACCACATAGTTGTTGCAGTCTTATCGACTATGATTCCTATGCTGTATTTTTCATCTTTGTGTCTAATTTATTTTCTATCCGGAACTTTGTATCTCTCTCTCTTTTTTTTTTAATTTATTTGACAGAGAGAGATCACAAGCATGCAGAGAGGCAGGCAGAGAGAGAGGGGGAAGCAGGCTCCCTGCTCAGCAGAGAGCCCGATGTAGGGCTCAATCCCAGGACTCTGGGACCATGACCTGAGCTGAAGGCAGACGCTTAACCCACTGAGCCACCCAGGCGCCCCCGGAACCTTGTATCTCTTAGCCCCCTTCACCTATCCCCTCTGGCAACCTCTGTTTTGTTCTCTGTGTTTATGAGTCTGTTTCTGGTTTTGTTTATTTTTCACAAGTTTGTTTTTGTTTTGGTTTTAGTCATATCATGGTACCACTGAGTGAGAAACGCACAATAAATCAGTGGAGACTGTATTCTGATGCTATGAACTAAAAAAGAAGTTCATTGTGTTGAGAATTATAGCTTTTCTCACTTGAGAATTTCAGTCATTTTTTAAATTGCAGTAGAACACATAACATAAAGTTTACCATTTTGACCATTTCTAAGTGTACAGGTTAGTGGTATTAAGTCCATTTCACATTGTTGAGCAAACACCACAGCCTCCCTTCTCCAGATGTTTTTCGTTTTGAACAAATGAACTAGATATCTGTACTGAAACTATAGTCAGTAAATAGTAACTCTCCATTTCCTCCTGTCCCCAACCCCCCAAAACCACCATTTTACTTTCCATCTCTATGAATTTGACTACTCCAGGAATTTCACATAAGTGAAATTATATAATATTTGTCCTTTTGTGACTGGCTTATTTCACTTAGTATAATGTCTTGAGGGTTCATTCATGTTCTGGCATACATTAGAATTTTCTCCCTTTTTAAGGCCGAATAATATTCCATTCTACATATATCATATTTTGTTTATCCATTCACCCACAAATGGGCACTTGCATTGCTTTCACCTTTTGGTTATAGTGAATAACACTGCTGTGAGCATGGGTGCACAAATATCTGTACAAAATACCCAATTTTGATTATTTGAGTATGTAGCCAGAAGTGAATTTTGGGATCACGTTAAAGATAAAATTGTTCAGACATTTGTTAAGCCAGTAAGAAAGACTTTATTCAGGATTACTGCAGCAGGTGTCAAGACTATCACAGTAGGGGAGAGGTACTGGGTTCGACTCTGATTACAGCAAGAACAGATGGAGGTTTCTAGGCAATGAGCAGATTGAGGGGGGTCAGTGGATGAAAAAGTACCAAGAAGAGACATCAAGGATAGGGAGATTTGTGCCAAACTGACTTAGGATTTTTACCGAAGGCTGACCAGGTGATCAGTTATCAAGGCAGGAGGAGGAAGAACTTGAACTGATGTCAAAGGTGAGAGATTATGAGTTAGCAGGATTCTTGCTACAACTGCGCGAGGCTAAATGGAGATGAGGTTGAGGACAAAGCCTTGTCAAAAAGAAGGCTCAGGGAGGATGTGGAGTAAAAGCAACCCTCTTGCACTGTTAAGTGAGAATGCCAACTGGTGTAGCCTTTGTGGTAAACCATACGGAGACTCTTCAAAAAATTAAAAATAAAACTGTTAGATGATAGAGTAATTCCACTATGGGATATTTACCCAAAGAATATGAAAACACTAATTCAGAATGAGAGATGCACCTCTATGTTTACTGCAGCATTATTTACAGTAGCCAAATTACAGAAGCAACCCAAGTGTCCATAGATAGAAGATGTGGTGGTGCATATTTGTACAAAGGAATATTATTCAGCCATAAAAAAGAATGAAATCTTGCCATTTGCAGCAACATAGGTGGATGTAGAGGGTATAAAACTGAGGTAAGTCAGAGAAAAAAATACCATAGGATTTCACTCATACATGGAATTTTGTAAGAAACAAAACAAGGGAACAAAGATAAAAGGAGACAAAAAAAACCCCAGAATATTTTTTAAAAAGATTTATTTACTTTTTATTTTTTAAAGATCTTATTTATTTATTGGAGAGAGAGCACAGAAGGAGAGGGAGAAGCACACTCCCTGCTAAGCAGGGAGTACAACATGGGGCTCGATCCCAGGACCCTGAGATCATGACCTGAGCCAAAGGCAGACACTTAACCCACTGAGCCACCCATGTGCTCCCCAAACCAGAATCTTAATATAGAGAACAAACTGATACTTACCAGAGGAGAAGTGGGTGGGGCGGACAGGTGAACTAGGTGACAGAGGGGGTGAAAAGTACAGGTTCCATGATAAGCACTGAGTAATGCTTGAATCACTGTATTGTACACCTGAAACTAATATAACACTGTATGTTAACTACTCTAGAATTAATATTTTTAAAAATTTAATTAAAAATGAAAGAAGGTTCAGAAAAGGCTAGTTATTGTTTGGTTTGGAAGAATTTTTTTCAAGCATATGTTTAATTTCTTTAGGAACTGCCCTCCACAGCTACTGGCATGGTTCTCTAGTCCCACCAGTGAGGCGCAGACGTTCCAATATCCCCACGACCTTGACCACACCTGGTATTCCCTGGGGTTTTTGTAATGGCTGCCCTAATGGTGGGAAGTCATATCTTACTGTTGTGTTGATTTTCATTTCTCTGATGATTAGTGATGTTGAGCAAATTTCATGTGCTTTTTGGTCATTTGTGTATCTTCTTTGGAGAAAGGCTCACCCAAGTCCTTTGCCCACCTTTTTCTCTTGGGTGGTTGTGGTGGAGTTGTAGAAGTTTTTTTGTTTATTTATTTGTTTGTTTTTTATGTTCTGGATATTAATCCCTTTTCAGGAATGTGATTCGTAAATATTTTCTCCCATTAGTTAATCCCACACAGTTCATTAGTTTCTCTTATACAGTCAATCCAAGTACTAAGTTAACCAGAAATTCACATTTCTAAACAACTTGAGAGATCATTATATGTTAAAAATCAGTATTATGGAGTTCTGAATATTGGATTATAAAGTTTATCTTATGTGAACGGCTTCCTACTGAATACTGCTGTATGATAAAAGCTTACTACCTGATTCATTTTATTTCTTTGCCATGGTACCAGGTATTAGATATAGGAAGTATTAGGCTAATAAACTGCATCACAGACCAATATATGTGACTGTGATTTATTTGTCAAGCCTGAACACACACACATGAAAAATTAAGGGGAAACTCATTAATGCTGCCCTTGCTTTCAACGCAAGCAGTTTTTAATAGTAATATTTCACACTGGTGATATGAAATTTATCAGAATGAAAAATATTCTGCAGTATATGAAGGAAACTGCTTTTGTGCTTTGTGGAAATTGAGACTGAAGAAAAAGTTGAGCACAGTGCAGAATGTGCCACGGACTAAGTCTTGCCTATCTGAGGTAAAATTAATTGTCTGGTTCCTACACAGAAAATTGGATTTTCTAGGAAAGAAGTAGGTGCTGTTAAATTAAAATTTACATTTTATCACATCCAAGTGAGATATAGAAGAAAAAGTTCTCCCTTTTAGGCTGAATCATTCTGAGTAAGGAAGTATAGAAATTTGGTAATACTTAATGCTTTACAAAAAGAAAGAAATGTCCTGCATAGTGCAAGACATAGTTCTTCCCCTCCACAAACTACCTGTTTTGAATGGCCACATGATAAAATTCAGCAGGTGATTTTTCAATGTTAAATTTCTTCATAGCAACACTTCTCAGTAGCACATAGTAGCCACAACATTAACAATAATAACATGTAAAAGTATCATCCATTAAAAGCCTAACTATCAACTGGGCATTGCATACACTTTTTTTTTTTTTTAAAGATTTTATTTATTTATTTGAGAGAGAACACGAGCAGGGGAAGGGACAGAGGGAGAGGGAGAAGCAGACTTCCTGCAGCAGGGAGCCCGAGGCAGGGCTCAATCCCAGGACCCCTAGATCATGACCTCAGTAGCAGGCAAACGTTCAACGGACTAAGCCACCCAGATGCCCCAACATAGATTTTTCTAGTCACCACAGCAAACTTCAATGTACCTTCATAAAGGACAGAAAAGGAATGCACCTTTAGAAAGGACAGGTGGGTTACTCAGCTAGGATCATGCTCAGTTTCCTCTTCTACTTTCTTTAATGTTAAAAATTTTGTATTTCTGGGGTGCCTGGGTGGCTCAGTGAGTTAAAGCCTCTGCCTTTGGCTCAGGTCATGATCCCAGGGTCCTGGGATCGAGCTCCGCATCAGGCTCTCTGCTCAGCAGGGAGCCTCTTTCCTCCTCTCTCTCTGCCTGCCTCTCTGCCTACTTGTGATCTCTGTCTGTCAAATAAATAAATAAACAAAATCTTTAAAAAATTTTTTTTGTATTTCTTTTTGATGCCAGCTTGTCTACCACCTGACCATGACTGGAGAGGCTCCCCAATCATATCTGCATGTTCCCCCCTAGTCTGTATGCCTTGGAGGATGGGGGATACACTCTCTGCCTGCTACCAGGACTGGTCAGGTCAGAGCACAGGCTATGTGTGTCAGTCCCATTTCCCGAAAGGTTTGCAACCCACCAAAATGGTCTCTTCAAGTAAGGTGAAGTGTTGTGTCATTAATAATCAGAACAACACAAATAATAGTATAACAGGTAAAAACAAGTAATAAGTATAGCAAGTATAGATATGAACATGCTGATAAAAAAGCATGACTTCTAAAAGCATGATTTAAAAATCAAAAGTAGATTTTTAGACATTTTTAACTGAATGAAATGACACATGCTCACTGCCAACAAGTTTAATCAGTACAGCAAAGTCTGAAGAAGTAAATGGTTTCTGCAATTCTCATATGATCACAGAGGATTATGTTTCCAGATATTGTAACTTTATGACTATGTGTGTGTGTGAGCTTGGTTTTGCATGGATAATTTTAGAGATGATTTCTTCCTATGCATGTGGTATGGTATCTTGTTTTGTACTAAGCAATACGGTATATACATCTTCATGGTTATAAATAGTGAATTCTTACTATACTTTCTAGGGATGCAAAGTACTCCTCAAAAAGAAGTTATACTGAACAAAGCTTAGGTGACTTCAAAATTTTCCCTGTCCTAATCTTTGAGCCCACATTTTATGTCCTTGGTTGATTATCTCTTTATGACAAGTCCAAAGACATTATCTGTCTGGGTCCAAGGACAGAAGTGTAATATTGCAGTCTATAACCATAAGCCACTCTTAGAAGGATAGAAATGTGTATTAGCTACTTTAACTGCTTTGCCAAAGTTTATACACAATACTTGTAATATGTGATATATAAGCTGACTTCTGTTTTTCATAATTTATTATTGAATAGTTATTGGGTTTTAATGAACAAACTGAGGCTCTTCTAAGGCTACGTGGTCCTTTTTGATGAAGACTTTTGGTTCTCTAACAGAGGCATCAATTACAACGGCCTTTGCGAGCCACAACCATCAGCTGGCCTCACAGGTCCCCAATAGGGGTACAGTAATCTACTGATATACTGGAAATACTTGCTTAATGAGGGCATTTCAGATCCCAACACAGATTGTAGGCTAATAGAATGATCTGTGGACCCCTTAGTTCCTGATCTCAGACTCCACCAGATTGAAATACCCTTCAGAAGGTGTCTGCACTTCTAATATTCAAGAAGACATCATTTCAAGGAGTCTAGACTGAGCACCAAAATAAAAGCATAAAGCTCCTATTTTACTGCTTCCTTTCCCCACATCTGGTAGCCCCCAAGTGGTTATCACAGAGTTAACCTTTCATCATTCCCTGTGCTGGTTCTTCCTAGTAAGAAAATGGTTGGATCTTGGGAGGAGCAAAGATACACGGACAACGTCTACTACACTTCATCCACAGTGGGTTACCTTCAGCGCTTGCACCAAACTCCATTTACCAAAATGGGTAGCAAATCAGTTTTATTCTATATGATATGCCTACCTGGCAAAGAGGTTAAAGCTACTTTTCTGAGAAGGGGCCCATGTAGGTGGGCTGTATTTGAGACCTCTTGTATACCCCCTACTCACTGTCAAGGACACGCTAGATGTTTATGTGGGAGGGTATTGATGTGTGTGGTGGCAGTGGGGAGGGCTCAGGCTCATGAGGGCATAATCAGATAGAGGGGTGATGCTAAAAGGTAATGTAAGTCTTCTGTATGGATACAGACTTTTGTATTCGTAGATTGTGGCTTTTATGATTGTAATTTTGATAAGACAAAAAGAGAAGCATCAAACAAAAGCTCTAGTATTTTAAGGAGGAAGCGCAAGCCTTTTTAATAGTACTTTCTCTAGAAAATGTCTTCTGATTTTAAACTTTGAATGCAAGATGCAAAATCCTCCTGGTTTGGTAGGAGTCCAGACCCCTGCCACAAAGCTGATGCGAGACAACAATCAGTTTATAAAAATGCTAAATATCCCTCCAAGGCCGAGACTGGCCAAAAGATTACATGCAGTTGGTCACAAATTCCAATAGAGTTGTCTTCAATTGGGTCCCCAAGAAAAAGATTCTGAATGGAAATCTCGACCTAGAAGTCTTGTTGAGGAGGACTTCCAGAAGATACATTTGCAAGGAAGTGAGGAAAGCAGATTTGGGCAGCAAGGGAACCAGGTGGGTACAGCTGTGACCACCAGCTCAGTGGGTCCTCTCAGGCAGTGATGGGGGCAGGAATGAGCCTTTGCAGCTCTCCTAAAGGGAGTGAGGGCAAGGGGAGCTCTGCTTCTCTTCATCAGCCAACCACCAGCTATAGGAAGGTGAGAGCTAGGGATTTTCCTGAAATCAAGGGGCTCATCTGGAAAAATAACTTTGTAAATATAATTAGGTTAAGGATCTCAAGTTGAGACCTGAGCCTTAAACCCAATGACACATGTCCTTTAAGAGCCACAGAGAGGCAAAACCGAGGAAAGAGAAGGCCACATAAAGACTGAGACAGAGGGGCGCCTAAGTGGCTCAGTGGGTTAAAGCCTTTGCCTTCGGCTCAGGTCATGATCCCAGGGTCCTGGGATCAAGTCCCGCATCGGGCTCTCTGCTCCGCGGGGAGTCTGCTTCCTCCTCTCTGTCTTTGCCTGCCTCTCTGCCTACTTGTGATTTCTCTCTTTCTCTGTGTCAAATAAATAAAATCTTAAAACAAAACAAAACAAAACTGAGGCAGAGGCTGGAGTGATGCAGCTATAAGCTAAGGAGGCCTGGAAGCCCCCAGAAGCTGGGAAAGGCAGAGTTCCCTCTTACAGTCTATCCAGGGAGCTGGGTCCTGCTGACCCCTTGATTTCAGACTCCTGGCTTCCAGGCTCTGAGTTAGTGACTTCCTGTTGTTGGAAGCCGTCAAGTTCATGGTAACTGCTGACCGCATCCCCAAGACACTAATACACAATCCCCCGCGACACAGGGCAAGGGTGGAACTCACACCCTGCCAGCTAATTTGGAGGAGTCGCCCACGTGATCTTAAGTGAGCATCTCTCACATTAGAAGTCACCTCAATGAGGACGGCTGTCATTAGCGGTAGAAGCCACAGGTTTCAGCTGAAGATTTCTCCAGTATGAGGTGGGACCCAGACACTAGAGCTATGCTAACTGGGTTCAAATCTCTTCTACCCCTATGCCATGCTGTTCACTTGAGCAAATTTTGTAGCTTCTCTGTGCCTCAGAATTCATCATCAGTCAAAATAGAGAAAAAAGGAGCAGTTCTGTCCCATCTTGGCTATGAGAAGTAACTGGAATAATATATAAAGCATTTTAAAATGCCTGTTTCTTGTAAGCTCACAACATGAACTGCCACAATTATTTTACAATTTCCTCTTGACCAATAGGAATACAAGGTAATTCTCATTATCCTCTTCTAACAAACCTTTTAATTAACAGATTTGTCAGGCAATTAGTTTCAATTGTCTGTAATATGAGTACTTGCACAAGGAACTAGATATGGGTACATAATGTCTATACACGAATCCAGCGTGGGCTTAATTATATTAGAGAAGGTGACGCTTCATGGAGAAACACTAGGAGTAAAAATATTTAGCTTTGTTTTTCAGTAGCGAAATATGACACGATTAAATGCTAATTAACACAACTTCTGCCAGTGGGTCAGAAAATCCCTATGGTTTGTAAGTCTTTGTCTGATTTTTTTGGCCATGTGACTTTTAGACTTCAGATATTAGAAATCTATGCCATATATAGATATATCTATAGATATATTTTAATATGAATATGTAGCTCAGAGTCTGAAGGTTACTCTTGAGGGAATATGTCAGGTTTCCCGTTCCATTTGGAGGCTTGCTTTCTTCCCTGTGTGAGAAAGTGGGGGCTCCCATGATCATTCTTGGATGTTCTTATTAAAAGCTGACCTCAAAAAAAAAAAAAAGTGACCTCAAAACCTCTAGTATTTACTCAGCCCCAAATTGCAAAGCTCTAAGAAAAAAAAAAAAAAAAAAAAAACAAAAAAAAAAAACCTCTCTTATGTATTAAGTTGCGGACATCTTGACAGAAAGATGTCCCTAGACCACAGATTGTTTACCTGGTCACAAGTAGAAAAAGGAGCCTTCAGGTAGAAAAACTGGTGTTTATCCAGGTTGGAGAAAAGTGCCTAGACACAGAAATATCTTTTCGAGCCAAAGTTACGAATATCATATTCATAAGGTAACTGTTCTAGTTGTGGAAATACAGATCTGTCTAGTTGGTGAAACTCCCAACGGCCTACCCAACCCACCTGAGAAGGAGAACCTAAATGTCCTGGATTTTGTATTTCGTCCATCTTCCCAACCCTGTGCCTGCGTGTTTTCCTGGTTTCCGGAAACTCACAGCAAAACGATGCCTCCGTCCCCTGTCTTCTTCCTCCCTGCCCCTTCCCTCTCTGCTACAGGTCTTTCCATCGACCCTGCTTGTCACCAGCAATTTAGAAATGATTAGTCTTTCTGTCTCCCCTGTTCTGTCTTGCTTTTTCCCTAGTTTCCCTAGCCCTCTTCCCTAATTTCCATCCTACCCCCTTCATCAGAGCCCATGGTTCCAGATGTGACGTCTCTTCCGTCACTCACGCTGAATTCTCCCAGCTGCCCAGGCCCAAGTCTGACTACAGAGACCTCCCATCCCTTCGTCCAGCTCTCAAATGCCTTAATGCATCTCTGGACCCCTCTGTGCACAGATCAAAGGTCCGTCCCTCACCCTCTCTTCCTGGAACATTCTCCCCAGCCTTTCCCCAGGCCTGCTGTTGCTGCTCTGACCAGAATGATCCTGTTTCCTAGGATACCCACGGCTTTCCCCCAAACCTTCTCTGTCTTTTGATTCCTCTGCCAGATTCCTCACACTGATGGGCAAGATTTCTGGGCACAGGTGAGCCTTCCAAACTTCATTGTGATTTGGCTGAATGGATTTGTTGATCTCCTTAGCAGGCTGTTTTTCCCTACAAAAGGTCCTCAACCTAGAATGCCCTTTCGTCATATTGAGGAGCTTTTTAAAATGCATCCTCCTAGACGGGTGGGATGTGGACATTGCTATGGCTTAACACTAGTGTGCTTGTCTAGGTTTGGGAATCAGTCCAGAAGCTTCAACCTACACATGCTCATCTCCCCTGGCCCTTCTCCAAGGAGGTTAGAGTTCACCTTGAACTTTTGAGGGCATAGCAGCCCACCTGTAGGAGGCTTCACCCCCTGTCCTCTGCCCTAGTTCACCCCAAAACAACAGGAACAGAATGTGCCTTCAGAGCTTTCCAAGAAAGTTGCAGGGAAAGTTGGCAACCCATCTGGGCCTGGTGAACTACCAAAGAAGATTTAATAGAAGAAAGGAGAAGGGCCCTGGCTGAAAAGGAATTCAGGGTGATCACACAACAGTGGCTTACATTTTTCGATGAACTGTGAACTTCCCTGGAAACTGGGGCAAAACAACGGTGCTGGGCAGTAACCCTGTGTGTCACCCCTGAGTTTCTGCCCCCTCTTCCCTCCTAGGTTTGATTGCTGATGGCTGGAGCTGGACTTTGAAGTCTTCTAGTCTGAGGGGACCATTTCACAGATGAGAAAAGTGAGGCCAGGAGAGATGATCATGATTGGACATAAGGTTCACAGCTGCACAGGGGAAGAGGGAGGCAGGAAACAGTCATCTGCCTGCGAGTCCACTGTCTTTCCAGCCACACCCATTCTCCACGTTTAGTCTCCTTTGGAAATGGGGCCGCTAACCGGCTACATAAAAATTGGTGGTTTGGTAAATGCCTAAGAGAAATTGAATTTTGTAAACAAGCAAGTGCTAGTGGTAATTGGTGATTCATTATTAAACTCGAAAAAAATGTGGGAAATAAATGGGAAAAATGACTCTATCTCTCCAAACCTCTCCACAGCAAGAAGATGCATTACCTCACAGAGGTAGGAACTGGAAAAGAGGGAGCGGATTCAGTGCTTAGTTTGGGACCTGTCACGTGGGAAGAGAACAACATACGGTTGTAGTAACAGGAGGGGTTTTGCAAAATCAGCCCGTTGCAAAGCAGAAACACAATGAAGATCTCGCTGTTTTCCTTCTGAACAGAGAGAAAAAGGAATTTTTGCAAACTGTAGCTGTTGCATTGATTGGGGACTCAGTTTTTTCTTTTCAGTTTAAAAGCACACTTGGGTGCTTTACCCCAGCTCCACACCCTGTAAAAATGAAGCTGATCTCATGCTTTTATTCAATCCAGTTCATTCCTTAGGGAACAGTGCAAACCAAGCTAGAGTAGTTAGTCACATTTGTGACCTTGCAAAGATGAAATAAACATATAAGATAGGTGACAAAGAACCTATTTGCATATTGAGAGTGGAAGCTTTAAAGCATCTTTGATGCTTGGTGCATTTTTTTTTTTTAATAGAACACAAATGTACTGGTTGTTACCACCTTATCACTTTCCTCTAAACTGGAAAACAAATTCCTTGCTGTTTGCAAGAACGTTTTTCGGTTTATTAAGACCCCCCCCCTTTTTTTCACATGTCTTATAAGAAACGATTATACATTTTTAACTGTTTTATTTTGAATTGCTATAAAACATAATGTTAAATAACGATCTTAAACATGTAAAGTGTACAGCTCAGTGGTGGTAAGTATATTCACATTACTGTGCAATAGATCGCTAGAATTTTTTTTTCAAAACTGAAACTCAGTTTTGACAATTAAACATCAATTTTGCTACCCTACTCCCAGCCGTTGGCAACCACTTTTCTGTTTCCTGTTTCTTTAACTTTGACCCCTTTACATAATTCCTGTGTGTCCAGACATCAAGGATTTGTCATTTTGTGACTGGCTTATTTCACATAGCAGTGTCCTCAAGGTTCCTCTGTGTCACAGCCAGTGACAGGATTCCTGTCTTTTGTAGGCTACATAACATTCCACAGTATGTATAGACCAAATGTTGTTTGTCCATTCACCTGTCAATAGACATTTGAGTTGTTTCTACCCCTCGGATTGTGAATAATGTTGCAGTGAACTTGGGTGGGCAAGAATCTCCTCCAGGGGCACCTTCGGCTCGGGTCATGATCCCAGGGTCCTGCGTTGGGCTCCCTGCAAAATCTCCAGACCTCACTTTTGATTTGTTTGGATGCATACCGGCAGTGGGGTTGCCGGATCCACATGCTAATTCTTTTTTTAATTGTTTGAGGAATCTGCGTCCTATTTTCCACAGAGACCGAACCATTTTACCGTCCCGCGGGGACTGCAGAAAGGTTTCGGTTTCTCCACATCCTGGCCATCCCTTGTTTTCTGCCCTCTTGATAGTGGCTATCCCAATGGGTGAGAGGTGATGCCTATATTTTGAAAGAAACTCTGATGTATAATAATTGCTTTATTGTGATCGGACTAATGTGTGGTTATACTTGTATCATTTCCCCCTAATTCTAAGTGTTCAAATATGAAATAAATTGAAGATAGCAATTTTGCCAATAGACACTTTGTCTCATTTCTTTTTCGGGGTTTGAAACAGTATCAACATGTCTATTTTGGAGTTTTCTTTTTTGATACACTATTCAGAAATTCAGGCCAAAATAAGTAAAATGCTTTCAGTTTACAAATATAATTTGATGTAATTATTTTTCTTATTAAGTTAAAATAATACTTTTCTTTCAGGTGAACCCTTTGGGCTGGAGTCAGATTTGAAGGCAGGAGAATTTTACCCTGCAGAGAAGTTTCCATAAATGAATTATTCAGACATCTCTCTTTTCTCCTTTTGACTATTTCACGTTGGTCCGCATATGAGTCTCCCCTGAAATGGCAACTGATGGTAGGGTAGGAGCATGAGGCATCAAAGGCATTAGAATATTTTAAGAGCCAGGGCACTTGGGTAGCTGAGTTGGTTAAGCCTCTGCCTTCAGCGCAGGTTCTGATCCCAGGGTCCTGGGAAAGAGTCCCACATCCGGCTCCCTGCTCAGTGGGGGGTCTGCTTCTCCCTCTCCCTCTGCTATTCCGTCTGCTACTCCCCTTGCTTGTGCTTCCTTGCTCTCTCTGTCAAATAAATAATTAAAATCTTTAAAAAAAAAGAATAAGTGCTTTAAAATCTCTATTATATTGATTATTTTAATCTAATTTCACTTTGTTTTGAAACCCTCTGCTGAAATATTTACATAGAACGAAGGCACATTTTGTGACTATTTTTCATAACTGAACTATGACATCATTACTTTTCATCTTATATGGACTAAGTGAGGGAAGAGAAAGAGAAATTCCAAACAATAGATAATCCAGCCATAATATGTATCTGGCTATGAGGTGTCCTACAGACACACTTAACTTCCTCTTATGAACAGCTATAGTCACCTGTGGATGGGGTTTTATATTCAGCAGCTCACAGTTTTACTGGGTGACAGACTAATAAAACCAGTGTGGCCACAGATAGAAGAAACAGAGTATCCATTTGTAAATGTCTTAAAGTTGACTAAAACTTATGCCAGGCTCCCCAGCCTGCAAATGCATGACGGTATAGAGGAGGCAGATCGGCTTTATGGAATCGTAATGCAGAGAGACAAAGTTCCCATAGTTTGACTCTCTTCTCATTGCACACAATTAATATTAAAAAATGAAATTCTCGGGTTCTTTTCTCTTCGCGTCTTTAAACAGTGAAGGAGTAGGAATATCTTTCACTCCAGGAAGCTGCTGTGATCATGTGCTAATTGGCACACCAGGTGCCTAGTGCCCTCAGCCCAGGTGTCCTCCGACCACAAGCTGAGCAGAGTCAAGGTCGGACTGAGCTACGCAGCTCCTTCTTTGGCATCTATAGCTGCTCTCCATACTCACTCTGTCTGCAGTGATCCCTTTGCTTCAAATGTCCTTCTGGCTGAAACAAATTTCATCTTTAACCAGGAATATATATGTAGAGAGAGAAACCTTGTAATTAATGCATTTCTATACTGAATCAATGTTTAGAATAAACAGTCACTTTTATATTTCAATATTGGTGAAATCAAATTTTATATGCTATACATGTAACGAGACATGGCCTGCTATACATGCCATAAAATAGGAGAGTGTGGGTTTTATTATTATTTTTTAATGTAGAATATAATTTGAGCAGCTTATTCCACAGAGGGTGTGTGAACAGGAATGTACTGAGATAGGGAAGTGACCATGCATAGGAGGAGGTAATCCTTCCAAAACGAGATCTGTTGTGTGTCTACCTCCCCTTTGGTTGCATTTTGGGGGCACGCAATAGATCATGTCCATATTATTTGGCGAAGATCAGCACTAGTTGCCGGATGAACACAGATCAGATAACGATTCAAATATTAGCCTTTTAATAATCAGAGATAGTTTGCACAACTTATCTTAGAGCTAGAGCAAGTTGGCTAGCTCATACTTCTCACCTGAATTAGTCACACTTGTCCACTCAGTCTCTCCTAGAAATACAAAACCTGCTCCTAAAACCACAGCCCATTCTTGGTTATAGATGAAATGTACCTTCCCTATAGCAAGAACTGAGAAGTGGCTAAGCCAGATGGGTCCAGCGTCTTTGCTCAAACACATCCAATGGAAATGTCACTGCTTCTCTTCTGAGAAGTGTGAGGACCATCCAGGAAGTCAGGGAGCACCAGATGGAAACAAACAGATCTAATCCAATTCACATATGATCACAGAGGCATAAGGGGAGAAGTATACAGTCTGTATAAAGAAGTCTGAGTATGGGACTAAAATATAGACTATTTGTTCTAGAGGCAACTTAGAGATCACCCAACAAAACTAACATCTATTTCACAGGTAGGAAATGAAATCATAGATTAGGTATGACATTTTCCCAGGTTTTTTTTGTTTTGTTTTGTTTTGTTTTTTTGGTTGTTTGTTTACTGTTTATTAACCTGGGAATGATTTACATTCTTCCTAACCAAACATCATTCCTTCTGTTTCTCTTAAAAGAAACCGGAGAGAAATTCAGTTTTCTCCCCTCACTGATAACGGGAAAGATGAAGTCTTAGTATAAATTCATTCAGGGCGGGGCGCCTGGGTGGCTCAGTGGGTTAAGTCATTGCCTTTGGCTCAGGTCTGATCTCAGGGTCCTGGGATCGAGGCCCGCATCGGGCTCTCGGCTCAGCAGGGAGCCTGCTTCTCTCTCTCTCTCTCTCTCTGCCTGCCTCTCTGCCTACTTGTGATCTCTGTCAAATAAATAAACAAAACCTTTAAAAAAAAATAAATTCATTCAGGGCCACCCAATTTCATAAGCAGGTTCCTGGGAGATGTGCGAACCTAAGATGTGGACTCAGCCTGTGTGTGGGTATGGCCCACTGATATTGGAAAATGTAGCCTGAAACCCCCACTGGACCATACATCATAATGCAGGGTTTGTTTTCCCCCTCTCTGTTTTTGTTTGCTTTTTTGTCTATTTTTCAGTACCTAGATTAATGTCTGGCACAGAGTAGGCACTCAATACACATTTGTGAATAAAATGTCGCTAGAGACTCACCGCTATCAACAATTAACAGGCAGGCCAAGCTGAAGGTGTGTCACACAGCGTAAGTGAGGGTCATGACGAGGTTCTGGTGGGAATCTTGAGCTCCGCAGCTAAGACTCATGGAGCCCTACTGTGTGTTGAGCCCCAAATCCTGAACTGCCACCTCTGACTCCCAATAATCACCCCATACTGTGGGACTACCATCACCCCAGTTTTGCAGAAGAAATTTTTCAACCAAGCTAAACAAATCGCTGAAGATCACCTGTTTAGCAGGTAGCAGAAACAGGACTCACATCTAGGTGCTTAAATCTTGTTTAATGGAAAGCAGATGCCCCATGTGGTCCAGGCTCAGTGTTTCTAGAAAACTAGTAAAGACGACATCCTTATGCACCCAGCGGGCTCTACATACAGCTCCTCTGTCTTTGTCCTCATGCAAGACCTCATCTGGGTGATATCTCCTGCTCTAGGCTGGGGACTGTATTCTGTGCACCTAACTGCATCTTCATCATCTCTGTAGCCAGCAAAACAGAGGAACACAGCATATGGACAGTCCCACTGGAAAACTTAACCGTCAGCGAGAGTGATGCTTCCATTCACTAGACCTGGTGATTGTACTGAATGAAACTAAGCATTGTGAAACCCAATATGAGAAAAAATACAGCTGATATAAATTTAATGGCATTTATTCTCAGTGAGGACAAGCTCAAGTATCCCAAGGGGTCTACGATGCCAGGCACTTGTGGCTGTATTGAATATTAAGTCATGTTCAGACAGAGTTTTAACACAGGTGTTGATAAAGAAATGCCCTTGGCAGGAAGGCACTCGTTGAAGCTAAGTAAGTATGTGATTCAAGACCTGATATTAATGGAGAAAACATTTCAATTAAACATATTAATGTTTAATCGAAAACAGAGGTCACAAACTCAAGCACCCACTGAGCAGTGGAAAATACCCAAAATAAGAGAATTGCATTCACTGAAACATGGGGAAGTGGTCATTTGTTCTTTCTAATCTAGCCCAGTAAACTGCCATTGTCCCTGTGTTGTCCGCTCTTTCCGTTATGAAACAGAACTTGGAAATGCAGCTTTTCACGTGGAATCTTCTGATTTTTAAATGTTAGCAACAATGAATTACATTTAAAAGATTATGAGAGGAAAATGAAATTTATTAGAAGACCAACTATGACTTGTAGGTCTCCAGATGACATCAGGTGCAAAGAGAAACGTTTTTTTTTTTTTTCTCCTAGACAGAGGGATGACATCTATAACGCAAAAAAGCCCATTGCTTTGTAAAGTCAAGTGGGTCCCCTAGGATGTACTAGGAGACATGCTGGCATTCGTCATCACAGATAAGCCAAATATGGTGCCTGTTAACAAAATGTGGAGGGAGAAGAGAGAACCAGATGCACAAATTGGGAGCTGTGGGGAACCCGGTCAACCAGGGCCACTTTCTGGAAACATGGTTTCTCTCTGTGGTGATGCATAGATGCCATTTCTTTCTTTAAAAAAAAAAAAAAAGATTTTATTTATTTGACAGAGAGCGACACAGGGAGGGAGGGAACACGAGCAGGGGGAGTGGGAGAGGGGGAGTAGGCCTTCCCCTGAGCAGGGAGCCCGAGGCGGGGCTTGATTCCAGGACTTTGGGATCATGAACTGAGCCAAAGGCAGACACTTAACGAATGACTGAGCCACCCAGGCACCCCAGGAAGGCCATTTCCTAAATATGTTTGCAGCACAGTGAGAGGTGTGGCTCCAAGTCTGATCACTCTGGCTCATTTTGCTTAAAGCAGAGCAGACGGGGGAGATTACTCTTCATTTATACCATAATTTTGGAATATTCTTATGAGAATTTGGGGGAAGTCTTGATATAACATTTTTAAAAATTGAAATAAATACTCAAATATCTTATTCACTAATGACTCAGAAGTCATTTTAGTGAAAATTAAGTATAATTATACTAAATCTAAATTTGTCAATAAACTAAAAGAAAAAATGACTTTTACATCCACTATAATTATATATGTAAAATTATATATATTCATAATTACATAGATACATATGACACAGGTATATATGTACATACATACTGTGTGTTTGTGTATATAAAATCCCTAACAGATATGCCAAAGTTGAACAAAACATTTCATGCAAAACAAAATTATTGTGAAGCTGGCAGCAAAGGTGAAAGTGATAAAATGACTTCCTTTTAAAATTTTACTTTTGTCTACTTTATACAGAACTATTTGGGATAATCCCAACTTATTTAGACGTCAGAGATTTCTAAACGAAAACAGGAAATGAAAGTCTTGAGGACAGAATGTTGATATTTGGAACGGGGCTCTGGAAGTGTCTCGGGGAAGAAACTGAACAAAAGGAGAGATGCATTTCATCATTCCAGTGGCTCGAGCTGAAGGAGACTGGACACCCACAGGCAACTTAGCCAAGAAGCCAGAACGTATCAACTCCAAACAGAATCCCAATTCTGTTTGCCAAACAGAAACCCAATTCTGTTTGTGTTCTTAGATTCTCAGACTGGGTGGAAGATTTCTTGTGTAATTCAAAAAGATTAATGGGGTTCAAAAATCATTTGATAAAAGCAGATTAAAGCTCCCACACCTTGAACTACTACTAGTTCCTGTCCCTGTCTATCATCCTAATGTAGGAAGTGTTTTTTCAAAGTGTGTCATAGCCTCAGTTCTAATATACGAGATCTTGTCTCCTGAGACTCTTCTAAGAAGATAATGAAGTGTGATGTAATTCGGGGGGTCTGAAGTCCGTGTCTCATGTGGTCGTATTCCTGGTGTCACTGAGGAAGTGCTGTGAGTGGGGAAGAAGGGACAGATGGCTGGTGGACTGAGCCAGCAGCACAGGACTCCGTCTACCTTCTTTTTACCACAGCTCCCAAAAGAGAGGTACACTTATATCTGTTTTAAATATAGGGATCAGAATAAGAACAAGGTTCTGGTATTAAATATACTTCTTTCAGTTGCCTAGGAAATAACAGATGCTCAAGGAGGTTCAGAGAAAGGAGCTAAAGTCACCTAGAACACCAAAGAAGATTTAATGGTGATGAGAAGTAAGCTATGTTAGGTATAGGAAGGTAGGGAAAAGCACATGAGGGCCAATTTCTTCAAAACCCATTTTTATATCAGCTCTTATATTTTCTGTGTTAACTATTTAACTTTGGAGAAAACTGGTGTTTTTACCATGTCACAGATTTCTTCTCATACCTGCTAAATACACTTGCGTATTGCTTTGTTAGGGAAACCCTAACAAAATACCAAAGTCTGGGTGCTTTCAACAACAGAAATTTATTTTCTCACAGTTCTGGAAGCTGAAAGTTCAAGATCAAGGTATTGGCAGGGTTGGTTTCTCCCAAGGCCTCCCTTCTTGGTTTGTAGGTAGCTACCTTCTTACATGGCCTTTTCTCTGTGTGCACACATTCCTGGTATCTCTCCTTTTTCTTAATAGGACACCAGTCATATTAGATTATAGCCTCCTCTAAGAGCCTCATTTTAACCTAAAGCGAGAATCATCCCAGTAGACCAACGAGCCGCCCCGAGCCTCATTTTAACCTAACTATACCTTTAAGGACCTCATCTCCAAATACAATTTTATTCTGCGATACCGGAGAGTTGGACCCTCAACATACGAATTGTGTGGGGGAGGGGAAATACAGTCCATAACATGTTATGAGGGGGAAAGAAAAGATAGCAATTAAAAAATATATATTTTTCAGGGCGCCTGGGTGTCTCAGTAGGTTAAGCCTCTGCCTTCAGCTCAGGTCATGATCCTAGGGTCCTGGGATCAAGCCCCGCATTGGGCTCTCTGCTTAGCGGGGAGCCTGCTCTCTCTCCCCTGACTCTCTGCCTAGTTGTGAGCTCTGTCTGTCAAATAAAGAAATAAAATCTTTAATATATATATATATATTTTTTTTTTCAGTGTGGTACCCAACACTAAGTATGTAGTCCTTTAATTAAAAGTGGTAGTGAGCTAATGCATATAAGGAACATAAAATGGACAGTTTGAAAGACCATGTATTTCAGATTGAAGGGTTAAGGAGAACCATATAAAGGACTTAGAGTCAAAGCTGGGAGATAAGAGCAGATCTCAGATCTAATGCACATGGGGAGGGAGAGGCTCTAGCTACTGACCTCCCCACTAGGACATAGCAATGGAAGCAGAGAAGTTAAAATAATTTGGAGACATCGAGAATTAGTGTCAGGACTGGGTCTTTCTTTCCAAATAAACATAAACCCAGCATTATCCTTGGAAATAAACAAATTGGATTGCTTGTCCTTTCTTGTAAAATCTTTTGAAATTATTTATATTATCCCCATGACAGTGTGTCAAACTGAAACTATTCTTCCTTTTTTTTCTGTAAAAAAACCTGTCAAATCTTCTGTGTACTCAACAATTATGGGAATGACTAGACCACTACAGGAATCTGTTTATCTGGTATTTTCTTTAAAGAATTGTATCTTTCTAGCCTCTTGTTTTTGTTGTTTTTTTCTAAGCAATACAACAAATATGATTCTATACTTTTATTTTCACACATTGTATTGTAAAATGCTGATTTTCACTTTTACTGTGCTCCTAAGATGTAATTAAATAGGATACTATAAGCTTTTTATTTAATTCATGGTTTACATTTTATGTATTTTTAAAAACATAGATAAAACAAGGAAAGGGAAGTTTATTTTATTTTATTTTTTAAAGATTTTAGCTATTTATTTGACACAGAGAGAGAGAGTGAGAGACGGAACACAAGCAGGGGAAGTGGGAGAGGGAAAAGCAGGCTTCCTGCTGAGCAGGGAGCCTGATGTGGGGCTCGACCTGGGACCCCAGGGATCACGACCTAAGCTGAAGGCAGACACTCAACTGACTGAACCACCCAAGCACCCCAACGAAAAGGAAGTTTAAAAGCAAAATTGGAATAACCTTCCTTGTTCATTTAATATCTAAAAATGAGTAACTTTTAATTATATGTATTTATCTGGAAGTAACATATTTTATACATTATAATCCAAAGCGATACAGTGTACCAAAATATTATATTGAAATAACTTACATTAACATACACACTTTAAATAATCATCTGGAAACCACACACAGAATTCTTTATGACTATAGAGCAGTTGATAGCATATGGATTTAAGCATCAGTGATAATCCAAGATGAGTAAAGTCCCCAAAATCATTACATCTGAAGCAAAAACGCAGAGTCATAAGAATTAGACCTCTTGCTACACACAAGCATCTACAGATAACTTCCTGTCCTTCTTGTAGCTACAACCCCTTGGGGCTCTTTGTCACATTATGAGGACCAAGACCCGTCTAGAAACATTATCCACTTCATGATGTGAGCGAGCACAGAATGTGTCTGCTTCAAGAGGTTTTCAAAGAAGAAATCTTGCACCAAAATTCAGAAAGGCATCGATATACTGCCGTATTGCAATTCTCTAATTTCATCCCAGTTAAGCCCAACATGAAGGTGTGATACCAATCCAGGCAACAGGATGAGAAATCATCCTCTTTTGAGAGGCAGAAGGGGATTTTACCATTTACATAATTACTAATTGGGCTGTGAAGTCTACAGATGCTTCCGGGCCCTCCAGCTAGGTGGATACACAGCATGATATTTCTGATTCACACAGGACTTCCCCCACAAAATCCAAGATTCATACTTAAAGCAAAGAAAACAGTACCCGACTACGTACACCTTAAATCAGAAATAGCTAACGGGAGCTGTTTTATGGCCTAACAGGCTATAAAGCAAATTTTCTGTAGGGAGTACACTGCTGGCTTTCTCTTAAGATAAGAGTAATAATGCAGGAGGCAGGCAATGGATTCCCCATCACATACATTTTTAACACGGAGAGAGCCAAAATAAATAAAAATCATAAAACTTTATAGGTCTTCCCCTTTCCTTCAAGTTGTTTACTGAGAGTAGCTCACTTCAACTCAGTGTAACCCTCAGGCGCCCCCCTGCAGGAAGCTACAACAGACACACCATACCACTGCCATTCCTCTCTGTGGATGGAAACATGTGGCATGAATGAATTTTCCAGCTAAGCGAGATAACCAAGCTCCCAAAAGTGTATTTTAATGACTCTTCAAAAAAGTCTTTTTGGGTTCCTGGTGTTTGAAAATGCACTTACTACACACACTTTCATATTTTCCAGACTTTATAGTGACTTTTTTTTCTATAGGTCCTGCACTGAGCTGGAAGCATTTTATGCTCTCTTGGTCATACTTCCCTCCCAGCCCCAGTACTTGGTTTGCTTTATCATTTTAATGACAATCTCTCCAACTTCCCTGCAAACTCCACAGAAACATGTTGGCTGACTTCCCGTTGTAGCTACAGTGTCCAACACCGTTTCAGGCACGGAGCAGACAACCAATTAGTGGTTTGCTCCGTCAGTGGATCTAGTTGGAGGAGGAGGAGGAGAGGTTTTAGCAAAAGAAAGGTCTGAGATTTTCTAGTTTGGATATTATTTCCAGCTTGTCTGCTCCCAGTTTAACTTCTACCTCATAGCCTACATCTCCTCTGTCTGCAAATCCGTTCAGTCGTCTCACACTTGTTTAAGCTATAAGATGAAAGTCTCATCAAATGAGTCTTTTTTTTTTTTTTCCATTACATTTTTATGGCCCCAGATACCAGCTAGAAATTAGCTGCCTGTCTCTCTCCCCGGAACCAGTGTCAAAGTATATCCCAGGCATTCAGGAAAACTCTCCAATAGTAGTACCTCAAACATGTTCCAGAATGTCACTATATTTCTCCCACTCTAACCTCTTTGTCTTATCAATGCACATACATACAGGCAGCTGACCATGTCATTGACTTCATGAGAAACATCAGTTTTTCTAGTACCATCTGTCACTTCTCCTGCCCACTCTGAGACTGAGAAGCAGTCACTCTTTTCTCCCTATAATGTTTATACTCAAGGATGAATGTTGGCATTTACCTACTCTACAATGGCACAACCGAGAGTTACTGGTAATTCTAAAGAAAGCCTACTTGAAGGTTTGGGGATATTGGAAAGGACTGCACCCTCCACTCCCCTCCAAAAAAAATCAAGTCCTGTAACCTACTGCCCAGACCTAAGCCCAGACTGTGCCCAGGACCTCATCCTGAACCAAGTCCCTGCTCTCTTTGTTCCCTATGGACAGGTGCCCTTCCCCCAGCACCCTATCCCCATTAGAACTGTTCACTCCAGCTTTTGCACACTCAGAGGCTGGTCAAACACAGAAACAAATTAGCCTTCTCTCAGTCCTGGACGGGGCGGTGAGGGGGGCAGTTTGTCTTCTGACCCTTGTCCCAGGCATAACCTCTGAATTTCCGCTTCCTACCCTAGGATTAACCCCTGCCAGGGATGACTAAAGCCAAAATGTTTCTTTCATTCAGGGCCAAGTTTAGGTCCCACAGAAGAAAGCTGGTCATATAATCTCAACAGATACTCGTATTTGTGCTTTCCAAAATCTGGGATATTTATTCCCATTTCATTGCCATATTTCTACTAAAATTAGAAAAACAAGCATTTGTCTTGATTTGTTCCACTTTTCTCAAGCTTCTTTGTCCCACTGCCAAAGACAGAAGCTCTAGCAGTCTTTGAATATCTTCCGTGTCAGGCAATGTAATAAGCATCTTTAAATTACTAATTTAAACACAAACCATGGAATAGTTACTGATAGTATCTTTTTTGTAGAAGACAAGGCTCAGAAAGAGGAAGTGATATGTCTGAGTTCCTTCTGCTGATAATAATTTAATCCAGGATGAACATCTACATCAAACTCAATTCAAAGCTTGTATGGTTTCCATGATGGTAATGGTTTCCAGAGTATATCCCTTAATTCACATGAAATTTTGGCAGCATTTTAATATATAAAATTAGGCTTCTAGTCAAAATAAAGATCAAGAGCTTAGAACTTGGCCCCTTTGTTTCTCACGCCACCACCCATAAGGCTAGAAACCTAGAGGTAATATGTAGGATGGATTTAGGGAAACCATCTAAGTATATATGAAATGATTGAAATACATTCCAAAGTTACATCATTCAGAAAATCAATTTCAGGTAGATTAAAGCTTAAATGAAAAAAGGAAAATTTTGAAATGTTTAGAAGAAATTATTCATAGAAAAATAAGGAAAAATTCTTAAACCAGGTGCAGAAAATGCAATCTGTAAGAAAAATGACTACCTCATTTAACTACATTGACATTTAGAATTTCTGCTTAAGAAAACACAAAAACAAAAGCAAAAAACAAAAACAAAAACCCAAAAGCAAAAACAAGCCACAGAGTAGGAAAAGATGTTGTCAACACATACAACAGATAGAGGAATTGCATCCGGAATTAAAAAGAATTTTTTCAGAGCAGTATGAAAAAGTCATCAGTACTGCCTTCCCATACCCCCTCAAAATGAGCAAAGTTTTTGAATAGGCAGAAAAGCAAAAAAAGAAAAGGAAAAGCCAAGTAACATGAGCTGTCACCCATCTCAGTAATAATCAGTGAAGTATATATTAAAATGCCCTAAATTATCAGTTCTCACTTAGTAGACTGGTCACAATTTACAAGTCTGACAATATAAACAATGTTGAGTTTTTGGAGAAATGAGAACTTGCTTTCCCTCTTGTTCAGGGTGTAAAGGGTACAACCAATATGAAATTTGGAGATTTTTAATAAACTTGGAAGATGCACTTACTTGATATTCAGCAATTCCATTAGAGAAGCGGTCGCACGTATGCATGAGAAGGCACGCGTTGTCCACTCCAGCTTTCTATCTTCTATATTGCTGGAAAACTGGAAACGAGTTAATGCTTGTAAATGAGATGCCAGGCAAATGTAATTATGTTGCAATTACATAATAGAATACAACGGTGTAAACCGGTATACTAGCCTTCCATGACTCGTGCACAGGGATAATTGGCACAAAATTCAGTATCTTGTGGATTGTGCATATACATTTTTATTGATTCTATTGCCTGTTGTTACACGAGAAGAGGAAGCTGTGATGTGGATAGAATGCTCACAAAAATACAATTTTGGGGGCTCCTGGGAGGCTCGGTCAGTTGAGCATCCTTCTTTTGGTTTTGACTCAGGTCATGATCCCTATGCCCCGGGATGGAGACCTGCCTTGGGCTCTGTGCTCAGCACGGACTCTGCTTGTCCCTCTTCCTCCCCTGCCCCCGCTCTTCCCCCCACAGGCACACTCTCTCTCTCAAATAAATAAAATCTTGAAAAAAATTTTTTTAAATACGATATTTTTTCTATTTCTGTTTCGGCTTACACTCTGAATATTGCATTTATATAAATTATAAATTCCTTCTACTTCTGTGAACTCACATCAAGGGGGAAGAAAGGCCTATGGATGGCAAATCTGTGTCATAAAATTCATGGATTTGGTCTAGACACGGGGGTGCTCTTCAGACTCTCTGACAAAGGAACTAGACTAAGGAACTTTGACTTCAAACTCCAGGTCACAGAAACTTGGCATTAACTAAATTAAAACGAAATTTGGCAACTGAGAATAGGAAGCAAAAACTATTATAAAACCTTAAAAGTCAAGGATCATTGACTGATTGATTAAGAAGCTCTCCACACCAACAAAACACTTTTGTTTAGTTCTTTTTTTTTTTTTAAGATTTTATTTATTTATTTGACAGAGAGAGATCACAAACAGGCAGAGGCAGGCAGAGAGAGAGAAGAGGAAGCAGGCTCCCTTTCAAGCAGAGAGTCCGATGCGGGGCTCGATCCCAAGACCCCGAGGTCATGACTCCAGCCGAAGGCAGCGGCTTAACCCACTGAGCCACCCAGGTGCCCCCTTTTGTTTAGTTCTTAATGAGTGTTTTCAGGTGTCTATTCTAAGCCAGGCATAAAATGGATGACCGAGATACATCCCTAACTTCAGAAGCTCTTCAAGGGAGAGGCAAATATTGATAATTGTGTATATGCATGAGAATATATACATAGTTATGCATACATATTTTTAATTGTTCTAAGACTGGCCGTAAAAAATTCAAGCTTCCTCTCACTCTTCTCATGTAAATAAGGTGGGTGTGCGCTTGAAAATTCCTATGCAAGTTCTGTTTTGTAAAAAGTCCCTGACAGGGTGAATGTCCTTTTTCAATCAAGTATATTTGTATAGTTCTGCTAATTCACTTATTTGCACAGCTGGTTCTTTATTCGTTCACGCCTCTGTGCTAACTTGGCCTGTTTTAGGCAGAGCTCTGCACGCTTTGTGGTCCTCACCGGGTCTCAGTGTAACTTGAACTGTTCTGCCTGTAGTTTGACCTTCATCTATCTGTTTAGAATTGCCAAGGAGTCTGCCACATCAGTGTAGGCGAGAACAGGGCCGTTCAGAATCCAGCACCTTGGGAAGAGGGTTTCAACGCCTTTGGAGGGCTGAAATTCAGCTCCTGTCCTAGCAGGGCTTAGCTCAGAGTCTGGAACATAAAGTCATTCAGCATGGACTCAGATGAATCACTCCTGAAGCATTTACTGGCAATCTTCATTGGGTCTTCATGGGCTCTGTGGGCTATGGGAAAGTATTGTGTGCAAAGGCTCTCTGAAGTCAAAGTTGTGGCGGGCGGTGAAATGATTTATAAGGGGATCTCTCTTTAGTTAACAATATACTCTACGTATTTCAGAGGATTGAGAAATGGAACCTGATGAGGGAGCAGGAGGCTGGCTGAGAACGGAGCAGGGGCTGGCGCCTTGCACCCCCTCTCCACCCACTCCCCTTGGTAATATGTGTGACATTTCACAGGCACCCCTGACTGCCCTAAAAGAAGAGCAAATGGCTATCTTGCAGAGATCACAGTCCTGCAAGGCAGGAGTCTCTCTTGGTTTACAAATGTCCTTGAGATTTACAACAAAGAAGTTGTCTTATCAATAGCCCAATTTCCAAAGACACATAACTCATTTCTTCAAGCCCTATTGTCACCCTCCCCTCCATAAAAAACCAAAGGAAACGGAGGTAGAAGGAAAAGTAAATAAAGTTAAATTTCTTTTAAAGACCTAAATCTCAGGAACAAGGACGTTTGATAGCAGGAATGTAACATTCCACCAGGAGACTCCCAATTGTCTTTATGTTAGTGCCTCATTAGAGGGAAAGTGGCCTTGGCTTGATAGTAACCAGGCCTTCAATATCCTGACAGTCTTCTTTACCCCAATAGCCCTTCTGAACACCCCTTTGTCCTCACCTACCCAACTCCTGTGTATATAACCAGCCACTCCTCACAGGCCCTGGGCAGCTGCATCTCCGCCTGCCCACGGGTCCTGTCCCCGTGCTCTCATAAACCACCTTTTTGCCCCAGAGACGTCTTAAGAATTCTTTCTTTAGCCGTCGGCTCCGAACCTCACCCCACCGAACCCCACCTAGGTTCAGGAACTTCATCAGAACCTAGTATATCAGAACTGTTCTTCGGAGCAGGGACAATAATTGACTTTGGTTTTGAGAGGTGGTGTTTCTCCCTGGCTGTTGGGCGAGGTAACATGAACCCAAGGACTCCGGACCCGGGAAGCTGCCGCTTGTGTTTCTGGGTTAACTGTTTATAAACTATTCTCTCCCTGCTCCTGCCCATGGCTTCCTGCGCTAAACTACAAACACAAGTCAGCCGGGAAACTTCTTATTAAACCACACACACAGACAGCTGCACAAAGTATAAATTTCAGGTTTGATGCATGTTTACGGACTGAACACCACCAGTGTCCTGGAGCTTCTCCCCCACCCGCCATCATTTTGTGCCTTTTCCCACGTTCCGATCTCGGTGCTCCAATGCTAACCACTACCCTGCCCTCCAATGTCATTGTTTGGTTTATCTGCTTTTGAATTGGAAATGGGGGAATCACACAGCGTATACCCTTGGGGGCTTGACTTCTTTTGTGCTCCCAAGTCCCACCCCTGTTGTGCGCAGTTTTCTTTTCATTCCTTCTCATTGCCGTAGTATTCCATTAGGTGACTACACCGCAGTTCACGGATTTTTTTTTCTGCTGATAGAGGCCACTTGGGTAGTTTTTAGTTTGGGTCTATGATGACGGGTGCTGCTATAAACATTTTTTGGGTGGACCTATGCCTACCTTTCTGTTGGCCACACAAACATAGGACTGGAATTGCTGAGTCACAAAATAGTCATATGCTTCTCTTTCCAACTTCCAGCCGGTTTTTCAGCATGGCTGTATCAACGTGTACTCCCACCGGCAAGGTAAAAGAGTTCTCAGATTTTTCCACACCCTCTTCAACAACTGCTGTTTTCTGTAATTTTGTGTTAGCCACCATGATGCCAAACATACCCTCAGAGGTATGATGGTCGGAAACATCCCTGGCCTGTTACCTTAAATGAGCTTGATTTTGGCAGTGTGTGCGGGTTAGTTCTCTCTTAATGAAAGGAATCTAGGGCAGATTAAGTGGATTCGGCCACTTGAGTCCCTCAAAAGTGAATGATCTCCCAACCTTCTGCTACCTCCCCTCAAATACAAATGACTTAGCTCACAGTTACCATGGCCTCCTGAGAAAGTAGGTTTTGCCAACACTATCTTTTTCTAGTTTCCTTGGGAAGAGATGCTATAGGATTTTTCCCATGAACCAAAACAATCTCAGCTTTCAAAATATATCTGTTGCCACCACGTCTATGTTTTGTTCATGATTCCAGGGGAGGGTAGAAGTGGTTTTTTATACCTGTTGGTCTTGTAGTATATGTCTCATGTATTTTTCAGGACACTGCTTTTCACTGCAACAGTTGAGACTGAAAAACAAGATGTTCCCTTTATTGATGCACATTTCTAAAATTCCTTCTTGGTCAAAAGTGTAAGTCTGCTGACCATTCCAAACTTGTGTCTTTCTGACAGGAAAAGAAAATCAGGGAGGAAACATTTTGAGATCTAGTATTTTTCATTGTCTTTGTGCTTCTTTTGCTCTATTTTACTTCATGTAATTTCCAATTAATAGCATTCTGTTTAACATTTAGCTACTTTATAGTAAAGACTTGAATTAAGTTTCATATTTTTTATTAAAGTGTCATTTATTTAGAAAGGTTTTTTTTGTTTTGTTTTGTTTTGTTTTTGGTAATACAAGCTTACGTTTTAACTCTGAAGTTCTTCTAGTAATTTGATTGAGAAAGTTAGAAATTTCTCTTTCTGTTGAACACAGTGAGGTGACCCTATGAGTTCCACAGGGATTTTTATATGCAATGATCCTTCAATGATGAGTCTCTCTTAAAAAAAAAAAAAAAGAATCTTTACCACACTTAATTTATAAACATATCTTTGAACTTTGAATTTGTCTCTTCATTTTGTTTATGGTTATATCTTACCATAAATACATTTAATTTTAAAATAGCCAAATCCACCTGATGTTTCCTTTATGATTTTTGAGATTCCTACTATCCTTAGGAAAACCTACATTTCCTACCCCAAATTTATACAAATAGCCTCTTACAGTTCCTTCCAATATTAAAAAAAGTAATAAAATAAGGATCCAGTTCTTTCTGCATAATCAATCACAATAGCACCATTTATTAAATTAGTCACTCTTTTTAAGTGAGATTAAAACCACATATATACTGATCTTTCTATAGATGCTCAGTCATATCTGACTAATGTGTTTGTGTATTTTTGTGCCAATATCACACACTGTTGACTGTAGTGACTTTATAGTTATCTTACTATCTGGAAGTCTCTCACTTCACTTTTCTAATGGTTCGTATTCAATATTCATAATTTTCTTGACTACTCTTCAAGATTTGGTCTTCTACATACATTCCAGAATCATTTTATATGGTTCCATAGACAAGTTCATTGAGATTATAATTTGAGTTGCATAACAATTTATATTAATTTTGGAAGTACTGACATTTCTGTAGTTAGTTCTGATTCAAGCGATTTATGTACTTTTTTTGATTTCATACTTTAATTTTTAGGTCTAACACTATTCTCACTACATTCAGGTCCAAGAATTTTCTTGTTTTGTCTATATTATAAATGGATATATTTTTCCACTTTATTTTTAAACATTATTGTGAAGACAGAGAAAAAGCTATTGATTTCCATAAAGTGTCAACATAAATGGGACATTAACATTTCCCTTCTAATGGAGTGATTAGAAATTCACTTGATAATCACTTTTTTATTCAAGGCAATTTTATTAATTAAAAAAACAAGCCCTAATCATAATATTAATAGCATAATCATGTTCTTCCACTTAAGGAAAAGAAAGCTTAACGCTTTCTTTAACTGAAATTTCTTTCATATCCATCTTGTTCCATCTTGTTTGTCCAGCTGACTGGTTTCCTCAATATTGGCTTTCTGACAAATCATTGCACAACTCTGATTTTGTTTGTTTTTCAGCTTTAAAGTCGCCTTCAGGCCAATCAACAGTTTGCAAATATTTGATTATATTTGAGATTATATGCAGGAGACTCTTTTGCTTCCTCTTTGAAACTGGTGGAGACTCCGACAGGATTAGGACTGACCATTTATGACTCAGAGTCTCAAAACAGAATTCGTGTGTCATTTGATAATTCACTTACGTGTTCTTTCATTTCACTCCGCACAGTTCTTTGGGTGGGTCTCAAAGATCTCGCTCGCATGAAACTTAGCTTTCAGTGAGGAAAGACCCAATAAATAAATAAAGTGGTGAGGAACACCAGGAAGTCATGCAGACAGAAGAGGACAGAGAATGACAGCGGAGAGGGGTGGGGATGCCCTTTCATGTGACAGCGAGGAAAGGCCCCTCTTATGAGGTGACGTTCATGCAGAGGGTTGTAGTGAATGAGGGATTAAACGGATATCTAAGGGATACACAAGGAAAGAGACCCTGAGATGAGAATACACTGAATCATACCCAAGGAGGGGCAAGAATGTGGCAGGTCTGGAGTCTTACGAGGAAACAGGAGAGCCAGAAGACCCGTGTTCAGGAGCTCTATCATCAGGGACATACTCGTTTGGGAAGATGGCTCGTGTTTGTGTATGAGAATAGACTCTAGAAGTGCAAGGGTAAAGGGCTATTACCTACTTGCAGTGTCTTTCCCGATTGGATGGGGGGGCGCCTAAATGTGGGGCCAAGGGGTGGAAGCTGGCGGCACATGGCAGTGAAAGGATTCACCTGAGGCAGAACAAAAGAGAGAAAACGACAGAATGCGCAGCAGGGGGGCAGCAGGCGGCACAGCAAAAGGGAGAGTCTGTCCACAAGACGGGCAGTGGGTGGGAACTGCATTTAAAGGAGGAAGATGAGGAGGTATGGGGACTTAGTGTAGAAAAAAATGAATTTTAGGTGTTGACAGAAAGTTATACGTTTTCCATAGCAGGCTTTTCTGTGTTTTCAGATTCTAGGGCAAAACGAGTGAAATGACTATTATGAGAACACAGCAGAGAGATGACAGTGCTTGGACCAAAAATCTCTAAGTGAGAAGAGGTCAAACTGGAAATACTTTGAGAATAGGTGCAGAGAATTTGCTGGATGTGAAACAGGGCTCATATCTCTCTGTAATACAGGACATTAAATTAAGATAATCAGAAGTGTGTTTAATAAAGGAATTATTTAGAAAGATGTTGGCAGCAGGTAGCGCAATGCCCTGAAGAATGAAGGGAAGGTGTGGTTATTCAATCTTGGAAGTTGAAAGTCCAGTAAAAAACAAAAACAAAAACACCCCAAAAAACCTGTGTTAAGTGGAGTTAGAACAGACCAGCCTTGAGGAAAACACCCAGCCCAAAGCTGCCTCATAAAAATACAGACAAGGGAAACAATGCTTTGGCCTCACTCTTCTCCCCAGCTCCCATCTTCAGCAAAGGCTCCGTTGACTGAAACCAAGTGGAAGACAAAGGGCAAGAGACCATCTTGATTTAGTTCCTACACGTGTGTGCTTTATTGTCATGAATCAAGGGGAAGAAGGGCGGAGAATGAGCTTGGAGGACACGTGGAAGACACAATGACCCTTCAGACTTGGCTTGAGTACTTGGAATTGCCTAATGATAGGGTGTGTGTGAACGTACGTGTGTGTGTGTGTGTGTGTGTGTGTGTGTGTGTGTGTGTGTGCTTTAAAAAAGGGTTAGAAAAGGGGCACCTGGGTGGCTTAGTGGGTTAAAGTCTCTGCCTTCAGCTCGGGTCATGATCTCAGGGTCCTGGGATGGAGTCCAGCATCGGGCTCTCTGCTCAGCGGGGAGCCTGCTTCCTCTCTCTCTCTCTGCCTACTTGTGATCTCTGTCTGTCAAATAAATAAATAAAATCTTAAAAAAAAAAAAAGAAAAAGGGTTAGATTAAAAGAAATCAAAGTTCAGTTTCAGATAACACAGTTTTATTTGGCAATTTGACAGTAGATGTGAATTTTAAAAATGTATGTCCGGAGGACATGGGAGTAGTTGGGACTGAAGACCGCACAGGAGGAATCTTAAGCATACGGTTGATGTATAAACCCTTGGAACTTGTTGAAATCACCTAGTCAATGAGTACTGACGGAGAGGAAATCACGAAAAGCAAAAAGGACAGCAAAGAAAATTTTTTGAAAAAAGGAGAGTCATTTGTTATGTCAAAAATGATTACTGAGAAATGATATTAATTTATTTCAATGTAGAAGTCATTAATGACCTTCCTAAGATTAGTGTAGAAAAAAAATTGTGTTTCAATGGAAAACGATGCATTTCATCGCAACCTTTCTGGGTGATCAGTTGATTGTTTTTGAGCAATTTCTGCAAATCCTTGTGAACATAGGTAAGTGATAGGGAAATTCTGGCTTGTCTGGCAGTATTTAGTCGACATTTTCTGTCCACTTCGGTGGGGACTTAATTGGCTATGGAAAAACCAGTTTGGTCTCCATTCTATGATTCATTTCAACATGGCTTTACTCCATACAAATTTCGCTGTTTTGACTTTTCCTTTGAACTGATTAACACCTGCCTGGTTCTCTCATATTATAAGAATAAAAGAAATTCTTTCATGTTCATTTTACATCTGCATGAGAGTCACGATTTTACCTTTTTTTCTGAAAATTGTCTTTGAACATTAGTTTTGGTATAGAGATGTGGGCCGAAGACCGACTCAAGCTGTTTGAGGGAAAACAGGGTCAAGACAGTCGGTTGGATATTCAGCAAAATCTTTTTTGGTAAAGCACAATGAAAATTGTTAGTAGAATTTACAGATCAACTTTTTGAAGCATGGTAGGAAACTAGACACTTGAATAATAAGAAAGCAATCCAGAGGGCTAACCGAGAACTAGTTGTGCCCTTGGGACAGGAAACAAAGCTGGCGACCAGAGCTGGGTAGGAGGGAGGACTCTGAGGGCAACTGAGGACTGGGATTCTTCAAAGGGTCAGCTCTCAAGGGCAAACCTGCCTTCCCTTAAAAACGGAGACGGTGAAAGTACTTGCCCTGTTTTGGTCCTAGCTCTGGCTGAGGCAGAATAAAAGAAGAAACTTCACGCTGAGAATTCCTAACCACAAACTAGCCCACACTATGCATGTGTGAGGAACGCAAATGAGACAGGTTTAGAGAGAACATAATAAGCTAAAGGCGTAGTCATGTGACCCGGGAGAGATTCTTTTTCTAGGTCCTTGTCTGTCACCTCCTTGCTATCCCGACATGGAATTTACAAAGGATGACTTCTCTATTTCACTGCATAATTCAGCTAGCCGGGTGTCTCTCGCTTCACCCTGGCTTATAAAAGCCCAAACATGATTCTTCCATTGCAGTGCACACATACAGGTCACAAGGATATTAAAATCTGCAGATTCCATCCCTCTCCAAGTCTCATCTCGCAAGAATTGGTTGGTGACATGATAATGATATTTACTTAAGTTTTTATTTTGTCATTCGATCCGTCAATTAATCTGTTCACCCAGGCAAGAACCCTAAAAAAGAAAAAGAGTGGTTCGCACAGAATTCTCCTTCCCCTCCTCCCATATTTTCTTTTCTTTTAAACAGACATTCTTTTCCTTTGCCGAAATGGTTAAATGAATCATTTGAAGGGGGAAAAAAATCCCAGGATGAGAAACTAAGTTTGAGGGAAATTATAAATCTTAGCTCAAAATCTCAGAGAGAGTACTTATATTTAAAATTAACTTAGACCTTTCTCTGAGCTCCAGTCCCATGGTAATTCAGTCGGACTCTATCTGGGTGTGAGTAAGCGAGCAGGCATCTTATGAAAAAGAGGGCATCTGAGGAAAAGCCTTCCATCTTGCACCCATTGGGATCCCTCTCAGATGCCTTGTTTCAGCTCATACAGGGCTACTGACAGCTGAGAGCCTTGGCTTTCTGTTTCACCTGGAAGCCCAGTCAACTTTGCAAAGGCTAAGAACCTGAGCCTAGATTGCGGACTCAGGCAACAATATAGCCCCCCTCCCCAAATCAAAAACTCTCTTCATCTCCGGAAATGCTCGGAGGGATTAAGCTCTAGGTTCCAACTGGGAATGTCAGATCTGCTTTTCCACCCTTGCCTTCAGAGGATGCATCCCCCCCCCTCCTCTGTAGCACAGGCACTGGTCTCTTTTCCCCTACCTTCCAGGAGGGCCAGAAAGACCATCCGTTCTGTCCTATAGCACAAACCTCCTATGAGGCCAGAAAACACGCAGGGGCTCGCCGCCCTCTTGGAGTGCGCTTGAGTGCGGGAAAGTGCATTAGGGACAAAGCACGAACTAATATCCCAATTCTACAATTTCATAACTTTTACAAGCGTGCCCTCCCCTCATAACCGGAAATGCCTGATAAAGGAGGGCAAGGTCCTTCCCGAATATACTGCCCAGTTTGTGGGTGAGCCAAGGGAGTGCCCAAAGCCTCCATCAGTGGCCTGACCTTTATAATCTTTTTACAATCACAGTTTTTTAATTTCTGAAATCTGAAGTCAGAGGCAGGAGGAAACTTAGATTACAAATGTTGTGGCGCATTTATTTAAAAATTATGTCATTCTACTTACACAGATGTTTCGTGTTCTAAACCTTCTGTACTAGCATATCCTTTAGTGTATGAAAGAAATGAAATCATCTCTTGCCTCCCATGGGCAGGTGAGACTATGGTGGAAAGATCTTGCCGGGAATAATAAGCAGGTGAATGTTGCTTTTGCTAAGAAACCAATGGAGATAGGTTTGCTTTTTATAAATGCCTTGTCAAATAGTCATATGTAGTTAAATGAAAGATATCGTTGCAAACGGCAAGTGATCATTCCTCAACAAACCAGAAAGTCTAATGGGCACCAATGAGCATGTGTATGTTGGAGACGATCCCGGGTCAGGAAGGAAAGAGCTATTATTTTGTCAGCTTTTCCGTTTCTTGGGAATGTAGGACTGTGTCCATTGGTTGAAAATTTTAAAAGTTGGGTTTTTTTTTACCTGTCAGTGTGTTCTTTTTTTTTTTTTTACGATTTTATTTATTTGACAGACAGAGATCACAAGTAGGCAGAGAGGCAGGCAGAGAGAGAGAGGGAAGCAGGCTCCCCGCTGAGCAGAGAGCCCGATGGGGGGCTCGATCCCAGGACCCTGAGATCATGACCTGAGCCGAAGGCAGAGGCTTTAACCCACTGAGCCACCCAGGCGCCCCTGTCAATGTGTTCTTAACTAACATTTCATATTAGACTGAAACCTTATTGTTCTCCTTCTTTATTTCAGTCTGAGAAAGGAGTTGGGGAACGTGAGCATTTTTTTACCCCCCTTATATTGCGTTTATTTTGCGCAGCTGGGAATCTCTAAAGTTCCACTGGCTCGACCTCGGACGCGGCCCCAGAAAACGTCTCTGGTGAATGCCGGAAAGAAACCAGAGAGGAAGAGAACTGGACGCAAGATGAAGATGCACGTTGGCATTCTAGCTGTTCCTCACAACAGCACCCCATTTCAAATAGTCTGCTTTCATAGGGAACAGTTTAAAGCTGGCATCGCTAACATATACTCAGTGCTCAACTTCCAGTATTCGATCAGTTCTGAGATTTATTATTATTATTATTATTTTTGGCTTTTGTTTTGTTTTGTAAGCAGGAGGAAGGCGAACCAGCCAACCTTTTAGATGTTGGAAGATGCATACTCTAGCGCCACCTACTGGCTATTGGTTTACAGTGCCCCAAATTCTAAGGAAAACCCCAAACCTGATTCTTTCCCCAAACATTTCATTTATCTCCTTCCCTTTCCTCAGTCTTGTTGCTTTTCTATTCATTTCTCTTTATTTTCCTTTACCTGTTAGAAATACTCTGACTTTCTCGATGTAATTCTCATACATGATTGTCTAAAACAAGCCCCTTCATGACATGTGGAGAGGCTGCAGATGGGGAAAAAAAGAGGTCCACGTCAGGTCGTATGTCTTCACCTTAAAAATGATGCTTCGTGGCTAACTGGATTCAGAAAAGCATTGTTTTATATATGAAGTATTTTTTAAAGATTTCACTTATTTTTTTGAGAGAGAGAGCAAGCACAAGTGGGGGTCAGAGGGAGAGGGAGAAGCAGGCTTCCTGCTCAGCAGGGGCTCAACATGGGACTCGATCCCAGGACACCAGGATCACTACCTGAGCTGAAGGCAGATGTTTAACCGACTGAGCCGCCCAGGTGTTCCTATGTATTAACTATTAATACTTCATATTAAGGCTTAGTATTTCCCTGCCTGGACCCCACTGAATCCCACTTTTCTACTAGCTAGCTATGAGCCTGCCCAATTGTCCGTATCTCTATATTCTTACTTGGAAAAAGGCAGTGCTAACATCACATAACTCACAGTAATGTCAGAAATGAATGATACATATGCACATAAATTCCTCGGCAGAGCACCTTCCGATGCAGTAAATAAACGTGCAGTAAATGTTTTCTGTTATTATTACACCTCTGAGGACACTGTGTTTTCATTCACTTCTAGAGCTTTAGAGTGCAGAGAAGGGGGTTTATACAAGGTAGAAACTTAGTGACTGCCTTTTGACTTAAACATTTAGAAAGCATGAAATTATTTACAAATAAACAGTGTTACTATTTCCATCGCTGAAATTCTAAATTTTTTCTTAGAAAAGATATTTGAAAACATTTAATCAGTATTTTCTGTCTCAATACAGGGCAGAAAATGCATTGTGTATAGTATAGTAGAAAAAAACCATTATTACCTTTTTTTATGATGTTTTTAATGCAGTTTCAAGCTTATGATTACCACATAATGGTAACAGCTAAAATGTATTGGGCAAGAACACTCAATAAGGCCTGCCCCTAAAATCCTCCCACTTTTCTTCTTATCATCACCCTGTGATGGAGGTACTCATTTACTCTCATTCTAAGATGAGAATGCTTTAACATATAGAAAATAAACACATTCAAAGTCACAGATAGTTAAGTGGACTATCTAGCTTTCAAATGGAGATTTGAGATTCAGTTTGTGTATGTTTTTATTCCTATGGCATTATAATTTCTAGACAATTAGGATAACTGGAATCAACTTTTAACCACCCCTTGACATTCCCTTGACGATCCTCTAAGATCTTGCCAGTTTGGTTCGATAATCTTGCTTTGATATCAGGCATTGCTGGTTTCCTCATTTTGTTTTCTTTTGTCTTACTGTATTTATTATGATATCTCCCTTTGCCCATTAACTATGTTTCATAGTCATCAGAAAGGATAAAAATAAATATTGGAAGACTTGTTTTTCTTTGCCTCAGCTTGGATCAAACTTATAAAGTACAGAAAGGGCCTTTATGGTAATGTTCCAGAGACTAGAAAGGACGGGATAATGCAGGAGTCACAGGGAATAGGTCTGCAGAATGGAGAAACCAACTTTCTTATCACTGAACCATAGTGGAATCTTTTGGCCTTGGCTAAATTACTTTAGTTGACTTTCCAAAGAGTTAAACAAATTCATGGTCCTCTATGTTGTTTTATTTGGATTTTTTTTTTTTTAACTAGGGAGATTGAATCATAGCAATGTAATTTAAGAATATTCTAAAATCAAACATTAATGCTTTCTTTGTGAAATAATTTGTTCAATAATATACACAATTATTTTCTTTTATTCATATGGAGTTTTCTAGAAATGCATTCATTTGGATTTCTGACTTTATATTTTCTCCTTGGGATAAAATGAAGTATTTCCCAATATAATAAAAAAGAAATGGGGGCACCTGGGTGGCTCAGTGAGTTAAAGCCTCTGCCTTCGGCTCAGGTCATGATCCCAGGGTCCTGGGATCAAGCCTTGCATTGGGCTCTCTGCTCAGCAGGGAGCCTGCTTCCTCCTCTCTCTCTGCCTGCCTCTGTGCCTACTTGTGATCTCTCTCGGTCAAATAAATAAATAAAAATCTTAAAAAAAAAAAGAAATGGTAACTATGAGAGATGTTGAATGCATTAATTAACTTGGTTATGGTAATCATTTCACAATGTGTACATATATTAAATCATTGTATATACATTAAAAGTTTCTTTAGAGGGCACATTGGTGGCTCAGTCAGTTAAGTGTCAGACTCTTGTTTTTGGCTCAGGTCATGGTGTCAGGGTCCTGGGATCCAGCCCTGTGTTGGGCTCTAAGCTCAGCATGGAGTGTGCATGAGATTATCTCCCTCCCTTTCTCCCCCTCTATGTCCCTTCCTCCATAAATAAACAAACAAACAAATAAATAAAAGTTTCTTTAAAAATGACTGCTAAAAAAAAAGAAATATCCTTCCCCCTCATATATTTAGCACAGAAAGTTATGAAGTAGCATTTAATTCAGTGTTGAAAGAGTTCAGTGTTATAGTCCAAAAATCTAAAATTAAGATCTGGCACAGCACTTGGGATTAGTTGAACAGATTAGAGAAATGATTCCCAAATCTCCACCAATCTGCAGAATTTGCTTGGGATAAATTACGTCTTCGACATGCTTTTGAGTTTTATGTCTATGCTTAACCAGATGTTATTAACATTTCTGTTTATGGACTACACCATCTCATTGCCTTCTAAATTAAGAAGAGTTTGACCTGATTTACATTTAATTTTGAAAGGGAGAATTCTTTATTGCTTTAACCTTCTAGTTCTCTTTTAGCTCCTCTGCTTTATGGGCCATCTGTTGTGAGTGGTGTCCTTTGATATACATCCCATGCTAAGGGAGAACAGTATTATTAACGTAAGATATATCCAAGAGTAGATCTAAACTCATTTAAGTAACTTTTAGATGATAACTCAAATGAAACAAACGAATCCAAAATCAAAGAAATTAATGTCACAAAAAACCCATTATCATAGCCAGGAAATTACTCAGATTCAAAAAACAAGATATTTTCTTAAAGTGTTTGTTTTAAAATGATTAAAGTAGACACTTCTATAAACAGAACAAAAACATGTGGCATGATCCTTCTAAGGCAATGGAAGTTCAAGTGTTTCCTTTGTGGGGCAAAATGAGTACTCTATTTTGCTCAGAAAAATAACCATTCAAATTAAGAGACATATAGAGATAAAGTCCACAAACTTGAATAAATCCGATGTATTGCCTTGTGTAGCAGACAGAATTCTAAAATAACCTCCAAGATATGTGACCCTTAATATACATGTTCTGTATAATCTTCTATCCTTGAGTATAGATAAGCTTGGATATAATGAGGTATTACTCCCATGATTATGTTACATTTTACAGTAAAAGGAGTTTTTTAGATATAATTAAGGTCCATCATCAGTTGACTTTGAGTTAAATAAAGGGGAGATTATCTTGTGTGGGCCAGGCCTAATTAGGTGAACCCTCTAAAAGAGGGGTTAGGTCTGTCCTGGAAGTCAGAGAGATTATCATACTAGCCTTCAGCAAGTGGGCTCCATGTTGCGGGAGGTCTGTGGGAAGGCCACATGGGAACTGACCAGCCTCTAGTAGTTGAGCTCAACTCCCTGATAACAGCTGGCAAGAAAATAAGAACCTCAGTCCTACAACCACAAGCAACCCTGATTTCTGCTAACAGCCATGTGAACTTGGAACAGGATCCCAAACTCTACAAAGGACCACCACCTGACCAACATCTCGATTACAACTTTGTGGGATCCTGATTAGAGGGCCAACTAAGTTACACCTAGACTCATGAATCATAAAAATGGATTTTAAATGCATGTTGTTTAAACCAAGGCTCAAAGATTTTTTTATCTTACTCCAGTTAAGTTTGCATATGTTTGATGAGAGAAGAAACCCTATTCTTTTTTCTCACAACAGCATTTTTAGAGTTTAAAAAAGCAATTGGAAATTAAGCACAAGTTTATCACATGACCCAGCAATTCTACTTGTTGATATTTACTCAAGAGGAATAAGAACATGTCTATACAAAGATGTTTTCATAAATATTTGTAACACTTGTTCACAATGGCCTAACAATAGGCAAATGAGGAAAGGAATTCTAGTCTATCCATACAGCAAGAATGCTCACAATAGAAAGGCATGACCTATGGAAATGCAAAAATATGGGTGATTCTCAAAACCATTATGCTGATTAAAAATGGAAAATCCTGGGTGCCTGGGTGGCTCAGTGGATTAAGCCTCTGCCTTTGGCTCAGGTCATGATCCCAGGGTCCTGGGATGGAGCCCCGCATCGGGCTCTCTGCTTAGCAGGGAGCCTGCTTCCTCCTCTCTCTTTCTGCCTGCCTCTCTGCCTACTTGTGATCTCTGTCTGTCAAATAAATAAATAAAATCCTAAAAAAATAAAAATAAAAATAAAAATGGAAAACCCAAATATAAAATGGTACCTACTGACTAATTCCATTGATAGGAAATTCTAGAATAGGCCTGTATAATCAAAAGATCAATGGGTGTCTAGAGGAGGATGTGGGATAGGGAGTGTTTTCAAGTGATGAAATCTTTGTGTCTTGATCATGGTGTTTGTTACGGTATACACATTTGTTAAAACTCACTGAATTGTACACTTAAAGGGGTCCTTTTAGTAGAAAAAAGTTCACCTTTGTGAAGAGCTCATTTTAGTGAAATTAAATCATGATAAAGCTGATTAACAAAAACAGCATCTGGTATATACTAAAATGTTCAACAGATATTGTGTATTTACTTAATGTCAGTTTTATTCTTTAAATAACTTATAATTTTAGGAGAAATCTATTTTTCATAATAGCCCCATGGGTCGGTTTATAAACAGAGTCAGAACACAGATTATAGATGTGGAAAGTACAGAATTAATGTCACAAATTATCTCACTTGTCAGCAATTGTGGGATACTTGAGGGAGTTTGCCATTTCTGATGCAATCCAGTGTTAATTCCTCTATGTCTTGAGGATTCTCTATGTAGTGAGTTTTAGGCATCATAAGATTTCTGAAAAGATGTGGCACAAATTCATCAACAACACAGTTTAGGAAGTCACAAAGACTTTGAGGATCAACATAATACATTTTGATACTGGAATTAAGGCATTCTGAGTAACAGGTCACATGTTACATTAAGTAAAACTGATGTAAAAGTTTGGAGTCCCATTACGCCTTAGAAAATACTACTTTCATATCTTTGGATTTATTAGGATAGGGTGTCCCTTTGCTAGCCAGGAGTTTAAATTGTCATTTTTTTTTTCCTTTTCTTTTTTTTTTTAATTATTATGATGTTCAGTTAGCCAACATATAGTAGATCATTGGTTTTTGTCGTAGTGTACAATTCATTAGTGGTGTATGACACCCAACGCTCATCACAACACGTGCCCTCCTTAATACCCATCACCCGGTTCCCCATCCCCCACCCCCTCCCTTCTGTAACCCTCAGTTTGTTTCCCGGAGTCTAGAGTCTCTCACGGTTTGTCTCCCTTTCTGGTTTCTTCCCATTCAACTGCAAGAACATATATCTGGATAAATTGTCAGATTTTTTAAAATAAAATTACAACCTTGAGATCAGTTGATATTCACGGAAAATCAAAATACAGTAAGATATTTGTAGGAAACTTGGCAGTGCCTATTAAAAAGCAGGGGAATATAATTGAGGTCTCACGCTATTATTTCTCTCCTTGCTGAGCTTTCAGATGTTTCATAGAATTGTCTTTTTTATGCAAATCTCCAATAAGGCAGGATTTGTTACAAGCTATGACTCTCCCTTGAAAGCAATAATTTCATTAACTCGTGAATGATACAAAAAATAAAATTCAAGAATATGTCTCATACATTCATAACTCCCCAACCTATTTTTCATGGTTCTCTGGTACATCCTTCCAAAATCTTCACGAAATCAACTGTTTGCCAACCTGAGACAAGCTGTTTTCTTGTGCTCAAATACTTCAGCATCATGACGTGAACAGATCATGGATTCCTTGCTGAGCAGCTGACATTTCACAATATGTAACGGGGACCTGCTCAAACCAATGAGGTCATTTCTGACAGAAGCTTTGAACTTTCTGCGTAACCACTACTCAAGTTCTCTTCCACCGTTTGCTCCACGGACAAAGTTTATTTTTATTTTTATTTTCTTAAAGATTGATTTATTTATTTCTTTTAGAGACAGTGAGCATGTGAGCAGGGGGAGGGGCTGAGGGAGAGAGAGAGAAATAGTCCTCCAGCATGACCCCTGCTGAGCTCAGAGCTCCAAACCGGGGTCAACTCCGGGACCCTGGCACCATGACCTGAGAGGAAATCAAGAGCTAGCCCCTTTAGGGACCGAGCTGCCCAGGCGCCCCTCCAGGGTCAAAATTTAAATGGTCAAGAAGCTGGGAAATTACAGGAAGAATTCAAGAGTCAGGAGAGTCATTGGATCAGATATGCACGTGACGCCGACTAACTGTGTTTTACACTGACAAAACAGTTCAACGTTGGTTTGCAAATTTTTAAAATAAATTCCAGTAAGTGAGCTGGGACCATGTTTATTTAGGGCTACACGCTCGTGTCTGCATCTCCCAGAGCTGCAGAAACACCAACTCACCCACTGTAACTCCATGGAACCGCAGCGCTTTGCTCTGATTGAGTTCTGCGTTGTTGTAACACAATTTTTATTTCCTGACTTCTTTTTTAGCGAATTATTACTGACATTTTGGAAATAGTCAGAATCGCTTCTCAAATTTTATGCTTTCTCCTTTCAAGGGTGAGAAAAAGTTTTCTCTAAAATGGTCTGCACTTTCTGCTATGATATTATTTGTGGAAATACATATAGACATATAATGTTTTAGCAAATAATCCCATTTTTAAATTTTAAGATATGTCTGCTGTTGAGATTTTTCATTAAATGTTTCATTTTGTCCATGGGTGGTCTTTATGCAGCAACCACTTAAATTATTCATCTAGACCATATCACTCCTGTACTTAGGTCATCAGAATTATACACAATAACTTTTGAGAGCAAACTTCATCATTAACCTGACACTAACCTGCTCAACTTTAACTTTCAACCAGTCGGGGAGGGGGGGTGGAGAATAAAGGTATAAAATTTGGAACAGAATCATGACATTTAAATGTTTATTAAGACATTGGTATTAGCAACAGGATACTTTATAGATAAAGTTGATAGGGGCCATTATAATTCCACATCTGTTTTTAGTAGCCTGTCAAGATTTAAGATTTAATCCATCAACATTTTCTTGCCCTTAGCATTTGAAAGATAATTAACTGCTTTAATTAAAGGCCAGTGAGAGATATATACCAAGCGGCCCACACAGAAATCAAACCTATGATTATCCCAATGTTCTAATCAGCTGTGCTACACACATTAACCACAGTCTTGATTATGGTAAAGAGCACAAGAAAAAGTCTATATTAAAATGTCATCGTGTCACCTTTTACTATGTTACTGAGCATCCTTTCAAAGAAATACATTGTATTATCCATGCTTTTCTCCTATAAAAGATAAGAAAAACATGCATACTTGATTCCTTTTTCTTGAATCATAAATTGAATTGAGGTTTGGGAAGGCAAATACAGCGCTGCTTGCACATCTAATAAATGTTTCGTTGCAGTACCTGTCTATTCTGAAGAGACGGGCTGAAGGAAGATATGTTCGAGGTCCTCAGATGAGAAGTCGACGGATGCCAGCTCACCAGGTACTAGCTATCTGTCACATAAACTCCTTGCTGTTCCTAGGACAGAATGAGAGCATTATGTCATTGGTGTCCTGGAGGGCTAGGTTTTCCAGGATCTTCAAATATCTGTCCCTCTAGACTTTCAACGGCTCCATCCCACCAACCACAACGCATCTCCCATCTTCCATCATAATCCTAAGACACTTTTCCACGGTATTCTTCCCCTGGACTGTGGTTGTCCACAAATATCATGCAAGTGAAAGAGACACCATCTCTGCCCCCGAGTTATCCAATTGTCTTCTAAAATTATTCTCCCATCAAGAAACAATTAATTACATTTAATTAATGATCTAAATGTTAGAGAAACATCACTACATCACCATTAATTTTAGTAGCATAGATTCTTAAAAGTTCTGCAACAGGACAATTTTCAGCAATTATTTTTACAGCCAGTGGGAGTAATATTTTGATATATTCTTTAAGTCACAATTTACATATCTAGTTGATATTTTGTTCTGGTAAATTTAAATGATGTTAGCCAACTGTTCTCATGTTTAATTTGCTACGATGCTATGAAATCGATGCATTAAAGAAGTAGGGAGTAAGAGTATGGGTTTGGGGGTGTAAAAGTAAGTTAAAATAAAATTCATACATATAATTGCATTCTTGAATGTAATTCTTGTCATAAAATTAATCCTCTTCTAAGGTTTGCAAAGTCAAAAGTTACGTGTTTCTCAGAAATTTTCAGGGCTGTCTTGAGCTTTGAACTTGGCTTAGTAACTCATTAATTTGCAAGTCATCTTGAAATATTTCCTATGGACTCCATGGTAATTTATCAGCTGCTACAAAGCTTAAAAAGTAGAATTATTTGATTAATTTCAAGATCTGTTTTGGGGATACTCTATGCATTTTCAGAAATACTATTTAGTTATAATGTTATTGTTTTCACAAAACTTTTTCCTCCGTTAAAGTTATTTTCCTGTTCTCTCTTGTATCAGAGATAAGTATTGACAGTTCCAGGATTGGAAACATTCTTTCTCCACAACATCTATGGTGGTGTCTGCCACGATTATCCACTAACTACCACATGAGGTCTCAGAGGATCCTGCTTACAGAGGGGAATCTTGTAAACACTGAAGTAAATCTGAGGTCGAACATTAAAAGTAAAATAAATATTTGTTATACTGAAATAAATCTATTTTTATTTTTTTAAAGATTTTGTTTATTTGAGAGACAGCAAGAACGAGACAGAGCACAAGCAGGGGGAGGGGCAGAGATAGAGGGACAAGGAGGCTCCCCGCTGAGCAGGGAGCCGGACCAGTGTTCTGGAATCATGACCTGAGCTGCAGACGGACACTTCACTGACTAAGCTACCTACCCAGGGGCCCTGAAGTGAATTTAAAAATGTAAATACAGCATGGGAATTGATGGCCTTCTGTGAGAAAGTGGATGGTTAAACTGCACCTCTGAAAATCAGTAATTCTATTAGAAATTAAAAATCAGTTGTAATACCAATAATTGAGGGGCAAAGACTCTGATGAGGGAAAGAACGCAACTGATGTCCTCTAGATTTTCTGGGCAAATACACTGTTATCTATCTATCTATGTCTATCTATCTGTCTAGATATTAGATTTCAGAGTTTTTGCTTTTATTTTTAAAGATTTTATTTATTTATTTATTTGAGAGAGAGACAGTGAGAGAGAGCATGAGCGAGGAGAAGCTCAGAGGGAGAAGCAGACTCCCCGTGGAGCTGGGAGCCTGATGCAGGACTCGATCCTGGGACTCTGGGATTATGACCTGAGCCAAAGGCAGTCATGCAACCAACTGAGCCACCCAGGAGTCCTGAGTTTTTACTTTTAAAATAGTACTTAAGCCCTTATGAAGAAAATGATAGTCTTGTTGTCTTATTTCTTTTAAAGTATTTTTCCTCAGCTGTTTTACCTTAAGTAAGGCCTAAATCATTAACATTCAAGATGGGTTTTGTCTTAGGTATAAGCAGTGATTTGGTAGACCTCTAAATAGAAAGGTATCTGTCTATTTCCCCCAAAGTCAGAAAGAATAGATTTCAGATTTCAAAGATATAGTTTCGAAGATTCTCAGGCTGAGATACAGAATTTAATGAGTTGTTTATCTTGAGAATGTGCTTTACCTATAACAGCTAGAGCCTATATCTCCACACATTATGGTGAAGTAATTTTCTAAATAACTTTTTGAGGGGTAAAAATAGATCTGTAGGAGAATTGGCATATATGTGTTTGTGCATCTGTGAAATAAATGCCTCAAATGTATTCCCTATGGATGTTAAGTAACATGATGGTTTCAGTTTTTTAGCCTGCTTTCTTGTATGACAAATGCAAACATGAGAAGGATATTACTCAAAGGGTGGCCAGATTAACACTGCTAAAGATGATTCTAGTTATTCTAAAGCCATGAGAAAGGATTACACTCCCAAGCTTGTTTATGCTCTCTTGTTCTGGGCTACAAGCAAATCCCAAAATATTATCTTCCTCGGGGATACTGTTGCATTTGGATGGCTATGTGCAAGTTTCAAACTTTCCTGGACTTTTTCCAACTCCACACTGATTTCTTGTAGTTCATCAGCAGCAGAAATAAGAGGAAGAGTAGGGAATAGCTTTACAATAAATTATCATTAAAAAATCACTGTGGGGGCACCTGGGTGACTCAGTCAGTTGGGTTTCTGCCTTCGACCCTGGTTGTGATCCCAGGGTTCAGGGATTGGGTCCCACGTCGGGCTTCCTGCTCGGTGGGGAGTCGGCATCTCCCACTACCCCCTCCCCCTGCTCATGATCTCTCTCTCTCTCACATTCTCTCCTTAAATAGGTAAATTAAAATCTTTAAAAAAATCACTGTGGATATTTCATTACTGGATGATTCTAGAAAAATGCAATGGTGGTGGTACCTGATAGTTTACATTCTAGTAAGGGAGAAGAGAAGCAAAAAACGAAACATATATATGAACACAATTAAAGACTGTAAGAAATACCAGTAAAGAAGGAAATGGGGTACTTTGATAATGAATTACTGGGGAGTATGGATTCAGTATGGTTGGTCAGGAAAGACTTCCAGAGGAGGTGGCTTTTGAAGTGAATCTTTGAGAGTGAGAAGAAGTTGGCCATGCTAAGGATGAAAAGCTTGGAGTTCCCAATACACAGGGGTTCCATCACTTTCTTTTCTTTAGTTCATGGTTTGCCTCGAGTCTGACTTAGTTACTCTACTTTTCTCCGAAAGCCTGACTCATACTTGCTTAAACTCTAGTATTTAGCTCAGGCATCTATATGCTAGGAAGTTATTCCCGAATCTGTTTTCATTTTTCTTCTCCAAGATGTCTAGATACCCATTCTTAGTGTTTCCTTAATAATCCATAAACAACTTTCTTAACATACTTCCTTTACTTCACTGAAATTATATGTCCTTATGCCACACTACATTGTATTTTTCTTTCTAATCCTAGAAGCTAGCACTTCGCTTCATTAATCGCAGTTGAAAAAAAGGGGTTATTATTAACAAAAGCTAGAAATGAAATTTGAGGCATGGTATAGCAAGAATCCGATCAAAGTGTCTCACCGAAACTCCACCAGGCTCAAATCATGATGAATGAAGTATACCTTTTTGAAACCTGTCTTTTCTCTCTCCTAGTTCCCTTTGTTTGTTTATTTGCTTGGTGAAAGAGATTTTTTTTCTTTTCTTCCCTAAGTTAATCATTTTCTTCATCAGAGCCTACTTACACTGGAAGAAGATGAAAGGCAAAGGGAAGAATAAGGATTTTTCCCATTCAAACATTTTTGTCATCTTTGTAAATGATAGAAAAATAGACTTTAAAGTCAATTATGGTCTCAGAAACTTTAAAGTGTATTTTTGGGGACTAAGAGTAATATCATGTCTGCATGCTGGAGTATAAATCGAGTGAATCGTCAGCATAGAGATGATCAATTCAGATGTAGCATCTGGTCCTATTAGTAGAGGCCAAAATGAGCTGTTACCTCACCCCATTATCTGGAGGTCAGGTTGAAGGTTTAATTCAAGTTTTGTTATGTGGATTTATAAACTGACCCTATATTATCAAGTTTACTGAAATGCCACTCACCCACTGTCTCTGCAGTAGGCAGAAGAGTAGCACCCCAAGATGTTCTCCCACGGATGTCCTAACCCCAAAATCCTGTGAATAAGTTATGGTTACATGGCAAAGGGGAACTAAAATTGCAGATACAGTTAAGGTCGCTTATCAGCTGATCTTAAATTAAGGGGTTCTCCTGGATTACATGGGTGGAGCTAATGTCATCACAAAGGTGGAAGAGGGAGACAGAAGCGAGTCGGGGACAGAGATGTGACATGGAAGAGGCATCAGAAAGACGCTGTGTTGCTGGCTTCAAAGTTGGACGGAGAACTGGGGCATGTGGGCATTTTCAAAAGCTGGAAAAGGCAGGATACAAATTCTGCCCTAGAGTCTCTGCAAAGGAATGCCATTCTGCTGACACCTCGATTTGAGTCAATGAGACCTGTTTGCCTAACCTAATTCTCCAGTTAGGTATGTGTGGGACGAGTACTCTGTCTTACAGAATAGGACTGTCTCAGAGAGTAAAGGTTTCCTAAGTGACTTCCGGCTGTGGAAATTCTTTGTTTCCTCTTTCAGTAAACCAAATATCAACAGGACACTTGAAATAATATGGAATTCTCTAAATGACCTACAACTGCTCTTTCAGACTTTGAAAAATATGTGATTATTTTTTATTATTTTTAAATTATTTTTTATTATTTTAAAAATATGTGATTATTATTTAATAGTTTTCTGCAAATGAGGAAAATCAGTTCAAATAGGGCATGGCAGTCATAGGAAACCTTACTCTTTAGAACTAGGGTAAGAATCTTGAAGGCTGAGAAAGAACTAGCATTTACCCATTGCATAGTTTACTTTACATGAAGAAGTTTGCTGCAAATCGTTTTGAATCATTTCTTTTCCCAACTGAATAGAAAGCTAGAAAAGAGCAGAAGAGAACAATGTGTGAAAAACACAGCAGTAATGAAGTTTAATATTCAAAGGGAGCTGTTTATTTTCTTGGCGTGTTGTAATCATCTCTGTGGGCCTACTTAGTATGTTGTGCAGAATTACCTTTCTGGAAGACAGTTAACTTTCAAACATTATCTTCACTATATCTTGCCAGTGTTGGTTCCTTTCTGTATCATTTGGTCATCAAATGCTTCAAAAAGTCTCTTTAGTATTTTTGTGTTCCTCTCATGGTCATTATGTAGAGAAAAGTTTGGAGGATCCTTAAAACCTGTGTGAGCTCTGGTCCTTAGTACATGGGTACATGCTATAGGAGGACACTTCCACAAGCCCCTTATGGTAGAGAGATACAGTAACTGTCAAGCCACCCATTTCTTTCCTTCTTCTTTTTTTTTTATAAAATGTATTTATTTATTTTTCTTTTTAAATTAACGTATTAACATATATGTATTATTAGCCCCAGGGGTACAGGTCTGTGAAGCACCAGGTTTACACACTTCACAGCACTCACCATAGTATACCTTCCCCAATGCCCATAACCCCACCACGCAAGCCACCCATTTCTCATCGAGCTGTTGTCCTGAAGCAGAAGAGCAGCTGGGAACTCTGGATCTCACGCCTCCCGGTACTCAAGCACTTTTTGAACCAATGGTAGTCAACGCCAGCCTCCAACTCAATGGTAACACAAGAGCGTTCTGTGGCCCGCTCTGGACTTAATTAATATGCTCACATAGCAGCCTTGGGAAGGTAACCTTTTGGTTTCAAAAATCTAATCTGAGTAGCTTAAAAACAGAGCTTTCACAGAAGGTAACCTTCAACACAACCCCCCACCAGGGTCTGTGCACAGGCATTTTTGTTTTGACAATCTTTCCTGCTCTTTCAAGGATTATGGGGATTTTGTAAATCATTCTCTGTAACTCCCTGTAAATGAGGAGAATGATAAATGTAGTGATAGAAATGGCTCCAATACCGGAAGAGCGGAAAAGGATCGAGGTCTTAAAGAAAGATCAGTATCTTCTCTTCCATGATTATATCTCCCACTGAATGCCATATCACAAGCACCACTGAGTTTTAAATTTTTCATATCACGATATCTGATTTTCATAATATTTCTATTGGCATTTTTGAACTTACTTAAAAACATCAGCAGGAAACTAGAAATGGATCTATCAACTTCCTAAGAAACAGGTCAACTACAGTGTCTAAGCAATATAGAAGGATTAAAACTCACATTTCCAGGTTTCATTAAAGGAAAAATTAAAATTCACTTTTACTTATTTGAAATTTTTTATACATTGAAAACTTCAGAGATTAGTGTGAATTAATGTGAATATTTATTTCTCTCCAATAGAATGTAACCCTCATGAAGGAAGAGATTTTGCTTCGTTAATTGCTCCCTCCTTAGCACTTAGCCTACGGCCAGGCCCAGAGTAGATATCTAATGAATATCAGTGAAAAGCTCAATAAAGGAAGCTCAATAAAGGAAGCTCAATAAAGTAAGATGAATCTGAACAGTTAAAAATTAATAAATATGACAAAAAATTAATTGCACTTAAACTTAATGCAGACATTGATTTCTGAGTACTTCATACTTGGTTGAAATTAAAATCTAGTCTTGGTGCTTGGAACGCAGATTTATGTGGTTATTATTAAATTGGTCCTCCTGAATTGTACTCCTGTTAGTACAAAAAAAGATGTGAATTGTATCAACTTAACTTCCAGATGCTCAGCATTTGTCAAGCCTATGTATGTGGGACAGGAATGAAAATACGAATAAATGGTGTTTTCGTATGTGTGCACGTGTACATGTGTGTATGGTTAGATACTGTCTCACCCACATACCTTCAAGATTAAGCTCTTAATGATCCAATATGCATACTGTCCTCTACACTTGTGGCCAGTAGGGGGAGCTGTCACCTGTCACTGTGGCATGACTTTGTAGGTGCAAATTCATTTTGTGTGAGGGCTTGTACCTTAGTGGTAACTTCTACCAAAATAAATCTATAGATTTTGATTGGCCAATATGTCAATAGGCCAATCAGATAAATTGAGACTTAGGAATGAGTAACATAAGACAGCTTATAGTACATACTAGATTTTGTTTAACAGTAAATCAGTTATAATATTAGATAATAAATTGGATCAATGGTAAATCATTAGCATTTATCTACCACAGCATTCGTAGGGTATCAGATGTTTATCAGCATTTATCTTCTTTTCTCATAAACTCCACTGTTTGGATATTTGTTTGTATTTATGTTGTATGGGTACATATCTTTATTTAAGATTATATTTATTTATTTGAGATAGAGAGCACACACATCAAAAGAGGTGGGGAGCAGTAGAGGCAGAGGGAGAAGCAGGCTCCCCACACGGCAGAAGCCTGACATGGGGCTTGATCCCAGGACCCAGGGATTATGACCTGAGCTGAAGGCAGATGCTTAATCAACTGAGCCGCCCAGGTGCTCCTACTTGGTACATACCCTTACCATCCACAAAAAATAGAAAAATTAAAAAGGAGGAAGAGAAAAGTCCATGTGACCTATAAATCAAATTTTAAAATGTAACATGATGTTTTCGAAATTTATCTCAGAAATTTTTATCATCTACTATGTATAGGCTCCTATTTTACCCTACTTAATTCTCAAAAATCATGTTCTCGCTCAGTTTTATTAATCAAATTTACAGGTGAGGAAATCACTGCTCAGAGAAGGTAGGGGACTTCTTAACACTCACATGACTAAGAAGTGGTTAATCTGACATATCAGCTTTAATCTGTTGACTGTTATTCCCATGTAATTACAGCTTATCCTAAATTACTCCTCCAGTCAGCTGTTCACCCAGTCCCTGGTACACGCCACGTATATGGGATTATTCTCTCTTGGATATAAGTTTTCTCTTCCTCATTCTCATGCTCTGCTTTTGAGAACAAAATCTTGCCGAGTTTCGCCATGTGCTAAAGGCACTGATGTCACTCAAAGAACATGTGATCTTTATGTTAAGAAATCTAAGAAGAGCCTGTTGTGCTGCTCTGCTCTGGCTGGCCTGGCCTACAGCAGAATGTTCTGGGGACCTGAGGTGGTCAGTGGTCTTGTCACCCACCTAGAATACTGGGAAATTGACTGAGGCTAAGATTCATCAAGAAGCTGAGTAGGGGACGTGTGGGTGGCTCAGTTGGTTGAGTGACTGCCTTCGGCTCAGGTCATGATCCTGGAGTCTGGGATCGAGTCCCAGCCACATCAGGCTCCCTGCTCAGCAGGGGGTCTGCTTCTCCTTCTGACCTTCCCTCTCCCATGTTCGCTCACTCTCTGACAGATGCTGATTTTGCATTTGCTTCACCATCTAACACAAAACGCCTTATGATTGCATTTTAGGGTATAAGGAAAGATGTTCTAAATCCAAATCTTCTGGTAATCAAGATCACCATCAGTATATGTTACTCGAAAGCTAAGGTGTGTCCTCTATATCAACACTGTGTTATCAAAATGGAAGTTGAGTTATTAAATGATTTCATTTAATTTTTAGAAATTGCCCATAAAGTACATTTGAATAAGAAACATGACTCAGAAGCATAACCTCTGTTTAAATAAAGTTATGATTCATGAGGTTTTTTTGTGTGTATTTATATAGTCATTTGCCAAAGACTCATTATTTTATTACGAACTTATCTTAAAGATACTACTGTTTATATTGGCAATGCTTACACTTCGATTTTGTTTGTTATGGGTGGGTTCTTGTCCTCACTTTAACATATTATGTCCAAATTTTTACCATTTTGATTTTGTCGAACGATTCTTGCTTAATCTGACATGTCCAGTAGGCTGAATGACTGGTTCCTTAACAATAGTTAAATATTGGAGTGCCTGCATGGTTCAGTCGGTTAAGCATCCGGCTCTTGATTTTGCCCCAGGTCATGATCTCAGGGTCTTGAGTCTGAGCCCTGAGTTGGGCTCCTCACTTAGCTCTAGATTCTCTCCTTCTCCCTCTCCCCCACTCTCATGTCCTCTCTCTCTCAAAAAGAAAAAAAAAAAAAACCATTGTATCAATTCTACTATTTATTTAAAACTGCACACACATCTCTAACCACCCTTTCCTCTTCCCCTTTCGCATGATTTAAAGGACGGGGCTGTAATAGAGAGGGCAGGCATGTGAGGCAGGGAATTGGAAGAATGAGGATCTAATCCAACAAACTGTGTCCATAACGCGTTGAGATCTCAGGTGAGGCTTGAATTTAGATTAGATAATTCCTCAGGTCCTCTGGGGACAGTGTGGCACACTACTTACGATCACATTACTCAGAGGAGGCTGGTTTAAGTTCAAATCCCAACTCCTACGCTTACCAGCTGTGTGACCTTGGGCAGGTTGCCTAAAGCTTCCGCTTCCTTACCTATCCAATGGGAATAAAAATAGCACCTATTTCATAATGTTGACAAATTTAAATGAGTTAGTACGAATAAGGCACCTAGAACTTATCCTGGCTCAAAATAAGAATTGTAGTTATGCCTGTCATTTTTATCTAATTTGCATCAATATTTAGAAATTTATGAGATTCTGAGCAGAGCTCAGATATTCTTAGAGCTCTATTACATGCTGGGTTTTCTACCAAAGTTAAAGGCTATATCCATGAACAAAACAAAGAATTGCCTTGAATTTTCACTTATACCAGTATTTACAATTACAGTCTCCCTCAAATTCCAACCTATGAGAAAAAGTATTTGTTAGTTGCTTTTTTTTTTTAAAGTAGGCTCCACACTGGTTGTGGGGCCTAAACTCATGGCCCTCAGATGAAAAGCCGAATGCCCAACCAACTGAGCCACTCAGGTACCTCAAGGTCTTTGCTTTTTAATCTTTGTTACTAATGTGTCTAGTTTCAGAAAATGGTTATCTCTCTTACCCGATGCTCTCTACCTCACTTCATACTACTTTTTTCATACTATTTTTAAGTCAAATACAGTGCCTGAAACACACCAAAGCCTTAGTTAATGCATGTTTCCTATGTTGTAAAAAAATTGATGATGTCTCATGACGTATTCTGTTTCTTACATTTTTTTTGTAATATATATTCTGCCTCTATTTCAACAATTATGTGATTCATCTATGAATACATTCCTAAAATTTTGGTGTAATATATACTTGTTTCTATCTTTATTTTTATATATTTTTTGGTAAAAAGAAATGTATTGATATTTGAATACTTAATAACAGTATTCAATAACACTGCTAAATATGTTTACAAATCGTAACAGGTGGCTACAGTTGCCTTTTCTTTTTAAGGGGGGGAATGCCAAAATACACTATCATGTCAATTGCATATTATAATGTTTTATCTCTTTCTTTGCAATTTATATTCCTTTCATTTATTTACTTGGGACCTCTGACAATATTGAATAACTGTGGTGATAGTGGACAAACTTGTTCTATGTCTTATTCATTTCAGGGAAAACATTCCATATTTTACTATTATGGTTGCTATAGTGTTTCATTACATAAACTTTATTAAATTAAATAAATGGCCTTCAACTTATACTTTGTTGAGAGGTTTTGTATATCATGGATGGGTTAAAGTTTAAAGAATTATATTTGCATCTAGTTGAAATTATTTTTCTCTTCCATTTTGTTAATTCAGTGAATTTAATTATTTTCAGATTCCTGGAATAACCCCAAACTGGTTATGATAGATATCATCCTTTTTATATCTCTGTATTCAATTTGCCTGTATTTTGGTTAGGATTTTTGCATACATATTCAGAAAAGAGATGGGTCTATATTGATTCCATGTAATCTTTCTTCTCAAGTTTTGATATCAAAATTAGACTAGCATCATAAATAGAGTTAGAATGTATATCCTCTTTTCCTAATCCATGGAAGAGTTTTGATAAATTATTTCCCACTATCTCTTCAAATATTACAACACTCCCTCCCTCTTCTCTGGAACTCTAATTTCACATACGTTAGAACTTCCCACCACATCATTTATGTATGTTTTCTACACAATTTTTTTTATAATTTCCATCTATTTTTCCCCACTTGAGATATTTTCTTTTGGCCTGTCTCTCAGTTCTTGTCTCCTTTCATCATTGTAAAAATCTGTTTATTAAACCATTTTAGCCTTTTTGTTTTGTTTTGTTTTGTTTTAAGATACCCATTTGAGGGCACCTGGGTGGCTCAGTGGGTTAAAGCCTCTGCCTTCGGCTCCAGTCATGATCCCAGGGTCCTGGGATGGAGCCCGGCATTGGGCTCTCGGCTCACCAGGGAGTCTGCTTCTCCTCTCTCTCTGCCTGCATCTCTGCCTACTTGTGATTTCTGTCAAATAAATAAATAAAATCTTTAAAAAAAGATATCCATTTGATTCTTTTTCTAGTTTCTAATATTTTATTGAAAATCTCTGCCATCCAATTTCCTAGACTATGATTCTCATCTATTTTAATTTCCAGTAACCAAAACTTTGTTTCTCTCTATTGTCTGGCTTTTGTCTTTGGGTTTTTAGCTATTTGGTCTTGTATCCTGGCATACCTGGTAATTTTTATTAATTCTGGAAATTCAGTGTGAAACGTACATGACAATTTAAGTCTCTTGATGATATTATCCTTTCCACGGTGGTTTTATTTTGCTTTTGGCAGGCAGTTAGGGTAGATGACTACCCCTTTCCAATCAAGGATTGAGATGATTTCAAGCTAAATTTCAGCTTCTAAGAGGACTGATTTCTTTCCACCTCTGTTCCTCAGAAATAGCTCTTAGAAAGAAGAGCTCAAGCTAAAAGCTGGGAAATTTACCAGAGCTCTCTTCCTTAAGAGGACTCAAACTGTATTTCTTCTTTCTTCTCCATTAGCCCCATGAGACAAACAGGTAAGTATCTGCTTGGTATCTTGCCTCTCTATTGCTTTTTCTGAATTAGCGAAGTAGCCCTGAATATATCTGTTCTCTCTTCTTTCCAAGATCTTGGCCCTAATTTTCTTGTGATTTATTTGGTTCCTTCAAAGCCTCTTCTGTTTTTTTGGAAGTTGTCTGTAGTCCTCTATCCCACGTTGATGTTTCTGTAAGTTCCCAGGATGTGGATGCTTTGTCTCGCTCACTTCAGTTTGTTATTTGGGTAATCCACCCCATTTTAGAGTGCCTCTTTCCAAAACACTGTTCTAAAATTGCAACTGATAATTTATATTTGTGAGCCTCCCACCATTAGGAATTTAGAAGATAATCCACAAAAAACATGACACTAGGGAGAGTGTGAAGGGAGAGGGGCTTGTTTTGTTCTGTAACTTTTGCTTTAATCTGAATTTATGAATGAAAGTTCCTACTACTCTATTTTCAAAAAGAAGACAATTAGCCTCTATTTTTTTGCTCCAATGTCCACAAACAAGACACTGAAAGCAGTGTTAGAATCGCTTAAAATGCTCCAATCTTGTAAACACCTTGCCCCCATAAATATTTTTTATTTATGTATCTCTAAATCTCTGTCCAGAGAAGTAGAGTTATTAGTTATTGCTACAGATCAGTTATCTTTTGTACAATAAGCTTTTTTTTTTAACCATCCTACTATAAGCATTTTTACTTACTGATGCATGCTTCAGAGATTTTAATCCAAAATTTCCCTATTATAAATAATGTTGCAATATACAGATACATATCCCTGATTATTTTCCTCTTTTTTACTATTTCCTTTTGATATATTCTAGAGCTTGAGAAGCAAATAACAACAATAATAGTTAAAGGAATAAGCTTTGAAGTATTAAAAACCTGTTCTCCATTCCTAGTTCTACAACATTCAATCAGTTAGACCTCGGGCAAATTACTCCTTTCAGGGCACATTTTTCGCATTTGTAAAGTGGTGAAACCACACCAATACCTACTGATTGTTTAGGGTTGGTATGAGGATCAAATGGGCTAATGTAAAATTAAAATATATATAGGGAAAGTTTTGATGGTGACATTTATGGCCTAGATGGTGGTGATGTTTTCACAAGCATATACTTACCCCCAAACTCATCCAGTTATATGCGTTAACTATATATTGTTTTTTTGTATGTCAATCATACCTCAATAAAGTAGTTAAAAAATTACTTTTAAATAAAATCTATTTGCCACCAGATATTTATCAAGCCATTCATTCAAAAGTAGCTGTTATCATTATTATATTATTATCATTATCATCATTGTCAATAATAAAAAGAATTTCTACTTTTTTGGAAAACAAATTATATTTTTTTGACTTATGTCAGTAGCAGACCTCTTTGTATATGGTTTATTCCTATTCTTATCACCTTTAGATTATACCCATTATTGCCATCTTTAGATTTTGTCAATATAGCGCCAAAAGCTGTTTCTTGAATATCCTCTGTCACGATAAGGGGGTTGGAAACATTCTTTATTGTGCTAGAATTAGCAGAAAGAATAGGCTATTTGTATGTTATTTATTTTGCTTTGAGGTGTGCTTTATCAAACTTGTTCTACAAGTTAATACAAATACTTGCCTGTTGTGTAATAAAAATACCTTTTCCACTGTTGTATTCTTTTCTTTCTATCCGATGAGCCACCTGAGAAAACTCCGTGTTCTGTTGATGTCAAATCTATTCCCCGGGTACTCCCAGCTCTTCCACTTCAAAAGAGATAAACGAACTCAGGTGAAAAACATCCATGGGAATGTATCTGTCAGCGATCAAGGTCTAGCTTCAAGCCAACCCTAAGAAAGAGATGTGGTAAGAAATTCCACCCAGTAATGAAGACAAAAGAAAATATTCCTGCAATGAACACTTCCTCACTCTGGCTCAAGCCTTTCTATCTCAGATGAAAGATGCTCACATCTACTGAGCAGGGTCAGACCAAAGCAATTCTACCAGAGACCACTGCATAGACGAGCAGGCTGTTGCGCCAACGGAAAGATGTTGGAAGCTATAATTTCTTGGTTATTTCAAACATATCTAAAATATTTAATTAGTAAGTGGCCTGGGTTATGTTGACTTTACTCTGTTTTGTTGGAAACCCCTCTGGTTTTCAGATCTCCATCATCCAGGTGGAAATACGAAAGGTTTGAGTCACAATCCAAACTAAACTCAATCCAAGCCTATGGAACTTTTTTTTTTTTTATGTTGTTAAAGATCTTAGAATTATAAAACATACTATTTCACTTTGCCAGTAACATTCTTGATGATGCAACTTTCCCCTCCGTTATGATCCAAGAGGCATTCATTCTGAGAATCAAAGAGCCTGATTTTTTTTTTTAATGGCACAAATACATGTCAAATTGTTTCCATCAAACTGTTTTGTGCAAGGATTTTTATTTGGGAAGGAGGGAATAAGGGTAAGTTATGCCTCAGGGCCCAGATACATCCTTGCTCTCTGACTGGTTTCGACTTGGTATTAACCAGGCTAATTGGCAACATCTGAATAGTGAGAATATTCACAGGAAAATCATAAAAATGCAAAGATACTGCTCTCTGTGGGATACCCCTAGAAACTAAACTTGAAGTATGTAATACTGAACTAAACAGAAGCCTTTCTAGTGTCTTCTCAAGGTCACTCTGCGTTCTATGCCTCCTCTTCCTTTGCCAACAAGCCAGTCTTCTCTCATCTCAAGGACTTGCCATGGAGTGTCAGAGACACTCTTCAATCATGAGAGAAAGGTAAGGAAGGTAACAAATGCCAACAGAGGCCAATTCTCAGACCTTTTGTTATATAAGAAAAGAACCTCTCTAATGCTAACCTCCTTTTAGACAAATTTTATCTTCCTTGTACGTGGAAGTGTTCCTCACTGAAATTCACATCTTGATTCCAGCCTGTTGTTTTGGCAATTTTCATTAATGATTGGCCATGTTGATCCATCACTATTTGGTGTTTTCCTATCAGCCTGGTAGAGCACAACGATGTCTGTTTCACTTTATTTTTATAGAAATTTAAAATATCTCATTACAAGTCAGAACAACCTACAAAGCAGATCATGCTTTGGCTCAGTTCAGCATTTTTTTAGTTTTAGAAACATCATCTCTCATTGAGAGAAAGAATTTCTTTTATTCATTCATTCATTCATTTTAGGGGGAGGGCAGACGGAGAGTGCAAGAGAGAATATTAAGCAAGCTACATGCCCAGCACAGAGCCCTAATCGGGGCTCAATCTCATGACCCTGAGATCATGACCTGAGCCTAAAACAAGAGTCAGACACTTAACCAACTGAACCACCCAGGTGCACCGAGAGAAAGAGAAAGAGAGATTCTTTAATCTTTGCTGAATTCTCTCCAAAAGAATACTTCCATGCATAACACCTACCTCAACAATAAAAATCTTCTCTGCCTACCCTTCGGTCGTTGCAGAGACTCACTCATCACCGTTGGACAACTTAGTCCTAATCTTCTCCCTCAGTTTCTACAGTCTTATTTAATCTCCTCTTCCAACCCAGCCCAATCTCTCACCTCTCTTGTACCTGCCCTTTTATCCTTCCTTTTCTACAAATAACTCCTGGCCCTGAGCAGTGAACAGTAGTCAGGTAGGTTTCAGCTTACAGATCTTCCTGCTTCATTTCTCACTCATCATTCCAGATTGTGTACATGGCTAAGCCCCCAGTTGTGGAGACAAAATAAAAAAGAATTCCTGGGGATGTGAGAAGTATAAGAGATTCTGAATAGTCACTGTCATTTTTTTTTCCTGGATCATTACAAAGGGTAAGATGTTCAAAAGACTAATGTATTTAAAAGTGATTATTAAAGAAACACAAACAAGGAGAGAACTATTTTATTCTCATCACTTCATAACATGGCCACTTTCTATATTCTTCTATGAAAGATATCTTTTTAAAAAACTTTAATTAATTTATTTTTAAATTTATTTGATAGACAGAGATTACAAGTAGGCAGAGAGGCAGGCAGAGAAAGGGGGAAGCAGGCTCCCTGCTGAGCAGAAAGCCCAATTCGGGACTCGATCCCACGATGCCGGGATCATGACCTGGGCTGAAGGCAGAGGCTTTAACCCACTGAGCCATCCAGGGGCCTGAAAGATATCTTTAAGTCTTCTTGTTTACATTGCTTTGGGTGTTGAAAGTTCTTAGTTTGTAATAGTTCTATGAATTTAAAGTAGTACTGGAATGCTGTTTTTTCTTCTATTGGCTTAAAAAGGAAAATATTTGGCAATTTAGCAATACCCTCTGTTAATTTATGCTTAGCTGTAGCTAATTGTCCATTGCATGAGAGGGAAAAGTAGCTTTCTCAGTCATAAACCTGACTTCATATATCTTGACTCAAACCAAAGCATCCAAAGCTCAAATCAAAATTATAAATGGTTTCTCTGACTGTACATTTCCAGTTCATGAGGTTTGGCTCTCCCAGAGACAAGGATGTCTGTGTCCCATTAAGTAACTGAAAACTATGTGCAATTTATGTTTAAACTAATATTTGCAATTACTAAAAGTAGTTTTATAGCCTTGCTTGCCCTAGGAATACTTAACATGAATCATTTCCAATGTTAGAGAGGGTCAGACCCTTTCTACTGTTGAATATTTGAAAACACATCTGAAGTCAATATATTAAAAAATACTAACAGTGTCTTTTTCTATAGGGAGTGAGATAATGAGTTGACAGTTCTGTAATCTACATCATACTCAATTAAAAAATAGATTTGAACTTATTTTTGATGTGTCAGAAAAGGCAGTTGAAAGACCCCGTTTAATAAAAAACAAAACAAAACAAAACAAAACAAACCTGAGTTTGTGAGGGTTTACTATTCTTTTCCATGAGGAAATGACCACTCAGGTCTGCTATGAAAGTATCTATTGGCCGTCAGTTAAAAACACTACCCAGACTTTTATAGGTCCTGAAGGAAAACTGGGGGAAAATGATTAGGGGTAAGATAAAATCTGTTCTTGGGAGAACTAGCTCTTTTATTATACTTAAAATGTACAGCAGCTTCTAAACTGGATAGATACACTTCCAGTCACAGAACGTTATCCCTGGTTATGTGATGCTATTACTTTGAGTTATAATACATTTCAACAACAGTAGGATTCTAGAAAACAGCTCCACAGAACTCCTTCCATTGGAAGACTTGGGCTCTGAAGTGTTTATCTTTCCTGGGGGCATCAGTAAAGATAGGCCAGGTTATGTTGTGGGAACAAACTCCCAAATTTCAAGACTTAGCACATACAATTGGACTCTTCTCTTGCCTGCATAGAGCCATCTCTGGGACCAGGAGCTCCGTAGGGCAGCTCCCATCCGAACAATGAATTTGAGGATCAGGTTCTTAAAAAAAAAAAAAAAAAAAGAAGGAGAAGGAGAAAAATAAAGAAGAAAGAAGGAAGGAAGAAAGAAAATGGAAGACGGAAGAAGAAGAAGATGAGGAAGGAGAAAGAGGAAAAGGAGGAGGGGGGGAGGGGCCTGGAGAGGAGGACGGGGAGAAGGAGAAGAAGAAGGAGGAGGAGACAAAACCTTATAGTTCTACCAAAAAAAAAAAAAAAAAAATTAAAAAAAAGTTTAAAAAACCCTTATAGTTCTACCATTTGGAACTGCAGTCATATAACAGAGGGAGAAAAAGCTTGAAGAACCCCACACTGGCTCTTAAATGCTTCATCCCAGAGGTGACACATCATTTTGGTTCATAGAACACTGGCCAAGAGTAGCCTATGTGGAAACTGGGATAGGTAGGAGAGCCCAGGCAATATTTGACAAATTCCATGGTCTGTGCCTCAGGACGCATGACACCTGGGAGCCTCCGCAGTGATAAGTGCAGCCAATCCCCAGCTCTCTTTTTTCCTAAACCAGCAACCCCGGAAATCAAGAATTTTCAATGATGGAGCTATAAGATAGAAAGAGCTTGGGTATCTGTGCTGTCGCTGGGAAGGACACAGCTCTAGGAAGCCACCAAATTATATCTGAATTGGGTGAACAAGAAATCAACTTTTACGTATCAAGTGGGTGAGATTTCAGGGGTCATTTTTTTCCCTTATCAATAAAGCACAGTTTGCTTCCTTCTGTTAAACTCTGAGCCAGCCACTTTCCCCAGGCTGCCTGGGGAGATATAGGAAAAGGAACATAGAGGGCAGACGAGACACAGGAGAAAGACCCACAGGAGGTAGAGATGGCTCTCTCACGTGGTGAAGAGGATGAGAAAGGCCATGGTCAGAAAAAAGAGCCCCATGGCCTCCAAGAGGGTACTGCTCAGAATGGTCTAGAAGAAAACCTGTTGCTTCAGAGAGGGATTCCTGCCATAACCAATGATAAGTCTCCCAAACACAGTCCCAATTCCAGCCCCAGAGCCAACTCCTCTCCCATGGCTGCCCAGCCCCAACGAACTTGGCTGCTGTGTCCACGTCCTTTGAAATGACACTAGTTCAGAACTGTAGTTAGGAATAAGTAAGGATAGGGGATTTGTGGCTGTCAAGCTGCTAAGGCTCTCATCTGTCAGTGTCCTGGGGGGGAGGTGTTTAGCACCCCTGCAGACAGTGATCAGCTCAACAGCTGAGAGGGACTCCGGACTAAGAAGGGGGCAGAGCCAAACTGCACAGGCGTCCATTTCCAGGGGATAAGAGAGCTGCTCCCCATGCAGAGAAGACAAAGAGGTGTTCAGGGGTCATCTTGTTACTATAATATAACCTACCTTATCCTGAAAAATCAATTGGATTGAAAATGTCTTGTCTTCCTTTATCAATGCAGGTCACCAACTTGCTACAAACTCTACTCTTTTCTATCCTCAAATCACCCCCAGGGTTTTGTCAGATACTGTTGTTGCAACCTTGGCTCTGTCGGTACTTCTGGGTTCAAGGGTCTCTGATGTTTTGATTTATATATGGGAATGTTTTTCTGTTTTGTTTTGTTTTCTTTTCTTTTGTTTGCTTAAGAGTAGCAAGAAAATATTTTAACCTATCAATCTACAGACAACTCTAAATAAAAAACATCAGTATAATTAGATATCATCAAAACTCTTCATGCCAGATAAATATAATAACCTGGGAAACTTTATACCTGATCAATTTAGATTGTCCAGTTTCTCTAGAATTATCACTGTTCATGAGTTGAGAGCTCATGAGTAGAAAATTTTAGGAACGTAATGGTTTCAAAGGTGTGTTAAAACATCAGAGATCCCCTTTTTTATAACGAGCATTAAATTAAGATTCATGTACATTGTGGATTAGTTTGATTGTACTAAGCAATTAATCATGGCTTACCCTGTTCATATTCTTCATTGCTTTCAATGCCTTTAGTCACACAGGGCGGAGGAGCTTGCATTTCATCAGGAACAATTCCGGGCAAGGAAGCATCAGGGACAATGACTGCTGATGTCAAGGCTCCGATGACAACCCTTCTTAGGTAACCCTTAGCTTCTCGAGAGAGTCACTGGATTTCTTGGAGTCCCCAAGATTCTGTAAATGGATTAATTTTTCGTGACATGTAAAGAAAACCAAATGCTTAAGTCTGGAACTTTTCCAGAAATAGCCAGTCTGATTTTAACTTCGTTTTGAATATTTGCATTAAATTTAATAAATAGGCATTGAAGTCCTAATATGTTCATATCATCAAGTTAGGCCCTTTGAGGGATGGGGTGGGTAAGGTAATAACTTTCCTTTCATGCACTCACATTGTTTTTTTTTTTTTTTTTTAAAGATTTTATTTATTTATTTGACAGACAGAGATCACAAGTAGGCAGAGAGGCAGGCAGAGAGAGAGAGAGGGAAGCAGGCTCCCTGCTGAGCAGAGAGCCCGATGCGGGACTCGATCCCAGGACCCCGAGATCATGACCTGAGCCGAAGGCAGCGGCTTAACCCACTGAGCCACCCAGGCGCCCTCACATTGTTTTTTTAACGTGTTTTTCCTTTTCTTTTTTCTTTTTTGTTTTGCTTTCCATTTTTATCACGTTATTTGTTAACTACATTTAAACACAGAGTTATGAGATCACGTTCTTTAGAGCCATTAAGTAAGACAGTAGAAAATGTATCATTAGGAAGGTAAAGTTTAAGGTAACATCTTCCATAAGTTGAATACATAGGTTTTACAAACTATGTAGTCACTGAGATACACATAATGAGACAGTATTTCCTTTCCCACGTTTTCACAATGAGTCAATCATGTCATACAACCTTTCCCTTAGTCTCTGGTTGCAGGTCAGGGTGAGGGTGCCTTGACTTTCTCACCCTGGACATTGCCTCAGCAGCACCTTGGTTTGACGAATGACTCAGGAGAGCCTGGGGCGTAGTGGGCTGGAGAGTCTAAAACATATCCCAGCTAATTCCTCACTTGAATTGTCTCACTTGTTGCTTTTCTGGGATAGGTAAGTTGGAAAATATTTTCCAGAACCTACTCACCCAAATAATGTTGAGACTCAAGGTCCTGCTAACCTCAGAGTCCATTTTCTAACACGTCCCCATATTAAGCCAAAGTTAAGCACCTGATTTTCACTTTAACGCAATTGAATCCAGAGATGATCGTGAGGTATAGCTTATTCCAATTTATCACTGTGCATTTAACACTCTGATAAAATTGCTGAATTTTTCTTTTCTTCTTCTTTTTTTAAAAAAATATTTATTTATTTAATTAGAGAGTGTGAGCAGGGGGAAGGACAAAGGGAGACGAGAGAGAATCTCCAGCAGGCTCCATGCTGAGCACTGAGTGGGAGACTGACAGGGGTGGGTGGGTGGGTGGGGGGCGATCTCACAACCCTGAGATCGAAATCAAGAGTTGGACCCTCAACCAACTGAGCCACCCAGGTGCCCCTAATTGCTAGATTTGCCTTATACCCATATGCATCAACAATATTTTTATATGTATGATAAGATTCTATGTCCTCACTATTCCTTTATTTTCCCAAAGTTTCTCTTAAAGTACCTATTTATTTCAAGTGGAGTTATGTATTTTAAAATAGTAACAAACTGACAAAGTCTCATGAAATTACATGAGGCAGATATATTAAGGTCAAATAAATAGCTCTCTTTGGCAGAATGATTATTAGTTCTTTTCAACAGTTGAAACAACATGATTATATGATTCCTAATTATATCAAATAGAAACACCTTTTTGTAGTGAGAAGAACAGTAAGCTTCAGAGGTTATGATTTCACATGATTAGCTTATCAGCCAAGATTCCAACAGAATAAAGAAAGCATACTCAAACTGGACAATTGATGAGGTTTTAATAGAAAAGATTTCTTTTTTAAAGGAATAGGGTGAGGCTTTAGGAGGACAATGAGGAGGGTGCTATTTCCTGGGACCACCACCAACAAGGAGCTGGTTCTTTCCCTAGGCCAGAGGGACAGAGGAGAGGACAGTTAGGAGAACCCAGAAAGAGCGGTTACATGGAGACCATTCAACAATGACTTCCAAATCTTCTGCCAAACTTTTCTTTTGGCCAAACACAAAAGGAGGTTAGAGGAAAAGGGAACCATTGAAGAAGTTCCTGTGTACTAATTTCCTAGCACACAGAGCAGGATGAAAAAGGGTGAAAGGTCATCTGGGAAAGGAGGCAAAAAAAATATAGATCTAGCACAACTAATGTATATTTTTAAAAATAAATTCAAATGGCAGGCTTGCTTTCTGGGTAAGCTGGACTCTATCTGCCCTTCTATTCCTCATGTTTTTGTTTTGTCCCTAGAAAAGGAGAAATACATTTTCATGGTTGGCAGGAGGCCCTTAAGGAGCAAAACAAGTAAGAAAAAGTATGCAATAGTGTTTATCTCTTACAAGGCTTGTTGGATTCATTTTGAGACACCATAAAGAAGTCAGTAAGATAGACTGAAAAGCCATGGAAATATTAAGAGTTTGCAGAGTCCTAGTGGCAAAATGAAAAGTTGAGACAGGTTATTCTCACCATCTTTGCATGGAATCTAAGAATATTCTGGCAATCCCAAGACTGGAAGTTTTTGAAGCATCTGTAAACTATACTATGGGCATTACTACTGAACTCATGGAAAAGAGTGACAATGGTTTAGCTCTTCCAGATGGCTTCATGGGCAGTGGAATAAACCACAAATGAGAGCTGGCAGGAAAAAAAGGCCAGTGGAAACCTGGTGAGAAAAAGGCATAGCTCTTAGTTTTTGCCCCCATATCCAATGTCAAGCTACCATCATAAATTCACTGAACACAGACTTGGGAAGAGTTATACACAGTTGGGTCTTGTGAGCTCATGGGAACACACCCCAGCACGGCATTAATCACAGACCGCATATCCTGATTGTAGCTGAAAACTGACTTAAGATGCACACGATGGTCTTACACTTTCATGATCATTACATTTTACCAACCAAGTGGATGGACTATTGCATCATGATTTAGGAATCAGAACACCTTTTAGGAAGTGTTACTTAATTCTTTCCCCTATGGTCTGAGGTCAGGGAAATCTGAGACATCTGGGCAGCATGAATAACGTCATAATTATGAAAGGTCCTGAAGGTATGTTGAAGAGCTTTGTGTATGGCTCAAACAGGAATACAAGTAGAATGGAACAATAGAATGTCTAACACAAGGTCATGTGGGTCCCAGGTCTTCTTCCAGTTTGACAGGGTTATTTCCCTTTCAGGTCTGCTGCTTTAGTAACTCTCTCTTCCCAACTTAACACAGTCGTTTCCGTGGCTGAGGATTTTCCCAAAGTACCATGTGACCACTCACGCCTGCTTTGACTCAGCAGTGACTTTTGAATTTGCATGGGTGAATTGCTCGAGTCCCATCTCCTATTTCCTGGCCCTGCAATTCCCTTCTTCACAGTGACTCTTGCCTGCCTTTGAGGTCCCTCAAATTATCTCAGGTTCAGCTACACCCTCTGATTCCGCTCCTTGGCAGGTTCTTGGAAGTTGCTGGTAGACTGGCTCATGCCGGGTCAATGATGACACATCCTACTGAGAAATTAGATCACTGCCAAATACTAAAACGGCATTATCCATTAAAAAAGTTCAATGTAGGCAAAAGGTGTCTTCTGCACCAATCTGTGTCTTCCTTCAGTGCCATTTTAACCTGCCTTGTCTCTTGCATAGTCGGTAACCTGGCAACCAACTTTATTTAGCAAGTATGTGTCTCTTGAAAGCTAAACTCACTTAAAGCCATTAAGAAGACTAAGGAAATAACTCTTACTGGCTTTCTACTTACAAAATATTGAGGTCTAGAAGGCATTTTGGAACAAGGTGACCTCCCTTATTCTCCATAAATCATATCACAAATTAAGTCAGCACCTCTCTGGTTAAGAAACCAGCCTTGTAGTAAAATATTATTTATATCTGACATTTAATCTGCTCACTTTGCTGGCCTGGAGAATTGGAACATTAATTCATTCATTTGGCCAACAAATATTTATTCAGTGTGGATACTTTGGGAATGAAAATATGAACCAGATATGGATTCTTCCATCAAGTACCTACACTTTACTAGGAGAGGTAAGGAAGGTACACAAATAACAACGCTAGCAGGTGAAAGGTAGAGACTGATAAGGGCTTTGAGGAAAATGAAAGAAGGGAGAAAACATGCTTTCAGAGGACTGGATTATGAGGAAGAGGCATTTGGAGGATGGGGACTGTAGCTGTGGGCCAGCTGGGCGTGAGGCACTGAGTGGGGCATTCCAGGTAGAAAGAAAAGTTTGAATCACTTAAAAGAAGAGCAAACAAGCTATCTGAGCCAGAATATGGTACTCAGTATAACGCACAAGGGGCATTAAATTAGAAAGGGAAAGTGATTGAGGTGGTGGTAAGTCTTGAATGCCTGATTAAGGTAGGAAGTCATTAAAGGCATTTGATCAGTAACCTGAATGACCCAGAATTATTAATATATAAATTACTATATAAATATTTATTTATTATATAAATATAATATAAAAATTTATGTAAATTATTATATAAATATCAGGACATTTAATCCTGGCGGCAATACATAACACGTACGGGAGGTGAGGGTAGGTTATATTAGACATGGAAAAACCTTTTGGGGAGGCTATTGCAAATATAACAAGGCAAAAAGTACTAAGATTCTAAACTATGGTAAGCCCAGTAGGATACAGAAGGGGATCAGATAATAACAGTAGTTAATACTTAGTGATCACTTACTACATACTAGGCGGTGTGCAATGAATTTTGCATGACTTATCTCACTTTAATGTCACAACAAGCTTATGAGATAAAGTGGAAGAACCAAAGCTTTCCACTGTGGAGAGGGTCAAGCAAAGGCTGACTTGAACACCTGCCCGAGACAAGTCACTTCTGAGCAAGTGCTTCTCTCCTGTAAGAGGTTTCAGATTGGTTGGAAGATCAAAGGAAAAGAAAAAAAAAAAAAAAAAGAACTCGAGTTTATTCACAAGCTCACTGATTAATGAAAGACAAAATCTGTGAACATCGTTTTACACAATGAATACAGTTGTCATTTTAATAACTTTTTTTAAAAAATTAAGATTTCCAAGATTTGGGGTTAACACAAAATGATGGTCTCTTTAGTAAAATGATTTGATATATTGGAGAGTCTTGACTATCTTCACACTGAATGTCAGGAAAGACAGAGAAAGAGTCTGCCAACGTCTGATAGAGAACAGCACATGTTCTAATTTTTTCTGGGGATCAGTCCAAGAAGTCAGATAACAAGTGTCTTTGCTCACTGGGTTGTCCTTAATTCATATGTTTCTTTATAATTGATCATGTCAACAGAGGCAATCTTTATCCAAAATCTGAGTAAGGTATGTGTAGTTCCATGAGTTTGATTTCGGTCTACTTAAGGCTCTATGCCCAGTCTAATTGTGATTTATAATTCCCTTCTAATAAAGGCTAATTTTATCTCAAGGAAGAAAAAAATATATATATAAAATATCTACAAGGCATATAAGACATATAACATTATATATAACATGTTATTTATTACATAAAACATATGTAGCATATAATGTTATTTATTGTATATGATATGCACACACACACATACACACACCCATTGGTAAGCAATATTATCATACCCATTTATAGGTTAAAGACATAGCTGAAGGGGCGCCTGGGTGGCTCAGTGGTTGGGCCGCTGCCCTTCGGCTCAGGTCATGATCTCAGGCTCCTGGGATGGAGCCCCACATCAGGCTCTCTGCTCAGCAGGGAGCCTGCTTCCTCCTCTCTCTCTGCCTGCCTCTCTGCCTGCTTGTGATCTCTCTCTGTCAAATAAATAAATAAAAACTTAAAAAAAAAAAAAGACATAGCTGAAGCTGAGGCTTAGAAGGGTAAAAACTTACTCAAAGTTACATGGTAAGATTCAAGATTTTAAGATAATTACTAAGTTACTTTTTCACTTATTTATGACTATTACACCAATGAAAATATAACATTGATGAAGACAAGTGAATGAATTTCTGTTCACACCTCTATCTTCAGTATCCAAAATACTGCCTGGCTGATTGCTATTGGCTGCCTAGGTTAGAAGGTAAGTGGATGTCTGTCCTCCGAGGAACTCTCCTCAGCCACTGGACTCCGTGACTTCCCTAGGGACAATCAGAGATATTGAGGGATGAAGAATAAAGGAGAATGTCTGCAGGGCAGGGAAAATCAGGAAGATGGTAGATTCATGAGGTTTAAATGAGGTAGTAGTAGAACATATACTAATTTGTGTTTTTATAAAATATTTCCACCATCAGTTCATAACTTGCCCAAATATGTAATAATTAGGCAATTTTTTTTTCGTCTTTCATCATGAACTAATACCTTATGTGCTATCAGTTTTAGGAATTTTGTTTCATTTATTTTTTCCTGCATGTGTTCATTGGAGATGGGCTGAGTTGGGGCGTTAATATTTTTGTGTATGTTCTGTTTTTAGGCTCTGAATACTAACTTAGCTTGGCTCCCTGGGAAGAAAACTGTCTCTATATTTGTATTACAATATGGAATTCTGCTGCTTTAATTAATAGGTGTAGAAGTTAATTAACATTGGATATGAATAAAACACTTGTGAAACTACCATCAAAATAATTATTCATACAGAACATAATGTAAGATTTATTTAGATGCTTATTTTAGTTTTGAAAATATGTTGAAGATTATTCTATCATAGGTTGAATTATTTTAGAGTATTTTCCATTCTATGGCTATAAACAGTGTCTCGAAGTAAATTCATCCCTGCAATAAGCTATAATTTTCTTAAATCACCTATAGAGTCACACAAGCAAAAATTTCAATTTCTATTATTAAAAATTATACCAAATGAGTTCGCATTCATTGTTAAGCTTGACAAAATAAAAAACATAATTGTCTTCTTTTGTATATATTTACTCAAAGTATTCCTGATTTGAAAAAGAACAACATTGTAATATTGCATTTACCATTTTGTTCCTTTTTCTAAAATAGAAACGCAACTTCTACATTTTACTCTTAAAGGTTTGAGAGCTGAATTACCATCATTGTGACAATTTTCTTTAAATGTATAATAAGATACTCAAAATATAATTTAATTTTTTACTTAACAGACCCATAGTAACTTCTTTGTAGGAAATGAATATATACAATTATAATTTCAAGTAAAGTTAAAATTGTTCCAGCAATAGAGCTATGATTAGAAATGACTAAAGTAAGATCAACTTTGCGTCATTAATATTGTATTATACAGAACACCCTTCTGGTGACATACAGTACTTAGATTTGGAAACAAAAACATATAAAATCAGAATTAACCTAATAGACTATATGTTAGTGTTACAATGAGTCCTTTATAGAAGCAAAGAGAGTCTGTTTCGTGTGATTATTTAGTGTAGTTTCCCATCTACAGACCACGATGCCCCAAATATGGCCATACCTTTCATGTTTTAGAACTATGATGTAAATCCCTTGTCGGTACAAATACAAAAATAGAATTTAAGATATACTGAACTAAGCAATGAGTTTTTAGTAGTAACCAATCAACAAAAGGCTGTCCTCACTCCTCTATTAATTATCCCACGTTTTCCTCATTGCTGGTTACACTGTACTTGGTCCAGGCTGATCACTTTGTGGAGTGACCCATTTCCTCAATTCTGAAGGGCCTGTTTTCTTGATTCCTTGCCTTCCTCCTATGGCCATTGCTGTATCAACCCATTCACTGCTATTTCCAGGTGTACAACTCATCCAGATGAATCTCCCAAGGTCCTGATACATGTGTTCCCACCTCCATTATATAAAAGCAAGCCTTAGTAAATGCCTCAGAGACCCCTCTGACAAAGGATGAGTCACAACTTCAGGTTCCAGGAGAACCTTTATTATGTCCTTTCTGGAAACCGGAAGGTCTAATGGAGTAAAGGCCAAAGTTGTAGAGACAAGAAGCACACATTCTAGAAACGCTTTACTGGGAGTTAAGGGTCCCAGCTAGAGCAGACACCATGGGTTCTCCTTCTACATGCCCTCTGATTTGTCTTCCACTCCATGCATAGCTGCCCCCAGTGTGCTCTCACTTCCACGAGCTGGAACCTACAGGTTTGTCAGGGTGAGTCTGCTTGGGTTGCTTTAACGAAGCACCAAAGACTAGGTGGCTTAAACAAGAGAAATTTATTTTCTCATAGTTCTGGAGGCTGGAAGTCCAAGTTCAAGTTGTCAGCAGGCTTGGTTTCCTCTGAAGCCTTTCTCCTTGACTGGTAGATGATAATTTTTTGCTGTGTCCTCACACGGTTATCCTTCTGTCTGTGTGCAGTCTGTGTACTAATCTCTTCTTATAAGGGCACCAGTTGTATTGGACTAAGGATCGCCCAGATGGCCTCATTTTACCAAGCTTCTAAGCATGGCTGAGTTTTTCTGGTGATCAATGTCATCTAGGAGCCCACTAAGAGTCACCTCATTAAAACGAAAGATACTGCTATTATCTAATAAATTCCAAGGGAGTTAGGAGTGATGCTCCTAGTGCTCTTATCACTGAGGAAATCACAAAGATTTGGAGTTCTATGTCAGGAACCCAGGACAGAAACATGTATATATATATGTATATATATATATATATATTTTTTTTTTTTTAATATACTTATATATATATTGGGTGACTGGTGGCTCAGTGGGTTAAAGCCTCTGCCTTCAGCTCAGGTCATGGTCCCAGGGTCCTGGGATCAAGCCCCACATCGGGCTCTCTGTTCAGCAGTGAGCCTGCTTCCTCCTCTCTCTCTGCCTACTTGTGATCTCTGTCTGTCAAATAAATAAATAAAATATTTAATATATATATATATATATATATACTTACACATAGCCATATGTAAATTATTAAATATAATTATATAAAATGTATAATATATATTTTTCTATTATTTAACATGGACTTTATTGTAAAAATAATAGAACTATAATGACGACTGAATCCATTGATTTGGCAAGTCTTTTTTTTTTTAGTATATGTGCTGCTGAAGCAAGCACGATTTGGCAAGTCTTTAATGCTAAAATCAAACCCTGCTAGGAAAGGAGTGGGGCCCTAAGGCACTGAATGAGGACATGGATGGACCCCAGATTCCTCTGAATCACTGGGCCTGCTGGTATGGCCTACTTTGTGTTGCTGCAGAAGAGCAGCCTTCTCTTGCCTGAAGACCATGAAAACATCAACTGAGAAGGATGCCTTGGAAAATAATACTTGTTCTCTTCAAAATATGACCCACTTCCTGTAACTAGGATTAAGTCTCAGCACGAGCCAGCTAGGGAACTACTTTCTTGTTAGAGGAAAAAAAGAATTATTCACGAAAGGAATTTCAGGATATGATTAATTGCAGCAGAAGAAAGCAGGGGTTGGGAGAGCATGCCGGAAACTAAGTCTTGATAGCACTGGACTTGGGTAGGGTCTGGGGGTGGTGAAAGATAAGTTCAATAAAGGAGAATTGGCCAATAAGAGAGCATTCTCCCATGACTGATAAGAGCACCTGGAAAGGGTCCTAATATACTGCTTGGATGGTTACTAGAAGCTTGTGGGAAACAAAAGGCTCATACCAAATTAAGTGCAATGACAGAGCTACCCTGGCAGGGTTTTGAGGAAGGGATCAAAAGGCTCAGAGGAGTGAACATGCTAGAATGGTTGTATTGTATAACCCTTGAGAGCCCACCAACTGGCTGGGTTCTTTGGAAACCAGAGAATGCTCTCGGAAGGGCCAGAGAATGCTGTCATCAGTAAGCTCATAAGGAATATGCTAGTGATAGAGGCATTGGCATGTCTGAATGGCTCAGCGGCAGCTGTGGCAGGGTTGATGATAGACGGTATTGTTAGAGAACTGTTGTCCGTGGGAATGACAGGATTCCAGAATAGCAGACAGCAAGGGCAATACTGAACCATTAGGGATCTATGGTGATGGCTAATATACCAGGGGGTTTCTATAGGAAAAATAGATGGGCAGCCAACAAGAGCATGGTTTGACACACATTAAAAAAAGCATTAAAATTGGATGAGCAGAAGCCTGATATCATTATTGCCTGTGGAACATGACTTCCTCATCCAGTTTAGAGACCTGAGCTAGTGCCTACACCCACAGAAGGCCCCTACAATGCCACAAGTACAGCTCATATATATTTCTGTAATATAATTTTATATATTTTGCATATAATTTGAAATTACAATCAGCAAGTCCTCTATGAACATTCTAGTCTCTAGTGATGCTTCCCATCTCTGGTATACCCTTTTGCACCTTCTCTCTATGTGAGTCTTACTCTGTTTTAAGGACTCAGAAAAGCCTTTCCCAATGGCCCCCATCTCTTGGTCATCACCCCTACCTCTAAACATTCATTTCACATTAACTATTTAACATTAACACATTTAACACATTTAACATTAACTATTTAGTGCTGGTTGTTTATTGAAACTTTTATATATAAAGGAAAGTTCATTTTTCCAACCTGCTTCTTAGACCCTTGCAAACAGGATTAATCTTATACCCCACAACTTATTACCATGCTCTGTGTCTAACAAAATCTTAATTAGAATTTCCCATTTAGCTTTTTAATCCCTTCCGTTCTTTGAACTAGGAATGGATGTATTTATCACTACCTATAAACATGCAATTACACCCATACATTTATCTTAGATTCTTAATTGGCAGAATTACTTGAAATCCTTGAAATAAACTTAGATAGGAGAACTTAATATGGGGTGATTAGCTTGCATATACATGTAGATTAAATTCAGGGCTGTTTATTTTTTAAACTGGAATTATAAGTTTTCAACATCAGATGAGTCATAGGAAAGTTAATAGCCACTATAGAACAGATACACATTACCATTTGGGCTCTTTTGTAACTCTGTCATTTCATTTTTCATAATGACTAAAACCCCACAATACTTATTAAAAAATCTTTTCATAAAGTATCATACCAATGTGGGGTATGTGACTAGCTGTTTCCTAACTGCCAAAAACTATCAAAGGGTCTTGGTCCAGAGAGACCTGACGATATTGGAACCACCGTAGCTGATGTCAGAATGCATTAGACAACTTTCAAATTTGAGATTCTACGATACTGGTTAAGAGAAAGATTAAAATATAGATGGAACAGAAGAGCATATCTATCTACCTACCTATATACACACATGCACACATTAATATATGGTTTGTAAAAGCTTCTTTATATATGATAAGACTCACAGGAAAAGAATTTTCAAAGAAAGAATCAAAGTGAATATGGTGTTAGCAAAAAAAAAAAAAAAAAAAAAAAAAAAAAAAAGCTTGAATTTTTTTTTTTTGAGTGTTTTTTTTTTCCCCCAAGGTAGTGACAGCCCAGCATAAACCACAAACTTAAAAGAGATCATTTACAGGATGATAATAATCTCTTCAAAGATATCCTTAGTTTCTTGATTAAAATCAGACATCCCTTCACTTGACACTTGACGGGGACCCCTACTTCCTGTTTTTTTTAGCACTCCCTGGGTTACTCTGAGGGCCTTGGGAAAATGGCCTTCACTTAACTGTTTCCTTGTGCTGAACTGAGCTACCTGGGTAAACTAGGAAGCCTGCATTTCTAAATCCGCAGTTCAGATAATGAGGCGTTTTGTTTTTCCCTTCTTTTGAATCCTAAGGTTGTTAGAGCAAACACATAAAGATGACGCATCTCTCCTTTACCACCCATGTGCTTTGGATTCTCAAAGTTCTGTAGTATAATTATTCCATAACAACCAGCTGAGGAAGTGACTTCACAGCACCAGGATTCAAAAGGAAAACCTGCTGTGACAGGTTTAGAGCTCAGCCATAGAGCTGTATCCCCTCTGGTTTCCAGTGTTAAAACACTGCAGCCCCGGAAGGAAGCACTCGCTGTGGTCTCTCCCTCTCCCGGGCTCCCATTACTGCAGCATGACTGGCAATTTCCCTGAACATGCTGTTTCTTCATTTCAGTGTTTTTCTTTAATTTGACAGAGAGAGAGATTACAAGTAGGCAGAGAGGGAGGGGGAAGCAGTCTCCCTGCTGAGCAGAGAGCCTGATGTGGGGCTCAATCCCAGGAGTCTGGGATCATGACCTGAGCTGAAGGCAGAGGCTTTAACCTACTGAACCACCCAGGCGCCCATCAGTGTTTTTCATAGAATCACTTATGGTATTCCCTCCTTTTCTGTTTTGTTGTTGTTTGTTTGTTTTTAAATGACAAAGAGTCTTCTGATAATATAAACATCTTGCTTGTTCTGAATGGCAACCTATAATCACGACTGGGAGAACAACTAACAACAGTTCACTTATTTTCTTTCCAGTTCTTAAGATCCCTTCTACTCTCTTCTCCTGAAGGGCCAAACTCCTGTGTCTTTAACAACAGAGAAGTTCCGAGAACATCGAAGATGTACGTAAAGTGAATCTACTCCCCAACATAACTTCATTTTCACTATGAAAAAAAAATGCAAAATGGTAAAATAACCATTTCTGAATGAAAATGTTTACTTGTCCCATTTCAAAGCTATATAAATCATTTTCCTTAATATGGTCTAATTAGGAAGCAGTTTTGTTCTTATTTTTACAATGTAGTCTTTAGTCCATTTGATGTGAGGAAACAAAAATGAATCTTCACTGAAAAATGTGTATGTATCAGAAACTACGTTAAACTTTCTACACAGATTTCTACACAGATTTTCTCCTATCGTCCACGAACTATATGGAATACTAACTGCTATGTATAGTTTATAGACAGCAAGCTAAGGTACAGAGAGATAACAAAACTTGTTGAAAGTTAGCTAGTAAGTAACACATTAGATTGTTGTCCAACAACTGGATTCCAGAATCTCTGCTGTTAGCTCTTAGCTCCTATTTAGCCTCATCAGCTCATCATTCTTAAAACATAAATCATCATTTTCTTTTCTTCTTCTTCTTTTTTTATTAACATACAATGTATTATTAGCCCCAGGGGTACAGGTCTATGAATCGCTAAATCATCATTTTCTACATCATTTACGCAGACACAAAAAAGTAAGTGACACCATCTCTGTTTCATAGATGAGGGAACTTGGTTGTAAAGTCACTTGTCTAAGGACCTCTATAATAAATGGCTAAAAAACAAAAACAAAAACAAAAACAAACCCACTGTGTGTGCGTGTGTTTGAAACATATAGTTTTACTGCCCCGGTTTAATTTATTTTCTCAAAAATTTTAAAAGCTCTTTCTCCCTCTCCCACTCCCCCTAAGTCTGTTCCCTCTCTCACTGTGTCTCTCTGTGTCAAATAAATAAATAAAATCTTAAAAAAAATAAATTGCATTCACACTCAAATTCTATAAGAAAGAAGCTTGCTCTTGGATAGTTTATGCCATAGTTTTTCAAAGCCTGGTCTTTAGGGAATAATCGCCCAGTTAAGTTCTAATTCTTCCATTTAGGGACCATGGAACTTTCAGCAAATTATTTAACCAACCAATGTGAGGCCTCCTGCCTGTAAGGATAATAGTGGAATCCAGTTTGCAGATTGTGAGGAGGATTACCTCCAGGAATGCATGTTACAAACTTTCTGCATAATGCTGGGCAGTGGGTATGTAAGCAGTCAATGTTATCTTTTGTCCTTATTACTTAAGGTAGGCCTGAAGCAAAACTGGAAGACAGAAAATATGGAAGCTGATTTTGAATGAATGACAGGATTTCTCGTTGGATAATGTTCAGGTTCTACATCAGAAAGGGTGGGCACTGGAGGGCCTCAGTTAGTTAAGCTTCCGACTCTTGGTTTTGGTTCAGGTCACAATCTCAGGGTCCTGAGATCTGGCTCTGTGCTCAGCAGGGAGAATGCTTGAGATTCTCCCTCTCCCTCTGCCCCTCCCCCCTTGATCACTCTCTCTCAAATAAACACATAAATCTTAAAAAAAAAAAAAAAGTGTGCCTAGTTTCCAAAATCTATAAAGAACTTATCAAACTCAACACCCAAAGATCAAATAATCCAATCAAGAAATGGGCAGAGGACATGAACAGACATTTGTGCAAAGAAGACATCCGGACGGCCAACAGACACATGAAAAAGTGTTCAAAATCACTCAGCATCAGGGAAATACAAATCAAAACCACAGTGAGATACCACCTCACACCAGTCAGAATGGCTAATAACAAGTCTGGAAATGATAGATGCTGGCGAGGATGTGGAGAAAGGGGAACCCTCCTACACTGTTGGTGGGAACGCAAGCTGGTACAATCACTCTGGAAAGCAGCATGGAGGTTCCTCCAAAAGTCGAAAATAGGGCTACCCTACAACCCAACAATTGCACTACTGGATATTTACCCTAAAGATACAAATGCAGTGATCTGAAGGGGCAGGTGCACCCGAATGTTTGTTTATTGCAGCAGCAATGTCCGCAGTAGCCAAACTATGAAAAGAACCTACATGTCCATCAACAGATGAATGGATAAAGAAGAGGTGATATATATATATATATATATATATATAATGGAATACTATGCAGCCATCAAAAGAAATGAAATCTTGCCATTTGCAATGATGTGGATGGAACTAGAGGGTATTATGCTGAGTGAAATAAGTCAATCAGAGAAAGACAATTATCATATGATCTCCCTGATATGAGGAAGGGGAGATGCAACATGGGGGGTTTGGGGGGTAGGAAAAGAATAAATGAAACAAGATGGGATCGGGAGGGAGACAAACCATAAAAGACTTGTAACCTCACAAAATAAACTGAGAGTTGCCGGGGGGAGGTGGGTAGGGAGAGGGTGGTGGGGTTATGGACCTTGGGGAGGGTCTGTGCTATGATGATTGCTGTGAAGTGTGTAAACCTGGTAATTCACAGACCTGTACCCCTGCTGCTAATAATACATTATATGTTAATAAAAAAATTAAAAAATTAAGAAAAAAATGGGAAATATGAGAAATAAGTATATTTTGGAAGCAGTTTGATTCATTTTAGCTTTAAATCTTCACCTAATGCCATTGCTTTATTCTGTAACTTATTGATTCACTTTGATTGAGTCTGTAAAACTGGATTATGAATTCTATTTTCGTTCAGTTCTTTTTGTTTTTCTTGCTACTGCTAGTTTTCATCTAACATTTTATATTGTAGCCTCAATAAAAATAATTAAATAAAAATACTTCATAACTCAGGGTTTCATTAAACATTGGTAAAGTTCAGGTAAATTCACTCCTAACTATGAGTTTTTCTTTGTGTCCAGTTCCATAATCAAAATATTAAAGGAGCATAATCGCCTTTACAACCATAACTCTGTTGGTAATATTTAAGAGCCTGTAATGTCCGTAAGGATCAGTCACCCTGATGAACATTTGTGATTCACACTGTATGCTCTATAGTGAATGAAGAGGTTGATTTCTTAATAATGTTATTAAGGACTCTATTCTGGACTCTGGCCAAAAACTGGCATGGTATCTGCATCTGGTGTGTGATGTGGTTTCTGACTGGGGTGACTACACGGCCCCACCCTGACCAGTCAGTTGCAACAAGCCCAGCATTTGTACTCACTCATCAGAGCAGCTTTCTGTGTTGGTGACACCTGAGGAAACCGTCTACAACCCAGATACTTTCAAGAACTCCTGGTAGACTGATACTCCCTGACTTTCCGCATATGTCCTGCCATACGCTCAGAGAGGAGTTATGCCATCCTCACACCAGCTGTGTATCACGTGAAAGAGGACAGCCTATTTCCTGGAATGTTTCTCAGTTACATGGTTTCTCTATCAGAAGTTGTGCTACGTGAGCGATCACACTCTTAGGCAAAGAAATCTACCAGTGACCCACCAGAACTTTCGAAATCTCCTCTCTTCTCAGTGATAAACTCATGGTAGATCGGGTTGCTTCTTTTTCTTTCCTAAATTTATCTCCTTAAGAAGAAATCCATGGTTTCCTAAAGTTTATTTCTTAAAAGTCATTACTACATTTTAATCCAAGAATCTATAGAGCTTTCAGGTTTTTTCTTTTGGTATCATCATCTTGATAATTTTTTTTTAAACTTAAGATCAGTAGCTTGAAATAGATGAGAATCAAATAATTTGCTTTTTGCTCTTTAACAATTATTAAGACTTTCAGATGGAATTGTTAGTATTTCTGCCAAATTATGTCATTCATGTCATCAATGCAAGCAAAGTATTTTATATCATAAAATTTTCTAAATTTCAAGAAATATGAATAGACATGAATTCTAGTCAGTAGTATCACCAGTAATTTAAATACATCTCAGAGTATCCAGAAGTCGAGTATCCAGAATTTCATTTAATTAGAGATCAAAGTAAACCACGACATCTATCTCTTTGACTCAGTTTATGCTTTGGTATTCTTCTGGTTGGTTTGTTTTGAAGTGGGAATATTGGCATTTTTTATTACATTTGCTGCAATTGATAAAACTTATTCTTGGCAATTTTGTAGGGGTTATAACTTACATGAAACCAAAAAATACAAAAAAAAAAAAAGCTGTCTGGAGAGTCAGCTTATTTATTTATGTTTCTGAAACACTCTAAGATAATCGGAAATTAAGCATTTATTTATAGTCAATGATTTTAGGGAATGGTAGCAAAGAAATAATGAAAGAAGATTTCAACATAAGAACTGAAGAATAAAAGGTAATTCAATGAGGAAGAATTTCAGAGAAAAAGTCGAAGAAAATCATGAAAAACAATAGCGCTCTGGAACAATCAACCCAGAGAAAAGATCTCAGATGGACAAAAACTAAGCGCGCACAATGCTTTTACATTGCATTCCCTTCATTATAATGACAATGAATAAGTCGAACTGTCTCATTATTTCATCATCTTGCTTTGTTTCAACTGTCAGTTATGAAAAATTACTGAGAACAAAATTTCAAAAAGAAAGAAAACTTTGAACAGTATGAACACACCATGAGTGCTAACTCCAGGAGAGCTGGTTTTTCAAGAATCATGCCAGAAATTAAATAATGATGAAGCAGTTAGAAACATACGTGTCCTTTTGAGGTTCCCACACTCTCCTACAGAGGGGAAACAAAGTAGATGCCTGTGGTTCTACCTATTCTGAGCATGGGACTTTAGAGAGGAGAGTTTACCGGCTTTTTAGCGTTCAATGGTAGCATATATGGGTTCATTGTCACTAAAGTCCTCAAATTACTGGCTCATTTTTGGCTGTTACTGTCAATCTATAATCTTGCATCCTGTAATGTTTTATCAATCTATATTTAGAATTTATGTAATTTTATGCTTCCAAATATCTAAGCTAAGGTAGGCACCATGGTCTGTTCTCAAAGATGGAAGATATAAATTCAAGTCCTGACTCCTCTAGTTACTAATCATTGATTTTAGCTAACTCTCAACTTCACCAGGCTTCAGTTTTGAAATGTGTACAATGGCAGTATCACCCCCCCCCCCTTATTTTTCCCACAGTATAATTGTGAGGATGGAATAAATATATGTAAAAAAGTTTTGTAACTGCTGACGTAGTAAACTAATTAGGAGTTCTTCTGACAGATGTAGCAGATAGGATTTCACTTCTATCTCTTTGGTTTAAAAGACTTGGGGCACCTGGGTGGCCCAGTGGGTTAAAGCCTCTGCCTTCGGCTCAGGTCATGATCCCAGGGTCCTGGGATTGAGCCCTGCATGTCTGTTCCATGGGGAGCCTGCTTCCCTCTCTCTCTCTCTCTGCCTGCCTCTTTGCCTACCTGTGATCTCGGTCTGTCAAATAAATAAATAAAATCTTAAAAAATATAAAATAAAAGACTTTTTATAGTTATATATTTGAGACCAAAATGCTAGGTTTGTTTATTTATTTATTTATTTATTTATGAGACAGGACACATATGAGAGCATGTGCAGGAGAGGGGCTGAGAGAAAGGGAGAGAGAGAATTCTCAAGCAGACTTCCCACTGATGTGGGGATCAGTCCCAGGACCTTGAGATCATGACCTGAGCTAAAATCAAGAGTCAGCCACTTAAGAGCCACCCAGCTGTCCACAAGCTCTTTTTAATATCCCTGCTCTTAGGGTGGTATTATCCCAGTTTAAGAATCAGGTAGTCAGAAGATTAAGTTCTAGAAAACCAATGCTATACTTAATTGGCATAGTGACATAATCCTTGGCATGAAACAACGTTATCATCTACACTCAAAATAAGTGGAGATATATGTATATATATATATATGCGTGTGTGTGTGTGTGTGTGTGTGTGTGTGTGTGTATTGCATTTGGAAAAGTTTAAACACATTGGGACAGAAGACTCAGCTACTAGATCTGGATCACAAAGGGACTACAATTATCGCATTATGTTCATTTTACTCTGACTTCTTCATACAATATACAATATTGTATATGTGTGTGTATATATATATACACACACTCATATGTATTTCATTCAAGGAAGTAGTCTGAAGCCTTTTTTGAGATGTCTAATAAATGCAGAAAATTATTAATAAATAACTGTTCCTGGTTTTAGTGAGTATAGTTCTAATGTATTTTCTAAATAAAACAGCCTTAAATCGAGTAATGATCATGATTAGACCTACCTTTCTGAATAATCATTTGCCATATTATTCTTGAAAAAATCTATACAGTATTATATGTTATATGCAGAAGGCAGAGTAAAATGAACATAATGTGATAATTGTAGCCCCTTTTAATCCAGATATAGTAGCTGAGTCTACTGTCCCAATGTGTTTAAACTTTTCCAAATGCAATGCTGTTGATTACCATTTGGTTAAAAATAGTAAGAAAATGTAAGTTACTGGGGCGCCAGAGTGGCTCAGTAGGTTAAGTGTCTGCCTTTGGCTTAGGTCATGATCTCAGAGTCCTGGAATAGAGCCCCACATTGGGCTCTCCACTCAGTGGGGAGCCTGCTTCTCCCTTGCCCTCTGCCTGCAGTTCTGCCTGTTTGTGTGCACTCTCTCTGCCAAATAAATAAATAAATAAACAAACTCTTAAAAAAATAAAGACTCATTAAAAAAAGAAAATGTAACTTAACTGCTATTTAGGATCCTTGACATCGAGTAAATGTTTATACACACACACACACACACACACACACACACATCTGTATAGCAGCAGAACAGAACTAACTCCGTTTTAAAACTTAAATGATCAAACCTTGTTATAGAAGGTAAGACATTTTTACTCCAGCAGCGTGGAGTTCAGTGTAAGAACTTTCAGGGAACAAGAGCTGCTGCTTCTCTGGAAGTTGTCAGAGACAGGCATGAGGCTGCTGACATCCCTTTCTATCTTCCTTGGTTTCCATCTGCCCTTTTGAGGAAAGTTCGAGAAGGCCTCAGGGATCTGTTTGTTCCAAGTGTACCCTAGAGGGTGGAATCTGTTGAGTTTCAGTCTTCAGCCACAAGGAGTCAGCTAGTCAGCCCTATAAATAAAAATAATCATGCCATTACGTTCTACCAGCCCACCTAGGCAGATGCTCAGCAAGATGTATGTTTCAGAGTTTCATAGTCATGGGTAGATTAAAAAACACCGACTGCAGCTGTCCTTTATATCATCAGTAACCCAGAGCATTAAAAAAAACAAAGAGGATTAATTCAGATTTATAATGATAGATTAAATTTCCTCCTTACTCATTCAATTTCAAATATCTTTGTACTGGCCCCATGTGAAGTATTTATTTACTCACCAACCTATTCAAGTCAGACAGGTATTAACAGTGCTTCTTTTATCTTTTATTTTCTTTGTTAGCTTCACCCTCAGTGTGTTCCTCTCCACCCTCCCCTACCTCCTAGTGCTGGGGTTTTTTGTTTGTCTTTATATACCTAAATATCTATTTTCCCTTGCAATGAAATTATTTTTTTTTTTTTTTAAGACTTTATTTATTTATTCAAGAGAGAGGAAGAGCAGGGGGAGGGACTGAGGGACAGAGGGAGATGTAGCAGCAGATTCCCCAACAAGCAAGGAAACTAAAGCGATACAGGGCTTGATCCCAGGACCCTGGGATCATGACCTGAGCTGAAGGCAGATGCTTAACCCACTGAGCCACTAGGCGCCCCTCGCGATGAAATCATTCTAACTCCTATTCTGATCACTAGAAACTGTGTTAGCTAACAGCAGGTCTCCAGTGGGTTATTAAACAAGAAAGCCAGTCTTCCTTACTGTCATCATATCACTGATACGGAAGGATTTCATTTTAAGATGAGAAAGGGAGACACATGTTAGAATGCAGAAACTGAAACTAGAATTGATTTCAAGGGACCAACTTTCCATATCTGTTGTTCAGTCATAGAACTGCCATTGTATTATGTTGCAGACAGTACTGGCTCACCTTTATCCTGTATAAGCACTCCCAGGAGATCTCCTCTGAGCTACTGCCGAGAACATTATCAGCTTCCCAATCATGGAGAGTAAGCCAGATTTTCCTAACTACTTACTACTAAAGAATTCTTTGGACAAATGAATTCATTCTAATATAGAGGCAACTCATGGGTCATTACTCATTTAAGAAGTATTTATTAAGTGCCTACTATGTGCCAAGCATTGTGCTAATAAATGAAGCTAGTAAGAAATAAATCAAGGACTTAATGTCTGTTGGGGGAGATTGATATCAAACATGTAATTACATAGATAACCACACAAGTAACTATATATTCACATCAAATTCATTAAAAAGAAATTCAGAGGTTCCTTAAGAAATTAAAAATAGAGCTTCCTTATGATCCTGCAATTGCACTACTGGGTATTTACCCCAAAGATACTGATGTAGTGAAAAGAAGGGCCATCTGTACCCCAATGTTCATAGCAGCAATGGCCACAGTCGCCAAACTGTGGAAAGAACCAAGATGCCCTTCAATGGATGAATGGATAAAGAAGATGTGGTCCATATATACAATGAAGTATTATTCCTCCATCAGAAAAAATGAAGACCCAACTTTTGTATCAATATGGACAGGACTACAGGAGATTATGCTGAGTGAAGTAAGTTAAGCAGAGAGAGTCAGTTATCAGATGGTTTCACTTATTTGTGGAGCATAAGGAATAACATGGAGGACATGGGGAGATGGAGAGAAGAAGTGAGTTGGGGGAAATTGGAGGGGGAGACAAACCATGAGATACTGTGGACTCTGAGAAACAAACAGGATTTTGGAGGGGAGGGGTGTGGGGGTATGAGCCTGGTGGTGGGTATTAAGGAGGGCACGTATTGCATAGAGCACTGGGTGTGGTGCATAAACAATGACTTCTGGAACACTAAAAAAAAATTAAAAAAAAAATAAAAATTAAAACAAAAACAAAAAACCCCCAAAACATTAAAAAAAAAAAAAGAAGTTCAGTACAGTATTTTGTTTGTTTGTTTGTTTGTTTTTTTGAGAGGGAGAGGGGGGTGGTGGGCAGTGGCAGAGGGAGAGAGAATTCCAAGCAGGCTCCACACCCAGTGCAGAGCCCGACATGGGAATTGATTTCAGGACCCCGAAATCATGATCTGAGCTGAAATCAAGACTTGGACGCTTAACTGACTGAGCCACCCAGGTGGCCCAGTACAATCTTCTTCCTAGGCCTTAATTATAGTTTTCTAATTTTTTCCTTATTTTTTAAAAAATTAAATATATATAAATTTTATTTATTTCATTTTTTCAGTGTTCCAAAATTCAGTGTTTACATACCACACCCAGTGCTCCATGCAATGTTTCCTCCGTAATACCCACCACCAGACTCACCCATCCCCCTACCCCCCGCCCCTCTAAAACCCTCAGTTCATTTCTCAGAGTCCACAGTCTCTGTGTGTATAACAATGAATTCAAACATCTGCTTTATTTTGAGCCTAGTTCTATGTGGTAGGTGGATATGCATTTGTAGTCCTAAACTATTATCACTTAATTCACTTTTCCTTTAGAAAAAATAATGTCTGAAATTCTGTGAGCCTCATCTCATTGTTATAAGCAGAAAAACGGAGATGGTCATGATTTCCAGCAGGATTTTTTTTAAGGTTTAAATTAAAGGGGTCTTAAAAGGGCAGTGGATGCTCTAAAGAAGTTTCCAAGATTATGGAACTGCTAAGTACTAATATAAACAAAAATGTGATTGGTTACTCCAAGGACTGAATTAGAAAGTTAAGGAGTATATCGTGCACTTGTATATTAGTATATTATATAGTATAATGTACAGTATATTGCAGCTGGACTTGAAAGAATATAGATACATATGTGGTGGGGAAGAGGAAGCATCTTTACTAGGAACATGATGAGCAAATATGCCCAATGGGGACTCGAGATTATTTGAAAAATGGTAGGGAATCCGGTCTTGTCAGGATCAGGATGCATGTGGTCCTGAGGACGCAGAATGGGTGAGGAAGAGGCAAATCCTCAGAATCTTAGCTCTTAACTATGGGATGAGAAAAACAAAATAAAATAAAACAACAAAAATAATATTTAATCATTGCATTAGTTTCCTGTTTTAGGTCTTTTTGTCAGGTCAGGCAACAGATGAAACTCTTATTTTTTTACTTTCTAAAAATGCGTTCTGTGTTTTTCCTCAGAAAGGGCAGTGAGGGAAAGAGTTTCTTCCCGAAACTGCAAAATTTGAAGGTTAGGTCAGAATCAGGACAATAGGCTTTGAATGAACAGAGAGGTTGCTTAAGAGGGTCAATTAGAAATAGGAATGATTTCATTATTTCACTTTATGTATACATGTATGTATGTATGTCTGTATGTCTGTATATAACATATATATATATACATATTCTTGACATATATATATTTATATACCTACCTTCACCAGTTTTCTTCTATAGACTTCTACCTAAAGCCATCATTTTCCTTTATAAGTGAAATCACCATTTATGAATATGTGTGAAAGAGGGTCATTACTTTAGGCATCAACAGAACAACATGAGAAGGTCAACCATTGAGAGAGAAAGAAAGTTTTAAGATAAGGGATGTTGGTTAATAATCTCAGTGCTGATCTCCATATAAAGATTACTTTCTTTTTTAACAGAAGAATATTTAATATCTTAAAACAAAATAAATATTTTGAGTTAGATTTTGTTTTTCTTTTAAAGGAGGTCTAAATGTAATATTGCACAGGAAGCTTCCAAGGCTTTGGGCAATTGTTTTCTAGTTCCCAGAACCTGGATCAAACCTTCTTCTGGAGCTATCAATGACATATATATTATTTAGAGTTATAACTACAAAATGACTTGAATCGGTACCTTTGGTAAATACACTATTTTTTTTTTAAAGCATTTCTTTTTAAGTAAACTCTACACCCAATGTGGGGCTCCAACTTAGAGCAAGAGTTGCAGGCTCTACTGACTGAGCCAATTACACGCCCCTGGTAAATGCACCATTGACTTAAGTGTGAATTCCAAGAACCCATCTGAACATAAATCCTAGATTCCAAATGAAAAGTGGTGGTTTTCCTAAGTATAATATGATGGACATTCTATGTGTCTGTTATTAGGATGGATTGTTCAGATTTGGGATATATTATAAACCTTACATGAATACTTCTCCCCTCTGACTACAAATGGACCAGCAAGCTAAGCAGAGACTAAAGGCATTACAGACCAGCCATGAAACAAAAACATGCTTTTAATAATCTCTAATTATCTCAAATTTGGTAGCTTTGAGGGCTCTCCACCTGAATGTGCAGCTGAATGTACATGAAAACTCAGTTTTAACCTTTTAATCTCTGTCTATGCCTATATGATAAGGCATACCTTATTCCAAGTCAGTCAATCTCTAACCCAAAAGCTGGGTTATGTTAGACCGAGCTGAACTAAAAAAGTACACGGCAGTCAACCTGGTAACATGATGGGACTCTGCGAACAGTGCTCTGCTATAAAATGGAAAGGATTGTGATCAGAGTAACAAACTCTAAGAACAACAAAAGGATCAGGTCAGTGCTTGTGCAGGGATACGAACCGTATTTGCTCCATCTTCACAATATTTCACTAAGCCAAAAAATAAAGGAGTGAGATTCTATGACAATTGTAAAAAGAAAAAGAAAAAAAAAAGGCCTTCATTATATAAGTTTTCAAATTTTGTCATATTATAGCTGTTCGTGACAACTGGGTACAGAACCACTTTTGCAAAAATATCAAATGCATATACATTAAACCAATTAACCTGGATGCTCAAATAATGAGATGATATTTATACTGTAAGTGGGATTTGATTTTTTTTTTTTTCAGATTAAGTCAGTACCAGAAGAAGAATTTGTTCTGTGCTCTGATGGGAGCAATGTAGAAAAAGTTTACTTATTTTAAAATTCCCAATTATCCACAAATCACTATAGAGACTTCAGAAGACTTTTTCTCAGCTATACTAAGGGGAAAATAAAGGCAATTAAGTTTGGACTGAAGCTTACAGATTTTAAGCCTTTCCACACAATAAAAGAAGTACTGAGGACGAGACAGTGGGTTCCAATGCTGAAAGAACGTTGTGGACATTTGTTATTTTGTCTAAGAAGTGTTCCTCCTCATGTTAAGAACAGCTGTATCTTCTTTTGTTTTTTGTTTGTTTTTTTTTTTTAAAGATTTTATTTATTTATTTGACAGAGAGAGATCACAAGTAGGCAGAAAGGCAGGCAGAGAGAGAGAGAGAGAGGAGGAAGCAGGCTCCCTGCTGAGCAGAGAGCCTGATGCGGGACTCGATCCCAGGACCCTGAGATCATGACCTGAGCCGAAGGCAGCGGCTTAACCCACTGAGCCACCCAGGCGCCCCAGCTGTATCTTCTTTTGGATAAAACCAACCAACAAGCACTAGCAGGGCTTTCCAGTCACAGTACATCAGCTCTCTGTCCACAGCGGGCAATTTACATATAGGCTACTCATCCAAGTTACGCCAATCAGAACACTTTTCCAGGATTTTCCTTCCTAAACAGGAGAAGAAACAATGCTTCTCTGGCATTCAGAAGTGTGAACAACAAAAGTGTTGGCTGTCAAGTTTCCTTCTGTTAGGAGAAGAGCTACTCTGATTAATACAGATATAAGAGAAAGAAAGAAACTTCTAATTGCATCCTAATTCCTACTTCTAAGAGTCTGAGGGCCAGATCTATGAATGAGTTGCCAAGACCCCCTAGTATCTTTCTCGTACACATTCCTCTTTCTGACTAACCTTGCCGGGGGTTCAGCTTCTAAGCTAACAATCCTAACTAATCCCAAAACACAAATTGACAATATTAGTTATATTAAGGTGAGGTTATTATATATTAAGAATTGTTATTCATATTTAAGGAGAGGTTCATTAAATAGTAAAATGATACAAGCTAGCTGAAAAGTGTCCCTTGCTCCTAATGTTATTTTCCCTTGTGGGTTGCTAAGGATCCCACAGTGCTTACCTTGCTAAGATCTTCCCTCTGTGTCTCGAACCCTCCTCCCTACTAAAGCCTACGTGCCATTACTGCAAGAGCTCAATACGTATTAGTAATTCCTTATTCCTATCTCTCTGGCCCTTTACACGGGATTGGAACAGTCTGGCCTCTTGCCCCTCTGCTATGAAGAACTGCTACAGCTGGCTTTCATTGATTTGTCTTCCGATCCCTTCTCTTGTAATTGCTCCTCCTTAAAGATTTTTGATTGAGAGCAAGTGAGCAGGGGAAGGGACAGACGGAGAGGGAGAAGCAGACTCCCTACCGAGAAAGGAGCCTGATGTGGTTCTTGAACCAAGGGCTCTGGGATCACGACTTGAGCTGAAGGGACACGATGCTTAACTGACTGAGCCACAAGGGGCAGAGAATTGAATTTTGATGCCTTCATAGATTAACTATTATTGCCTTAGGTTATCAAACTTCTCGTTTTTTTTTTTTTTTTTTTTTTTTTTTTGCTTGTTCGTCTATGGAAGATATTGGCTATGCTTAAAAGAGTATAATCTGCTGACTGAAATCACCTTATGAGGTCAAAGTACAATGTCAAAATCTGCACTATTTGTAAGTAGACTATTCAGAAATTCCACACAGCAAAGAACAGTAAGCGCCCTTCCCAGGACAGATTCTCTAACATAGGGCAACTTGTGTGTTTAGCTTTAAGTCCTGTGAGGGTGGTAAATTTTGGTGGTGTTTTTAACCAAATTCCCCATGCCTGAAAGAGCAGCTAATACATGTGATAGCTAACTTTTTTTTTTTTTTTTTTTGAGACCTAACCTGTGACTGGTTAGATTTGAATCATTTTGCCAAATAACTGAGTATATGTTTTAAATTTTGTGTGTGTACTCCTAAAATGCGCAAAGCCCTCTGGACAATTATGGTATGAGTCAGAATTCATCTTGAAGAAACTTAGTCTAGGAGAGGAGAGAGATGATATTAAAAACAGGCATACTAAAAATTCAAATGAAATGATTCTGTATTCAAGATCCAGCCAACGTACTACTGTTTGCTTTCCAGAGAAGCTACCACTCCTTTCTACAGAGACTTAAAGTTTCGCTGTAGAGGACTGGCTGTTAAGTTGGGTCTGAAAATCTGACTAGGATTCCAACAGAGAGAAGCTCCAAGCCAGAGAATGACTAGCCCCCCACATCAGTCTTAATGTCTTTTCTAAGTCTCTACGAAGCCAGCAGAAATAAAACATAATGTGTTCAGATAGCTGAGATTACTTTACTGTACTTCATGAAGCACTTTGGTTTCTTTAAGACATAAGTGCTTTAAGCTGTTTGGAGTGCCCTCCCAAGGGGAAAAATGTGACTTTTCTACCACTTCTCCTTGAAGAGACATGAGTCATTTGAAAAAAAAAAAAAAATTTTTTTTTTTAAGAGTTCAGGTTTCCGTTTTAAGCCTCTGCCACATTACCACTGAACTACCTATTAGTGAAAAATACAGTTATTCCAAGCAAAGGAATGATATTAGCTTGATATTACTTACCTTCTGACAGGACTATGTTCTCCCCTGACAAATCTCCCTCCCCTTCTTCAACACTTTGGGGAAAATTTTAAAGTCGTGACTCATCAAACCGCAGTTACACATGCTGAACTTTGGTAACTCCTTCAGCAAAACAGGTTTGTTCACAAAATGGACTCCTCACTCATTTTCTAAGAAAGTCTCTCTTAGGGTAGTGACATTCGCCACACAACAGCTCCCTTCAAAGCAGTACTTATTTTCACAAAACCCCATCTATAGAGTTAAAAAAAAAAAATCTCATGGTGATATGAAACTCAGTACACTCAAGCTACATGTAACTTAGATGTTTTGGTGTAAAGGAAGTTGAGGAGATACTAAATTTTAAGAAGTCCATGAGGCAGTTTTTCTGATCTTCATTTCATTTCCATATTGCAAATATCAAGTGCTGTAAAGAGTATTTGCCTAACCCATCATTTCTAATCCTGGTGAGTTTTTTTGTGCTCTCTCTCCACCCAACTAAGCCCTTATTCTCTTGACACTTAGAGTACTTTAAACAAATTTACCTGTGTTCACAGCAAATATGCCTCAGCCCCAGGCAGCTGACTTCTTGTTCACCCAGATGGAAATTAAACCTCAATGTGCATATTGCAAGCACCTGCCACAGCCTCTTAAAAATGCAAGACCTTAACCAGGCAACAGGGATATAGTTTCAGAGAGGAAGAAGAACTACATTGGTGCCCTTCATCGGAAGGGTAAGGATCTTTAATTCTCTCAGATTGTGCACTGTACACTCATTAGCTGCATTTAAATTTCTTGGGGTTCTTCTGAATCTGGCTATCACATGAGGAATTTAGAATTGTTTTTTTTCACATTTTGCTTATTTTTAGTCTTTCCAAAAGACTCCTGGTTATGTAGCAGATTTAGGGAAAATGTTAGAATTTGCATGTTTGGCTTTGAGCTTAAAGATGTGATCTTGGTTATAAAATGTGTGCAGCGTTTCCCCCCCTTTTAGCTTATATTTTGATGCTTATTTTATGACAGTTTCATGATCTTCCATATTTACATGGATGTATAAAAAATATAAAATATCTAAAAAAATTCAAAGATGGTTTTTATATACTAGCTAGCTACACAGAAGTCACTTCCCATAGTTTTTTTTATTTTTCTTTTTTACAATTATGGCATTGCAAGACATCTCAAATCATTCCATAATGAAAATTGGTCTTAAATTCCATGCCATTATTATGCATGGAGAAAAAAGGTGGTGTGTTGTTGTAAAACCCAAGCATTATCTGTTACCATTAAACTAAGTTACATCTGTCTTGCAATAAGGAAGTGAAAGAGGTTGTTTAGGACTTTGTCAAAATTAGAGATAGCCATTTACTGTGGACAAAATATTTTTAATTTTTATAATATCAATACTTCAAGACACCAGGAGATAAAGATCAGTCAAAAGTTTATCTTACTGTCCAGCTATTTGTTTGATCTAAAAGAGTACAAACAAAATTTATCTTCACTTTTCATCAGTGAGATAAATTTCTTTTCAACTGTAAGAAGTTTCTGGACCTCACATTCTTGGGGATGCACACTAAAGGATTTGTTGATCTTTAGCTATAATTCTATAGGCATGACGAGGCAATGGCGTCATGAGGGAGGCATTCTGACCCATCCGTTGTCTTCCTTAAGACCACAGGACTCTCTAGTCTCAACTCTGCTACATCAAGGAGGGAGGGTCACTGGAAAGGATTAAGTAAGAGGCAAGTAGCAATATTTTCCAAACAAAGAGAAATTTCTCACAGAAATCCATTAAACATTACATTTTATCTCCATTATAATATATGTATAATTTATCTCTGGACACTGGGCTCATAGATTTAGCAGGAATTACAAAAAACAATACCGAACACTCACAATTTGCTAATTCACTGAATTTTCTACAAGGAAAAAAATTATTAATCATATGCTAGTGGGGCTTTAAGTCTATATGAGGGCATTTAATCAAGCAGGTACTTGGTTAAGTGAGTCTGTAATAGAAATTTATAGACTTAACAGAAATTTAATTTCTCACAGTTTTGGAGGCTAGAAGTTCGAAGATCAAGGTATTGGCAGGGTTGGTTTTTTCTGAGGGCCGTGAGGCATGGACTTGTTCCAAAATGCTCTTTCTTTGTAGATGGCTGTCCTCTCCCTGTGTCTTTGTATTGTCTTCCCTTTGAACATAGGTGAGGTTTCTTGCCACTACTTCTCTGTCGCTGCCCCTCAGCAGGACTACATTTGTTCTACCCAAGGACTCAGTGTTCCTCTTTTTTCTCCCATCAAATGATCAAAAAAGGAGACTATGAGGAGTTTCTCTGTGGAAGAGATATCCCTCATCCCAAAGGGCAGTAACTCTTGTTCCGTACCAGAGCTCTGTCTCCGCAAAAGCTTCTGGAAGCTTGTTCTTTCAGTATCCTGTTTCCCCTGTTACTTCAATTCTCTTCCTTTAATGATTTTATAGATTTTCAATTAAAAATACATTACGATTTTCTAATTCTACATCACAATTAAGATCTTGTCGCTCCCCATTTTCCCACATGTTATGCAAGTATATGCAAATATCTAAGAGTTGCCTACACTTTCCCCCACATTCTTAGCTCCTAGGTTCTTCTCAAGCCACTTTCTCTCCAAGATGCTTCCAAAACTCTTATCCATATAATGTCATGTTTAGAGAAATTCGAGATTTACAGAATAATGGAAAGTACAGAGAGTTCTATTCCCTCTACCACTGGCCTTGGTGTCCTCTATTATTTTACTTTTTTAGAAGTTTTAAAAATTTATTTATTAGAGAGAGTGAGCATACACACAAGCCAGGGGAGGGGCAGAGGGAGAGGGAGGAGCAGGCTCCCAGCTGAGAGGGGAGCCCAGTGCAGGGCTCGATCCCAGAGCCTCGGGAGCATGACCTGAGCTGAAGGTGGATGCTTAACTGGCTGAGCCACCTAGGTGCCCCTCAGTGTCCTCTACTATGAATATCTTGTGTTTGTCTGGTGCATTTGTTATAACTGGTGAACCAATATTGATACATTATTATTGACTAATGCCCTACTTTTACATTAGGGTTTACTTTCCATGCTGTATAGTTCTGTAGATTTTGCTAATAATGTCATATAATAATAATGTCATGCATGCAACATTACAGTATCACACAAAAGAATTTCCCTGCCCTAAAAATCCACTTACTCCTTCCCTCTCCCCTTCTCCCTACCCCTGGCAGTTATGAGACTCTCTGCTGTCTCTACAGTTTGCGTTTCGAGAAACTCATGTAGTCGGAATCGTATAGTATAGAGCCTTCTCAAACCCCTCATGTCATTTAGCAATATGTATTTAAGATTTTTTCAGGTCTTCTCCAGGATTAACACCTGATTTTATCATTGAGTAAAATTCCATTGTGTGGACATGAAAGGGTTTGTTCATGTGTTCACCTACTGAAAGACATCTCAGTTGCTTCCAGTTTTTGGCATTTGTAAATAAAACCGCTAGAATCATTTTTGTGCAGGTTTCTGTGTGGACATGAATTTCCCAAGTCATTTGAGTACATATCTAGGAGTGCAATTGCTGGGTTATAAAAGATCTTGTTTAATTTTGTAAGAAACTGACAGGCTATCTCCTAAAAAGCTGTGCTGTTTTGTATTTCTAGCAGCAATGAATGAGTGTCTTGTCAGTTGGGCTTCTGAGTTAAGAAGTATCTATTGCTCATACAAATATTATTATGCAATGAGTTCCTACTTTTTTCTTTTGCCACTGAAAGGTTTTGCTCCAAGTGTGTTGACACAGAAGGGAAAATCACTGTGATGGCACAAAATACTAAGAGCTGTAGAAGGATCTGTGTACAAAATGTGTGGTAGTTAAACTGGCGTTAGGAAACCTGAAATTTCCTAACTTTGGCTTTAAATAACTCCATTGCTTTCCTTGAGCCTAGAAAACAGAGTTTGACCTCCTGATCTTAACACACATCTTAATTTTCCTCCTCCAAAACTTCTTGAAAATTTATTGGAATAAAATTAGTTACAACAGCCAATGTGACAGTGTTATACTCTCTCTCTCTTATTTTTTAGGATAAAAAGAGAGGAAGAAGGATTCCATATGCAAAGATAAGACAGATTTCTGCAACATCAAGTCACTAATTCTAGCATGATCCTGTGGACGGAAGTGTCAGAAATGACTCACCAAATCATCTACTGACTTTTCCTCAGTCACACAGGAATAGATACTAAGCCACCACTGAATCTGAGTTTCTGTCTTCTCTAAGATTTCTCAACTACAGAAGAAAATATAGAAAGGCAGAGAGACCCAAGCCTAAGTATGTTAGCTGTTTTTGTTTGGTGGACATTGGAATTAAACAGAAAAAAAATGTAGCATTCATCTAAGTTATAAATAAAATTAGCCTTTACCTCCAAACTCACACCAGGAGCAAAGCAGTAAGCCCAACATAAATGAGTTTTCAGCACCTTTTCTTTTATCCTTAGATCGTACCAGAATACGAAGTTTCAGAAAATCTAGTGAAATGGGAAATGGGACCACCTTGTTCTTTTCCCCAGTGATCTCAACTGCTAACGACCAGCTTAGTAGTGGAAACTGAATTAATGCCCCAACGTCAACCGTTGCTGTGGTCATGCTAACACAAATGTATATGAGCAGATTCAAGTCGACTATCTGCTTTAGAGAAGTCGAAACCCATGTTTCTCCCATGACTAAGAATCTTTCAATTACTCCCTTAGATCAGACCAATTATTTTGTGCATATCATGTGTGTGTAAGTAAATTTATTTAAATTTAAAATATTAAAAAATTGAAGTAGAAAGTTTTGCCTGTTTGTGAACATTGTACAGAGAATGAAAAAAAAGTAATTTCTACAAATCAATAAGGAATAGGTGGATGGTCCATTAGAAGAATGGGCCAAAAACTTGAACGGGCAGTCCAAAAAAAGAATATCCAATAACCAACATATTAGTTGGTTATTGGATACATATAAGTTGGTTATTGGATATATATATATATATATATATAACATATAACCAATATATATAACATATAACCAACATTAAAAAATGTTCAATTTCATTAGTCATGGAGAATGGTAAATTAAAACTCTAAAGTAATACTACTTCATAACACCAGAGTTGCTGAAATGAACAAAGACAATGTCGAATACTGAGAAGGCTAAAGAACAACTAGATTTCTCCTTTACTGCTGTGTTGGTACGTTGGCACAACTTTGGGAAACTATGTGGCAGTCCTGACTAACGCTAAATGTATGCATATCCTATGAAACTAGCAAAAGGATCAGAAGATACACACAAAATACTTACAGCCACATGTTTGTAGTAGCCAGAAATTAGAAACATCCAATATTTGACTAGAAAAAAAGATTAAAAAATCGTGATATAGTTATACAACAGGATACCATAGGACAATGAAAATAATGAAAAGCCATATACACACATATATATGTATATGTATATATACATAGATATATATACATGTACAAACAATAATGATATCTGCCATAACATGGTTGGATCTCACAAACAGGACCTTGGACGAAACATTCGACACAATGTCCGATTACTTTAAACATACAATTTTGAAATTTTTAAGCATACAGAAAGTAACAAAGTAACCGCCTTTGTATCCAACACTTAAGTTTAACAAATGCTACTTATTTCAGAATGCTTTAAAAAAAAAAGAGAGAGAGAGCGATGTATGTATGGTGAACAAAATGGTGAACAAACCCTTACTCTTTGGCTTTCACCTTCCTTTCTCCTCGGGGTTAACCTGTACCCAGAGTCTGTAATTGTCCTTCTCAATCACGCTATTGTAATGTCTCATATGTGAGCATTTCTAAAATATATACTATTGTTTTGATGTTTAAATCATTTTCTTCAGAGGATACTGCTCTTTTTGATTAACATTACATTTTTAGCATGGATTCAAGTTTATTAACCTAGTTTGTTCCTCTTATATCATTTTTTGGGATAATTTCTCTACTGATAGATAACTGGGTTGTTTTCATTTTTTGGATAATACAAGTGATATTTCAATCTTCATATGTATACATAGCACCTTATGATATAATTGTATTCTCTCGATTATATAACTAGGAAGACACATATTTTCTACTTTTTTGGGGTATGTGTACTTCACTCCTCATCTTCAATCTTTTTCAAGCTTTTTAAAACACAACATAACATTCAGTCGGAATACATTTACATCTTTACATCGGGCACTCATAAATATATATACATATCACCATAAGCTAAGTGTTCATAAAATAGTATTTACTTTATAATATATGGCACACTCTGATAGTTTCCATGATTTTCCTTTTCGTCTAGTTTCTCCTATTTTTTTTTTTTTTTAAATCTTGGTCAGTCAGTACTAGTAAATCGACTTCGTACTCTACTAATGATTTTGACCTAAACATTGAAACACACTGCTACAGATGTGCCTGGATATCCAAAACCCAAAAAATTGTCTTGCTGGGACCTGACCTACTGAGAAACTTTTTTTTTCTTTCCAAAGTCCATCGGGATAAGGAAATTCCAATCTCAGGAATTCCAATCATGGTTTACTTTGGGGGGGGAGGCAGGGTGATTCCTTTCATTTTTTCTTGCTGAATCCTTAGCAAGATAAACTTATCAAATATTAATCCATCACATTCTCAGCCTCCCACACTGATGTTAAGAAAACAAAGTTCCCTCCACTTGTTCTATACAGCTAACTTTGTCTGTTTTTCCTTAAGTGAGGTCCAATAAAGATGCACTCATATGAACTTCACTATCCATGTGACGACCTCATTACCTTGAGCAGGTAAAATTTAAAAAGTGTATATATTTTTTCTGTTGGGAATAACTGAGTATTAACCATCGTCATCACCCTAGTAACTCAGTCTGTGTGTGCACGTATGATAATTGACTATTGACATATCCAGAGGTAAAGGGAAAACCCATTTAGAACATTTTAAATGCCAACTAAAGCAATGTTTCCATGGACTGTGGACAGCAGGAGTGAAGAAGTCTGGATGTGGATAAAGTTTGGGATGAGTGAAATGCTGTTCTTGGTGATTCTGAATATATGTCTTTCTCCATACGAGAAGTAATGCATCCAACAGAGCCTAACATAAAGGGGTGCGAGGAAATCCCTTAGTAAACCAGATCTTTTGCTGGATGGAGTCTTAGGCATATACTTTTGCTCTGTTAACACATAATGTGTGTGAGAGACACCGTATGTTGTCTCATTGTTTTGCTTCCTCTTCCCTATCAGGCCTACACTAAAGGAGTAAAAATAAATAGGCTTTGAAAATGTAACACATAGTGGTTGCTTTCTGCGATCTTTTTTTCTCTTTTCTTCTCTTCCTTTACTTTTTGGTGTCTCTCTCAGTAAAGTGAGCTGGAGCTGGTGACTCATCTTATAAAAGCAGCAGGAGTAGTGAGTCATGTCTCCAAGGCTGCAGTATGTGGCATTTCAAATGCAGAAAACATTTAACTCCTGATTATCCCTCAGCTGTTAATGATAACATATGCTATGCTTTCTTTTATTTCCACAAATCCACTTGATTGTGTGGGTGGAGGAAGTTTCCAACAGATTACTAACAACAATATTCCTATATGATTACTGACTTTTGTTACTTTTTATATTTGGGAATTTCACTATCTTTTAGAGTTATAGCTGAAAGTTAACTTTGAAAAAAAATTTCTTCTTTTTGTTCTCAATTCTTCCACAAGGGCCACATCTATTGTTGCTATAAAGGTCAGCCAGTACCTTACAAATCCAGGGAGATAAAGCAATTCCTCTGGACTTGTGCTACTGGTAACCACAAAAACAAAACAAAATGAACCTATATGTTCCTCTTACGTTGTTGTATTTTAAAAAAGGCACATAGACTTTTTTCTTCCTTTCACAAGAGTGTCTCTGTTCAGAATTGTTCCAAATCTTCCATTACCAGAGTTAGGACTACAAATATACAAACACAAATTTCATCAGTTATCTTTTCCCCTTTGCACCTGACTAAATAAATGTATTATTAGAAAGCTGGTCTGTGTCTTCTGTCAAAATGTAACGCAATAATATGAAACAACTAATTAGGTAGTAGCTAATTAATTCATTCAACACATACTTACGCTGGGTGCCGAAGATATAAATTGGCATTTTCTCAAATATTTAGATTAGCTGATCATCCTACGTCAGGATATGTTGACTTCATTGCAATTAGCATTGAGAATTTTAAAACTGATAATATTAAGAAAGTATTTTCATTGATTTTTGTAAAGCTTACACACGCACACACACACACGCACACACACTCACACACATATAGTAACATCTATATAATGACCTGAAATGTCTCTGAGGAAAAGAGGGAAAAGAACAAACCACTAAAATGTCCCATAAACGGAACCACACACTATGAAAGAGTTTATACCTCTACATAGTGCAATGGAAATACATAAAATTTTGTTAGGTTTTGTGAAGAATAAAATTGAATCACCTTTGAGGCTACCAAAACAAATTTCCCTTCTTTGTGTCAAGTAGGAAATTTCTTAAGGCACCCGTTTTGTAATAGCTTTATTAATCCTTTCACTTTACAGTTCTAATGCTCTGGTTTATGTTCAACTACTCTAGAATGTCAAGGGTGTATGCATGTCTATCTGTAACACTCATTCTATATAAAGAAATTACTATAAATAGGCCTTCTTCAAAGGCCAATACCTTTTTTGAATGTCATAATGATCATATTTCTAGCATTGATTTTGTTCACAATTTTGGGATGATCTGGAGCTTTATTTCTTTTACATTTCTAATTTATATCTACAAGCTATATGCAAGCACAATAAGTATTAATTTAATTTAATTTTGTTTTGTTTTGTTTTTAAGTAGGCTCTATGCCCAGTGAGGAGCCCAATGGAGAGCTTAAACTCACAATCCTGAGATCAAGAACTGAGCTGAGGTCAAGAATTAGATGCTCAACCAACTGAGCCACCCAGATGCTCCAAGAAATCTTTTATTTTAAGGCAGGAAAATGCTGGTAAAATATAGATAAAATGGGGTTGCCTATGTGGCTCAGTGGGTTAAAGCCTCTGCCTTTGGCTCAGGTCATGATCTCAGGGTCCTGGGATCGAGCCCCGCATCCGGCTCTCTGCTCAGCCAGGAGGCTGCTTCCCTCTCTCTCTCTGCCTGCCTCTCCGCCTACTTGTGATCTCTGTCTGTCAAATAAATAAATAACATCTTTAAAAAATATATGTAAATAAAAGGTAATCAGCACTGCAAGATGTTAAAATTTACAAAAAAAAATATATTATTTCTCAATTGTCACAAGAATTCTACTGTTTAGACAGCCTGGATAATATTACCCCTATTTTACAAAAAGTAGAAACAGATTCAGGGAAATTAACTATGTCCCCAAGATCACATAGTAATAAGTGATGGAGCTGGGGATTCAAGCTGAAAGGGTTTTCTTGGGTTTATATTGAAGTTTATACATTTTTCATTTCACAATCTGTTTAAAGAAGGGTGCCAATCATTGGTAACAGGATTGGGGTAGACAGTCCTGTGTTCTTGAAAACATACTGCATTCTATTTTTTCTGGAAAAAGTAGTGCAAACTAAAGAGGAAAAAGAAAAAAAAATCTGTCCTTCCGTTTTGTTTTTTTTTTTCCCCCTTTGTGCTGTCAGCTAGGAGTTGGTTTAGTGAATAGTTTTGCAAGACTTGTTTCACTTTGTTTCAGAGGAGGCTGAGCCACACATTTCAAACAAAGGGCAACCAATTACTAACTTCTGGTTGCTAGGTGTGGTCCCCTTTCAAACTCCATAAAATCAGAAGCACAAGGCTTCACTTCTAGTAGGAAACATTCACAGTTGAATCTCTCTTCAGTGCTTTGGAAGAAGTTGGGGAAAAAGGGTAAGTCTTAGCTTTCTTTTTAGTTAGTTTTGATTGTTTGGAAAACTTTTTCCATCCTGACGTTACATGTTACTGCTTCTCCAGGGTTTATGGCTGCCTGCATTTCGTTATGTTTTGATAAATCTTTCTGTAAAATCACATTGGGTATTTATATTTTGGAAACCACAAAATCGTAATGTTTCGTTTTACTTAAGAAATACAGCTTTACAAATATGGACCGTTTGCTTAGTACTGGATTATTGTAGTGTTGAGGAGTTAGCATGGAAAAAAAAGGAAAGAATGTGTTTTCCTCCCCCGAGTTATACATTTCCAAGAGCTGTGTGGGTCTTACATGGAAATCATGATGGAGGTTGGATACTTAAGGGCAGTTAGCACAGAAGAGCAGAAGTGCCAGAGGTGGGTTTCAGGAAACGGTTTCAAAATAGCAGGATTTCTTAATTTTCTTTTTTGGTAAGAATCAAACAGACTCTGACCTCAGAGTGATAATCATGCCCTTTGTAATTAACATTTGAAATTACATTATGTTTATTCTTGCAGCATAAATAAACAAGAGGATCCGCTTATTAATCATTTCATTTAAAGAGGGTGTGGCCACATTCTTATTCCTGTAGTCTGTGTCACAGACAGGCTTTTCCAGTGCTGCTCTGAAAACCTAAGGGGAAGGGAAATATTTTCTGGGTGGCATCAGATTAAGTTCTTCCTGTGAATGCCAGCTGGGTCCTCCAAAAATTATTCTGTTTAGTAGTATCTAGATTGTGAATGAGAACTTATGGCCATAAAACTCCCCAGAAAAGGACAAAGCAGATCTAAAGCAGAGTTTTTAACTGCTGTTGGATATATTTGCAGAAGTGAGAGAATTTGAATCATAATATAGCCAGCTAGTGTTCATTACAAGATTTCCTCCGAGACTTTTTCTCTTAGCCCATTTCAAATGTTAAATTAAATGTCCTGAAGTCTGGCTTTTTAAAGCTAGCTTGATTAGGAAAGGTGTGCTTTTTCTTGCCTTGTTTATATCTAAAATTACACATGGACTTTGAAAAAAGAACATTCCCCTCTGCACCCCGGAATGTTATTTTGGTAGCTGGAAGAGAAGGCACATTGTAAGATGATTCAGATGTGGTAAAGTGCTGGTTTCCTGATTCTGAAAGGGCCTCCTCTCCAGAAGTTATGATACCACCCTGGCTTCAGGCCCAACCACAGGAGGTAGCCAGCCAACACCAGACTGATGTGGACAAAACGGTTTATAATAACATTATTCAGAGTTTCATGCTTCTTAAGTACCATCTCAATAAGAAGATCTGCAAAGGTTAATTTCTGTGTATGACCTTAGTTTGCTGAGTTGGTTGTTCTTAATCCTCTCTAGACCCTAGAGTTGTATTTGAAATCAGAGCTAAACAGCTAAACCAATGGAACTATTATTTTTCCGTGATTAAACCCAAAGTGGTTTTTAGAGTAAATGAGTTCATTTTTCTTTAAAATGGGATAAGATTTTATCTGAAAGATCAGAACAGATACAATTTATATAATATCTTCCTTAATTATGCTAATTTTCTTCACCTCCATCCACTTGAGGTGAAATTTAAGTAGACACTTCAGAGATCTCAAGCATTTTAGATACTGTTTGTTCCAACACGCTTACTTTTACAAATGAAGACCCCTGGAGAAGTTTAATGTTTTCTTGAGGCCATACAGTCCGTTAAAGAGAATCGAAATAGGGTTCAGCACTCCTCAATACTTATTTTTATATCCTATAGTTATGGGAAAACATTTGTTAAATGTATAGATATGTTTCCTAAGTAATTAGCACTGGTACACTGCTGATTGATTCAATAACACTTATTACCATAGTGAAATCCAGGGATTGGAGGAACCTAGTGAAGAGTGGGTTAGCTCTGCTCTCATGGTAATCCTAGTGGGGAACACAGATAGGTCAATAGAAGGTAATTATCCAGAATGGTAGGGGCTAGTGCAGTAAAGGAAGAAGCCTTGGGAGAACACAGAAGCTCATCCAGTTGAGTGCTGAACCAAGGGGAGATTGCTGGAGGATGTGAGGACATCTATGCTGAGTCCTTTTAGAAGCAACATTTTGGCATAGGAGAGAGAATATGGAGGAAGAAATGGTATTCCAGATAAAGGAAACACCCTGTCCAAAGACCCAGAAACAAAATATTCATGAGACTACGCTTTGTAAAGTGGTTCTTCATAAGTCATGCTGCTGTATAGTCTAATTCCTTCTCTCACACAGGTAGGTGTGGAAAAGATGTGTGAAATGTACATTCAAGGGAAAAATGGAGTACACGCCAAATCACTGAAAAAAATAAACACCCGAGGGCTAGGGCGAACTCTGCCCCAGTCTCCATGGTTTCGCTCTTAATGAATTTGATTCTCAAGTGTGAGCTATTTAAAAATAACATTGCTGCCACTGTCTTTTGGTCATTAGTTTAAAAGAATATGCAATCAGAAGGCATGGGTTTATGTATGACTTAATGCTTGCCACTTCCGTCTAAAACACTGCCAGGAAATCACACCATTTTTCCCAGGTAGAAAATGGGAAGAAGGGAGTTGTCTGATGCAAGGATTAGTTGCTGTGTAACTGATCATTCCAGATCATACTAGGAAGGCGTGAGAGGCCACAAAACTCAGCTTCTGTCAGATCTTGGAAGTGGTCTTTCATGAGGCCAAGAGAGATAGAAATTGTGATTAACAACAACAAACAAACACTTTTTGTAATCATTTTAATCATTCAGAAGAGCTGCAAGAATATTGCACAGAATTACCATATCCTTTATACCCAGATTCCCCCGTGGCTAATATGCCTCATTTGTTTTAGCCTCTTCCCCCTTCCACCCTCTCAATGTATTTTTTTCTGGAACATTTGAGAGAACATGACAGATATGATGTCCCTATGCCTCTAAATGACTTCTGTCTCTATATAGTAAAAAAACAAGGACACAACAATAGTGCAGTTTTAAAAAATCAGGAAACTAACTTTGATACAAGCCTTAGTTCCTCAAATTTCGAGTTGGTGCAATTACTAATGTACCCATTTCTGGAATGCCTTTATCTTCTAGTTTAGCAAGCATGGATACTGCATTCTGCCTATTATATTTTTATGTGTCTTACCCTCTTTAATTCCTTGCTGAATGAGGAAGATCTCTCTTCTGAAACATAAATATACAAAAAAAGACTCATCTCTAGAAAGTTACACATTTATGCACAGATAAATGAGATCGGTTGGCAGTGCACGTTCACAAACACATTTAGAAGAAACTCTGAAATATTAATGTCCATATAGGTCAACCTATCTATAAATGACCAATTTCATCTTCAAATTAGATGCTGTTAAGATCTGAGATAAACTTGGTTTCAGAGCTCATTAGTAGCCAGATTTTATATATATACATATATATATGTGTGTATATATATATACATAGAGCCAAGGTATATTAATAAAATAAGCTCTTAATTACCTACTATAAACACTGCAACTAAAAAAAAAACAGAAAAAAAGAAGATCTTTTGTGAAGTCATAGAATTATCTAGTTTACTTTTTGAACTGTACAGTTCTATTTTCTAGGTCAAATTATTCTCTGAATAGTAATCGTATCTGATATTTGTATAACATGTAGCAGTCTATAAAGTATGTTTGGATATATTATTTATGTATAGTTAAGCCAAGTGTTATCTTTCTATTATTGAATAGGTTAATGCTGGTTTTTATGCAGAGGGTAATTACTGAAGAGACCGAATGGTTTAGCAATTCAATTTGGCCAAAAAATTTTTTGTTTTTGGGGAGTGTGTGTGCTGAGGTGGGTAGAAACAGAGGTGTATGGGGGCAGACTGGGGGAGGGGCAAAGGGAGAGAGAGAGAGAATCTTTAGCAGGTTCCACACCCAATGTGGAGCCTGATGGGGGCTCCATCCAAACCTTCTGTGGAGATCTCCACAGAAGCAGAAATCAAGAGTTGAAGGCTTAATCGATTAAGCCACCAAGGTGCCCCACTCCCTGCCTTTTTTTTTTTTTTTTTTTTTTTTTTTTGGCCAAAATACTTCTGCTGTGGTATTTGCAAGGCTATGTTGCAACTGTTAAAGATTTCTACTAATATATGCAGTTGGCATTAAGCAATTAACTATTAGTACATGATAAAATCTCTTTCCTTCAGGGCAATTTCTTATATCCTACCACTATTCCTATGTTTTAAAGCTAAGATCTAGGAGCTATTATTTGGCTATATTGAGATTCTATTTTCCTCTCATTGCCTTTCTGAGATGGTCTCTTCAGACTGCTTTTCTTCTCTAGGCCATGATTTTAGACTATCCAAATTGTTTCAGATGACAAGTTCTAGGAACTCAGAAGATATGTTACAAAGCTGTCTCCTCTGTAGACTCTGTTGTGTCATACAAATTATTCAGTCCCCTTATTTTTGTTGTTCTGTGTTATGTAAATAAACTGATGGATTATGTGAGCATTTTTTAGAAGTGAAAAAATGAAGGAGAGGAAAGCTTTCATAAAAATTATTTTGAAGTTGTGAGATTCATGTTTAAAATTATATTTGACAGTATTCTTAGTCTCTGGTCTCTTCTGAAGTTTTTGTTCTGTTAGGTTTTCTAACTGAAAAGAGTGGAAATACGGAATGCTTATTTTGCTGATGGGAAAATACTTTTCTAAGTGACCAATCGCATCAGTCATTTTGAGGCTTCTACTTTACGAAGGTCATAGATGAGATTATAAAAATGGGAATTTCAACTACCAGAAACCTTGCCAGAAATTGCTAGACGTTCTGGATGCGCCAACTAAATAACTGGAAAATGAAACTCCACGTGCCAACAGCAATTGCACCAGATTACGACTGTAATGGGAACTAAAGCCTTGTGCAAAATTGTATATCATGACTTTACCTCAGGAAATAACTTCAAATTTATCAGTTGCGGGGGTGGGGTGGGGAGGAGATTACTTTAAATGAATGCACAATATATTGGTTCTTCTCACAGATGACAGAATAGTAATTTGAACAATCCCCTGATAATTAAGTGGAGATAGTTTCTGCTTTAGATACGATTTCCCTCACGTATTTAATCTCATTACTTGAAACTGAGGTTATTTTTCAGCAGGTGTGGCTGAAATACTTTGTCTGAACATGCTGTTCAGGGATCAGGTTATGAGTCTTACTCCTCATGATTCATTGACCTTCATATCAAGAATTTAAAACTACTGAGATTACCCTTCCAAACTCTTTTCAGATGTATTCACGGTCATAGTCTCTAGAGGGATAAACAAAAGGGTATGGAGAGATACATTGACCTTAAACATGGACTCCTAAAAACACATCCCCAGACAAAAAGGATCACTGGTAGCTTCTTTTGTGGATAAACCAGGGAACACGTTAGGTTTCAAACATGCTTCAGATCTTAAAAATATACATGATCGATTAAATAAAAATGCTGCTGAGCCATGATAGCAATTCAAAAAATTTCAAGATAGAGTTTGCCAAAAGGGGGCATCTATGTTGCAACCTTTACCCTGGTGCTTCCTGTGAGAACAAAGAACCCGTTACAAAATCCGAGTTTTTTTGTGTGTTGGGTGGGAAAATATGAACTAGTATTTAGGACGGCTCAACTAGGAAGCAATGTGAGTATAGCAATTACTCCAAGTACTGAAATAATCTTATATCAAGGAATGGAAAAGGAAACTGAATTATTTGAGGGAGAAATACCATATTCAGATGGTATTTCTGAATCTTTATCAAACTTCTTTAACATTTTGAGTCTGAATCTGAATTTTGAGACAGACAGCAGACTGCCACAGATGGTTTTTACCTCATAAATGTAAAACTTTCTGCTCTTTCTCTAGCCATTACTTTTCTTTAAGCCCTCACCAATCCTACACAGATTCTCTAAAGGTCTACAAGCAGTCTCCAATCTTTCATCCTGCCCATCTCTTAGCCATTCTCTATGATACAGGATAAGTGATCTTTCTGAAATATAAAAGGAATCATGCTGCCGTCTTTTTAGAAATCCATTCATGTTTTCCTAAAGCTTTGGAGATACATTTAGACTTCTTTGATTGGGCTTCTGTCAATATTTCTTGCTTTGGTAGGTTTCTTTCCGTGTCCCAAATATGACAACCTCCTCTCTGTTTTGTTCTCTTTAACTTTTCTGTCAGGTTAATCTTGACTCATTTCAAGAGAGGCTCAGATCAGCCAGCACAGCCTCTTAGCTTTTGTCTTTTCGCACAGGAAGCACACACTTGCTGAGACAAGGATGCTGTTTCAATATTTTCTGGCCCCTCAGTGCTCGGTGGATGGTCTATAAATTTAGATCAGTGAAGTAAATCACCAACCCCTCTCTTCAGCCTCTATGTTTACTATAGAACCATATGACCCCTAAAGGCTAGGACTGAATATGCCAAGAAAGAGCCAAGTGTCTGAGTGGAGGCTATGGGTTTCTGTTCCAGGGCAGGACTCTCCTTGTAAAAAGCTTACTTCTAGCATTTTGTTATGCTCCTAAAGTAATCCATAAGTAAGGTCAAGGCTACTCTGCGTCTTGTGTATGTGAGAGAGTAGGGTGATACAGATATATAGTCAGTTTGTGTTTTGTTATAGCATCTACCTGTTTTCTTTCCAGATCCTTCTTTCAAAATGGCAATGGTATCAGAATTCCTCAAACAGGCCTGGTTTATTGAAAATGAAGAGCAGGAATACATTGTAAGTCAAGTGACCATAAAATAACTTCGTTAAAGATCAGAATAGAAACTAATGAGAATGAGTGGACCTGACTCCATTTCTCTCTCATCCACAGAAAACTGTGAAAGGATCCAAAGGCGGTCCTGGGTCAGCAGTGAGCCCCTATCCTAGCTTCAATCCATCCTCGGATGTTGCTGCCTTGCATAACGCGATAACAGTTAAAGGTAAGTATGTCTTCCCCAAACAGTCCCCTCCTGGACGTTTCACAATGGCCATTTGAATGGCTACCAAAAAAGGGACATATGCGGTAGAAAAAGTATGTTTCATTTTGAAGATAAAAAAGATTTCTTTGTCAAACAAAGATGTATTTCTTTTCTCAGCATTTAGGAAATTTGGCCAAATCAGTACAATCTCTGTTGCAACGACTGATATTTTTACCAGCTCACTGCTAGCAGAAACTCACTGTGGAAATCAACTCTGCTCACATTTAGGGTTTCATTTGGGATCAAACAATGCAGCACAGAGGGCCAGGAACAATTTTCTTTCTTTCTCCTTCAAATGGCTGGAGTGCCATCTGAAATGCTTCCCTTTAATACTGCCTCTATGTCCTTGGGTTCTGTCACTTATGTTTTTTAGTTTTCTAGAACTTCATTTGGACCATCTTGGTAATGAATTATTTTATGTCAGTTATGGATGATGACAAAAATTGCTTTTAAAGCTTCATGGCCTTTTATTTCCAGGTGTGGATGAAGCAACCATCATTGACATTCTAACTAAGAGGAACAATGCACAGCGTCAGCAGATTAAAGCAGCGTATCTCCAGGAAAAAGGAAAGGTAGGCTGGAGTGGGAAACTTCGATATTCAATTTCAATTACATTTATGTCTAAGCATGAATTTTGAAGCTAGTTTTTTCAGTCTCTAACTCTGTGTTCCCTTTACAACTAAGACTAGGATTACAGTATTTACCCATTTAATTGTAATCAATACTAGCAAATTTCTGGTTTCAGACATTAGCTGTCTTGGTTCTTTGCAGATGACTCCTCTAATGGAGACCAGTCTTTAACTTGAATATAACAAATATTAAGAGCACTGTTGGCAATAAGGACTGTGCTCGGACTGACGTGTGTTTTTTGCTGAAACTTAAAACAGCAATTTCATGTCTAAATGTATATCCCTATAATTCTACTTTAAAAGTAAGCTTTGTAATTTTTATACCAAAAATGGGTCATTTTTTTTTTTTTTTAAGGAGTGCAGTTAGAAAATGATCTAAAGCCAATGTCTGATGTGAGCTTATTTGAGCAGTGCAAACTCCACAAAGTCTGGAAAATCACTAATGCATTATTTTTAAGGCATTCTTACTTCTGTTTCTATCCATACACAAACCCCTATGTTTTGAGCTTTGTGATTTCCTCCTCCTGTAAAAGATCAAGGGAAACCTTAAAAAAATCCTTTTCAAGTTAACAATGAAGCCAGTACATTGCATTGTAATCACTCTATAGCTTAAAAAAAAAAAAAATGAAGCTAACATTCTAAATACCATATTTTGTATCTAAAAGTTGGCTGGATTTAGAAATCTTGATCCTAAAGGTTAGGTAACCCTATATGGCTATATCGCCCAGCATGTCTGTTATTAGAAGCCCTGACTCTAATCTTTTTGTTTTAGCCCCTGGATGAAGCTCTGAAGAAAGCCCTTTCTGGTCACCTCGAGGAAGTTGTCTTGGCGCTATTGAAAACTCCAGCCCAGTTTGACGCTGATGAACTTCGTGCTGCCATGAAGGTAAATAATCTGGGTGAAGCAAAATTCCTTTCCTGGGCAGAATGGACAGGTCAAGTCTCCTTATATGTCCTTGTTATATCCTTCTACCTAGTGCTGGCACACCGGTCAGCAGGAATAAAATAAGTGAGTAGCATGAATCACATGTTGATGTCGGCAGCTGTATGACTTGCATTCTCCTCGTGTTGTCTGTCACTGTACGGATTTCTATACATCCTTTTAGGTGTCTTTGTGCAAAGTAATGGCTTTAAACCCATTTTGTTTTTAGAGCAATATAATAGAGTTGATTGTGATTATTAAACATTGTGGATTTTTACTAAATACTATGGGAAATTTACTAAATGCTAGGTTCAAATGAATTCTGGGACCCATAAACTAGCAGACGCTTTTGAACAAAGTTTTTCTTGCATTTCTTTTTTTTAATTCAGGGCCTTGGAACTGATGAAGACACTCTGGATGAAATTTTGGCATCAAGAACTAACAAAGAGATCAGAGAAATTAACAGAGTCTATAGAGAAGGTACATTTCAATGCCCAACCATCGAAGTTACCTCAGTTGGAAACTAAATCTGATAATGCATTTCTTAAAATTGAATGTGGATGTTAATGATGGGGCTTTGGGGATTCTGCAGTGTATAATATTTCTTCATTGTTGGGCACGGGTCTGGCGCAGGCACGCTGTTACCGGACAGTATTCAAGTTGCTAGGGTGCCAATTTATCTCTAGTTTACTGCAAAATACGGTCTTCTCATTTCTCAGAACTGAAGAGAGATCTGGCTAAAGATATCACCTCAGACACATCTGGAGATTATCGGAATGCTCTGCTTTCTCTGGCTAAGGTATACCTCCTCTGGGTCAGGACATACCTCTTCCTTTATGAAGAGTAAAATGAGATTCTCTCTCCCTTGAAATAAGCACTTGAGTCTCTTTTTCTCAAAAAATATTATTTATCTGATTTTAAGGGAATTAAGCAAATCCTGTGATTACATGCTAGAAAACAACTTACCAGAGAATGGGATTTTTTTCAGGGTGACCGATCTGAGGATTTGGGCTGGAATGATGACTTGGCTGATACAGATGCTAGGGTAAGCAAGTGCCGCAAATACTCCTGGAGCCAACTTTCCTATGTTGGATGCGTCCTGAGCTAGCTGGGGTCACCACTTGATGCCTCTACGTGAAAGCTACGTGAAAGCAAATCTGAGGTCCTCTGGAGACCGATGGCCCCTAGCGTTTATTCCCTCAACGGTGCACACCGTGTGTCTCCTGTGCTTGGAGAGCTCAAGAGAGAAAAATGTGGTCTTTATGCTTTTAAAAGATTTCACTGTCCACAAAGTAGGCAAGGATGGAAAGAAAAGAATGAGAATTTGATTTGTCATTCGTAAGGATCATTTTTTTGAGAAAACTCTGAATTTTTATCTTACCATGTATAAGAAAAGTAAGAACAATTTTTTAAGTTAAGTAGAAAGAGTAGGCAAGCACATCGAACATTCTTTTACCAGTGAACAATGCACTGGTTTATAGACGTTCAGTGTATATTGTAAAGGCATTCAGTGTATAAAAAAATTATAGTAAAGATACTATAATTATAAAAATTGTAATAATGTATTTATATACTTTCAAGTATATTGACACACATAGTTTTGGTGAGGTTGTTGGTTATTTATACACCAATCCATTGGCAATATTAGATAAACTGTGCCATTTTAGGGCCTGGATTTTCTGTTAAAGGTAAAAAAAAAAAAAAAAAAAGGAAGGAAACAAACAAAATACCCAACTATTACTTGCATATGCTTCCCTCTTGGGATAGTACTGTATAAATCCCTCACAGTGAGACAGTAGGATAGAAACTCATGTGTCCATCCCCCGTCACAGTGCCAGTACGCTACCTTTCACATAAAAGACATTCATTAACTTTCTGTTGAGTAAATGCATGCATTCCAGACGTTTGCTTAAAAAGTCCAAAATACCTTATGTCCATCAGAAGTTGGGCCATTTTAACAGAAACTGTGTAAGCATATAAAAAAAATACAAAAGTCAGTATTTGAATAATTGCCCATAATAAAAAAATGATTTTTATTTGTCTGTGACATTTCCGAAAGACGAACAGGGCTGCTAGATGTATATTTATGGAAGCTACGTGGATTAGTGTGGCCCAGGAGGATGACGGCAATTAACATTTCAAAGTTAACAGAGCATGCTTGTGGTCATAAGGCGAGGATTATCTTTTCCAATTACAAAAGAGGAAAGTCTGCAGTTTCATAAGGTTAAATTATTTATCTAAGAGTATAGAGCAACTAAGTTGCAGAGTCAGAATCTGAATCCAGAAATTTTAATATCAAAATTCAAGATCTAGGTTATGGTTGTATTACTGATGTATTAGTTACTTTGAACAATTAAAAAAAAATTTTTTTTAGAGGATCCCATTGAGTTGTCTTGATATAAAGCATCATCTGAAAGCAAGTTAATACAGCAAATACTTATTCTGCAAAAATATATTCAGTCCCTACTGTTTGCAGGGTTGCCTTAAGACCTACTGTGGAATATAAAAAAAAAAAAAAAAGACATACTGTGGAAGATACTTGAAAACGAACTAAGGTCCCTATCTTTAAGGAACCTGCATTCTTGGCATTGCCTACTGTCATTGAACTAGACACACATGAAGCAGCTGCCTAGAAAATCTCTGAGGAGATCTGACATTCCTGTGCAGATATCAAGTCAGCAGACAGTCCGATGTTTAAGTTTGTGTTTCTTTTTTCTTTTTTAAGATTTCATTTATTTATTTATTTGAGAGAGAAAGAAAGCAGAAGCACAGGGAGTGGCAGAGGTGGGGGAGAGAAGCAGCCCGTGGGCAGGGAGCCGGATGAGCAGGGAGTCCTAGGAGCCAGGGGATTGACGGACGGCTCGATCCATCCCAGGACTCTAGATTCATGACCCGAGCCAAAGGCAGACGCTCAAGCGACTGAGCCACTCAGGTGCCCCTATGTTTGTATTTCTTGGTAGGCTTTGTATGAAGCAGGAGAAAGGAGAAAGGGGACAGATGTGAACGTGTTCGTGACCATCCTTACCACCAGAGCCTATCCCCATCTTCGCCAAGGTAAGAAGAAAAATTCCTGAAAACCGTTTATAGTAGATGCAGTTTTCTTGAGGGCAAATCAAAGGAGAGAGACAAGCCTTCTTCAGTGTCACTCGTACCAAGTGGATGTAGTGCTCCTGACCCTTTACTGCTGTTTGTGCATTTGTCCAACTTTGTACGGCCACCATTCTGTAAGAGTTGAAACACGCTTTGTGACTTTGGCAGGCAGAACACTATTTAATTATCCTGACTATTTCTACTCCTCCCAAATATTTGGACTAGGTGTGACAAATATACACATACAACAGAATGAAATGACAATGAAGAAAAACATTAAACTCAAGATTACGTGGGAAACAAAACAAAACAAAACAAAAAACCAAAAAATAACAAAAGACAGAGATGCTCCCAAATCAAAAAGCACAAGAGTTCTGTCTTTCAAGCACTAGATTTGGAACCTTTCAGAAGCCAAGGCAAAGGGGACATCCTACTGATTACTTGAAGTTCATTATCTCATAATAGCACACTGATTTTTAAGGATAAAAGTAAGAGACATTTCCTGCACAGATCTTTCTATAAGAGAAGACCCATTTGGTATGGCATGTAGTTCTGAAGTAGTAAGTGTCATGCTTGTCAGTCACATGCCAGTTCTAATAAATGTCAGAACTTGCGAAAACTTCCCCAAAATATACAGGAGCACCTAAAATGGCCACATGAGTTACATTCCTAGGAGGAGATGACGTATCCAAAATATGCCCGGTTAAACGATTAGCTTTAAAATGTGTATTTTGAAATTCAGTCATCCAAAGGAATGCTTTGCGTCAGTCACCCTGATTTTGCTAGTTTGCTAGAGAACAGGATCCTTTGTACCTCTCTTAGTTTAAATGTCATATTCAGTGTTCCAGAAGTACCGTAAGTACAGTAAGCACGACATGAACAAAGTCCTGGACCTGGAGATGAAAGGCGACATTGAGAAATGCCTCACGGCTATCGGTATGTAGTCACGGAGGGGGGAGGCTTTTCTAACTTGAAACGGTCAATGCCGTCCCACAGTTAACAACAACAACAAACACAGGTGCCTGGGTGGCTCTGCTGGTTAAGCCTCTGACTCTTCATCTCACCTCAGGTCTTAGTCTGCCGGTCATGAGTTCAAGCCCCAGGTTGGGCTCTATGCTGGGGGTGGAGCCTCTTTAAAAGTAAATGAATACACAAATAAAATTAAATTAAAAATTAAAAAAGCAAAAAACTAAGATATAATGAACTTGTGTTTTATATAGAGGGAATGTAGAAGATAACGACTATAAATATTTAGCTAAAGCTATATAATGCCTTCTTAATATTACATTAAAATGTTATATTAAAGTAATATGTTTAATATAATATTTGAATATGTAATGTAATATTTATAATATTATAATAAAATAATAATTTTTCCAAAAGGTGGACAAGTGGGAAATACTTTCTGAGCATTTACGTATGCCAGGTGATCCACCAGGCTGGGCATGGCTCGGGGAAAAGTCAGAGCGGTCATTAAGAACATGCGGTTTGGAAATAAATAAATGCAGATTCAAATCCTGGTCTGTCACTTGCTGCTTGGGTCATCTTGGACAAATCCAGAGGGATTAGCTCAGTAGGTGTTCAGAATAAAAAGGCTTTATAGGGGTCCCACGCTCCCCCCATGACCTGGGAACCGATGTTCTAAAGCAGTGCTTTTCAAACAGGAAAGTGCACGTCAATCTCCTGGAAATCATCTGAAAATGCAGATTCTGAGTTAGCAGGTCCATAGTGGGGCCTTCAGATTCTGCATTTCTAACAAGCTCCCAGTTTGTATCAGTATGTTTGGTCCATGGGTCACACTTTGAGTAGCATGCCAGAGAATATTACTAATGGCTGTCTGTTCGTGTTTTATCTGTGAAGGAAAATCCTATTTCCCTTAAAAAAAAATTCTTATTATGACATGAAGAAAGTATTTACTCTATGCCCACATGACTTTTAACACCTGCCAGTTTCCCCACTTCCAAGGGGAGTTGCCATTGAGTGGATTTAAGATAGAGGAGATAGCGATGTTGTCAGTGAAAAGATTCCTCAAGACCACCGTCTGGAGAAAGCTTGTTATAGGCCCAATAGCCCCTATTAAGTGGGGGATGAGGAACTTCGAGAAGTGGAAAATGGAGTCTGGCTGGTAAAACTTTCACACGCATTTTTCTTCTTGTGTGGTGACTGTGTCCACTAAAGTGTGCTTGTCTTGCAGTGAAGTGTGCCACAAGCAAACCGATGTTCTTTGCCGAGAAGCTTCATCAGGCCATGAAGGTATAACATTCTATTTTCATGCTTCGCTGAGGGGTGAAATTATTGTTTATGGAGAGAAAAAGAGAAAACTTCGTATTGTTTGTAAACCACACTTATTTTCATATCTTCCTATTAAAAAGAATCACTGTTCCATTGAATGCAAGAGGCAATACACAGTTATTGGAATAAAATTCTGTCAGATTTGTTGTATTTTTTTTTACAGTTAAGGTAATCAGGTGAGCCTGTCAATAATTTGTGGTTTTCTCAGTGTTTGCATAAAACCTGAGTCAGCAGAGAAAGTTCTGTACCTTTTCTTTGATTGCATGATTTTAGTAACCTACTTCCGCTAAGGTTGTGGGTTTTATAATTTCCTCCTTTCTAAGTTTCACTTGCCTTTTTTATTATTCTGTCATCCATGCCCTAGATTCATATTTCATTCTAAGATTTTAAAATGTCATTTTAATACAGAAGTGGAAGGTGTTATTGAGATAGATTTGCAATCCCACTTCAGCGACTTTTCCTTTTTTTTTTTTTAAAGATTTTATTTATTTATTTGACAGAGAGAGATCACAAGTAGACAGAGAGGCAGGCAGAGAGAGAGAGGGAAGCAGGCTCCCTGCTGAGCAGAGAGCCCAATGCAGGACTCGATCCCAGAACCCTGAGATCATGACCTGAGCCGAAGGCAGTGGCTTAACCCACTGAGCCAACCATGCCCCCCCCCCCGCCCCACTTCAGCCACTTTTCATTTGAACTTTATTCTCTAGCATGCATCAGGGTGCCACCTGTATGCAGGTATTGTGAAAAGTTATTAGGTAGTCTTTTTTTTTCCCCTTTGCAACTCCAAAATAAGGAAGCATCAAGAGAAAAAGTGGGGGGGGAGAGGGAGAGAGAGCTAACCATTCAGTTAATGGAAAGAGTCCTTCTGAAATGATACATGATAGGCATCGTGTCCCCATGTGGTAGGCAGTGGAGTCCCAGACCTCATGCCTGCTGCTATCTAGGCAGGTAATTATCTAGGTGGGTAAGGACGAACACCTAGTATGACAGAAGAGCAGGAGGAATCAATGTCAACTTGCTGTCTGCTAAACGAAGACCTGAAACTTGAATAGGAGTTAACTAGATGAGAGCAGCTGTGGAAGAGCTGGAGGGAAAAGTTGGTCCAGGGGAGGAGTTAGCATGACTCTTCAAGATAATGAATGTAATGAGGCCGTTGGTGCAGAGTGGAGGAGGTTGTGGAATTAGGCAGGCATTGTAAACCCAGATAAAATGATTCCTTTTCAGCCTAAAACCAGCCAAAGACCATGGGGGGTTTTAAACAGATGGATTCAATGGTCAGATTGCAATTTAGAAGGTTCACATTATTGGTAATTTTTGAATAGTTTAGACCAAAAAAATCCTGGATGATGGAAGACAGTGAGGAGGTTGTAAAAGTTCTTACATACAGCTGATGCAGCAGTAGGTTTCCTGTTATTTTATTTCCATCTGTGTCGTGTATGTGTGTGTGGGGGGGGTGTTTTAATGAATGAACAAAAGAGCTTCACATTCAGACCTGCCCCCGCTTTATGAAGAGTATGCTCTGAATATGACATTTACCAACACTGCTTTTAAACAGGGTTCTGGAACTCGTCATAAGACCTTGATCAGAATCATGGTTTCCCGTTCTGAAATCGACATGAATGATATCAAAGCATGCTACCAGAAGCTGTATGGTATCTCTCTCTGCCAAGCCATCCTGGTAGGTTGTGATTTTCATAATGCTGCCTCCACAAATGGCAGTCCTCTTTGCAACTTCTCCAGAGAATAAGTCTGACTTACGTGTCTGTGGATTTTATATGTAAAATTAATTCATAATATTAGGATATGTAATTTATAAGTAAATTGAACTTTGATTGGACCAGTGAAAAACTACACAGATTTTTCAGTAGCCATGGAAATACTTAGTTTCCCGTATATAAATTTAGCAACCAAAATATTTTAGTAGGGAGATATAGTGATTTATTTTGCAATGAATATCGATCAGAGATTAGAAACTTAATTTTCTAAGTTTTCCTTAATTTTGTTACACATAATGTGTTAAAACATGCATGTATGAATTTTCATTATGATGTTAAGAATAAAGAGAAAGACAAGTCAAGGTTTTTAAACTTATTGAAAGATTGAAAGATGACTATTTCAAGTTAAGTTGTCACTTACACTGGATAACTAAATCTACCAAGGAAAGGTGAGAAAATCACAGACTTATCACTTTCTCCCTGGTGAGTGAGTCAGATAGCCTTTACTATGATATGAAATTATGCTGTGTTAAGCTCACTCAATTCTGTGTGATATTTCATACTTGGAAAATAATGGCTCTAATATACAGCATGTCAACATAATCTGAATCTTGAAAGCTACTGCTTTTTATATAATCATTGATTAATGAATATCAGTTATCTGCTATATTAATTATATTACTTAAATGATATTATAAAAGATCCTGAAGTTTGCATATTGTGATATATGTTCTATACCTGTTAATCTATAAATACACAATTCTTCTATAATTAAAAATACCTTATGTTGAATACGGTTTCAGATGGTATTAAGTATACTCTATTTCTTAACCAACAGGATGAAACCAAGGGAGATTACGAAAAAATCCTGGTGGCTCTCTGTGGAGACTAACATTCCTTTGATGATCGCAAGCTTCTTGATCAGAAGACTTTTAATCCTATCTTTTCATTCCATATCATAGACTTAAATGGGAAAGTTTTCTCAGCGGGATTACATTCTAGCTAAATGCTTTCTGAAAAATATAGCCTATAAATCATTTTTATATCACAACTCCATATAATAGAAGTTTTTTTTAAAAAAAAAAACAACTATATTTATCCCAAGCTATAAAAACCTCGTAAGCAGGTTGTTCTAGTAACATTACCTGAGAAAGATGTTTGTGCAGTAGAAAATAAAATGATTTTGCAGGACAATTGTGAATCATTGGTTCTCTATGTATGTATGTGTGTGTGTGTGTGTGTGTGTAAGGCAGTTGTTTAACTTTGTATCAAGGAAAGGAGCTTGAATCCTAAATTACAATAATTTAATGAAATTGATTTTGCATACTAAAATTACTAAGAAATTTTAAAATATTCGCAGAGTTGGAAGATGGACTCCTTACATTGTATCACCTGGGTGCAGATAATTGAGAGCATGCCTGTGTCAAAATGGATTTATGGCATTGGCATTTTAACAATCGAACATTCTGCTGTTTCACAAACCAGTGTGAAGACAAAATGATAAGAGCAACGAAAATTTCTCTCTTTTTAAAAAATGGTAGTTGCATGCTGAGTTTTCAAAGAAACTGTCAAGCTATTTCCAGAGTAGCTATACCGCTTCACTTTTCCATAATAAATGAATAGTTTCTCCAAAACCTTGCCAGCATTTGAAATTGCCACTATTTTGCATTTGATACTGTTTATTTTTTATTGTTAAGTTTTAGAGAATTCTTTTTATATTCTAGATAGTAGACCTTTGTCAAATACATGGTTCACAAATGTTTCCTCTTAGTCTGCAGCTCGTCTTACTTGGTCTCTCTCAGAGCAAACACTTTAAATTTTAATGTGGTTCAGATTTTCAATTTTTTTTTTCATTGACTGTGCTTTTGGTGTCCCATTTACAGACTTTTTACAGACCTTAATCTCTGAGATTTTCTCCACTGTTTTCTCCTAAGTTTTACAGTTTTCCATTTAACATTTAAAGTTTGTGATCCATATTGGAGTAATTTCTGTGTGAAGTGTGAAACTTAGGTCAAAGCTCCTGTGGAACAATCATGATCGCTTGGGTCCTAATATATCAGCCAAATTGAAGCTGGCAGATGTGCTGATTATTACAGCCTCTGAATTTTTTAGTTCTTTTGTTATTATATAAGGTACCTCCTTTGTGTGCTTGTTTGGTTGGAGAAGTACCTGAGTGGGAAATCAGAGGGCACCTGGGGCTGCTACATCGAGGCAGGATGAAATTATCAAGGTATTTTTATTAGCACTATTCTAAAAAATAGGGTCAAGGTGGTATGAATATTTCTGCTAGCCAGGACTGCAACCATACCTCTTCCTCTTCCTAATTAACTTGGGAGAAGTTGCCTAAGTGAGTTCCTATCTTTTTAGCTGCCTTTCACTCCTGTCCGTTGACTGCTCCTTTCTGCTCTCCTCTAGATGATTCCGAAGACTTTATCATGCAGGTTCTCTTGCCTTCCAACTTATGGATGAAGTTAGTGGTAGAAGATGGGAGATGAGGAGAAGGTGCTAAATTATTTTATTATCAAAAACTAATAGGGGGTTCCTGACTATATTACATACACTAGGATAGGTAAGCAGATACACAATTGCATAGTAGAGTAGTAAGTAGTGATATAAAGATAATTCTTAGAAGATAAAAATACATAGCTCTCCATGATCCATGCAAGGACAAAAAAAAAAAGGGTCATCTTCATTAAAAGGGAGCACTGCTCTGCAAAAGACACTGCTAAGGGAATGAGAAGACAAGCCCAGGAGAAGGAGGAAATCTTTGCAAAATAAGTTATCTGATAGAGGACTGATTTCCAGAGAACTCTAAAAACTCAACAGTAAGAAAACAATCTAATTTTAAAATGAGCAAAAGATCTGAATAGGCACCTCCTCAAAGAAGATATAAAGATGGCAGATAATCATACAATGATACTTAACCTATCATTAGGGAATTGCAAATTAAAACAACAATGAGATACTAGTACACACCTATTAGAATAACCAAAATCCATTTCATGTGCAGCAGTGGGAACTTTGATTCATTGCTAATAGGAATGCAAAATAGAATAGCCATTTTGGAAGACCAATTTGGCAGTTTCTTACAAAATTAAAAGACAGTGTTATTGTAAAATTCAGCAATGACCTTGCTAGGTGTTTATTCAAATGAGTTGAAAACTTATGTCCATACACGAACTTGCACGCAAGTGAATACAGTACTTTTGTTCATAATTTTCTAAACATGGAAGCAATCAAGCTATCTTCTAATGATTAAAAAAACCTGTAGTACATTCATACACCAAAATATTAGTCACCCATCAAAAAAATTACCAGCGAGACATGGAGGAAAAGACATGGATGAATCTTAAGCACATATTGTTCAGTGAAAGAAGCCAGTTGGAAAAGGCTGCACACTATATGACTCCATCTATAAGATGTGATGAAAAAGGCAAAAGTATAGGGACAGTAAAAGATGAGTGGTTGCATAAGGGATTAGGGTGAGGAAGGAAGCGATGAACAGGAGAATCACAGGACATTTTTAGGGTAATTAAAATATTCTGTATGAGACAGTAATGGTGGATCTATTATGCATCTGACAAAACCCAGAGAACTTTACAACCTACAGACATGTTCAACATACCACAGACCACTAAATCTTGGATTTTGGTTAGTAACAATGTATCAGTATTGGTTCATCAATTGTAACAATGAGCCCCAGTTAGTAGGAGCTAAGACAAGATGTTATAAAGAAAACTAAGGTAGAGATAGGGTGTTTGGAACTCTGCATAATTCTTCTGTAAACCTGAAAGTGTCCTAAAAAACAAAGTTTATGAAAAACCAGTTCTCAACTTTTGAAGCTTAAAATAAGTCCAGAGGCAAAGAACTGTGCATAAGATGACAGCATAGTGTAATGATTATTAATACAGACACATATGAAATATTTTAGCAAAATAGGAAATAGGCAACAGAACTGGGGTAAAAGGTAGAAAATAGGGAATGCCTGAAGAACAAGTGGTATTTCATTTTGTTGAAAGATTAAATGGATACATTTGCTTATCAAGCATCTTTCATCGTTAAAAACTATTTTTAGTGTTTAATTTTCTTTTACTTAGTCCTCAGGCAAATCTGTGAGGGGGGTGTTATCTGCTTTTTATGGATGAGAAATCAAAAGTTCCCAAAGGTCATCTGACTTGCCCAGGTTCACACAGTAGATGAATGAATGAATGTGAATTTGAGCACAGATCTCCTGACCTCAGATCCATCTTACTGAAGTTATCTGTGGGAAGAAAGGCCAAAGAACGAGCGAGACTGAATGAGAAACTACTTTGGAAGCTATGTTTTTTGACAAAGATGTTATTTTAATAATAAGTAAAGATAAGAACATCTTCTTCTGCTTACAGTGATATTTGTGTGTGTGTGTATGTGTGTGTGTGTGTGTGTGTGTGCGCGAATCTACTTCACAAGGCCATGAAAAGCAATTTATTCACTGTCAATTTTTTTTTTTTTTTGATAGCTCACTTCCCTTCAATGGTTAGGTTTAAAGGAAAAAAACGATTGGAGATATAAATGTCAACTATTAGTTATAAGTGTATTTATTGTCAGGATTTGATTGACAAAGAGAGAGAAAAAGATGACAAAACATCTCAGGTTCCATGACCAGATACTGAAATTAAACACGATACTAAGAAATCAGTTTTTCCATGTGGATAAGATAGTCCTCTTGGTAAACCAAGGTATAGGTTAAACCTCTGACAATATTATATAAAATGGTTAAACTCTAGGAAAACTCCTCATTCCCTCCATTTGTTTCTAACTCACACTAAGACTTCAGCTCTGTATCAGGACAGCAGTTCTTCCAAACTTTCCTTGAAACTCGAAATCGTGATCTGGCCTTCGGCCTCAGTGCTTCTGTAACACTGTATTACAGTTGCTGGCTCAGTTGTCCTTTCCCTCTCTAAGCTTCTGAAGGAGAGGGGCTGTGTTTGTTTTATTCACTTCCGGTTTTCTCGAACCCTACCCAGTCCCTAGTAGATAGCATACACTTAAATATTTAAATTTGTAAATAAGTAAACAAACACATAAAACAGGTAGCCAGCATTTTGCATTTGCCAAAAAACCTTCCATTATCCCTTGTTGTCTGATAACGTGAATTTTTGTAAAGCTATAGTGATTTTGTTCACACACACACACACACACACACACACAACACTTGCTGAGTCTGGCATGGATGAGTAGAAACTATATACTACTAGCGATAACTTTCTCAAAGAAAATAGTGATATTATTTTCAACAATCTACATAAATATAGGCACAATACAAAAGACAGACTATTTAACATTGGAAACCATCCACACCCCATATACTACTCATTGGTCTTTTATTCCTTTCTATCTGCGCTCCACACACATATGCTCCGCACACTTCATCTATGGCTAAAATGTCCCCTAAGGTAGTTGGTCCTTGCTTCTATGTTAGTTTTATCTACCCTCATTGGTTTGTTTGTTTTCTTAGGATTACAAAGTCACCCTCCTCTGCTCTTTATATCCTATGGGGCACCTCAGGTGACACCTCTGTCACCAGAATGCTGAGGTTAAGTACTCTGAACAGGACTCCCTTTTGACTTTTCTTCTTCCTCTTCTGTCCTTGTTCCTACACACCTCATATGGAATGCGCAGGGATATTTTCAGTGTACATATCACTTAATTTTGTGGTCCTCTGTAATTAACAGAAAAAGATGACTAATAGTGGCTAAATAAACATTTTTTTTCCCCACAGGAAATCTAGGGAAGACTACTGCTTGCATTGAGGCTGAACAATATCAGGAAATCTCAGGCTTATTTGGCATTTGCCTTATGTTGGTTATCTCTTGGACTCAACGAGGCTGCCTAGAGCTTCAGACCTCATGTCTGGGTTCATCATGTCTGGGAACTACTCAGGTTCCCTAAACTCATCCTTTTACTTAAACATGGATCTGGATCAGTATATGTATGTGCTGATATGAAGCCATAGGCATCTATAAGCTTAAATATCAGGAGAATCCGTTTGGTCTTTGGTTGCAAGAAACAGAAACAGATTGGCTAACTTACAAAGGAGGGATTTACAGATATGAGTGTGTTGGGGTAAGGTACTAGGAATGAGTAGAAGACCAAGAGTCCAGGTTTAGAAATAGGCAAGAACCTGGGAGCTATGAAGGGATGGGAAGCAGGAGGGAAAAAGCACAGCAATCGGCTTAGGGCTCCCATACCCTCATCATTCTGCTGTTACCAAGACCTCTGTGGGGAATCACCACCAATGCTCTCTCCTCCTGGTGAGGCAGTTCTGGCGAGAAGAATCTCCTACAATCATAGTTCACTGGAGCTAGAAAAATAAGGGCCGGCCAGGCATCTCTCTCTTTATATGATAATACATATAAGTCTTCTCCCAGTAGACTAGATTGAGCTTCCTTACAGCATGGTGTCCTCGGGAAGTAAGCCCCCTAAGAGCAATTTGCCACTCCAGCACAAGTGTTCTGTCTACCAATGCAGAAGCTACATCACCTCCTACAACCTAGCCTCAGAGGTCCCACCGTTACTTCTGACACATCATTTTAGGTTTAAGCAAGTCACAATCCTGCCTACGTCCACAGGGAGGGTAATTACATTTCAGCTTTAAAAGGGAAGTCGCAGGGTCCTGGATGACTTGGGGAAGACCAGCGATATGGTGACACCCATTGTTGTAAAGATGACAGGCCATGCATAAGGTACCAGAACGTCTTTCCTTTCCTTGTACCATTGCTTGCAATATTGTCCATGGAGCGGCTGTGCAAGTTCACAAACTGGCAGTGCTTTTAAAAAGTCGGGAGTCTCCTATTCTGGTCATTATGATACAAGAATTAAATAATCATCTTGGGAAAAATATTTAGTGGGGATGCTGATAAGGTATGTTCAATTTCCTGGCATAACTATAGTTCAAAAGATGACATTTAGCAAATGAAGGTTGAGATTAATTATGCTTTTTTAAAAATGAAAATCATAGAGCGTTGCTAGCACAGAGAAGGGAGAAGAAAAGACATCTGTGGATACCTGTTAAAGGTTCACGGCCACATGGGAGTGGAGTAATACACAGAGCAGTGACTTGGGGGCAGGGAGATCTGAGTTCTAATCAAACCTCTAGTGCTTATTCATTGACTGTGGGGATAATAATGACCTTTTCTAACATATTCTTCTTCATCAGTAAGATACCATTACTACTACTACTTCTAGTACTATTGTTACTAATACCTACCTTACAGAGTTGCTATAAGGATTGACCTAATGAAATTAAAGTAACATTTAATACGTGCGTAAGAAATTGGAGGGACAGCTAGCATTAAACCACCTGAGAGAAAGTGAAAAGAAAAATAACACTAAGATGATTAGCAACGATAGGCCGAATAGTCAACACGATTGAATGAATTTTTATGTTCCCTCCAGCTCTTGGTACGATATAAATCTTATGGTGATTAAATTGGACAAAGCTCATTCTCAGCTCCAAATTAAAATGACTTAAAAAAAATATTGGAGCACCTGAAAAGAAATCCTTGTCCTGGAGTTTGTGTATCTCCTTCAGGCTGAGCCAGAAATACAGGAAAAGAAAGAGCTTGTTGGTGTCTGGAAACCCAAAACGCAGTCATGTGGAAACTTGGATATTGACTCAGTGACCAAAGGGACACCTTCCAAATCCTTTCTTTAACACTGATGTGTAAACAACACGCCTTCCTACAGTTGTCACCACTGTTTACTTTTTGACTCAAAAGTCAGTGTCTTCACAACGGACTCTGCGGCTTGGCCAAGTTTCTTACCTTCTCTGTGCTTCAGTTTACTCATCTGTAGTGATGAGTGGTGATGAAAATTAAGTAAGATAATCAGCTTGTAGCACCAATTAAAAAACTAAGGAAATATTAACATGAAGTAGGAGCTGCTACTGCGAGGGGTTATCCAACGCATGTCTACCAATAAGACCTTCCTTTATTATGGTCGTTTGTTATAATATGTCTAACAGTATCAGAAATGTCAGACCATTCCTAGCTACTACAAAGATAAATGGCTTCATGTAGTAAACTAAGTCGTGGATTATAGTCTTTATATTCTTATCTCAATCTAGATTATTACATTCGATAGTGTCAGCTTTTAAAGGAGTGGAAAACTTATCTTTTTCTTTGAATATGGAAACACACATGGATCCAATGTAAAAGTAGGGGAAGTATCTGTGAAAAGGGGCAGAGCAGAATGCAAAAAATAGATATGAGGGAAAAGGAAATGAAAATGACTTGAATATATCTGTACATGAAGAATTTCACTGTGTGTGTGTGTGTGTGTGTGTGTGTGTGTGTGTGTGTGTTAGGCCCTGCTGCAGGAATCCACAGAAACTCAAGCTTAGTCCCAGGCTGAGTCATCTACCACATAACCCATCTGGAAAGAAGGCTGTTTTGTTTGGACCTGTCTAATGGAAATAGTCTCTTGCTTCTAACTGGAAACAATTACTGCCATTCCATTTTCACAAAGATTGTTAACAACTGGAAATTCTGTGTTGTCAAAAAGGAAACCAATTATTGAGTTCAAATGTCTCAATTTTTATACTTTAAAAATCTTTACCCCGTGCATCTTCCTTTTAACTCCTCCAGGTTCAGTCCTCTACTTTCTAAATCTATTACCAAAGAAGTAAAACATCAGAGAAGAACACACAAAATTTCTCCATATAGTCCTAGAAAAACCAACTGCTATAGTAATCCTCAGAAGGAAAAGGAAAAAAAATTAAAAAAGCAAATTTAGTTGTTTATCTCTAGTGGGATTAAAAAAGAAGAAGAAGAAGAAGTCATAGCATAATATAAAGAAAATATAGCCAAGCATGGCTGCACAGCAAAATAAAAATGTAAGGGTCGTTACCCAAAACTTAACAATTTAAAGATGGTGGGAACAGACCATTAAACCAAATGTGGGGCCATTCTGAATGGACAATTTCTGAACCTAGGCAACTGCACAGGTTTTATATTCATGAAGCTGACCCAGAATGTAAACTCTTAAAAAAGATAACTTTATGTTATCTAAAAATAATCTATTCATCAGAAACCTTCATACTCAGTTTAAGGAGGGGAAACATGAACTTTTAGTGCCATCTGGTGTGAATTTTAGTCTGATTTAATCATTGTTTAGATACCCTCTACCTGTCCAGAAAAAAAAGAGCTTAGTTTCTGTTTTTCCTCCATTTTTTCCCTTGGCTAGTCTCAAGGATGTTTTGGAGTGTGCTTAGTGGAAGGGGGTCATTGCAGAGGAAAGGTTGAGGTCCCTGGCTCAGTGTTCCCTGGCCTTTCTGTTTGCTGGCTAACGTCTCTTTTCTACTTGGAGGACACTTGACACTGGAGGTGAACTAGTCATTTGTTCCCAGAGGCACTGGCTTTAACAAATTTTAAACAAGACAGGATTCAAAGATCATTCTTTCTTCCAGTGTTTGGAACTTGGGGGAAAGACCTGATTAACCAAAGACAAAATAAACGTTCATACATTGACTCTACATCCGAGCTATGACTCCTGTGAAATTTAGGATGTGTAAAATTTCAGACCTAGTTATGTGTGACAGTTCTGTAAGATGTAAAAAATAAAGAAAATAATTTACAAGTAGATATTGATATTTTCTTTTGGGTGAGTTTTATATCTTTTTCCTGAAACAAAATATCAAACAAGAAAATCCTCACTTTGATATAAAATCACAAATTTTACTTCTTATTTAAAGGAACAGAGAAGTAAAATGATTCACTATATGGTTTTGTTTTTGTTTTTGTTTTAAGTAGATACAACTAATCCACTGTATCTCCTTGTTTCTATGTGTTTGGGTGGATTATGTGAAACAAATACATAAATACGACTCATAGGGAAACATTTATACCTCATGGGACTCATTACTGCTTTTTGTTATTTTGAATCTCTTCCTTCATGGGTTCTTTCCCATCTTCATTTAAAAGAGTCAAGGACTCTCCATCTCAAAAGACGATACAAAATAAAAACAGAAATAGTGTCCTGTTCAGTATATGCCCCTGGGGTCTGGTACCACTGGAAGCATAAGCTGCCCATTTCACAATTAATTAATGAGTGAATCATCGCAGGGGCTGTTTAGGGAAAAATTACATCAAAACGGACTGAGGGCAGGAACATCCGATCCACCAGGCTATTTTCACTAAACCATCATGTTTTTGTGATTCTTTTTTTTTTTTAAAGATTTTATTTATTTATTTGAGATAGATAGAGAGCATAAGTAGGCAGAGCAGCAGGCAGAGGGAGATGGAGAAGCAGACTCTCTGCTGAGCGGGGAGACCAATTCGGGGCTTGATCCCAGGACCCTGGAATCATGACCTGAGCTGAAGGCAGACGCTTAACTGACTGAGCCACCCAGGCCCCCCATATTTTTGTGATTCTTTCTAGGAGATAGATCCATTTAGGTGCTAGAGGTCCCTTTCATCTCTGTTCAAAAGTCACAAATGGTGCTGTTTGGAGAGCAAAAGCTATATTACCAAATTGTTCTACTGTAACTATTCACATTATGCAAAGAAGCAAATGATAAACATACTCAAAAACCAGCAAAGAATCCTACGTCTTTTCTAAAATAAAAGGCTGGCAAAAAATTAGAAAGTGTAAAATTATTTTAAATTAAAAACGAATGCCATTAAATCCGGTGAGAACTATTATACACTATCCTGATGTTATTTTCTATTTTTTGCATTAGCCAATTATTCCTGAAAACAGACAACGAGGCTAGAATGAGGAACGGTAAAATACTAAGTGAAGAAATTGCTCTACTCTACTTGTTGGGGAAATGCACGTTTTCTGACAGAAGGCACAGAATTGGACTTTAACATTTTAGGTATGATTCTCATATTGTCTAAAAAGCTGGTGAGTGTGTCTCTAGAGGAGTCGTCATCATACAAACAGGCACATCAATATTAAGTTGCGTTTTTCAACCATTTGGCTTTCATATTTCCATTGCTTTTCCCAAAAGAATCTGCTTTTTTAAGACCCAACAGTGTGCCAGAATTATTTTCAGATATTTTGGCAATAGCATTTGGCAATATAACTTTTCTATTGATTTCAAATGTTTTCCTTCATCATTTATTTCAAAAGTATTACTCGTGGAAGTTTTCTGGCCTGGTTTCATTCAACGTTTGACCTTTACCGCCATCTAGTGATAAACATTAAGAACTTCCTCCTAAGTGTATACAAAGAACTGCTTGAGGAAGGATAAAAGAACTAGAAGGAAGTTCTATTTCCTCCTGTGGTTTACAGTCTAGCCCAAGAGACAGAACTGTCGCCAGGAAAAGTAGAGAAAAACATCTTTAAAAGAATAGAAAGGAGTAAAAATGATCAAGGGGAAAAGATGTGTGTGCAGTAAAAACAGAGCAATGGTTTTATGTATTATACATATTATTTTTATTTGAAGTGAGATATTAGAAAGCCAACTTACCCATTTTCCGTAATTCCGTTGTACACCGCATTTGATTAAGGGAGTGCATATTTTAGGAACCAAACAAGTCATTCTTGTCCTCCTTCGAGTCCATACTTCCTAACAGAGCTCAGCTCGGTGACAAGCTCTGCTTCCTCACTTCCCTTTATTAAAGGCGACTCTACTGAAATGACCCCTGGCCAACCCACGGTGGCTTTATCAGTGCAGTAACCACGGTTAGTGCTTATTTTCTTGGGCTCCTTTGGTGGGTTTGATGTGCTATTTGATGCTGTCCCCTCCTCCTGTGACTTCCTGGTTCCCTCCATTCTCCTTTTTAATGGGTTCCTTTTCCTTTGCCTAAGTTTGAGGTGTTAGTGGTTGTTTTAGCTCTTTCGGGCGGCTCTAACCAAATACCACAGATTGTATGGCTTAAACACAACAGAAATTAGTTTCTCACAGTTCTGAGTCTGGGAAGTCCAGAGTCAGTGTCTGGTGAGAACCTTCTTTCTAGTTCATAGATGGCCGGCTGGCTGTCTTTTCCCTGCAACTTTACATGGTGGAGGGGCGAAGGGTCTCTGTGCAGCCTTTTTTATAAGAGCATTAAACCTCACTTATGAGCGCTCTGCCCTTAAAACCTAATAAGCACATCTCAAAGACCTCATCTCCTAATATCATCAACTTGGAAATTAGACGTCAAAACAGGAATTTCAGGGGGACACATTCAGACTCTTTTAACCATGGCTGGGGTACTTGACTCGCCGACGGTGGTATCATTCACAAGTATGTTTTTGTCTTCTAACCACATTTTGATGACTGTCCAATCTAATGTGTAAGCTTTGACTCCCCAGAGTGCTAGCCTGGTTGAACACTAGGATGTCCTGCAGGGAACCAAAGCTCATCATGTCTGCACTTTCAATCTAAACGTGAATTTTGGTCCCGTTGAAGTAGTGAATGAATCTGTGAGAGACAGGATCAGGCACAGCAGCCTCTTACAGACTCATTACTGTGCTGGTACAGAACAGAAACATGGCGAGGATCCCGACTGCCGCCCATGTGAGGGTTGAGACAAACAAACAAACAAACAAAACAAATCCCAGTTCTGTTGACTAACCAGAAGCATTTTGCTGGCTATTAAGATAGCAAATTATTAATAAGAAAGCATAACTCCATTTAGAACTCAGTAATTTGAAAACTGAAATCTGGCAGAAAGCATCCCTGTGCTTGGATGAATGATTCTTGCTTTTAAATACTCTTTGCTTCTTGCCCTTGGTACTATGCCAAAGGACCCCTGGGTTTATTGCAGACTGCTCGAAGTCAGGTCACACTCTAAATGGGGATTTTCAAATCATTAAGACTATTAGCATCAAACTGAGGGTATATACCTGACCCGGTGAGGAGTAATGAAAAGAGAGTACCAAAAATGGAAATATTACAGAAGGAAAAAAGCATGCATTGATGGTATATGAAATCAGGTAATATTATATAATCACATCTTCCCAGGGATCTTTAAACTCTGCTCCAAGGACTAAGTAAATTTTCTTTACAATGGAAGCATTTTATTCCTTCTCAGTTGTATAGAAGGAAAAAAAAAAAAGAAAATTATTTTGATTTTCTTTAGTCCATCTTGAGAACAAACTGCAAAACAGAGACTCAGGAAATAGCTGGGATTTTGGTACGTATTTTTTATTATATTCTTTGATTTGTACAAATAAGTAGTCACATGTTATGTGAATGATATGTCATATTCCATGAGATCTCTTTTCATATTCTCAAAATATATGATTTTTATTATTTAAAATGTTGGCATTTAAATCATTTACATCTGTTCTTGTCTGAGAAAGTGGGTAAATTCATTTGAAAATGTATTTTTACTTCCTCTGATGTTTTAGCCCCAAAATTCTTATTACAAACCTATACATCTATTTCTTAATTCATGAACTTTAGAAAGTTTTAACATCTCTCCTGCAAAAGATGAACATAGCTTTCTTACCCTCCCCAGTCCCACCTGCTCCTAACAAATATTCTTTTAATTTTTGCATTATTTTTTGGTTTTTCTAATGATTGTATTTGTGCACTTAAATGTTCAGTTCGTTTTGGAATGATTTTGGCTCCAGATATAAGAAAACCTGAAGGATTATGGCTTAAACAAGTCAGGATTTATTTCCTGCTCATAAGAGGAGGTCTAGAGGTGCATGGCTCTGGGGTTGGACGAGGAGCCAGCGGGACTACAACCCTGAAGTCTCTCAGCCTTCTTTCTTGAGGACACCCTCACTCATTTGCACCCGAAGAGGGAGGGGGAGAAGGGTGTCTCCACCTGATTACTTCTTTTTCTGGGTCATTATTTGGGAGTATATAGCCCAGCCAGCTGAAACTACAGAAACTCAGCCATTCCATATCCAGCCTTTTACTAGTAATACTGAGGACACCCTCTGACCCCTCACTGTCTCCATCTTTGCCAATGTTGAGCTTGGCCACTCTGTGGTTCCATAGAGAGAAATTGTTCCCATCTGTTTTCAGCCTTCTCCTGCACAAGTTTGGAGTCATTTTTCTCTGTTCTAATTATCCATCAATAGGATTTTGCCAACTTTCTAGATTACAAAAATGTAGGTTTATGTGGCTGGTCGATGGCATATTTTCTTGCTTTTAGCACTGTAAGTAATTTTTTCTTCTTTTGTATATTTACTATTTTTTTTCAGGGAGATTCTAAAAAGGAAAGAAGGAAAAAATCCTGTGCTCGTTTCAGTTTTTTTGAACTAAAAGCTTGTCAGCATCACTTTGAAGTGTCTTTTTTAACCTAAACATAACAATACGGATATTTTATTTTTTATCTTGTGAATTATTAGATGATAAATGACGGAGACATGTTACTTTGGTTTCTCATACCCAGTGAGTAATTCACAATGCTCTGTGAAAATCGTGAGTTCTAAGCTTGACATTTATGAAAGCTGCATGTCCTTGGATATCTGTTAATAATATTTTCTAGACACTAAACTTCTAATTTTATTTTTTTAAGATTTTATATATTTATTTGAGAGAGAGAGGGCAGGAGAGGGGGGATGATCAGAGGGAGAAGCAGACTCCATGCTGAGCAGGGAGCCTGATGCAGGAGTCAATCGTGGGACTCCAGGATCATGACCTGAGCCGAAGGCTGTTGCTTAACCAACTGACCCACCTGGGCACCCTCTATTTTTTTTTTTTCATTTTGAAAAATTTCAGACCTTCAAAAAAGCTTTAAGAATAGTACAAAGAATTTTCATATATCTTTCACTAAGATTCCTCGGTTTTAACATTTTCCCTCTTTTCTGTCCTGTGTCTTTCAACACACACACACACACACACACACACACACACACACACACACACACTTTTTCTAATTCATTTGAAAGTAACTTTTAGTCTTTACTATTAAATATCTCATCAGGTGTCTCCTGGGGAAAGGAATATTTTCTTACAAAACCCAAATTTAATTCTCAAAATCAGGAAAGTAACTTCAATACAATACTTCTATCTAATCTATAGACCTACTTTATGTTTTGCAGTTCCTTATTCTGGAATAATTCTTCAGTTTCTCTCTGACATTTATAAGTCTGACATCTTAATATCATAATTTATTTTGATGTGCATTATTTTCCAAAGTTAAACGCTGGGGGAGTCTTTGGGCTGGTCTCTGTGTCATTTTGATACGCCCCAATTGTTTTGAGAACCTCCATATTTTCTGGGCAAAAATATGCTACAAGGTCATCTTGTACTTCTTATAGGAGCTCTGGAATCATTTATTTCTTCATAGAGCCCTACCTCCATTAAGGGAGAATGATTTTCAGAACCAGGATCTTGTCCCTAGGTCTGCCTAGCTACTGCAGTGTGATTCCCTTTAGGGCTGCTCAGTGCACAGAACGGGGAGACGGATACATGTATATGCCCACACATCTGTATATATTTCCATACCTACTCGCTCCAATTTCTCTTTGTATATTCTGACATTACAATCTCAGGAAAGGGATATCCTCAATTTTACATTAATAGGTTGGCATTCTGGTTTGGAAGACCTCACTCTTTTGCACTGGGTTATTGACTCAGGCCTTCTGGAGAGACTAAATTCTTGTGGCACACCAAATGAGTGGAGATTTCAGTACTCTTAAGTCCAAGGATCAGGATTTCAAACACGCCCACAGGAGTGCTGCTACCTGGTGGGGCTTTGCGGCAAGTTTGGTGTCTGTCTTCATTGCCATCTTGGTTTTCTGCCTGACCACTATGTATTTAAACCGAGGAAAATAAATTTGTTACTACAAGTTATATAAATTGGTATGAGTTGGAAGATTAATTAGAAACAATCATGAGTTTGCACTACCAAATAACAAGAACATAATAGAGAGCATTTCTGAAAGACAGCCTTTCGTTACTGGTTTTACATTGCAAGGACTTTTGGTTGCAGACTGCAGTAATCAGCAGAATAGGAAAAACTCCACATTCTTCTCTAGCCTCTATTCCTTCAAGGAAAAAAATGCAATTTACTGCATATATGTGTATAATTTATAATAGTTCACTGGGGTATAAACACTATAAAATTATTAAAAGGTAGTTTATGGGAGATGAAAAATTTCTTGGGAAATTTACTTCTCAGGCAAATACAAAAGTCCAAATGAAATTAATTCAACTTGTTATTTCACTATACTTGATAACTATCTCCTTTCCAATGTCTCGTAACAAAACCATAAAAGAGATTATTGACAAATCTTGCACACCTGAGCATTGAGGGGCAGTCATTTCAGGAAGCCAAACTTTCTTTGACGTAAATGGACTTATGTTTTCCTTGCAAAGCCTGCAGGAAGGGATACAGTTTGGCTATGTGAATAACTACTCTTCCTAGGAAAATTTTTATATTCTGTAGGTAAAATACAGATTCTGTTTTGAGACATATTCATAAATGTCTCTTTCCTCATCAGGGAAGGTAATATGATTATTATGCTCATTTTCACCACTAGATGGAGATATTGTCATTTACAGGAGACTAATGTCTGCGTTGCATAGTTTTCTGCCTTCAGAATCTGAGAAATTATATATGTCCTCTGTGATCCACAGCATGCATTTTCCATCACCCACCCCCCAACACACACACACACACACACACACACACACGAGCTAGTATTGAAAGGCACAGAGCAAAACTAAAAGACAACAACACACCATCTCATGAGTTAATAATGGATTGGCCACAACGGAGCTACAGAGTAAATTCAGAGAGAAATATCCAGCGATGAGTCTGACATTGTAATTACGGGAGTGGAGTGCAGGTTCCTCTTGAAGCATCAATGCATTTTACATGGGTAGGATATAGCTGTAATCCGATCAGCTGCAACTGCCACAGTAACAGAAGGACCCTAAAAATAGAACCCCTATGGTAATCTGTCTGGATTACTAAATTCAGTGACAGCTTGGCAACAAATCAGGGAAATGTTTGCGGAAAAGGATTTAAATATATCATGAAGTTTTATCTGCATTATGGAGAAATCCACATCAGGCCCCCAATTCAGAGCTTCTGCCTTGGGGGCTGCTTCCAAACAACCAAACTCAATTTGTCAAAACATCACCTTTCTGTCCTGCCTTTTGCAATTTAAGGATGTTAAATCCTTTCCTGGAAGGGAGGGGTGGTGGCGGAAGGAGAAGCTTCCGAAAAAGGCCTACCTCTACCACTCTGGTGCCTAAATTTCACACCACGAAGTCCGTATAGGTACAACGGTACTTTCCATTCATGGTGGTAGAGAAGTTGATGAGGAGGCAATGTGGATTCTTGTGAAAACATCATTTGAAATAAAGGTAAGGGGTTTTTGTTTTTGTTTTTAAATGTACGAAGAAGTGTGCAACACATTCATAGCTGTACAAACAGAAAGGGGTTAAATGTTGTAGCTGTGTGCTAAGTGTTACAGACAGAAGAGAAAGACGCTCCTGTGGACCGTGAACTCGGATTCAGAATCTAGAACAAAGCAAAGACACATATTGCCGGTGTGCCTGTTTTTCAGCATTTAGGACTAATTATTCTGTGGGCTCTCACTGAAGTTTCTGCCACATGTCAGGGGGCTGCGTGCAAGCCTTTGGCTTCTCATGCCGTATTCCCTTTTCAGGTCCTGAGAAGCTCCCCCACGGTTTCCTTTGCTCAGCCGTCTGAATTTCAGAATATGTTCAGCTTCTTTCCATCGCTGGGTCTAATAACTCTCTTTCCCTTTCTTCAGGATCCTCTTCTTCTCTCTCCCAAGAGGCTCTGCCCTCCCCCGCCCCCCCGCATCCTGTCCTCCCCAAACAATCCTCCACTCTTCTCTCTGACACTGAAAAGCACTTCAAGGAATCAGAGAGTGACTAAATAAGTATAGGAAAACTTCAGAGAATGCAGGCAAGATTTCTTTTTTAAATCTTCTAGCTGCCCCTGAGATTACTGTATCAAATTTTAGAACTCTTAAAAATCTTCATCTCTCTTTTCTTTGCTATGCTATTTTCTAAACCATCCAGCTGCCATATGCCAATGTTAGTTTCCCTTGGATGATAGTCTGTAGAAATTTATAAAATACAGTGAGCCCTGGACTCACGTTACCATTTTTTTGTGTGCTCTTTATATATGTCAAATAAGTATACTTATTTTTAAGTATTATGATTATTACTATTTTTGGAGCAGAGAGGTGAGCGGTCCCTTTTATTAATCACTTGTCAGGTGGTCTGTGATTATTACTACTCTTGCCTTAGCAAGCTGACCTAACTTCAGAATCTTATCAATACTGGAAATTGTAGCACCAGCCAGTAAGAGTAGATTTGTCATCAATACGAAATGATACAAGTGTGAAATAAGATAATGGAAGACTGTCAAGCAGGACAAATTATAACCAACAAGCAGCAAACCCTATGATTTTCAACATATAAATGGAGTATGTGTAACATCTGACACCATTGTAGGTAATAATGTTAAAGGAAACTGGTGGGTGCCTATAGCCTGGAGGTTTTGTGGACAGTAACAGCAAAGTTTTTGAGCTATGTTTGTTTTTGTTTTAAATAATATCTTTTACGTGTATGGCTGCTATGCCTTTAGTCATCACTAATATATACAATGAAACCGCCTTTTGACACAAACCCCCCAGACTGAGAAATAACCAGGTTAACAGTAATCTTAGAAATAGACCATGTTGCAACCTCATCCCTTCCATGTAGAAAAAAATCATTATCCTGACTTTTACAATAAATAATTTCTTTGCTTTTCTATATGATTTTATAATTCATATAAATAACACAATTTCATTTTGCCTATTATTATATCTTTTCTTGAATGGAGTAATACTAAGTGTATCATTTAGTGACTTACTTCATTTACCTAATATATTCATAATGCTGCAGAGAGCAATAGCTCTTCCCTTTTCCTTGCAATAGAACACACCATTGATTTTACTTACACATTATATTTCCGATGAACATTTGGGTTGTTTCCATATTTTGGTGGTTATGAACTATGTTGCCATAAGCTTACAAAACCTGTTCAGAGGTGTTTAAAAATGGGAAAACGTAAATAAATGTAGCAATACATCATGCTCATAGACATGTTCTTCTAACATGCTCCTGTTAGAAGACTCATATTTTAAAATGTCAATTTTTCTAGATTGATTTATAAATTCAGTACAATCTCAAGAGAACTACTTATTTTCCACCTAACTCTCCTAAACACTGCTGCCAAATTAACTTGCCTAAAATATGGTTTTTATCTTGTCATTCCCTGCTTAAAACCTACAGTGATTCCCTACTCCCCAGAGCTGTGCTGTTTAACACTGACACCGCTAGCCTCATGTGGCTACTTAAATTTAAATTTTAATTAATTAGAATTAAATAAAATTAAAATTCAGTTTCTCAGTTGCACTAGCCAGACTTCAAATGCCCCATAGCCACATATGCCTACGATATTGGGCAGTGCAAATATCAGGCAGTTCCTCATCACAGAAAGTTCTATGGGGCAACCCTGTTCTAGAGGATAATGTCATTTTCAGCGAGGCAGTCAAGATGTTCACAGTCCAGAACCTAATGCTGCAGTCCAGTCTAATTACTCACAATCCCTTTGAAAGAGTGATCATTTCTAACTACACCTACACCTTCCAACTCACACCTATACCTTACAACTTAAACGCACTTCTATCCTTTTCTATGTGAAATTCAACTGACCAGCTCTTACTGTAATTCCTCCAATAGCCTTTCTTGACTGCTCTCTTTTTAAAGCTAAATATCTTCTAAATGATCATTATCTTCAGTACATCATTTCTGGTAACTGTATCTGTGTGTATTCTCAGGGACTCTTGTTTGTGGATGTCTCAGGTAGAGTTCAGGCTTCTGGATGAAAGGACTATAACTGTTACTCCTAGCATCCCCTCCACAGCTGGGCTGTTGCCCCCTGATGAGAACCAGTTCCAGTAGATGCCATTATTCCCCGTATGTTGCGGTATCCACTGTTGGCTTGCTTTTCCAATGAAAATACATCTTCCTGGCTACCACTGTCTTTGTTTCTAGGTAACCTTGACATGTATGCCAGAAGGCTGTTTTCAATATCGAGTCTCTGGGAACATTCAAAAACTACACCTTCATCTCCTCTGCTCCTGTAAAATCCTACATGGCACCCTTGATGGTGACAGCGCTGGTGGTCAAAACTCTCCACTGACTGTGTCATGCCTAATTACTTGTGTATTGTCTCCAGAGTTCAATAATACAAGTTATTAATGAGTTAGTATGCCTTTCATATCTAATTTCCCAAGTTAAGTTTACATCTGTTGTTATTGGCCACATGTCATAAGTTGATATGTGCCATATGTAATATTTTCAGAAAGCTTTGTTAAATGTTGGTTTAAAAAGAACTGGTAGACTCAGTCCACTTCTCCACATCTGAAGTCCCCATGTCCCCAGCAATTTGATCAGACTTGACATTAATGAAGCCTGACTCTCCTTTACCATCCTAGCAGAGAAGCCAAGGACTAACTACACTGAGAGTCATTAAAATACACTTTCTTCAGACTCTCCTCATTTTAGTAAAAAGACTAATCGTGTTGATTATTGCCATGCTGTTTGTACCAGGACACTTAATCGCTGATGATTCTGTGACACTGATGAGAAAAAAAAAAAGGAAATGTGAGCTGCTTTGTCTTTCTCGGTTATTGTTCTATCTTTGTACCAAAGAAACACTCAGTCCCCTCAGCTGGCTTAGAGATACAGTCAGGATAGCCCATTCTAGCTGAAGTCTGGTCTCCAAATATTTAGGAGACCGAGGAAATCATTTTACCTCTTGCATCTTTGATGTTGGCTTAGATGTTGGCTTAGGAGCCTCCGAAATTCAAATTAAAATGATGAAGAGACCAGTGGAGGAAATGTAATTGTTTTCTTAATAAGAAAAACAAGTCATGTCTTTTCCTTATTGATAAGTGACGAACAGTATCTGACTGAAGCTGAAACAAAGAACGGTTGTTTTTTGTTGTGATTTTTGAAGAGTATCCTTTACAGAATTGGTGGTTAATTATCCTGAATCAATCCAGCAACAGTGTTTGCTATCCCTGCCTATCAAGGAAAAGTCTTCATTGCAAACTCCAAATGCACTGTGTTCTTTGACTGGGCACTGCTATCTCCCACATTTTAAAAATTACATTGCTCTTTAACACAAATGTCCTGGAAAGGGCAGACATCAGACCCTTATTTCTTGGCATTTGCCTGCTGTCTGGCCTCCTCCTTTGATTAAGAGAATCATGTTTCTAAAGGTGCCGTCTTAATTCTCTTCTCATTTCTACTCTACCCTGCATCGATGCATCAGCATTTGACCATAACTATAATTGCAACAGTTGTTTGTTCGTTTGATTTCTGGTATCATGAGTTTTGCATCCTAAAAACAAAGATGTAATTAAAATTATTTCCCGGGAGATTAAAAAGACTATTTTTGTTGTTCGTATTTTGCTTTGTTTAGTTCCAGAACAAAATTATTCTTGATTATTGGTGATCAGTATCCTGATTTCTTTTTTTTTTTTTTTTTCTTCAGATGTTCTACTTTTCACCCTTTAAGGTATTCTTACAGGCCCCAGATAGCAGGAGCAAAACAGGCATGAGGTTTTCATTTCCTCTGTGCTAAACACCAACAAAGGATGGGTGCATTATATGTTTATGGAGAATCGTCAGCGCTTTTTGTCCAATATAAGTAAAATGGGTGAGTATCAGAATTGTGGATGAGCGGTATCATGCAACACTTGAAGCCAGCTTGCTATGTAAATGTCTACAAACTTTTGGACTATTAGTTTTCTAGTTGTAGGAGCCCATGGCTTGATTTTATCATGTAAATAAGTTCGTTGGGGTTGCCTTTAATTGGTTTATGTAAATGGTGCTTTGGAATATTCCCTTAAAACAATTGATACACTACAAATTGTGACTTGTTCTTATTTACATTCTTATTTAGTAAAGTAGTTTCTCTAATGACTGCTTCTAGGCAACATTTTATTAGCCTGGTGTGAGGTACTGAACATACTCAGGAGGGAAAAAGATGGCACTGACTCCAACGTAGTCATTAATTCCGGCGGTTTCCCTTTTAGTTAGTTAAAAATAGGGGAGTTTGCTAAACCGATTATTTATTTCCCCTTGCTTCAACACACATATTTAAAATCCCTTAAATAATACAAACATACAAAAACCTAAGCCTCTTTCCTTTTAGAAATACAAACAGAAAATACTACAAAATGGAAATTCATAGTGTTTGTGAGTTCCTTATATTGAATCTAACAAGAACAGTTACTCTGTTACTATTTTCCAAAAGGTCATTACAAGTAATAAAGAAAAAAAAAAAAAAAGAAGTGTACTTTTCTAAAGTGATTCCTGTTCCTTTGTCCCTGGCAGCGATGCACAGGAGTTGAATATATTATAATACAAATTTAATATTCACTTATTGATTCCCTGTGTTTAACCAGTGGCTGTCTGCAGAAATTTTCAGGGACATAGTTACCATGTCTGACTTTGTATGGGGATTTATATTATTCCTGCCTCTGTGTGTGTGTGTGTGTGTGTGTGTGTGTGTGCATGTGTTTGTGTTGGGTGTGTGTGTGTATGTGCACGCACATATGCATCCATGCACACAGGTGTGGATAACTCAATTTTCTTGTTGTCTGAAAATGAATGAAATGGAGAGCAATGAAGAGTTTTGTTTTTCATGTCGCTCCTTTCGAGAGGGCTGTCCCAGCAACATGGCGACCATAACATGTAAACACAGTATCTCCTTGTCTGTGATTCATTTGAAGAACCACCCACTCCCCCAAGTTTTAAATCTCTTTTCCTTCAACACTTAACCCCAGGGGCATACACCGTAGGTGCTAGCTGACCAACAGAGGACTAACTCTTCAGGGGAAATATGGCATTCCCTTGCACCCGACAGATGTGCAGCCACTGTGGCTGCAAACTTCCACTAGCTCCCGAGAGCTAACATCTTTGCACTGTGGTTACCAGCGGTGGTGGTGCTCACATCATAAATCGCTTGATGACATCATGTGTGAAAAGTAGAATTATTTTCTTTCTACTCTGCTAATAAGACTGGCTGTGAACCTTTGATGAAAATATACTTAAATTGGAAATAACTTCTAATTATTTTAAAGTAATTTTATTTACATTTTGTTGTTGTGGGGCAGTGAGCAAGGCATTATGGGCTCATTATATCCCTCAACAGATATCTCTATGTGTATCTAGCTCTCCAGGTATTTAACTTAGTTCTGTATGGAAAGTGATGGCTCATCTCACAGAGGACTACTGAATTTAATCTGTACGGACGAGATAGCACTCTCCTGATCCCGGGCCGCCGAGGAAGACCTTCCCAATGGACCTTTATTATTAACGAGCTGGGTAAAGGGGACGGTTTCCACATGATTCTTTTCACAAATCTATCTCCTTTACTAATAAGCGTGATGCTATTATCCCACCATGAGTGATAATTTTAAGCTCTTTCTTTAGGAGTAGTGATGGATTTGTGTTAATTCTTTTCCGCTTTCTTTTCCATATGTCTGCCAAGGTGAGACTTATCGTCTTGGTCTCACGACGCATTATTCTAAACAAATGGACCAAATAGACCCTCCTTTTCCTGCAGAGATGACAATGTGAACTTGTCCTAACATGTGACTTATGACCTCTACCCACTGCTCTTACTTTTTCCTGACATTGTTGTATAAAGAAATAAAGAAAACAATGAAAGAAGTAAAGAAAATTATGGGAGTGAGGAGGATGCCTATTTATTCAGGCACACAGCAACTACTTATTGAGGGCTTTCAAGTATTTACTATATATTAATTGTCACCAGTTGATAAATCTTTCTACCTGAGACTATGAACTTTTGAAAGCAAAAATTGTATGTCTTATTTATATTGATTTATATTGGTATTTCCAGCCCTGAGCACAGTGTGTAAAACCTGGGAGCTTGATGCATTTCAGCTGAATGAACAGTAGTGTGATTAGGCACCATAAGAATATAATGATTAGCTCTGTGCCTATCGTAAATAACATCTCAAGTTCGCGTCTGGATGAAGAGCAAAGGAAAGAAGTGAGAAACTTTATAAGAATAGCTAGTACGTGGTGTAAGGCTGATGAATCATTACTTCATTTGTCTTAGCTTGATTTTCTCCAGGAGAGGACCTTGAGAGTTCAAATGCAGTAGTATATTGCTTAAGGAGGTAACTCCTGGCAATACTAGAAGGAGGAAGTAGGAAAGTGAGACAGAGAAGGGAAGGCAGCCAATAAAAGGGGTCATTATCGAGCAAACTCCCACTGTGGGTAATGGGAGCTTACTCCAAATGGGGAGCTCTGGGAGATAAACAGATACAAACCCCTTAGAGTTAGGCCCTTAACAGCTAGGGGAGCTGGAGTAGTTCTGCACTGACATTACTACTGGTCAGTTGGGAGTGCTCTTGGGGCATGTTAATTCCCTTGCACTTCTCAAGTGCAGTGAGCTTTACCCAACCTGGGCTCTGAGGCCAGAGATTATTTTCAGCTGAAGAAATGCCAGTGTTGGAAGTTGGAAGTAGGGTTAGCATGCAGAGTCCAACAGAAAACACATCCCATCGTCAGTGTTATCAAGAAATAAGTAAACTCTTATATCTTCTTTAAATTTGTGTGTATTATTATTATTACAGTTGACCCTTGAACAACATGGTTTGAACTGTGCAGGCCCACTTATACATATATTTCTTCTCATAAAGACAGTCTAGTACTATAAATGTTATTTTCTCTTCCCTATGGTTTTCTTCATAACATTTTCTTTTATCTAGCTTACTTTATTGCAAAAATACAGTACATGAACATATAATTTGCAAATCAGGTGTTAATAGACTATTTATGGTATTGGTAAGGCTTCTGGTCAACAGCAGGCTATTAGTAATTAAGTTTTTTGTTTTTTTTAAAGATTTTATTTATTTATTTGACAGAGAGAGATCACAAGTAGGCAGAGAGGCAGGCAGAGAGAGAGAGAGGAGGAAGCAGGCTCCCTGCCGAGCAGAGAGCCCGATGCGGGACTCGATCCCAGGACCCTGAGATCATGACCTGAGCCGAAGGCAGCGGCTTAACCCACTGAGCCACCCAGGCGCCCAGTAATTAAGTTTTGGGGAGTCAAAAGTTATACACAGATTTTCGACTGTGAGGGGGTCAGTGTCCCTAACCCCCGCATTGTTCAAGGGTCAACTGTATTTTCAATGGTTATTTTATTGCTAGGACATAAATACTTTCTCAATTTCTTGGACCTAACTCTTAACTACTTAATAAATGGAACTGTGAGGTATTAATTCTAACTTTGGTGACCACAGAAGTATCGCTAAACATTAGAGTGTCAAGCACCAGAGTTTGAGAAGCACTAACCTACCTCTTCTTGCTATGGGCTGGGGGGGGGTCCGTAAGAACAGACCTGCCCTCTGCACGCTCAAGTTATTTGGGATTTCAGAAGCAGGAGGAACCTCACATGACTACACATACACTCTATCTCTGTATAAATGGCAAACACATATTATATATTGGTGGGTTCTATATTCCTGGTAACAGAATACAAGTTTTATGGAAAATGTGGCCAAAATTTTCCCTGTGTTCTCTTTGACTTTCAAATACCCACACCCCTTGAATTCAGAAGAGGTTCCCAATTCTTCCATTGGCATTTTTGCTCAAATTAAGTAAGAAGCTAGTTTTGGCTGGTAATCTTGCTGTTTTTACATTGTCTCTTAAATAGCTTGTAAACAAATGTCTAGCCAGTCATTGTGATAGCTGTTTCTCGCCTTCAATGATCCATACTATAATGCTAAATGTCTTTCTCTTTTTCACATTTTAATTTTTTACATTTTATATATTATTGCAAGTCATGAAAGTAACTTTTGGGATAGACAAGGAACACATTAAAAAAATCACAGAAATGAATGATTACCAAGAAAATAAAAATGAATATACAACAAACAGGTAAAATAAATAACACAGTAATCTAAATAATTATAGGTATACCATAATAATGCCCACTGAATACTTACCATACATGGGCCCTACATGATTTACACACATGTATACATTTCATCCTAACGGCATCCTGATTATGGATTCTACTCTTACTCCATTTGGTTGTATCTATCCTCTTGCCAATGATGCTGAAGTTCCATTATATTCTCTAGGGTTTTACCATGGAACCCCTGGAGTCCTTTGCTTCTCTTTGCCCAGTGGCTTTTTTGACAGCTGGAGCTAGGTCTCCCTTCCTGCACAGCAATATGAAGTACAGGAGAATTAACACAACCCACCACTGCTGCGCTTCACTATTATTTCCCTGGGTAATGTTCCAAATATCCTAATTGCTCTCAAATCCTTATTTCAGGGTTGGCTTCTGGAAGAACCCAAATGGAGACACATCTGTAGAGTCACTTGTACATGCATACACACACTTAGAGGCTGCCTTGCACTGGGGAAATAAATGAGATGTGTATATTTGGGACTGGGACAGTCTTACCTCAGCATTGCATGGAATGCCTCAGAAGGGGGACAGGAGAATAGAATGGACTTCAGCTTAAGGAAGGGCACTAACCCCACAGACTCAAATTATGACAGGGAGTCAAGTCTATTTCAGTTCTTAGAGAAAACAGAGGAAGGGAGAGGGGCCAGCATTGTAAAATCCATGGCTGCGCAAAAATGCAGTCACAGAGACAGGAATGGTAAAAAGAATCAGCTCCGTACTGACACTGGGTCTTCGCCCATCAGTGGGCAAAGTGATGTGGGGAGACCTTTAGTAAATTATTTAAGTCTGATGGGCTCAGATTTGGGGCGCCTGGGTGGCTCAGTGGGTTAAAGCCTCTGCCTACAAAAAAAAAAAAAAAGTCTGATGGGCTCAGATCTGAATGTTGGCAACTCTGTTACTGTGGGCGGACTCGGGCAGGGGCAGTCTCTTCACGCCCACATAAAACAGACCCACACTTCAGTCTCTCCATGTTGAGGGCAGAAGCCATATGGGTCTAGGCAAAGCGTGAAGGCGATTGTCCTGTGTCTAATGGGACTGCAATTTTCTTCATTGATGCTATGTCTCTCAGGCTCTAGCATTTCTTTCTTTCTTTCTTTTTTAAAGATTTTATTTATTTATTTGACAGAGAGATCACAAGCAGGCAGAGAGGCAGGTGGAGAGAGAGCAGGGGAAGCAGACTCCCTACTGAGCAGAGAGCCTGATGCGGGGCTCGATCCCAGGACCCTGAGATCATGACCCAAGCTGAAGGCAGAGGCTTAACCCACTGAGCCAACCAGGCGCCCCTGTTCTAGCATTTCTAAGAACCATGAGTGACAGTAAGCTCCGGTGAGCATAAAGTTTCCGTCAGATCCCTAATTTATTTGTTTGGTTTAACCTTTAAAAAGGCTTAATTTTTTGGCCCAATTTCACTGTTCGCTCTAGAGATTTCTTTTCCTCTCTGATTCAATTTCTATACTATAGTAATTTAAAATGTTATTTTTTTAAGTGGTGGTGGTGGTGATGGTGTGTCTATTAGAGTAAGCTACAGATATTATTTAATCTGTGATTGCTTGAAACTAGGTATGATCTCATTTGGCAGCCTGTCCCGAACCGAACGGAGGCTGCGAGCTCCTCCACCAGAGTCATTACAGCGCATGCTGTGAGTGTGAACGTTCATTAGCATATTATGGATCTATAATTTCTGCTTAAAAAAAAAACAACCCAGAACTATGAAGAGCAATTACCCAGCACGATAAGAGCTCTGTTTTAAACCTCAGTGTCTTCTCCAGTTGCCTTCTTTTTAGTCTACCTTCACCATACCTCTGGGTATTTGTTTTTAACTAAATAGAGAAATTGGATAGTCCAAGATTTCTGACAGGGGGTCATTTGTACAGAGCTGGCTCACTGTGACCAGCAGGCAAGGTGGGTCAGGTGAAGCCGAGGCTACTGAAGGTTATCTGATGTCTCATTAAATAGCTAAAAGGAGGGGCGCCTGAGTGGCTCAGTGGGTTAAAGCCCCCAGAGTCCTGGGACTGAGCCCCCCATCGGGCTCTCTGCGCAGCGGGGAGTCTGCTTCCCATCCCCCCAACCTCCCGCCTGCCTCTCTGCCTACTTGTAATCTCCATCTGTCAAATAAATAAAATCTTTAAAAACAAAAATAAATATATAAATAAATAGCTAAAAGGAAATGGAGGTTATGGAAAAGGACTGCTTTTTTTTTTTTTTTTTTTTTTAATTTAGAGAAAGTGAGTGCGTTCCTGCGTGGGTGCAAGGTGTGGGGGAGGGGCGGGGGGAGGTGGAGGGAGAGAGAATCTTAACCAGGCTCCATGCCCAGCGCTGAGCCTTTTCATGCTCTATCTCATGACCCTGAGATCACGACCTCAGCCAAAATCAAGAGTCAGAAGCTTCACCCACTGAGCCACCCAGGCGCCCTGGGAAAAAGACTGCTCTTGAAGGAGGACGGGGCCCCTCTGCCATTTAGTTGCTGTGTGACTTTGAGCTACTCAATTAGCCTCTCAGAACTTCAGCATCTATCAGTAGGATCGGTAAGGTCTATCTTGCAGGGTGACTGTGAATAGGAAAAAGCAGGCGATATATGGCAAAAAAGCTTTATAAAGAAATACAGTCATTGCTATCATGACTTGTTTACTGGGGGCAATCTACAAATTGCTTTCATGTATATTCTTGAATTTGGTTTTTGGAAATGTCCTGCAGACTAGAAAGAGAAACCCCCTACTGCACAGATGAGAACACGGAGGCTCTGTGATATGAGGTCAGAGATCAATTTTACAACTTAAGAAACCAAACAGAAACTCACTGGTTACTGAGTTGGAGGTTCAAATTAAAATCCTTATTTAAAGTGAATTATTTGCATGTGATTCATAAATACATATATGCACATATGAAGAGAAACAAGCAGAGACAGGGAGGGATTTCTGTCGTGCACTCAATTTGGGGTCCCAATCTGGCCTTTATGATCTGTTTAGCTTTTCATCTTCAATCCTGACCTACCCAAGACTGCCTCAAGTTCTACTTGATTTCGTGTCTGCACTGATTCCTAAATTACAGCTCCTTTCCCACCCTGAGCACTATATGAATCTCTTTTGATTTTTCCTCCCCTTCACCCCCAAAGGCCTGTGATGATGAGCTCAGACTAGAATGTAGGCTCCATGTGGGGAGGGAGAGTATCTTTCATTTTATCCTCGCATCTCCTTCCTGTCTGAAGAAGCAAGAGTTGGGGTGGAGGTAGCTAAAATGTTGGAGATATATAATAATATATATCTATATAATGAATCCCACTAGGCCTTCCCTGAGAGGCATTCTAATACCAATTTTCAAAAAGCAGTATCTATTGTACATATATTTTTTTCACCCCACAACTTTTTAAACTTGATTTAGTAAAATGATAATAGATTCATTCTTAAGCAGACAGTAATGTTTTGCCAAAACCATATTTCAAAGCCATATTTTAAACACATTTCGTACGCCTCGACACCTAATCTTACTTCCCTGAAACAGAGCACTCACTATAAACTCACTGATCTTTTTTTTTCCCATTGCTTTTGTTTCATTTTTCCTTCGCCCTGGAGACTGCTATAGTGCTGGACGTGGGCATATTCTGAGAACTTCATTTAAAAATTAATAAATGGGTTTAATTGGAAAATAAGGACTGCTATGTCTTTCTGGGCACTGGGCAGATACTTCATTGCTAACCCTTATCCCCAGATTCTTTTTCTCTAATGTCGCTCTCCGTAGAATTGCTTGATCAAGAAAGCGTGTCTCCTGATGAAAACAGACTGTTCCTCAAAGAACAAATTAAGGACTTTCAGTCCTGGAGGTAAAACGCTGTGAGTTCATCGTGCAGTGCTGTAAAACAAATGTGTTATGTGCCTGGCAACTCTGTCACACAATCAACAGGAAGCCTGAGATGCTGGGATGCTGAGATGGGCTGATTTGCACATTTACATCAGGTACTCGCAAATGCAATCAAAATAGGCCAATGGGATTTAAGACTTCTTGCCATGACTCAGCCTCTCGGATTCCACCCCTCCCCCGCTTTTAACAAATCACTTATTTTGCATTAAATGGATGTACTGAATTTTTGAAAGCCATTTCAAATTCCAAGTTCTGTTTGAGGGTACAAGGGTACTTTAATAAGAATGACTTCTCCAAGAGCAGCGTGTTGTAACGCGCACGTGATTAAAGGAATTAGGATCTCTTCTTAATCCCTTCATGATCTTCTCTCTTTTCTTCTCTCCTTTTCTTTGTCATTTTCCCCCACCCTTCTGTGTTCAGCCTTTTCTCTCCCTTATTCTCTTTTTCCTCAGTTCAAATTTTGTCCGAAGTGAATGAATGCTGATGGAAAAAATTTAAAGTAGGATAAGCACTGATCTCTTGGTAAAGCACTTTTATTCATTCAACAAATACTTCTTTTTAGCAATAACCGTGTGCTAAGTATTCTGTTAGGCGGAATCATGATTTTCTGTAAGCTATAGTCCTTAAAAGGAATTATTTAAGTGACTGCCTCCCAAGTAAAATTCTGTTACTATAAGTAAAATGCATACCAAAAATTCATAACCCACACTTTTCACTAAATTCTGTATGCCAGTGTGAGTGGTGAAGACCCACCCCTGTAAGTTTAAAGAATTTAGAGTGGCTAGATAAGAGATGGAAATTTATATCAAGTTCCATCATTTCTGAACTATGAATCGGAAGTTTTAACGACTGATTAATTTATCTGAATTAGAGTAACATATTCACAATTTTATACCTCATTTTAGGTCTCTATTCAGGAAGAGATCTACCTTGAAATTTTAGACGGACTCAGAGGTGTGACTGTTTTGGGACCCAGTGCCGTATCAGAGTCTTATGTGCTTTGCTTCCGTGTGTTTTAGATTTGCTAAAACATTACATACTGTAAACCTCAGTCGCAACACTGTAGAGGTATTCCTGCGGATTGTCAGGGAAATCCCCGAGTCCTATGCTATAAATTCATCTCCTAGGGACTACTTGGAAGAATAAGCTCTTCTTATGGACTAGGTCTGAGAATAAAGTGATTGATTCATAAATGAAGTTATATGTTCAAAATGTGATTCGTAAATGAATTATGGGTGGCACTGTATCTCCTCCTTGACCTCTATGTTGAAGTCATAATCCCCCCTTACCCCTGTACCTCAGAGTGTGACTTATTAGGAAATAGGGTCTTTGCAGATATAAATTAGTTGAGATGAGGTCACACCAGGGTACAGGGTCCTTACAAAGAGTGAATTTGGACAGAGAGACAGACCCGCAAATCGGGAGAAAGTCACGTGGAGGATGGAATCATTCTGCCACACATCAAGGAACTATCAGATGCTAGAATGGAGGCCGAGCACAGATCCTTCCCTGAAGTCTTCAGAGAGACTGGACCCATGAACACCCTGATCTTGGACTTCTACCTCCAGAACTATGAGATAATAAATGTGTGTTGTTGAAGCCACTCGGTGTGTGGATCTGTGATGCAGCCCCGGAAAATAATTACAGTTAGTCTGTGAGCCATGTTCCCTCTTAAATGAAAAAGACGAACTAACACAGTGGGAAGTTTGCAGTACCCTTCACAACCGTCCTATTAGGATACTTCCATGCTTTTATAGCCTCTTAGAAGCACGGCTTCTCATTCAATAGGAATGAGATAAGGATTTGGACCTACTAATTTAAGAATAAATCAGGGTGCTAACATTGGCTGGCTTTAGGGAATTTAGATAGATAATTTATCTCCAGCAGATGAAAATGATAAAAAGCATTCAAAGTAGGTTCAGGAAGTCTGAAACCAAAATCCTTCAACAAAGTTTATGAATATCCCCCGAACCCTCGAGTGTTCTAATCTCCATTTATGCTGCAGAGGTAGCTGTAAGATAAGTAAAATCTCTGGCAGCCAGGTCCTGATTGATTATGCATCAGCAAAGGCTGCAAGATTTTATTTGTTCTCCCAAGTGGATGGTGAGAGCCTCGTTCTAACAACATGCCCGCGCACAGCTAAATGAATCGAGCTTTTTAAAAAAGTTGACAATACAAAAAAGAGATGCAGAGCCACATTTAAAGGTCTGAGAACACATCTTTGAAAATAAAATACAACAAAAAGCCTAGGCCGCCAACATCTTCCACTATGCAGGGAAACAATGCAACAACTACAGGGTTTTGAGAGAAGATAATAGAGAACAAAATAGAGCAAAACAGGGGGAAAATGTGGAAATTTAATGAACGACGTTAATAAAGTATTGTTATGTGGAAAAATCTGACATTTCCAGATTTTAACTATAGTACCAAACTGACCTTGGAACATCAATACAAAACTAAATGCCTTTAATCTTAAGTATGCCAATTGCTTTTTCCAAGCACTTGATATATTATATTATTTAATATTTATGCATACCTCTTTAGTTGGATTTTCTTATTATTTTATTTTGCAGATAGATAACCTGAAGCTTAGGGAAGCTTAGTATCAGTCCTAGGGCCAAACAGCCAACAAGCTGGTTAGACCCGTCCTCCAATCCAGTGCTCTGAGGCAATTTAATGTCCCTTTCAAGACTGGCTATTTTTCAATGAAGGGAGAAAAAAAAAACACAGTAATTTCCATAGCACTACTAAACTGATTAATCAGCATAACGTGGTATATCTAAGAACTTAGATTTTTCACCTCAGATCACCTGAGGGTCAAGTGATGGATACATCTCTACCTAATTCAGTTCAGAGAACATGTGTCTTGTTGTTGTTATTCATCATCATGGAAGAAACAGGAAAATTCTCCAATCCATAGGAGTCAGCGACTAGGAAGAGGAATTTGAAAACCTTTTCCTATAATGTTGTCTCCACGGGTAAAAGCCTTGGCTTTCCTGTGTCCCTGGGAAGAAGGAGAGTAAGATCTGGAGTTCGAGTGCTATGCATCATTTCTTATGTATATCAGATGAAGCTTTAATTTTTGGTTGCCAAAAACGAAATGGTCTCATTGGAGGAGCACTGCCAAGTTGGACGCCTGTCATAGTTTTGCTTTCTTTGGTATTATTAGACTGGGTGCTATAACCAATCTGTTTCAACAGTGCCTACAGCAAACCATTTCTGCTAAGATTCCTGGACGTAATGAACTGTACCTAGCCTTGCCTTTCCTTGTTCTAGGAGGAGAAAAAAATATCTCCCTTAAAACAAATGGGAAGCTGATGTTAGCAATTTGAATTGGTTCTTTAACTTTAAAAATGTGTCTTCTCAAAATGCTCTCAAAAAAAAAAAAAAAGAAATGAGACCATGTATGAAATCCAAACATAAATACATTGATAGGAAGTTAGCAAGTCAAGTGTTTCTCACACTGCCCACTCATGGGTTAGTTACTGTTAAGATATTTACTACATCTGCATGCCACAAATACTATTGTTTGCTGCATTTTAAAAAATTGTCTCTTTTTCTTCAACATCCTAAGGAAAAATATCTTTCTTTTTAAGATTTTAAGTAATCTCTCCACCCAGCATGGGGCTCAAACTCACGATGCCGAGATCAAGAGTTGCATGCTCTTCCAACTGAGTCAGCCAGGCATCCAAGTAAAAATATCTCTAAAATGTATAGGTTTTTATATATAAGTTATGACATGAATATATTCCTGTTAAAACAAAACAGTATTCATCTCAGTGCCACCTAATGTCATCGGCCTCATAGTTTTAACTCACTGGGAAATGTGTGGGCTTAAAGGTGTCAGGAAAATAATTGTTGGGAGCGTCTGGGTGGCTCAGTGGGTTAAAGCCTCTGCTTTTGGCTCAGGCCATGATTCCAGGGTCCTGGGATTGAGTCCTGCATTGGGCTCTCTGCCAGTGGGGAACCTGCTCCCCCCCCACACCCCGCGCCTGCCTCTCTGCCTACTTGTGATCTCTCTCTCTCTCTCTCTGTCAAATAAATAAAAATAAAATCTTAAAGAAAATAATTGTTGGCCTCTCCATCCTACCCAGTCCCTCACCTAACTCCACCTCAGTTGGAAAGCAAGTTAAATTAAGAGCTATTCCAGAACTCCGATCTCCAAATGGCCTGTTCAGTTACTTCTCTACCGGGTGAGTCTCATGCAGTCTCAGGAGTCACTTCCTAATCCTAAGGAAACTAACCCTGAGTTGTCGCTTTCCTTTGTCTCTGCCTTTCCCCGCAACAATCTTTACGTGGGACTGATCTCAGTACCCTACCACCAGCATGGTTGCCTTCTCCACTAGTCCTTCCTGAAAGGTATGTCTTATAGGAAAAATGATGTTCCCTTTCCATTCTCTAGAAGCAGTGTCTTCCAAATGATGTACAGTATCCCATAACCATTGCCACTCTGCAGCTAATATATTGACACTTTTTTTTTTGCCTACTTGAAATTATATCCTATCCAAGTAAGTTATTCTTCTTTGGGTCAAAGCTATTGCTCTTTTGGTCAACACTTTTTCCACGTGTCCCATTTTTGCCATCAAAGTCTGTGCTGGGCAACAGTTGATTATGGTAAAGTAGATAGGCTTTTAAATTTTATAGGTCCAGGGTCAAATCTCAGTTTCTCAAAATTTCAATAAAAATGAGAAGTACCAAATAAGTCCATAAAAACAAAAGACTGATGGAGGAGAAAGGTTTTGAAGAAGGGTAAGTAGAAACTGGTCTGGAAGAACACAGAAAATAATGGAGATATAAGTTAATGAGAGAGGAAGTTGAGAATCAAGCTGATTTGTGATGGCTCAGGAATTAAGAGTCCTGGGAAAGGTAGATCTCAAATATCGGACTGGATGAGTCTGAGTAAGCAGCAACTAGACTCCTACATCTCTGCCTCTTTTTTCTAGAGTTGGGCAACCATCTCCTCCCAGTCCCAGAAGAGGCCTAGGCAACTAGAACTGAAAGCAGAGGATGGAAAGAAGAACCACCTACTAAATGGTGAGACCTTGGACACCTGCCTTTCCGTGTATGACTCAGAACCTGGCAGCTGGGCTTGTACCTCCCAGCCTCATTTTGGAAGATTCTTTTGTGGGAAACTGACCTTCCTAACTAAGGGCCACCTAGAATGAAACTGACCAGTAAGATCCACACACAACAGCATCCACAAGGTGACAAGTCCAGCCTGGGAAATGAGAGAATCTAATCAAGCTTCCCAGGGCCTCAAGTTTAAATATGAGCAGACGGTCAAGTGTGGCCAGTATTTGCTGAAAGCCTCTTCATGAGGGACCAGCTGACACACAAACACAAATACAATCCACAGAAGGTAACATGAGAACGTTAAAGAAAAAACTATAATTAATATCCTCAAAGAAATATGATATTGTTTTCTCGAATTTAGGCTGGGATACTATTTTGAGAAAAGCGATATTTAAAGTCAGTAAGTATACACTTGGATTTCTGAAAAAGATGTAAGAGCAGAAAAGAAAAATTAATAGAAGGGGTAGAAAATACATTGAGGATACTAGTCAGAAACTAGTTTCTAGCTAAAAGGGAAAGGAGATGCATTAGGGGAGAAGAGATAAGCAAAATGTATTGTTTTGACTCTGATGGAGTGCTAAATGACTCTACCCTTGAGTGCTAGAAGAACACATAATGGGGCTGAGGGCCTGTGGGTGTAGAGGGGCCAGTAAAGAATGGGGATTGTGTAGCCAGGGCAGGCTCTGTGGACAGAGTGGCTTTCAGGTGAAGACATAAAGGAATAGAGGAAGGTCACATATATATTTGGGGAAGGCAGTTCCAGGCAAGAGGACAGGCGCTGAATGGCAGCTGGGCTTCCCATGTTAAGAAACAGCAAGTAGGTTGGTGTGGCTAGAATGGAGGGGAGAGGCAGGAGAAGGTGAAGGTACAGAGGAATGCTCTTAGCCTTGTATGGAGATGTTATGAACCGAGCTTGATTTTTTTTCTTCCCTTAGGATCAGTTGTTGTCCCCCTCCCCGCACCAACAAGCTCCCTCAGTCATTTTTTTCAAGTAGAATTTGGTAGGCAGACTGTGTAATGCATTGTTGATGATCTCCAGCCAAAGGAGAAATTGAATATAGCCTGCCACTCTCTTTACTTCTTCTTAAAGGTATGTCTTTGGAGCTCTCTTCTTTGGTAGAATCTTATGTTTTTTTTTGTTTTTTAATTTTCTTCCATATCTTGCATCACATAGTTTTCCTACAGTTTTTCTGTTTTTAACAACTAATAACTAATAAGAAGCTGCAACTAAGTATTAGCCAGTAAGTATATTTTATTTAGTATCTGGGCTCAGTGCTTAAACAACAAACAAACATTTTCCCAATATATGATATAGCTGATTTCACACAATATTTCCCTTGAATATCTGGCTTCCATTGGATAATGGAATCTTTGGCAATACTGGACTTCTAATCCCACGGCTACTTAATTGGAAATAAGTCACAGGGCTATCCTTTGTTCTGAACATGCTCCCTCCAGTCCTGCTTTTCCTCCTGTCTCTAATTCCTGGGATGCTTTACTTATTCATATATTCTCTCCTAAAGACATTTGAGTTTTCCAACTCTATCCTAGATAGACTAGATTAAAATCTGAATCTCTCACATAACAAATTGGAACATTCTATGGTTTGAACATTCAGAGGAACATCCTAGAGAGACTCAATCTGAACTATTTTGAATGTCAGACCCCTTTATTGGAACAGAAAATTTTCTGGGGGAAACAGCCTCTTGTAGGGTTAATACCACAATGAGATATCACCTCATGTCTATTAGAATGGCTACTATCAAAAAGACAACAGATAATAAGTAGTGGTGGAGTTGTGGGGGGAAAGGAACCTCTTTTGGTGGGAATGTGCACTGGTTAACAACTGTGAAAAACCGTATGGAGGTTCCTCAAGAAATTGAAAATGGAAGTATTGAAGGATCCACTTCTATCTACACAAAGGAAATGAAATCAGGATCTTGAAGAGATTTCTACACTCCCATGTTCGTTTTAACATTATTCACAATAGCCATGACAGGGAAACAAACTCAGTGTCCATGAATGGATAAAGTATATGTACACAAAGGAATATTCTTCAGTCATGAGAAAGAAGGAAATCCTGCCATTGACATCCTTGAGGATGGACCTTAAGGGTATTATGCTAAGTGAGATAAGCCAGACAGAGGAAGATAAATAGTATATGTATCACTTATATGTGGAATCTAAAATGACTGAACTAATAGAAAGGAAGAGTAGACTGGTGTTACCAGGAGCTGGGGGGGGGGGTGGTGAGGGAAATGGGAAGGTGCTGGTGAAAGAGGATAAACTTTCCAGTTATAAGACAAGCTCTTGGCATCTAATGTACAGCTTGATGATCATAGTTGATAATATAGTATTACATACTTGAAAGTTGCTCAAAAGAGTAGATCTCAAATATTTTCCCCACAAAAAAGAAATGGTATTGTGTGATGTGATGGAAGTGTTAGCTAATGGTGGTAATCATTTTTTAGTACGTGGATTTTTCAAATCAACATGTTGTAGACCTAAGATGATGTAATGCTATATGTCTATATCTCAATAAAGCTGTTAAATAGTACATCTTGAAATTGCAAAGACTTAACCCAACCAAATCCTTCCCCACCCCCCGCGAATTCTGATGCTGTCTGTAGGACTCTCCAAGGCAATTAACTTGTACCTAGTTTTTCAGGAATCCCATCTTCCTACAACTAGTTATGCCTCTAGGGCAACAAGGGCAGTATAGCTTCAGCAGTGGATAAGGGATTCTTAAAAGTTATCAGACAAAATAGTACTCAGTTAATTTTGAACTTCAGATTAACAATGAATAACTTTTTCAGTATCAGTGTGTCCCAAATATTACACGGCACATACTTACCTAAAAATGTTTTAATTTACCCTAAGTTCAGATTTAACTGGGTATCCTGTATTTTTATTTGCTAAATCTAGCAATCCTAAATCAAACCTGCTTTTAGGTATCTAAGCCTAGAAGTGACACACTTCTTTTCCACTCACAACCCATTGCCTAGAACTAGTATGTGGTCCTAACCCAAGTCCAAAGGAGGTTGGGAATTTTGGAGAAATGGATTATTTGCTGAGCATTTTTGTATTTGTTCCATGGATTTAGGGAGAAATTAAAGATAGAAGTTTTAGGATGAAAAGAATATCTGATAACATTTAGTCCAAGTACTTACTTGTTTTACTGACAAGAGAACTAAACCCAGAGAAGTACCGGAATATTTCCATTTTATACTGCTAGTTAGTGACTGGGGGAGAATCCCACATGAACTGACTCACAGTCTACGATTCCCTCCATTATATGGCACGGTCTCTCCTGACCTTCTCTGAGATGATCGTACAGCTCATTTTCATAATAAATGCCAGAATAATATACACGTGTGGGAAACCTTCTCACTCTTAGTGCTCCCTTGTGACCGAGAAGCCAAACACAAAGACTAAAGAAGCTTGCCCTATAGTAGTATCCAAAATAATCTCTTGTCAGCACAATTAGAAGGGAAAAACTGTTGATGTGAAGTTACAGGCTATAGAAAGATGAAGGGAAACCTTTCAGTTCATATGAAAACATTTAACTTTTTCTTTTTTTTTTCTCCTTTTCCCCCCTTTTCCTAGGAAATCAGAGCCCCAGCTCCATTGCTGGAAATGCATTAAGTGACGGCCTAATCAGTGGCAAGAGATGGTCTGCGGTCTGCTTCCGTGAGTGACAAGCTGGCACTGAAGGCATTTAAGCTTCTTCCAGCCATTTCCCCCAGTTGATTGTAATGATTGTTGATTGTAATGATTTTTGAGCCATTCTATATTATGAGAAATGTCAAAATCTGTATTGTCCAAGAACTCACACATTTGAAAAAAAAAAAAGGGGGGGGGGTGTATGGGATGTGGAAGTGGAGAATAAACCACTGGTTGTGGGCAGGAGCTAATCTAATAGCTACATTTTTTTTTCTTTGATAGATTGAAGTGGCTCTTTATCACCGCCAACCACTCGCTGGCGCTCTCGCCTCCCTTCCTTTTCTTCCCCCACATCCTCACTTCGTGCTGATTATTGGACTGCAGGGTTTTATTTGTGAAGTGCTTTGTCATTCGTACTAGCAGAAAGGTCACCATTGGCAGCACTTCCAAAGTAGAACATCCCCTTATGGGTGCCATGCAAATTGTTTCTCACAAATACCGTGAAAGGTAGGAGCTATCAAAACATTTGGCAGGTAGCCACATTAAAAAAAAAAAAAAATGCATCTTCTATCTCCATACATGTATGTATCTGAAACAAAGTTTCTTGAAATAGCAGTCTTGCTTGGATAATACAAGGACATTATCTTATCTGTTTTATGTTCTATTCTATTTTGTTTTGTTCTACTCCATGAAAAATGCTTCTATTATATTGTATTGATTTCATGACTCAATGAGGGTCTTGACTCATATTTTCCAAAACACTGAGGTAGGCACACTTCCCCAACTGCCCTCTAGAACACCTCAGAAACTTGTGTTTGATCAGGAATACTTAGAGCATTGGAGTTGAAATTCTTTGGGTTCTCCTTATACTTGCATATTTAAAAGATGATAATAAATTTACTTGTGGATGTAGTAAGCATCAGAGTCTCTAGAACTGCACCTTATTCCTTTCGTGTTTTATTTCTCCATTCTCATATCTTCTCGTATGCACTTATTTCTGAAGATACACATTTTATTTTTAGATGATGTGAAACCATTTTAGTTGTTTTGCAAAGCACAATTCTAAGCACTTAGGCAGTTTTGATAATATCAGTAAGCATTCAGTGGAAGTTATTTTGGTTTTGATATATATTCCTCAGCTAAGTTAACATAATTTAGCCAATCTTAAAAATATTTTAAGAGTTTTGATCTGAAAACACATATACACACATAAATTGTGTCTATATGTATGTATTTGTGTTCATTATATATTTCACAATATAATTTAACAATTTAACGAAACAATTTATTCAGTTTTCAAAAACACATACAATATTAAAAATTAGATCATCCTGGGAGAGACAATAAATCCAGGAAATGGTTTAATATGCACAAAGTGTACATCTGTATGTTTGCTTCAGGGAAACAACACAAGTGGGTCTAAAGCCTTTTTAATAGCCAATGGGAAGCTAGGGACATGATTAACTTGCTGTTTTTCTTTCTTACGATTCTTCGGGGGCCTTGGTTCAGGCTTTTACTTTCCTGTTATAGTAAGAACTTGCTTTCTTATACTTTCTTATGTTAGTGCTCTACATTCATTCCCTTGGTGGATCAGTAAATAGAAATATTCACATAAGACATAGGTCACTGATTTTACACACATACACACACACACACACGCACACATGCACACACACACAGAATAAATACATTCCTCCATCTCTTGCCTACCACACCAAGCCATATTCATTTTGCTTGTTTCTACCATAAAAAATTTAAGTTTTGGAGTCTATGTATTGAGTCATTCCTCAAACTCATTGTCAAACTCATCCTTCACCAGCTTGTAAAGAGCATGATCTCAAAGGAACAGGAACCTGTGTGCTTACCCCCAGGATACAGCTGAGATTTAGGCATTTCTGGTATTCACATGAGCTTGGAAATTTCTGAAAGTCTGATGAACTGGGTTGTCCAAGGCCACTATTTTCATGTGATGAGTCGTCTGGGAAGAAAAGGCTCATAGAGCAAAGGTCTATACTGCCTGCCTGGTAAAAGAGAGGGTGGGTGGGAAATGCAGCATGGCACCTAGGTCAGAGGCTGGTATCATGCCACTACCATCATATGATTAGTGTCTCAGTCTGGTGAGGAGAAGGGGGTGGGGTCAGGAATAGGAGGAACAAAGTAATCCTAGGAAGGGAAGACCTGGGAATTATAGGAAATAGAGTTTTAGAGGACAAAAGGTATCACAGCGTGGGGCAGAGTAGCAACTTCTCTTCTGTAGGAAATATCTTGTGACTCCAAGTGCTCAGTGTTGTGGAGGATGTGATCCCATTTTGGCTCCTTGAGCGTTAGCTTCTGGAGCACTGGAATCCCACCTTCCCGAAGGCAAGGCTGATGGTTGACCTCAGATGGCTTGAGAAGAAGCTGATGACAGAGGGGACCAGACCGGGCACAGACACCCCAGTACATACTTCATGAGAACGGAAAGACCAGTGCAGGGAAGGGAAACTGCAGGAGGCTGTAGAGAGTGCAGGCCATTCTTAAGGGTATTAATTCACTCACCATTGAGGGCTGTAATTGTTACATCAATGTGAACCCATTAGTACCCATGGGTTGGAGTGAACTGGGCAAACTCTGGAAACAAGGGAAGGACAGGCCACAGATACATGAAGTGAGAGGAGACAGGCAACATGGTGAGTGTGTCTTCTGCCAACAGGACACAGTTGTGTGACCACTAAATATATGAGGGTTTAGAGAATGCAAACTCTTTTTCCGTCAAAGTCATGCATGAAATGCAAAAAAGCAGAGTCACTGCACTGAGCCCTGTCCACTAGATAGTTCCTGACCTTCTGTGAGAGTTGCTGACATCAGTGTCTAACCAAAGAGCCATAGAACTCACCAGGTTCTGGGAAACTCAGATGTCTAACTAAAATTACCGATTTCCTCAGCTGAAAGATAGAAAACTGAGGCCCAGAGAGCAAAAAGAAGCAAAATGACACATCAAGGTGGTGGCAGAAATGGGGTCAGCTAGCATTTCCTATAAAACAGGTTCTGGTATTGATACGAATGTGTGTGTGTGTGTGTGTCCATGAGGGGGGATTCTTCACACCAGCAACAAGCAATTCTTGGACACCAGTAGGATGTCTCCAACAATTCAACTAAACTCTGACATTCTCCTCCCCAGGGACAGCTTCAGATTCCACAGGTTAGGGGTTCAGGCCCTCAAGATTGTCCCCCTACACACACTTCGGATGTCAGTTGCGAGCCACCTGTGCTCTGATTGACTGGCTCACACTGGAAGTTTCCCCGACTCCCTCCTTAGACTTCAGACTCAGTTCACAAGTCCAGGTGGTTACCTGTACGTCTGACTAACCACCTGCAAATCAGAGATTCTCATGACTTCATCTTTGGGTTTGCTTAATTTGCTAGAGAAGCTTACAGAACCCAGAGGAACATCCTGGTTATTAGATTCTAGTTTGCTATACAAGGATATTAAATCAGGAACATCTGGGTGTAAGAGATGCATAGAGCAAGGTAGGGGAAGGGGTGGGGGGCTTCCCTGCCTTCTGAGCATACCACTCTCCCCAAATCTCTACATGCTCACCAACTTGGAATCCCTGAAAACCCAGTCCTCTTGAGGTTTTATGGGGACTTCATTACATAGCCATGGCTGATGAAATCACTGGCCTTTGGCAACTAATTTGACCTCCATCTTACAGCCCCTGACTGGAGGTCTGGGGTGGGACTGAAAGTCAACCCTCTAATCATATAGCTGGCTCCTCTAGCAACCAGCCCCCATCCTTCGGTGGGGTGCAGAAGTCACCTCATCAACATAACAAAAGATACCACCTCCCCTTTCCCCCCATCACATAGGAAATTAGGGTTTTAGGAGCTCTGTGCCAAAAACAGGGACAAACACCAAATGTGTAATTCTTATCATAAATCACATCACACTCACACACTGAGAGTTGCTAAGTGGAATGAATGAGAAAATACTATACATTATTTCTCTTGTTTTTTTCTGATGTCCATTAAGTTGGCTATCAAATTCCTATGGATCCTACATTCATAGGTGACCATCAAAAGAAAACGAGAAACATTCAGCGTGGCCAGGGAAAACAAAGCGTAGGACAGAAGGTTTTGTTAGAGTGGCGGCGCGTTCTCCCCTCTTTGGGAGCAGGGCCAGATGGTGCCTGCTGGGAAAAGAGCAGAGCAGAGGCCCATGGGAGGGAGAGGAGGGACGGGAAGGCGGAAGCAGTGCTGGGTGCTTGGTGCTCGGCTCCGTCCTCCGGGGCTTAGTCTCTTCCCCATCCAGAAGCGTCGTGCTGACCTGTGGCATTACGGCCCCTTTCCTTTCCTCTGCTCTTCTGTCCCCCTTGCTATTCTTTTTCGCTTCTCCTACATGTCTTTCCTTTCTCCTTTTCCTGTCTCCCCCAGTCTGTTCTGATTTCTCTCTTCCTTCTCTCCCTCTGAGTTCCCTTTTCCGTCTCCCTGCTCTCCTCTTTCCTTTTCCTTCTCTTTCTTTCTCAATTGCCACATGCCTTTTTCAAAAGTTGACAAGAGTTTACACCAACAGCAGCATTTATGGAGAACACCTCTATTTCTTTACATTCTCATAAAAACTAGGCATTACCAAAAAGAAAAAAAGTTCACTCTTTTTCAATGTGCGAAAAGTAATCTCTCATGTATTAAAATGTATTCAGTGTATTCAAATTTTTGAAAGGGCACATAATATACCCAAGAGGGGTACGTTGAATAACAGCTGTACCTCTGTATTAGGCACTTTTTATTATTATCACTTCATAACAACACTGGAAAGACTCTCTCTTCTATATAAATGAGGAACAAGGCTCTAGGAGATTTAGTATCTTTCCCACAGGAGCGCCTGTGTGGCTCAGTCTGTTAAGCATCTGCCTTGGGCTCAGGTCATGATCTGACAGTCCCAGGACTGAGCCCTGCATCTGGCATCCTGCTTGGTGGGGAGTCTGCTTCTCCCCCTGCTCCCCCACCCCGGACCCCAGCTCATGCTCTCGTTCTCTCTCTATCTCTGGCATTCTCTCTCTCTCAGTAAATAAATAAAATCTTAAAAAAAAAAAAAACTTTCCCACAAAACACCCCACTGCTAAAGTGCAGGTCTGTGATCAAATGGCATAGATTTATTTTATGAAAACTAAGTACAGGATGATTTGTTAGGGACAGATCATGCAAAGGAGCCCAGGAGAGCAGTCAAGGAATAGGGGAAGATATCTTTATACATTTATCCAACATAGTGATTTATTTTACATACAGTAAAATGTCACTTTGTATGCATAAGGCATTGAAGGTAAATAGGAAGCAAATGATCGTTTTTCCTTCAATAAACTTACAATATCTTAAAGACGAGAAGCAATAAATACAAGTAATTAGATTCCAAGGTAGCATGTCATAAAACACAGAGAGAGGAGGGGAAGGATAACAGCAGCTCAGGAAAGAGGGTTTCTGGGTTTGAGGATCTCGTAGGATTTTTTTTTTTTTAAAGATTTTATTTATTTATTCGACGGAGAGAGATCACAACTAGGCAGAGAAGCAGGCAGAGAGAGAGGAGGAAGCAGACGTCCTGCAGAGCAGAGAGCCCGATGTGGGGCTTGACCCCAGGACCCCGGGATCATGACCTGAGCCGAAGGCAGAGGCTTAACCCACTGAGCCACCCAGGCGCCCCAGGATCTCATAGGATTTTAGATCCAAAACATGAGGGAGGCAGGATACGGCCACATTTAGGTGTCAAAGAAGGAATGCAAATGAATTTGTTAACACTGAGGAACCGCGTAGCTGGAGTATTTCGGGGTTATAAATTTGCATTTTTCAAGCAATTCAGATACTAAGGATGACTGGAAGTGTAAAGACAAAGATGTGCATCATGGGCTGAATGCTTGCATGCTGGGGGGAGTTCCTGGAGGTTGGCAGACCCCACGGAGAGGAGATGAAAGGAGCAGGAAGAGGAAGCAGAGAAGTTTCTATCTCATCACTTCTTGGTGCTAATAGCTTTGAACACAGTACATACTAGTTTGTTTTTATCCATGTGCACCATATCTGGGTGGATTCATGTGTGTGATGCCTATCAGACTGTTGTGTACTCTCGGGGAAGTGAATGCGAATAGATTGATTTGGAAAAGGGAAGGTGGAAGGGAAGAAATTAGAAAGAGGGCACTGTGATGAAGGTGGGAAGGTAGAGGGGGGACTGAGAAATGTAATTTAAATGTCTCCTTTGTGTCCTTCTCCAGCCTGGCTAGTACCTGTGACCTGGAGAATGGGGGGCTGCAGAGAGAAATTGAAGATCTTCTCAAAGAGGGCTCTGTGAGGCACAGGGCACACACAGGATTGTTTTAAGCATCCAAGAGACTAAGTGATCACAATATAGGAACATGGATGCCTTCCTCCTATCCACGTGGAACATGGCATAGCTCTGGCTGCAGCTTCAATTGCTGTCCAATTCCATGGCCATTAGTGATATGTGGCTATTTACATTTCGAGTAATTAAAGTGCACGAGATAAAAAATGCAGGTCCTTAGTCATTCCAGCCACATCAGTGCTCGATAGCCACTTGCAGCTAGTGGCTCCTATGCTGGAGAGGGTAAACATAAAGCATTCCCATAATCGCAGAAAGATGGATTGGACAGCAATAGAATCTGACTGCAGGGCTGAGCAGAGTAACAACAAAGACTGTGATGCTGAGTGGGAGATCAGAAAGCAGGGGGACAGGACAGCTGTAGCATGGAACCCTGGAAAGATAGTCTTTGAAGATTCCTAGGACCACTTGAGAACGCTTTCAACAGCAATAGCCAGTGATACCAGAATGGCCAACAGCTAACGCGTCCCAGACACGTACCATGTGACAGGTACTATTCTAAGTGCTTGGCATGCGTTAACCCATTTAACCCTCATAGTGGCTATAGGAGGCAGAAACTCTTAAGTATCCCTATTTTCAGATAAAGAAACCAATGGAAGACCATATAAAACAGGCTGTCTGGCTCCAGAGCTCACTCTACCCACTGAAAATTGAAGTAACTAATTCTTGGGATCATAATGGCAAAGGTAAAGACATTCTGAAATGAGTGAGGGCGGAGCAATGGGCAGCTAACAATACTGTGGTATAACTGACTCATACTCTGGTTAAAGTTGGAGCACAAGAAAATATATAAAAAATTAACAAAAGATATAAAGTTAATGTCAGAAAAGCATCATTAAAGAAAAAACTGTTTCACACAGATCCAGTCACAAGCCAGTGAGTATACAACACAGAGAAGAATAGAAGGGATGAACTCTGAATTACAGTTTCTGCAGCTATCTACATCAAGGGTCATTTTTAAAATTTCATAGCACAACTCTGACTGATCACGGTGTTGGAGGAGAGCTGTGTTGAGAAGGATTCTGAGACTCAACAGGAATACACATGAAAATCAATTAGTAAGACCTGCTATGGCTGGAGAATGCAGATCATCAGCATACCTGTGAAGTACCTGGCATTCTGATTTGGGGAAATATGAAAGAAAAAGTTCCAGACTAGAAGCAGAACTTAAAAATAAAAAATTTAATTAACATCCATGTGCATAACCTTGCATGTTAAAAATGACTGATTTTGAAGAAACAATGTATGATAGAGGACCAGCAAAGACGATCGTAGACAACGTTCAAAGTGAAGGTATATTAAAATGTAACAATTCCATTGTCTCTGTGAATTCAGAAATCCATCTGTCATAGAGTTGGACAATTTCAAGCATATTTAACTCCTATTTTCTTGAGCATTTAGATTGGACACTAAACTCTTCTGCTGGGGAATAAAGGGAACCAGGGCCTGCTCAGATTCTATCTCCCAGGGTTAAGTCACCAGCCCGAGAGATGCAGACTGGCCTTGCTGCGGCCTGGCCCTTTGTTGCCATCTCTACTCCTCGTTTTGATGCCATCAGTGAACAGTGTTTACTTAGGAACTGGAGGGAACACTGAAGCAAAGCAAAAGGCACGATTTCTTCCCTTCATTGTGCTCCCATAGAAGACTCAGCCGTTAGTCCCTTTACTGGCCACTCATAACTCTCCCTTCTTTTATCACCAGCTGACAATTATTTACACGGTCCCTTTTGGTAGAGAGCAGTGAAATATCATGCTACTCAAGAGTAAAGATGACCCAGTAGAGATACAACATGTTGATTAGATTGTATTTGTTCTCCTACCCTGACTATGAAAAGTGTAACATTTGAAGAGGTAAAATTATTACCAGAAGAGCAATGTGCTTCTCTCTCTCTTCTCTTAGAACATGTGTGGGAGGATCCTTGTGCACTCTTATGTTGCATCAGTACCACTTTCAGAATTTCCCTATAGCATGAGTCATCATGGACACGAGTCCTTAGTGGACCAGCTTATGAATTATTTTGATGTTGAGAAACCAGCTTACATAAGCTTGACTTCTACTAAACACTCAACATATATCTGCTGAATTGAATTGACTTTATCTTGTATACTTTCACACGTATGAAAGTATGCCGTATTACGCAGGACACTGAGCTCCTATTGTCTGGAGAATGTGAATGGTGTTACTCTGAAAGTTTCATGACACTGCTATCATGGAAGACCATTTCTTATTTTGGATTTCAAATGGGAAGAGTTGTGTTGCCTCCAAAGATCTTTATGACCCCTCTCATATACCAAAGTAAAACAAAAACATCTCGTCATTAAAGAGAATATAGGTTCTCCATCATTACATAGATATTCCCAACTTTCACAAAGATAGGATCAAAACTGAAATACTGACCCTTCAAGAACTTGTCAAGAAAGGACCAAGACTGAGCAAAGGGTCCTGCAGCGGGAACCACATATCTAACACAACAGAGATATGGTGAGGGACAGGAGCAGAAAGCCACAGAACAGCTACCAGGGGAGTTCAAGACCAAGGTAATCTAGCCACACTGCTCAAGGATTACCATCAATTCCTAGTGAGGTGAGGTACAATCATTTTAACCATCCCCACAACCACCCCCCAAAACTCCTTACTGTATACTTACTAATGTACTGTCTTCATATAGTCACGATAAAGTGTACAGAGTTTAAAAAAATAAGAAACCAAACAAAGACCCAGCTCACAAGTCCATATAGCTCATAAATCAAGCTCATCTTGAATTGTTCTGAATGCTGTGAAAAGAGTTTTTGCTTTATTTCCTGCTTTTGCTCTGAGGCTTTGCATTTTTTGGAAGAATTATGAACAAAGTTAATGCTAAGTGGTATGATGATAAAGATACAAATCACAAAGCCCACAAATATACACACAAACACAAAAATTTCTAGTAGGTTACAGTGACTACAGCACAATGTAATGCAAACCACTAATTTTGTAGTAAGGCCCAGGCAATGATTTTATCAGCAATAAAGGAAGGCAAATAGAGATTCTTGACACAGTCAGAATTAAGCATTAATAATGTCTCCTTTTTATGTCTTAATTGGGTGTGATTTGCCTCCGATAGCACCTTTCATTATCAGTACAGCAGGCCATCTACGTGTTCCCTTTGAGGTGTCCATTGTTCTAATTATTCCTGCATGCTGGCCATCCTCAATGCATGTTAAATAATACCAGTAATTCATATTGGAAAAAAGACCACCACATTTAGATATATTAGAGATACTATGTCAGCCCACGCTTGCTTTTTCGCTTTCTCATTGTAGAAAACTATGTGGCTATTTTACATTGATAGGCATTTTTATTGATTGGAGGGGAAAAAGAAAGTCCTCGTTACAAGGCTGCTAGCAGTGTAATTATAGAGCGGCACCCGTGCTGGGTGTATTAGGAGCCAACTCCTCTTTAAAACAATGTAGCATGCAGCATCAGTAGTTCAGCAGAATATTCTCTTTGTACTGGTAATTGCTTCCTATTAGACCCAGGTAGCAGGATCTTTTCTTTTCTACCTATCAGAAGACTGATACTGGAATATTTGGCATTGAATTTATTTTAAATCCTTGAAATTATTTAATTGTGGAAATCCATATATTAGGATTTGCCTCTCTTTAGACTTTGGCCTCATGGTCAAAGGCCTGACTTTGAGTATAACCTCTGCCTCTTACCGGGTCTACGAACTTTGGGAAATGTCTTTCTTAAGCCTCAGGGTGGTTTTTTTTTTTTTTTTTTTTTTTTTGTTAGTTTTTAGTTGAAAAGTGGGGTTGAGAATAGCAACCCCTTGAAGATTCATTAAAAATAAAAATTCTGGATACAGAGGACGAAGTATGTGAAAAACGGTAGCTGAAATGACGTTGTTGTGATTGTTATGGCACAGGAAGCAATCATCCAGACTCTATTTTTTGTTTCCTTCTCGCTGCTGACTTAACCTTCTGCTGATGTGTTTCCTACAATATTACTAGAAATCAGCAAGTAAGTGTTTCATTTTCTTAAAGAGATTTAAAAATCCTCTTGTCTGAGTTCACCTTCTTTCATGTTCTTGAAACCCTGTCCACTCAGCTGGATTTCCTTTCTCTGTCGTTGGGTTTCCTAGGCACATGTCAAGTTGCCCGAGTTCTACGCTTGTGCTAAAAAGCAAATCTGGATACAGCTCCAGCCCAGCTCGAGAATCTTGGCCATTCAACAACCGACCTGCTCATAGTCTTCCTCTGTGGAAATGCAGACAGTATAACAGTGCTGCGGGGCCTTGGACTGCTGTATTTTTTTTTCCATGTCTCACAGAAATTCTGGCTCAGGAATAAAGTCAGGGAGTTTTTCTGAGCCATCAACAGTGTTAACGTACTATCAAAGTCCCCATTTAACAGCGTTTTATGGTTCTAACAGAGATAGCTAGTTTCTCCTCTGGAATGTGCAGAGTTTAGGGGACAATGACAAGCTCGAGAAGAGCAGGTATGTGTGGATCTCAGGTCCAGTTTATCACTCCTTACCTGCGTGAGTGGTGACTAGTGACTTCAGATTTTTTTTGTAGCTGCCATTTTTTTTTTTTTCATTTATGCAAAGACTGTTGTCATAGTTACTTCATAGGTACTTTTTGGATGAGAAGTAAATGAGAAAATACATACAAAGAAGCCAGCAGAATACCCATTTTTTTTTCCCGTAAGTATGTTTTTGAGTATTGCAACTATAAGAAAATCCTCTAAACTTGTCTTGCTCTGGTGACGGAGTACAGGCTACATGTGAGAAGCTATGAGGTATGTGTCAAATTAAAAACATTCCTGTTCTCTCATAATATCAGAATAATTTAAGATTCCAGGAGAAAGAGCCATTTCTCTCCTTAGAATTCAATGCTTGTCCTTGATAAGTTTTTGGAAACATAGTAGCAAAAGACAAAATTTTAGGACCTTTCCCTTCAGTCACTTAGGTCATGCATTCTTTAACTGATACGGGCAAGTCATATTCTGTCCCTGTTGCTGGGGCGCCTGGGTGGCGCAGTGGGTTAAGCAGCTGTATTAAGCTCAGATCATGATCTCAGGGTCCTGGAATCCAGCCCTGAGCCCAGGCTCCCTGCTCAGTGGGGAGTCTGCCTCTCCCTCTCCCTCTGCCCCTCCCCTGTTCATGCTTGTGTACTCTCTCTCTCAAATGAATAAATTAAAAAAATCTTGGAGCATCTGGGTGGCTCAGTCAGTTAAGCATTTGCCTTCAGCTCAGGACATGATCCCAAAGTCCTGGGATGAGTCCCGCATCAGGCTCTCTGTTAAGCAGGGAGCCTGCTTTTCCCTCTCCCTCTGCCTGCTGCTCTGCCTGCTTGTGCTCTCTGTCAAATAAATAAAATCTTTAAGAAAAATATTTAAAAAAAAATTTGTCTATCCCTTTCTCTGCAAAATGGATGACTTCAACTTCCCATGGAAAGAAATTTTGAAATTCTTCCTGTAAATACAGGCTTTGCAAAATAACACCAAAACAACCTATAGATAAGACAGAGATGAATTATTTTGCTTTTTTGTACCCCCTCTAGAGAGCCTACTAGTATTTCAGAGAGAGGCAGTCCAAGTGAGGATATTCAAGAGTTTTTGAAGTCTAGTTTAAACTAGGTCTGTCAGTGCAGGGAGCTGGTGAGGGCTGGGGAAGAATCATGAAATAAGATTTAAAATTACTGGATAGAGCCAGGTATATTGAGGCAAGATGCTTAGAGTCTTGGATGTAAACTGTCATTTGACACTTTCTGTTGAAGAGTTGAGGAATTTTTCAGGCAGTTCTTGGAATTAAAAATAAAGTTGTTTCCAACTCTCATCTTTCTGAGTAAGAATCTCCCAAAACAACAAAGCTATATTGACAAAGACAGTGGACTAGTAAAGTCACATTAATATGATACCAATCAGACTGGCAAAATTGTTGGCAGGGATGCTAGTAAAAGATACTCTTAAATTTTGGAAATGTGAAATGTTACTTTTTTTTTTTTTAAAGTTATATGGTATCCTCTTTTAAATATAAAAGTGAAGTTTATGGTAGCAAAAATTGAAAGCAAAGAGAATGTTCATCAATAGGGGAATACATTATAGTGCATTCAAACCGAAGAATATCACATAGTTGTTAAATATAGGGAATTCAAGCAACACTAGTTTTATTGGGAGAATTTGCATGAGGTCCTATTGAGATGGATAGGATAATACGATTTCATTTCTTATAGAAGAAAAAACAAAAAACAGTGACTGTGTACATGGGTGTGTGTGTGTATGTGTGATGTATGGTGGAAGGCAAAATGCAGTGGACAATTAATGAGATAATTTTATTACTCAGGCAACTGCAATAGAAGAGAACATTCACTAATAAGGGACATGTCAAACAAAAAAGGACTAAAGAGGAAGGGGTTATAGGTTTTTGCAAAGACAAATGAACAAGGGAGTCATTAGGAAAGGTGAACAGGAAGACTGAATTCTAAGGAAGAATCTAATGGGTTTTATCTCCTAATACAGGGGGCAGGGTGGTTCTTTGAGGTTACAAAAAAGTGGGGCAGGGATGAATTTTCCAACCCCTGTGGCATTTCAAGGGCAAAGGACTTAGATAATATTCAACATTTTTGGGGCTGCCTGGGTGGCTCAGTGGGTTAAGTCTCTGCCTCCAGCTCAGGTCATGATCTCAGGGTCCTGGGATCGAGACCCACATTGGACTCTCTGCTAGGCAGGGAGCTTGTTTCCTCCTCCCCCTGCCCACTCTGCCTGCCTCTCTGCCTACTTCTGATCTCTGTCAAATAAATAAAATCTTTAAAAAAAATTCAACATTTTTAATACATGCATGTGAGTTTATGTATGTATATGTGTTTATATATGTGATTGTATGTATATTATGTATGTATGTATATGTGTTTATATATGTGATTTTATTATACACATACATACAATAAGGTAAGAGAGTACTCTGGAGGTTTGCGTAGGGACGTCAAGCAAAGGAGGGGGGGGAACATTTGCTGTAAAGAAAAAAACATTTATAATGTGATCACATGGTTCACTCATTTATATTATTCAGATGTTATCCACGTATGAATACTTATAAGAATGTTTGACTAATATAAATAATAGCAAGCTAAACAATATGTATTTTTCTGAGCATAAAAGTAATCCATAGAAAAGTTAGACAATACTCAAAGCATCTGTAGTTTTAGTTCCCTTTCCATAAAAGTTTACAGAGACATACATGCTCATTGCTCAATTACGTCCTCAGACTTACAGCTAAAACACTCATTTTCAGGAATAAAACAGTGTTATATTTTGAAGATTTTTTTTTTTTTTTTTTTTTGGTTTGGCACTATAACGATTCTGTAAGTATGGGATCATTTTAACAGGGTGAAATGTGCCCACGACACTTGGGCAAGTATTCATAGGTTTGGTCGCCTTTGTCATCCCGAACATGTGTGCCTCTATTACTTCCAAAGAAAATTGTTTTGGAGTCTCAGTAATGATAAGAAAGGGATGCTAGTATGATATCATAGAGGTCTGGTAACAAAGATCTTATTTGAGAACAATCTCTTCCCCATGGCCCTGTCATTAAAATATGCTGCTGTATTCTTAAATCTCTAACTGAAGGACTTTGAAAGTAAATGATCCAGACGTCAAAACCTAAGTTTTACCATAGGTGAGACATTTCCAAGGTGAGACATTTCTAAGTAAATGAAGTATGGCTCCCAGGGATTTAACCTGTTCTGTGTTCTCTTAATTTAGGCATCATTCTGATGTCATTTTCCTACCTTTTTTGAGTCTCACCTACAGTCAGGATTTCTTTGGAAACTGACTCAATTTCTTTCCCAGATCAAAAGATGAGCAAGGAGGTAAAAGAATAAAGAAAAGACTCTGGTCCTCTGAACGTATCCTCCAAAGGGTATTGGCACAAAAGACAGATTAAAAAAAAAAATAGAGGATAGTCCACAACATAAAATCTTTCTTGATGTAAGTGAGGTTTTATAGGCAGAATTTATTCTCACTAGAAGTGAAAATAAAAATATTTTTAATGATTAATTTAAACTAAAGAACATAAGAGAGTAACAAAAAATAACTGAAGACATCTAGAGCATTCCATTCACCAAGAAAAGAGTTTCCTCCTCTTAGGTAGAATTGATTTCCCCAAATTTAGCCTATCAGCACACAATTTCTTCAACACACTAGTACTGTGCCTATGTTCTTTTCTTCATATCAGAATAAAACAGTTTTTCTACAATAGTGCATTTATTTGAGATCCTGTTTTTGAGTATGTGCAAAAATGAAACAAAGAGAACACGTCCAATGAAACAATAACTTGAAGAGCAGTTTCCAGCCTCAAAATGGGACAAACCCAGGAGGAAAATCGCAATCTTTGGCTTCCTACAAAATAAAACTAGCCCCGCCTTCCCGCCTCTTGCCTCTTCCTCCCTTATTTACAGGACAGTGGGACTTTTGAGTGAAGGAATGGCAAACAGTTAATAAAACCTTTGATGGGTATTAATTACTTTCCACTTAATTACCTGCCATGTGGATCTTGTTGAGCTATTGATTACTGGCAAACATACATCCCACTGGGGATAAGTGTGATTTAACTTCATCCAAAGAGTCAATTAGCCCAAGTAACATAGGGAGAGCTGGTGCTTCGCCTCAATAGCTGGGGTTTCTTGCCAAGAAGGGTAGATAAGCCATTTATTTGTTCATTAAAACACAGTACTACTATCAACAGGAGGCACTTACCAGGTGTTATTGAGATTGGTAAAATGTCACTCTGTGTCCTCAAAGATTAGCAGCATGGTGCAGAAGCAATATGGACAAAGTCTTTCTTGCTTGAGAACCCTAGAGGAACTGGTGAGGTTATGGAGTTAACCCCCAGAAGGATAGTCCTTTGCAGTTCTGTTTTGTATAACCAAGCAGCTTTATCAAATATGCCTCAACACAGCTGTAGGATGAAAAGACAATGCTGCCTTTTGCTGGGTGACTTTGGGATCCCAGATTCTTTTCTTTGATATGTCAGATCAAAAGACATTTTCTGAAACTTTACTTAATAAATTGCTGAACTCCATGTTAATTTTGCCACAGACTCAACAGGAAAAAAAGACTTAGAAGTAAGGCATTTGGGGATGGCGAGAAGGGAGAGGAAGGATACGTGTCAGAGCAAGAAATATCATTCTGTTGATCAATACTGGTTATTAATTTGTACCTTGAAACCTGTAAGAAAATTCATGAAGCTGATTCTTTTAAAACTTTACCCACTAAATTTTAAGATAAATATTAAAAAAACCCTTATTATAGAGGTCTTCAAATTTTTTTCTTTTTTCTTTTTATTTTATTATTAACATATAGTGTATTATTTGTTTCAGGGGTACATGTCTGAGGTCTTCGGTATTTTTATGAGACAAAGTAATCCTATAAGATATATCCAACTCTGGGAGTTAGAGGGTCAGTGGTAGAAGAATATGCTAAAATGGTTATTGGTAGACCTTTGGCAATAAATTGTGTAAAACAGTCTCTTTATTGTGAAATATAATAATACTTTAAAGACCTTAAAATATTTGATTTAAAAATGATCTGTGAACTGGAAATTAATATAATTTGCCTTGTTGTGGAATTTACTGTGTGCTGAATCAAAGCAGGGCTAACACTGCATACTTACAAATAAGAGTTAGTAAACTTTGCATTGTTAAAAAGTTTATATCACTGTGTGACCATTATCAGGCTTCATGGGCTCTTCATCACACCCATGTAAAATACAATTATTGCTATACACCCCTTTTCAGGAAGTCGGAATGGAGGATCAGAAGGCTTAAAGTAACTTGGCTAGGGTTGCTGATCTCAGGTCTCTTGGACTCTAAATCTTCTTTCCACTGTCCCTGCTCATCCTTAGAACGATCTTGCCACATAGGCCCTGAAGATAGCAAAATGGCAACTCAGAGTGAGTGTGAATTTCAACCTCTGGGTTCTGTTTAAATGCAAGTATGTGGGTGCCTGGCTGACTCAGCCGGTAGAGCATCTGACTCTTAATTTGGGGTCCTAAGCTTGAGCTCCATATTGGGTGCACAGATAACTTTTTTTAAAAAAGTTACTAAAAAACAAATGCAAGTGTGATATTCTTGCCTTTTGCTCATCCTCCAGCCCCCATCCCACACGCACCCTAATGGCTTTGCAGATTTTTTCTTTTCTGTCTCTCCTTTTCTCTCAAGCATACTCATTTCTTTTTTCCTTAGGCCTTTTGTGTAATGCTATATGTTTGCTGGAGTGAACACATTCATTTCTATCATGCAGTCTGATGATCAAAACACTTTAAGCAAGAATTTAACTTCACTATTTCTCCCATTTATTTAAAGGTATTTCTTTCCTTCTGACTAAAAGGGGACTCTGGGACTTTGAAATGGAGGGAACATACTCAGATTTGTCATCATCAGATTTTGGGTACTTGGTTGTTACTGCTCTACAGGGCACTCCTGCTGAACGGCACAGGGACTACATGTCACATCCAAACATTAGGTCAGAAGATCTTGCCAATGCTGATGACAATATTCGCACTGATGTCCGTCTGGACTCAGATGCTTCCAAGAAGCATTCACCTGAAAGGCACTACGTTTTGGGTTGTGACAGTGAATCAAAGGGGCTGTAGCCTTCAGAATGGTGATGCTGGCTGTGGGAACTGGTTCTGTACAACTCAAGATTTTCACTTGTTTTGTTTTTAGAACAAAAATACACTCTGGCTTATGGTTGTTAGAGAAACCCAAACCTAAGACTGAGAGAAATGAAAATGGCAGTTAAAGGTAGTACCAAAAGCTTGTCTTTCCTCTGTAAGATCTTGATGAATAAATTCTTTCCTAGAATTTCATTTTTCCTTTCTCTGAGTTTCCAAAACCTCTACTTTTCTACAGAAAGCTAATGCATCCTCAAAAAATTCCCAAGCAGCTGAACATAACACTTCTTGTGCAGATTAGAAAATTGAGGCACAAAGGTGGTGAATTTCCAATTTCACAGGATAGAGATGTGATTTAAAACTGCTAACTCTTTCTTCTACAAATATGTCTGTATTATACATTATATATATTATACACACATATAAAATTAAAATATATATATGAAAATTTTTTTAGTAAGTGCTGGCAGTAGAATAGGTGAGAATAGACGTACCTAACCAATGGGTTTCTACTATGCCCCAGGATTGGGGTGCGGGGTTTCTTTGTATATACTATATCATCTAAATCTCAAAACGATCCATTTAAATTGGAAATTCTGCCTCCATTATGATTAAAATGGAAGATAAGGCACATGGAAATAAGAAAGTTTGTCTAAAGCAATATACTCAATAAAAGATTTAAGTCTCTATTAGGCTGACTCCGAACCATAGTCTCACTCCATTCCACTTCCCTGATTTGCTGGGAGGTACTTTCTAAGCCCAGAAGACAGTTACTTTTGCTCATTCCTCACAAGACCCCAGGGTTTTGCAGGAAAAGTATAGAACAAATAAATCTTGACTTGTAAATTATGGTACATAATGCAACATTTTCTAATTCATATTTGAAGCATCAAAGCAATGGTAAGACTAAAAATTCAAAATGGCCAGCCCTTCATTATTTATCTTTTTCTCTTAACAGAGAAATGTAATACTCTAAAGATGTGACTTTCAATGGATTAAATGCAATACATACAGTGGTCCCCCCCTTATGCGTGGTTTTGCTTTCTGTGGCTTCAGTTACTGTGGTCAACTGCGGTCTAGAAGCAGACAATCCTTCTGATGCATTGTCAGAAGATCAATGGTAGCCTAACACTATGTCGCAAAGCCAACTTCACCTCACTGCAACTCAGTAGGTAGTCACTTTCTCATCTCACATCACTACAAGAAGAAGGGAGTGCAGCACAATACGGTATTTTGAGACAGAGGTCACTTTTATTATAATATATTGTTATAATCATTCTATTTGATTCTTAGTTATTGTCAATCTCTTACTGTGTCTAATTTATAAATTAAACTATCATAGGTATGTTCATATAGGAAAAGACCAAGGAGTTACACGGTTCTGTACTATCCATGGCTTCAGACATCCACTGGGGGTCCTGAAACATATACCTCAATGATAAGGAGAAACCATTGCACTGTGTTGGGACTCATTATTTTTAGTTGTATTAATTACATACAATAGCAGGATAGCTACAGATAATAAACACAATTCAAAGACAGCACTTCCAGGTGAATTTTATAAAATCAAAGTTGCCTTCTATAAACAATTCAATAAATGTGTGTTATATTTTATTATAATTTAATAAATGTGCATCACCCTTATGAAGTTATATTTATAGAGATATTTGTATAAGTGTAGTTTACCTAGAATAGAATGCCAAACTGACATTGTCTGGGTTGATCTCAGTATTGTTTAAATGCTTACAGATAATTTATTAGTTTTTTAAGTATTTCAAAACAAAGTGATTTCTAGCTCTAGCCATGAAGGAATGAGTATTGGATTTGTTCTCCCCTAACCCCATTAAAAAAGTAAGAAATGGGCAAAACATACAAAGGGACTGCTTTTTGGTGTTGGACAAATGCAGGGCTATGGTCCTTGAGAGAAGGGAAATGATGCAGTGAACTCAGCATTCAGTTTCCTGAATGTTCTTAACTGCAGCCCAGAAGAGTGAGGCCCAGTGTTCTTATGGAGCACCATCTGGGTGTGCTGAGTCAGCTGGAATTTGCTGGTATAGTAACAGAAAGGAGACCCCATGCAGAGAAGAAAGCCCAGCAATTTATAATAAAAAGTTATTTGGTCTCTGGCCAAATGCTGTGCTGCAAACCAGAGATTCTGGCAGTTGCCCAGTGCTGGGGGATGTTGGATTTCTGACCAAAGAGATCTGACTAAATGCTTCAGGTGGGAGTTGAGAAACTAGGAGTCCATCCTTTAGGAGTAGGAATTACGCATCTATGCCATAACACATATAACTCTTAAATGCTCTGTACTAAGTAAAACAAGCCAGACTCTGCAGGTTACATAATTTAGCAATTGCATTTCGATGGTATTCTTGCAAGCACCAATCTAACAGAGGTAGAAAATAGTTCAGGGGTTGTTAAGGGCTGAACTTAAGGTGGATAGCTGATGACAAAGGAGCACAGAATTTTGAGGGGTTGTGGAATTGCTTTATATGAGGGCTTGGCAAATTTTCTTCTATAAAGGGTCAAACAGTAAATATTTTGGAATCACGTGTTGTGTCTGTCATAGATTTTTTTTTACAACTTTTTATTAATATAAAAAAGATTCTTACCTGAAGGGCCAAACATAAGTGGACCATAGACCAGATTTGGCCCAGAGGTCGTAAAGGAGGATTCCTGCTCTGTATTTTGATTTTGGTGACTATAATATGTTTGTCAAAACCCCTAGAATGTATGCTTAAAATTACAAATTCTACTGAATGTCAACTGTGTTTTGATAAGATAAATGGGAAAGAATCGGGTAAAGTATACGCTCTGACCACAATAAACAGAAAATCTAAAATCTCTCTATTTTTTTAAAAAAAATTACTTATTTATTTGAGAGAGATAAAGAGAGCAGGAGCAAAGGGAAAAGGCAGAAGGATAGGGAGAAGATTCTAGGATCCTGGGGCTAGATCCCAGGACCCTGGGATACATGACCGGAGCCAAATGCAGATGCTTAACTGACTGAACCACCCAAGGTCCCCTCCATATCTATTTATTAATTTGAATTTGTAATTAAAACAATTTCCACAATGAAAAATTCAGATCCAAAGCACCTCATAAGGAATTTTATCAAATATTTAATAAAATAGCATTTTTAATGTTCTACATACTTTTTCATATAATTATAGGCTAGAAACACTTCTCAAGTTATTTCATGAGGCCAACATAACTCTAATACCACATCTAACTAAGGGCATATATATATATATACGAGGGAAATTACAGACAAATACCCATTGTAAGCATAGACATAAAGTCCAAACAAATATTATCAAATTGAATCCAGCAAGATATAAAGACATTAAATTATCATAACCAAGTGGGTTTTATCCCAGCAATAAAAAGTTAGTTTAATATATGGAAATCAATCCATGTAATTCACACGTTAACACATTAAAGAAGATAAATCACATAATTTATATCAGTTATAGAACACATCACCAAACAACAAAGACTACACATTCTTTTCAAGTGTCGTATCTATATCAAGACAGACCATATTCCGTAAAACAAACCTCAACAAGTTCAAAAGCACTGCATTCATACATAGTATATCCTCTGATACAATAGAATCAAAGTAGAAATCAATAATAAAAAGTAACAGAAAGATCTCCAAACAGCTAGAAACCAAACAACACACTTCTAAAGAATACATGAGTCAAACAGAAAGTCCTAAAGGGGGAAAAAAAAGAATCGAACTGAATAAAAATGAAAACACAACACATCAAAATTCCTTAGACACAGGTAAAGTAGTGCTAAAAGGCAGATTTACAGCACAAAATGAATACAGTAGAGAAAATGAAAAGTTTCAAATAAAGAACACCTATGTTCTTACCTCGGGAACCTAGAGAAGAGGAGCAAAATAATCCTAAAACAAGCAGAATAAAGAAAATAATAGAGGTAAGAGAGGAAATCCATAAAATTGAAAAATAAGTAAAGAACTGGTTCTGGTTCTTTGAAAAGATCAATAAAATTGACAAACCTCTCACCTTACACCCAGTAGGATGACCAATGTAAAAAAACAACCAAAAACCAGAAAATACCATGTTGGCGAGGATGTGGATAAATTAGAACCCTTATGCACTGTTGATGGGATCATAAAATGATATAATCACTGTGGAAGACAGTATGACAGTTTCTCAAAAATTAAAAATAAAACTACTGTATAATTTCAGCAATTCCACTACTAAGTATGTATCCTAAAAAACCAAAATCAAGATCCTGAGGAGATATTTGCAAACCCATGTTCATAGTAGCACTATGCACAATAAGCAAAAAGGTAGAAGCAGCATCAATATCTATCCACGGATACTGAGATATATATACCTTCACTATACACACACACACACACACACACACACCACAGAACATTACTTAGCTTTATAAAGGAAACAAACAAACAAACAAACAAAACCCTGTCATATGCCTCAACATGGATGAACTCTGAAGACGTTATGCTTAGTAAAATATGCCAATTATAAAAAGACAAATACTATATGATACTACTTTCATGAGGTATCTAAAGTTATCATATTCATGGAAACAAAAAAGTAGAATGGTGGTTCCCAAAGGCTGGAGGGAAGGGGAAGAAAGGAAGTATTTAAAGACTTTTTTTAAGATGAAAAAATGCTGGAGATCTGTTTTATGTGAATATACTTAAGACTAATGGACTATACACTTAAATGTGGAAGGGGTAAATTTTATTTTATTTTTTAAATTAAATTTATACATTAAATTTATTAATTAAATTTAATGTATTAATTTAATTGAATTGAAATTGCAATTAGTTAACATACAATATAGTATCAGTTTCAGGCATACAACTTAGTGATTCAACACTTATATACAATGCTCGGTGCTCATCTCAATTATTGTCCTTAATCTCCATCATCTATTTAACCCATCCTTCCCCCCTCTCCTCTGACGTCCAGGATGTAAATTTTAAACAAATAACTCATATAACTCAATAGAAAAAAGTCCAATTAAAAAAATGGACAAAGAATCTGAATAGACACTTCAAAGAAGACATACATATGGTCAACAAGTATATAAAGAGGTACTTAACGACACTAATTATCAGGGAAATGTGAATCAAAATCCCAATGAAGTATCACCTCACACTTGTTAGAATCAAAAAGATAGAAATAGCAAAATAGTATCAAAAAGATAAGAAATAGCAAGTGTTGGCAAGGATGTGGAGAAAAAGGAACCCTCAATGCATTGTTGGTCAGAATGTAAATTGGTGCAGCCACTGGGGAAACCAGCAAACAGCTTCCTTAAAAATTTAAAAATAAAATTACTATATAATCTAACAATTCTACTTCTGAGTATTTATCTGAAGGAAACAAAATCACAATCTCCAAAAGATTTCTGCCCTTCCACATTCACTGAAACATTATTTGTATAAGCAAGACATGGAAACAAACTAAGTGTCCACTGACAGATGAATAAAGAAAGAAAATGTCCTATCCACTCCCACCCACGGATCCCCCCCATAGACACAAATACACACAATGGAATATTAATCAGCCATGAGAAAGAAAAAAACATCCTGCCATTTGCAACAATCCGGATGGACCTTGAGGGTATTAGGCTAAGTGAAGTAAGTCAGACAAAACTGAATACTGTATGATCTCACTTACAGGTGGAATCTTAAAACAACAATAACAACAACAACAAACTCATAGATGCAGAGAACATATTGGTGATTGCCAGAGTTGGGGGTGGCAGATGGGCAAAATGGATGAAGGTGGTCAAAGGATATGAAATTCCAGTTACAAGATAAGTCAGTCCTGGGGGTGCAATATACAGCATGGTGGCTACTGGTAACAATACCATATTGTATTTGAAAGTTGCTAAGACAGCAAATCTTAAAGGTTCTCATCACAAGACAAAAAATTGTAACTGTGTATAGTGACAGATTTTGAATTATTGTGGTAATTATTTCATAATATATGCATATATCAAATCATTAAGTTGTACTCCTAAAACTAACACAATGTTATATGTCAATTAAACCTCAACAAAAAATAAATTATCCCATGAGTTAGCAATTACATACCTAGGTAATTATTCAATACAAAATTTTTGTTCACAGAAGACTTACACAAGAATATTTATTGCAGTTTGTAAATAATAGCTAAAAATTGGAAGTAACTCAAAATCTATTTATAAGAGAGTGAATAAACTATGGTGCAATTGTTAATGGGGCTGACTCCTTAACTTCTCTCTCTTCTGTCTCATTGGTAGTGTATACAAATGCAACTGATTTCTGTGCATTGATTTTATATCCTGTAACTTTGCTGAGTTCTAGAAATTGTATGAGTTCTAGAAATTTTGGGGTGGAGTCTTTTGGGTTTTCCACATACAGTATCATGTCATCTGCAAAGAATGAGTGTTTGACTTCTTTGCCATTTTGGATGCCTTTTATTTCTTTTTATTGTCTGACTGCTGAGGCTAGGACTTCAGGTACTATGTTGAACAGCAGTGATGACAGTGGACATCCCTGCCATGTTCCTGACCCTAGGGGAAAAGCTCTCCGTTTTCCTCCAATGAGAATAATATTCCCTGTGGGCTTTTCATAGGTGGTTTTTATGATATTGAGGCATATACCCTCTATTCATACACTGTGAAGAGTTTTAATTAAGAAAGGATGCTATACTTTGTAAAAAAATTTTTTTTCTGTTTCTATTGAGAGGATCATATGGCTCTTGTCTTTTCCTTTACTTCTGCAGTGTATCACATGGACTGATTTGTAGATGTTGAACCACCCTTGCAGCCCAGAGATAAATCCCACTCGATTGTGGTGAATAATCCTTTTAATGTACTGTTTCATCCTATTGACTAGTATTTTGGTGAGAATTTTTGAATCTATGTTCATCAAGGATATTGGTTTGTTAATTCTCCTTTTTGGTGGGGTCTTTTCCTAGTTTGGGGATCAAGATAATGCTGGCCTCATAGGCTTCAGAAATTTTCCTTCCATTTCTATTTTTTGAAACAGCTTCAGAAGAATAGGTGTTATTTTTTTTTTTTAAATGTTTGGTAGAATTCTCCTGGGAAGCCATCTGGCCCTGGACTCTTGTTTTTTGGGACATTTTTGATACTGCTTTAATTTCCTGGCTGGTTATGAGTCTGTTCAGGTTTTCTATTTCTTCCTGGTACAGTTTTGGTAGTTTATACATTTCTAGGAATACATCCATTTCTTCCAGATTGCCTAATTTGTTGGCATATAGTTGCTCATAATATGTTCTTACAATTGTTTGTATTTCTTTAATGTTGGCTGTGATCTCTCATCTTTCATTCATGGTTTTAGTTATCTGGGTCATTTCTTTTTTCTTTTTGATAAGTCTGGCCAGGGGCTTATCAATCTTAGTATTCTCTCAAAGAACCAGCTCCTAGCTTCATTACCTGTTCTACGGCTCTTTTGGTTTCTATTTCATTGATTTCTGTTATAATCTTTATTAATTCTCTTCTCCTACTGGGTTTAGGCTTTATTTACTGCTCTTTCTTCAGCTCCTTTAGGTGTCAGGTTAGTCTGTGTATTTGAGACCTTTCTTTTTTCTTGAGAAAGACTCATATTGCTATATGCTTCCCTCTTAGGACTGTCTTTGCTCCATCCCAAAGATTTTGAACAGCTGTGTTTTCATTTTCATTTGTTTCCATGAATTTTTAAAACTGTTCTTTAATTTCCTGGTTGACCCATTTCTTTAGTAGGATGCTCTTTTTTTTTTTTCTATTTAAGATGGCGAAGTCTTTTTTTTAAAGATTTTATTTATTTATTTGACAGGCATAGATTACAAGTAAGCAGAGAGGCAGGCAGAGAGAGGGAAAAGCAGGCTCCTTGCTGAGCAGAGAGCCCAATGCAGGGCTTAATCCCAGGACCCGAGATCAAGACCTGAGCCTAAAGCAGAGGCTTAACCCACTGAGCCACCCAGGTGCCCCAGCAGGATGCTCTTTAGCCTCTATGTATTTGAGATCTTTCCAAATTTCCTCTTGTGACTGAATTCCAGTTTCAAAGTATTGTGGTCTGAAAATATTCAGGGAATGATCCCAATGTTTTGGTACTGTTTGAGACTTGTTTTGTGAACCAGTATGTGATATCTTCTGGAGAATATTCCATGTGCATTCAAGAAGAATGTGTATTCTTCTGTTTTAGCGTGGAATGTTCTAAATATATCTATGAAGTCCATGTGGTCCAGGGTGTCATTCAAAGCCCTCATTGCCTTTTTGACCTTCTGCTTAGATGATACATCCATGCAGTGAGTGGGGTTTTAAAGTTTTCTACTATTATTATATTATATTATATATTATATATATCATATATACCATATATTAAATAATATATATTATTTAGTATATAATATATATTATATATATTAAAGAGTCTATCAAACAAGATCTAACAATTGTAAATATTTATGTCTTTAATATGGGAGCAGCCAATTATATAAGCCAATTAATAACAAAATTAAAGAACACATCAATAATAATATTATATAATAATAGTATAATATAAATATGTGTATGTGTATATATATATGTATATATATATAAAATATTCATTTATTTATTTATTCATTTATTTATTTAAAAATCACCCCTTCACTTTAAAACCAGAGGTGACTTTGGGTCTAAATGAGTCTCTTGCTTTTTTATCCAGTCTGATACCCTGTGTCTTTTGATCGGGGGCATTTAGCCCATATACATCCAGAGTTATTACTGAAAGATGTGAATTTAGTGCCTTTGTTTTACCCGTAAAGTTACTATTTCTGTATATTGTTACTGTTCCTTTCTGGTTATGTTACTTTTGCGCCCTATCTTTGCTTAAAGGATTCCTTTCAATATTTCTTGTAGGCCTGGTTTTGTGATTACAAGTTCTTTTAGTTTCTGTTTGTTCTGAAAGGTTTTTACCTCTCCTTCTATTATGAATGAGATCCTAATTGGATAAAATATTCTTGGCTGCATATTATTCTCATTTAGCACCTTGGATTATCATGCCAGTCCTTTCTGGCTTGCCAGGTCTCTGTGGATAGGTCAGCCGCCAGTATAATGTTTCTACTTTTGTAGGTTATAGACCTCTTGTGCTGCTGCTTTCAGAATTTTCTCTGTCTCTGAGATTTGCAAGTTTCACTGTGATATGTTGGGGTGTTGATCCATTTTTATTGATTTTAAGGGAGGTTCTGTGTGGCTTCTGGACTTGGATGCCTGTTTTCCTCCCTAGTTTAGGGAGGTTCTCGATTATAATTTGTTCCAATACCTCTGCCCTTCTCTCTCTCCTCTACTTCTGGGATCCCAATTACTTTATATTGTTTCACTTTACGGTATCACTTATCTCTTGAATTCCCCCCTAGTAATCCATAGTTGTTTACCTCTATTTTTCTCAGCTTCTTTAATCTCCATCATTTGTTATTCTACTTCACTGATTCTCTCTTCTGCCTCATTTTTTCCTATCAGTTAGAGCCTCCTTTTTTATTGTACCTCATTAATAGCCTTTTTGATTTTGACTTGATTATATTTTATTTCTTTTATTTCTCCAGAAAGGGATTCTCTACTGTCTCCTATGCTTTTTTAAAGCCCAGCTGGGATCATTATAATCGTTATTCTGAACTCTAGTTCAGACATCTTACTTTTGTCTCTACTGATTAGGTCACTGACAGTCAGTACTGCCCCCTACTCTTTTTTTTGAGCTGATTTTTTCCATCATGTCATTCTGTCCAGGGAAGAAAGGATGAACGAGAGGACAAAATACTAAAATGGCAACAACAATCCCAAAGAAATACACACTAAACAAATAAGAAGAGACCCAAAACCAAAAAAAAAAATTAAAAAAAAGAGAGAGAGAGAATATAATCAGACAGGTGAACAGATTAGAGCAATACACTTGATCCTGTATGTATTTTGATCCTTTTGTTAGAAAACTGGATCCCAAAATTTGAAGAAAATCTTATATATGTACAAGAATAAAATTAAATACAATGAAAGATAGAATGTAACCATAAAAATGAAATTTAAAAGACAACAAAAAAAGAGAGAAAAAAAAGAAGGAATGTAAACAGACAGGTGAACAGAACAGAGCAATACACTATATCCTGGGTGTATTTTGGTTGGTTTGTTAGAAGAAACTATATCTCAGAATTGTAGAGAAAGAAAAACTTATATCTATACAAAAATAAAATTAAATATATTGAAAGGATAGAATATAACTGTAAAGATGAAAATTAAAAAAGACTTTAAGAAAACAAAACAAAGCAAAAAGAAGAAGAAAAATAATAAGCAAAAAAGAGAATATGATCAGACCCATACACTAGATTCTGGGTGTATTTTGGTCTGTTTGAAGAAACTCCATCCCAAACTATAAAGAAAGAAAAACATATATATATATATATATATATATATATATATACACACACACACACACGCACACACACGTATGTACACGTGCACATACACACACACAAGATTAAATCCAATGAAAGGATAGACTGTAACTGTAAAAATGAAAATCAAAAGAAGATCTTTAAAAAAGAGTTGGTAAAATTAGAAATGGGTTGAAAAGGAAAGAGAAAAAAATGAAAACTCAAAGACTAAAGAATCGTGGGGGAAAAATGCAATGCTTCATGAACCTACATGTCATTCTTGCACAGGGCCATGTTAATCACTGCATCATTCTAATTGTAGTATATGTGCTGCTGAAGGAAGCACAGTTCTTATTACAGTTCTTTTTACTTTTTAAAAAAGTTATATGTAGGTTTTCTATCAAGGTTCTATTTGTTACTTGTTTTGGGTACTTACCACATTACAAAAAGCAATTAACTTACTAACTAAAAAAATGTGAGCCATGCCTAGATGAATAATGAGTGCATGATGAACAAGGATTATTATGAATCCAATCATGTGTTCTTGAGATGTTCCTTCTTCTTCATCATCATCATCATCAAAAAGGCTCCCAGGGTTCTGATTTGACTCAAAGATATAGCCTAGTCTAGGCAGAAGGGAGTAGATAGGTAGCACTTCTGTTTATTCCTTTATTATTTTCATAAGTATGGTTTTTGATAGGAGATGGATATTAGATGATTCAGTTTTATATCTGTTAGTGGGATCTTGGAGCTCAGGCAACATAATGTAGCACTGATTGCAGTGGCTTGTAGTCAGTTCTCTGGGTTTGCATCACAGCTCTGCCACTTACCAACTGTATGATCTTGGGCAAGTTACTTAATTAAACTCTCTTCTCTGAGTTTGCTCATCTGTGGGAGTGATAATCTCTTTCTCAAAAGATAATACTTATCTCAAAAAATAAAGAGCCCATTTTAAAACAAAAAGATTGCCTCAAAAATAAATAATATACTGAAAGACGTCTGGCACATAGTAATTACTCAGTAAATATTAATTGTTGTTATTGCTAATATTAATAGTATTCTATACTGCTGATCAAAAGCAACCTACTTTTTGGAAACAAAATAAACAAATGATAAGACTTATCCTATTACTGAAATGCATCAGAGAAAATGATACCAATTTTCTAAAGCAGTCATTAAAATAAAAAAACCCCTCTATAATATTCTCATAGGTCATGTCATTATTAAAATGGTGGCCTTTTGATATGTTTCTAAGTGTGGCATTGACATAATTCAAAATATTACCGACACAAACAGAGCACAGTGCTCTGCTAAATAGAATTAGTTAATATTAACTACTTAAATATTGGAGAATTATTTAGCACTATTGAAATAATAAGTACCTGTGTCATCATAATTAGTGTTAATCTCTTCTTCTTGATAGATAACTATCAAGTTCATAATTCTTCTAAGGTCTGTCATGATTCATGATAATAAAACCATGACCTTATTATAAAGAAGGGTAATTATTTTCCTCTTCACTCTTGCAAGTGGGCAATGATCCAATTCCTTGAAAAAGAATATAAAAATATCTAGCTAGAAAGTAAAAAGAAAGTCCAAGACTCATTTTTCTCTTATACATTTAAATTGCTGTCTTGACTGATTCTGGCAATGATATGATAGATGTAGATTTTGCAAGCATATTAATAACTGGAGGCTTATCTTAAACTCACAGAACTTAAAAGACATATATCCATAGAACCAAAGGCAGATGTAAAGTTAATCAAAGGTCTGAAAAGTCCTGCTATTTTTAGCAGAGTTTTTTTCATTGAGATTAAAAAGAGTTCAATAGTAATCAATACTTCAGGAGCTAATTCTAAAAGTTCCTTGCTTCTCACATAAAGAATTATAAGAGCATAGAACTTCAGGTGCTCAAGTAGAAAGATATCAAAGTTTGAAGGCACATTAAATTAACAACTGGGCCTTTATTTTTTTAAAGAATGGCAGGTTATACTTTCTTAGGTGTGGAAAACTGCATATTGAATACCTTCAGATGGAATTATAACTGAGGAATTTATGGAAGTAAAAGACTTGATGTAGAACAAGATCTTCTCTTAAGAACAAATTTTAAATAAATCTACTTTAATTGAGCTTGCATTGGCTAACCATTTTAGTTCTCTCCATAGTTAGGACCCATAACTACTTGAAATTATACTTACATTATGCAGTTGTCTTAGGACCTTGAAGGTGGGAGAAAATAACTTTCCATATGTTATGAGAGCAACATGGTTCCTCAAAAATCCTAAATAGAACTCTGCCAAGTAAGAGACTCATCTTGGAATCTACCATCTACCATTATTTTTAATTCTAAAAGCCTTTAAGTAAACTTTAAGTTTGCTTAAAACAACCTTTTGTTGCAAGGTTTGTGGGAAATGGTATCTGTCTGTTAATCAATGGACTGATCTTATCTATTATGTAGAGGCCACCTGCTAAGCCTAGCACAGAAACAGTCCAGTTTTATTTGAGTTACACTGGTAGGATATGAACATCAGTTAGGTTGTGTCAGAACCTTAGATTGATTTGTCATTTAAAATGAAATGTTGTTGAATCTTTAATTTATAAAACAAAACAACTGTATACGTATCGGTGGCTCTTAACCAGACACGGTTTGCTCCCCATTCTTCCAAGGAATACTGGGCAATGTTTGGAGACATTTTTTGGAGACCACTGAAGGGCATTTTGATGTCCTCTACTGGGTATAGAATTAGTAATTATCAGAGAGACTGATAATATCCTAACAATACACAACAGACCCCACAACAGAAAATTTTTCAGTCCAAAATGTCAATAGTGCCAAGTTTGAGAAATGCTGACGTACATGAATCAAAATGTATTCGAAGTCAAATTAAACTGATTTTTACAGATCCACTTTTCTTTCTTTCCATTAATGTGAATAATTGTTTATCACATTCTAGATAGCATGCAGTACCTAATAGATTATTGACTAAGGATTTCCTTAGGTTTAAGCTACAGACTAAAATAAACCAATTATTTTTGCCTCTATTAACTACTTAATTTACTGAAACACTGAAGGATAAATATTTCCCTAACTTAAGAAAATAGCATAATGTGGAAATTCTTTAACTTATTCAATTATAAAAAGTTTTCATTATAATTTGTAAATCATTTTTTATATATTTATTTTTTGGTTGGTTTGTTTCCTTATGTTGCTTTCATGGTTTGAAATTAGAAAGGCAACTCTAATATGCAAGATTTTATCTAGAATGTTATATCACTAGAACACACAGAATAACTTCCGCAGATCATCATGGAATATCTGGCTGGTAGGACAGAACTCTACATATAAATTCACAATCAAGAAACCGGTATTAGAATGTATTGCACGCCAGTCTTGGGTTTTTAAAATATGCTTTCTCAAAGTACTATAGGAGATATTATTGAGAAAAAAGTCTTCTATTCTCTACACTGGTGTTTTCAAAAGCTGTACCATGTTTTGTTTTGTTTTTTTAAAAATCTATCAAATACATCAAACATGTGTGCACTTAGTACTGTTTAGATATCAATCACAAGGCTAAACAATAAGACATTATGGAGGTAGATGTAAAAGAAGTAAAATACTCTCTTGCCGTTTACATACTGGTAGCAACCAAAGAATTAAAGTATATGGGACAATTCTGAGTAGCACAGGATAGCATTTCACTGTGGTTTTTGTGTTTTTATTTAAATTCCAGTTAGTGAGCATACAGTGTAATGTTAGTACTTTGTTTTTAAAATAAGACAACAACCTTCTCATTTTCTTTGCTCTCCTCTAGACGTAGATAGACAGACAGGCAGACTGACAGAGATAACTGGTAGATAATCATTTTAGTAATTGCATCAGTTTGTCAAAATGAAAATATTTATCCTGTCGATAATTTTGAAGGGGTATTATTATATTGTGTCTAGCAAGTAATCACTTTCAGTTTATATATCACTCCTGGAGCTGAGATGTTCAGCTGCATAATTCAAAGTGTTATATCCAGTACTGTGTTAAGTATTAAAAATACAATTTAAGCCAGATAAATTAGTCCTTCTGATGAAAGAAATTAAAACTGCAGGTGTTTGACATAAATGTATAACACAATTTTTTTCATTTGATTGGTCTTAACGATTATTATGATTATTCTTATGTAATTGTATTCTATTACCAATTTATTAATATCTACCACTTACGAAGGGGTTGCTTTGTGTTACACACTGTTGTGCCTGCTGAAAAACAAAATTCAACTGAATAAATTTTGAAGATCTTACTGACTTGATTTGGTGATTCATGAATTGGGCAGTATCCAATCTAGCAGACAGAAAAAAACTCTGAGAAGCTGTACAAAATGAAAGACTTTTATAGGCAAAAGGGAGCATGAGTAAGGAAGTTGCTTTAAACAGGAAAGTGGATTGATTATTGCCAGAGGATGGCAGAGATTTACCAGCAGATTACCTAACTAGTGTTGATAAGGTAGTTCCTGACCGGCTGGTTTAAGATTCCACTTCTAGGGAGCCCAAGCTGTAATTAACTTCAGTCTCAGGTTGGTGATTGGACCTGTTGTTGTCTTACCTTTAACAGACCTCTTTAAATATAATCAAGGAAGATAAATATTGTGATATAAAACCATGTCTGGCTTATAAGCCTGAGGGTCTCTGTAAAAATGAGGGCTCTTTTGTTCTCCTGAGAATCCATCTTTGACAAGAATGACTTGACAGACTATGCTGACTTTGGTGTAATTGCCACTTTTTCCTGCAAAAAGGCAAAGAAGAATTTGAAATTCTGGTGGGTGATGAGGAATGATGTGGGAAGAAAGAAAAAAAAGTCTGAGCAATTTGGCAGGAAGCGAGACAGTGAATTTTGGAAATGGCCCAGAAAAGTTTTAATTACAAAATATCTAGTATGCAATTTACAGAGCTTTTGCATTTTCGTGAGATTTATCTGATCTATCATCGATCACCATCATGTTCCGCTCACCAAAATGTGAGCGGAACAACCAAAATTTATCTGATCTATCATCGATCACCAACATGTTCCGCTCACCAAAATGCATTACATACTCACAAATTCCTTGTGGGAGTAATTTACGTAAATAGAAATAAGGGAAAAGACTGGACTCTACAGGTTGGAGGAGCAGCAAGCCCAGGGTAACGTGAGACAGTCCCCGACATGAACTACACAAGTGGAAGCAGGAACTTAGATTCAAAGCTGACCAGGAGACGGTAGTAACTAGTCTGACAATTTAGAGGAATCATAGAGAAGCTATTGGACCCTCAATTTATAAGATAAAAATTTGTGCTATATACTGACCACAGAAAAGAAATGGATCACACACACACATATATAATCCCATTTAATGTCATGTTTGGAATCAAACTGTTTTATTTGATACCAAGTAATGTGAAATAGGAAATCTGAGAGATTCACCCTAAAGACCCAGCTCCAGGGAGACTTCCTGAAAGAATCATTTTCAAAGCTCCTGTTTCCCTCTCTCTCACCTAGAAGAGTATCAAATCCTTTCTCTTGTGAATTCCATGGTTATAAGTGAGTTTAATATAAGTCATTTATACATCTACCCTCTCCTGCGAGTATACCTTCAGCTTTTCTCCCATTGCTAGGAACATGAATACTGTTAATCAATTTTAAATGAGTTAATTCACTAGTACCACTGAGGAAGGAGATTGGTAATCTGTTGTTGCTATGATCTTAAAATTCCCAATGCAGTTTCTTACCTGTATCAGGTACCCAATAAAGACTTACTATATGGATATGGTAGATATATAAGATTCTGTTCAAATTTCCTCCTACATTTTTATTCTGGGAAAGGTTATAGGCAAAGTAGCTAGCTATCTTTTCTGGGGGATTCAAAAGATACTAAATGTTGATCTGCCATGAAACTCTTTTCTCAAAGGTCCAGCCAAACAGTAGGGTAGAAAAATGTGGTGTAGCAGATTTATTAGTTGCCTGACCTTTGGCAAAGCACTTAAATATTTCAGGTAAATGGCAATTGTGGGTATTTTGGAGGACAGCTGTGGATTTAAATCTGATAAAACACCTAACAGAGTTATAAGCACATGGAAAGGACAGCAACAAAACTTAATCCCCTGTTCATTCCCCACATATATACAACTCTTTGAATAAATGTCAGGACATTTCAGAAGTTCCCCTACGTGATTTTAACGTATTTCTAACATAGTCCGTATACTCAATGACAAAGTTTGAAAACAAGTCATAGTAGCCAGCTGTCACCTGAGTATATAGCTGTAAAGGAATTGGGTATGAGTACCAAGTATCTACAGGAAAGTTGTAAAGAGTCTAAAAGAAAACTTGACTCACTGTTTTGGGCCAGTAGTAGGTGATTCTTGGTTTCTAGGAGTCAGCATGCAGACACTGGAGCCAAGAAAAGAGGGAACATGGGTAAGACACACACAAAAAATCAGGTGAAGGGAGAGATGGGGTGAGGAGTTTTCAGAGAGAAATTTAACATAGCACTATTAACCAGAATATCAAAGCACACCATTCCCCCCTCCCCCGCCCCCCAGCTTTATAAACCCATTCTTCCTCTCCTGAGTCCTCCTCAGGCTCAAAGCAGTAGTTAAGGAGGTTTAGCGTCTGGCATTTACGGGCATTACATTCCAAGGAGGATGAATGGAAGAACTGCCTTCCTGCTTCTTCTGCACGTATAACTGGAACTAAAGTTGAAGGTAATGGGAAAGTATGATTCTAGAGGAAGAAGCAAAAACCAAAACCCAAAAACCATGCATGCCACCATTATGCCATCCCTGTCCTGTCTCCACTTTAAATAATTTCCCGCCATAAGGTGGAGCTATATACTATGGAGAGAACAGCATTGGCTCTAAGATCTGGCAAAAGTCCACTTAGATCATTTTTCATTTGGCTTGTGATTTGTGATTGTTAAGAAGTTAGAATGCATGGCAGCCACCCCCGAAATCCACCACCAACTGATGTAGAGAGAGTTGTTATTTCGGTGCAGCATAGATTTTAATGTGGCGAAAAGGTGTGTGAAGGCAAGTAGGACCTCGGTTTTTTTTTTTTAGCTTATGCTGTAAACATGGCTTCAGGGGAACTCTTTGAAGTGCTGAGATCTGAGGTGGTGGGTTTTGAAGCCCCCCCCCCTCCCTGAGTAAGTACAGAGAAACCACAGGTATCTGATAGTGTTTGCTCTTGAGTAAATCATCAAACAGTGTGTTGACAAAAAAAAAAAATAAATAAGTTGTGTTTTTTTAAAAAAGTGCTTTATTTAAAAGAATATATAGTGTTGAATAGGATTTGCTAGAATTTAAGAGGCTGCGTTATATTAGCTGCAAGAGAGGTTCTGCTTCTCGGTTTGTGCCTGTGAGAGGGATGGCCATGAAAACCCCCAACTGTGTTATCCATAAAACCCAGCATCTCCACCCAAAGGAAAGAACGATCCCCTGAAGAGAGAGAGCACTGCAGGGTTTCCTGATAACACATCAAGGGTAATCTAGATAAAGGAGAATGGCTCAACAGGAGTGTGTGTTGCATGACTCCCTGGGCAGTGCTCTCCATCTGGAAATCAATTAAAGGGCAAGGTACACCAGCTCATAGTCGGTTTGGGATTTCCTCAGTAGAGATTTGCATAGAAACCTTGCAAACAACTAAAACCTATTGTAAAAATCCAAAGATGGGGTAGGTCTTGGTGGAGAAAAACCTCTATCCAAAAGAAAGTGACAAATGATTGGGAAATTGTTGATCACCAAAAAAAACCCTCATCCAGTGTGGACCTCGTTTTTTCCATATTAAGAATGTAACTCATTTGAGCGTGTGCAACATAAAGATCATATGTAATACATTGCTTATTATCTGCCTAGGGAAGGGAAGCAGAATTTGCATCTCTGGCAAAAGGATTACCTTGAGCGGGTTATTTTTAAGAAACTGCAGACATAAGAAAAGCTCTGAAAACTGAGTAGAAGCTATTCTTTTGTAAGAAGACACATATTTATAAGGAAAATCTCCATTTGTAAGGGTGTCTTCCTCTCTTTACCAGCTAGAGAAGACTGACTAAATCTTTAGAAATTCTTAGGGTGGAGAAGGTGAAGACCTAAACCTGCATTAACAAACTTACTCCTGTTCACCCTGTTCCCTACCCCACCCCCGCTGGCCCCCCCTGTGCCTTCCACAACTGACTCCACCCCTCATCCCACCTTCTTTTGTCTTCAGCTGCAGAAGACATCTGAGGTGGTGGCATGGACCATGTTGGGGAGTTATTTCTTCTTCTGGGATCCCACCCATGTATATAGGAGGTGTACATGTTATTAAACTTGTTTTTCTCCTGTTAGTTTGTCTTTTATAGGGTTTCTCAGCCAAGAACCCAGAAGATAAAAGGCGAAAAAAAATCCTTTTCCCACCCTATGCTAGAGTCCTGTAAGATGTGTTGGTATTACTTCATCTTTCCAAATAATAAAATCAACACTCTTGAGGAGATAGCAGGCTTCCCTGGGAACCAGTTGGGACAAATAATGTCACTACTTCCACTTAAATGTTCATGCCAAATAGGGCACTAGATACTTTATATGCACTATCTAATCTTCATTGTAATCGTGTGAAGATTAAACTCATGATTTTCATTTTAGTTTTAAATACCTGCCCATAGCCACCCAACTACTTAGTGGTGGAACCAGGAATCCAAACTCAGCAAGTGTGATGTCCAAGTTCTCAAACTCCTGCGTGTTCCCTCGAAGACAATTTGTTCATTGGCTAGTTGTTCAACAAATATTACTGATACTCCTGTGTTTTTGTCTACAGGTTAGCTAACCTCTTTCTTCTAAAAGCTCCCTCTTGGGGCAGGATCTTTATGTACCTGATTCATCTTTGGTTCTTCACAGAGCTTTGTACATTAGTAGTTTCTCAAAAAAATATATTTTTTTAATATATAAACCATAGTCCAGCCTGGAAACCTGAACATACGATGACTCATCCTTTTGATTTATACAATATCCCTCCTCTCCCACATCTATTCTTTCTTTTGTATTTCCATTTTGCCCTGACAAATGCATGTTTGGTCTTCTTAAAATGCACTTTTGTTGTTGAAATAGGGCTCTCACCCTCTCCCACAGGCCTTTAGTCTTATAACTTTGAAGGTCTTTCTGCTTTCTCTCCTACAAAACACACCTGTCATGGCTTTGCCTCCTTCACTCCCCTGAGTCTCAGAGCTACAGACTCACTCTGTAGGGGTTGTCCATCCGTCTAGAGCACCTGGGGTTTAAGGTGTAAGCAATTTGACTGTAATTGCTTCTTCCCAGCAGTTACTTTTTGAAGTGGCGAAGGGGGACTTTTGGTTGGTTCTCTTTTTCCATCTACATAAATAGGTATTGGAGTCAAATCCAAGGAGCATGGCGTATTTATCTAGAAATAAATGTTACCCCCCATGATGAGAGTTTTTAGCTACACTTTTATTTGTCTGACTCTTTTCTTGGCTTGTTTCACTAGAAACTTAGTTCACTCTTTCCATTTGCATGTGATCTGTTGATTTCTCTGGATGAAATAAAGCAGATTTTTACACTATACTGTTGAAATAAACCACATGTTTTTGTTTTCATTATTTTTTTTCTGTTAGATCTCTGTGTTGAATTGATCCAACACATCAATGCCCTGTTGGACTCGACTACTATTTCTTAAGCCTTTGGTAGAAAGCATTTCAGATATCCTCCTTTATTATATATTTTCAGTTCCCTCAGGTTTCCTTCTCAATTTTTGGTAGAGAAGAACAGGCATGATAGTTTTCAAGACACAGAATGGATGGACCTGTTTGTTCAAACTGTGTTTTCCTTCTTCTTTATGCAAAGAATTGTAGTATGGCCTCAGCTCTCAAGGAAATCTTACATGAGTGACACAGTATCTTCACAAAAATTTCAATGCAGAATTTCCAAGGTTCAAAGAAGTGTATGGAGATAAAAATCAAGTACAATTCATACAGAAAGTCAGATGGTGGGGGTGGGCCAGAATGTGTTCCTCTTCTGTCATTATTTGCTTAAAACACCCTTGAATTCTAGTAGGTCCACATAGGTGTCCTGGAGTAAAGTTTGGGGCATGCTCTATTGCATGGGACAGGTCATATATTAGCATGTTCTATGAGAATATAATTGCCTCTGGAGAGAAATTAAGTCAATACATATAAAAATCAGTGTAATTCTATAACTGCACGATGATCCCAATTGATAGAATACAAGGTAAAATGTTGAAAAAAATTAGGAAATGTCATATCACGTAAGCTGCTGAAGAAAACATTGTCAGTCCCAAAGAGTGGAACTGTATTCATTATGTATAATTTATAATAGATTGTATCAGGTTTTTAGTTCAATATCTCTCCTTGTGCTATTCATATTTGCTGCCAAGCAGTGCATAGACAAAATAGAGATGCATTGATCTGAATTTTTTTCCCTTGAAAATCTGATTCACTCTATTAGCACACTTCCCTAGCATGCTATCCTTACACTACTCTTACCAATTGAGCAGCTGTCCAATTTATCACTTAAATCAGTATACCTTTAGAAATGAAACTGGGAACTATTAATAGTTACACGAAGGCAACAGGCATAAACTGAGACTGTTTTTGGAAAGCTGGGACATAGAATCAGCATTCTTAGAGTATAGCTGTGCAGTCAAGTCACACATAATGTCAGTGTGTCATTTTTCAAGGTCTTGGAGACACCAGACCTAATGTCCTATTACTGTGATGACCACGATAAAACTTTCAGGAACCAGACATGCCATAACAAATCCAGCCCATATTTTTGTTATGATGAATTTTTTTGGTGGGGGGAGAGGGGAGGTCCCTTAAAATCCAGAGAATCTGAGAGAATCTCTGATTGGAGAGAATCTGGATATACCCAGGAAGAGAGAACGAAGAGTTGCTTGGAAGGGTATTAGTTCATCGGATTCCAAGAGGACACATTTCCAGCCTCCTCTGAGAAATCAACAGGAGAGGGAAAAAGAACATTGTTCTTTAGATGATTTTGCTATTCCCTGAACAGCTCTTCCTTGGTCTCCGCTATTCTGTAACTATGCCCTGGGTGATCCCTGGGTATTCCACTTAATTGCATGCCACTTCATCCTTGTTCAGTAATTATACTTGTGCATAGTTATGAGTAAAGTGATTTTCCTATATATGCATTAAAGTTAAATTTTGCTCCTGGGGTTTAGTGCATGTGGCTTCCAGTGGTCTCAATAAGGAGCATGTGTGCTTCTTCCTGCCATGTGTGAGAGAAGAATATGGTCAATTACGACAGTGAAATTTACTAAATGTGATGATAAACACTTTTAAAAGCAGCTCAACAAATGATTATGGATTTCACACTTTTACTAATTGCTTCAATTTCTGACTGAAATAAAAAAATCTTCTACTTGTTTTAGTATTGTGGGTTGGATATCTCTAGAAAATATTACAAATATCCTGGAAGTATCTCTCACTGTGCATCTCACCCTTGTATTCCAACCTTTTTATTCCTATAAATTGACTGTTTCTAATTTTCCCCACAGAAAAATTATATGCAGGGGTAAGTATGTTCCCATATATATAGATATAGATATAGATACTGATGTAGATATAGCTAACCTAAATGTCTTTCTGATCAATGTTCTCCGTTATTTCACAGAAATGTTCAGATTTTTTTAATTCTTTAGGACTAAATGTAGATTGTTTTCATTTCTACTTTCTCACACTTCACCTCATTAACTCTCAACTCAAGCACTGCTCTCTCAGGGACGTTTTCCCTGATGTCTCTCCCTGTCCCCAGATTAGCTTGGTTATTTTCTCTTAGACTCTCTCAGGCTGCACCCTACTTTTCCACTATAAGATTAACCACATTGTATTTTGGATTTATGTTTAGTTGGTGTAGGTCAACTACACTCAGTAGAATGTGATGTCACAGAGCTTGTCAACTTTGCTTGATGTTTTATTCACAGTGCCTTATAAAAAGCACACTATATAATAAATGTTCGAAATTCATATGAAAGAGAGGATGAGAGGAAGAAAAAAAAGAAATAAAGACTTTTCCTCAAGATTCCTTCCAAGAGTCTGAATGTTAATAATTCTGTTGATCAGTGATGACTTCTTTGCTGCTATATATATGGATATTTAGCTTGAGACTGACTTGTCAATAATTGAATATTATTAGCTCTGAATTTGAAGGGAGTCTTTTATTACCTGTTGGTTTTTCCATATGGAAACCAAACTTTTCATTTTCCTGTGTTCTTAGCTTTCTTCCTTAATATTGCTTTTCTTTCATTCCTCCCCACAGGCTCCTTCCCAAACCTTCAGTATCTTTGTTCATGGGGTTATCTGTTACATAGGTTGATGGGAGGCAATGCGAAGACTGAGGGCTTCATGTAGTATCAAGCCTGCTGGTATAATAATACTGTCACAGAACAAAGGATACTTTACTATTTCAATTAGTTTATATACATGTGTGCTCCCATTAGCTAATGAGCTACTCAAAGAAAGGTGCTGTGCTATGTTTGTTCTGGATATCTTTCTTTACTTTCTTTGGGCCCAATTTCTATCTTTTCCATTCTGTTCTGGGCTCCAGGAGGTTTCTGTCTGAATTGGCCTAGTGGGAAGGACCAGCAGGAGCTCACAGGGCGAGGGCACAGTGGGTTTGGGATTGATTCTCTCACTCCGGAAAGATGGCCCATTCCATCCAGGGATCTCTAGATTCTGATCTTTAGGGCTATGGCTGGAAAGAGCACCCCACAGTTACTAGCTATGGGGCACTAAATCATTCTTTGTTCTTTAATCAGTTCCTTTTCTTTGGCCCTGTTGTAAAGTACTATTTCCTGAATTCATATTTGTTTCCTCAGTGCCCAGCACAAGTCCTACACTTTTGCTGAAAGAGCAAATTAATTTTTATCCAAAATTCTATCTTACAAACCATGATTTTTGCTTTACTTCCACTGTTTCAGAGACAGCGGGAATCAAAAGCAGACACTGGAGCGGTAGTTACTATTGAGATCCTGAGAACAGTGACAGAATCTTAAAGTCCTTACTTGAGGCAATGGTTCTTTTCAATGTAAGTAAGTGTTAGTTCCTAGACCATATCCTAGTTGTGTGGCCCAAGAGAGAGAAGACACACTCTTTCTGAATTATTTTTTTAAAAGATTTTATTTATTTATTTGATAGAGAGAGAGAGAGATCACAAGTAGGCAGAGAGGCAGGCAGAGAGAGAGGAGGAAGCAGGCCCCCTGCTGAGCAGAGAGCCCAGTGTGGGGCTCAGTCCCAGGACCTGAGATCATGACCTGAGCTGAAGGCAGAGAGAGGCTTAGCCCACTGAGCCACCCAGGTGCCCCTCCTTCTGAATTATTCTTTAAATATTCTTTGAAAGGTGGAACTTACTATATTGCTTAAATCTGATCCATTGCTAGTAATGTAACTAACAGCTGACAACATTTCCATCTGGAATTTCATTAAGGGGTATCTTGGAAAGAATGTGCAAATAAATAAAAAATAATGAATAAAAGGGTACGTTTGAACACCAGTTCTCTTGTTTGTGGCGTGTAGTATGTTAGGTGTAGTGTTATGTTTTGGTCCTAATGAGTATACTTTTCAACTTTTTCCATCTATAAGCCAAGTAGAGCTCCTAAAGAATGACTTCATGTCCACAGGAAACAGAACCTTGGCAGAATGAGTTTGAAATGTCCCTTTCTAGTTTTATGTTTCTTCATATGCTTCTCCTCTGAATACAGTTCTTATCCTATTCTGTTTACTAATTTCAAACATTACTTGGATGCTGAGTTTCTCCAGTTACACATGCATTTTTGGTGCTGCAGCCAGTAGGTATTTGCCATTATTTGAATTTCCCACAAACCATAATAGATATTTTTCCCCCTTCTGATAAACTCTGATAAATCCCTACAGTGTTTCATGTGTGTTCAATGCTAGAGAGCATCATTATATTAGAAGAGAACCTAGCGTTGAATATAGATAAAGACAGCAACTGTATTTTGTTTCCCAGGTGCTCCCAGACAGGAAATGACTTTTTTGGTGATTTTACAGTCAATCTGAAAACAATGTGTAAAAAAGTGTGGAGAGAGTACATGCAGTTTCCTTTGGTTTCATTTCTAAGGAGAACAGCTATAATATTTCCTGACTCTAAGGAAGACAGTGTATTATGTTAGTTCCTTCCACAGTTTTGCTGTGCCTCAGGTAAAACCCAGAACCTTCCATTTGTTTCCGGTTCTTGGTTTTCTCATCAGTAAAAAAAAAGTGGATGACAACAAAAATACTCTTATGGCTGCTGGAGGACTGAAGAACTTAATGTAAGTAAAGCCTGTGGAATATCGCCTGGCATTTAGTAAGTTCTCCAAAGATATTAAATATTATTTATCCTGAAGTCCCACAGTATTTTCTGTAGCTTTCAAAATGCATGGATATTTCTGTTTTCTATTTAAGTTGTTTTCGTAAAGACCATATCATCGGTACAAGATTCAAAAACAGAAGGTTTCATATTCTGTTTGTATCTTCCACACAGTATGCATCTATTACCACAATAATTCTTACTTTATCAGGGGTGCAGTAAATATTTATGCATAAAAGAGATGCATTTTTAAGGAGCATTTGTGAACTTTATGTACCTGGGCAAATTGATGACTTTGAAATTCTCCATTATTTGTTTCTAAAATAAAATAAATTTTATCATTTTGCTGAATGATAGAATACAAGCTATAGAGTTTCAATTAGCCCTTGGAAAGCAGGACTATTTTCATGAAGTGTGAATGTTGCCTGAGAACGGCAATTTTGAAAATGGGAACTTAACAGAAAGTTAAGATTGTAAAAGGGAAATAAGACTGAGAAAATTAATCAAACCACAGTTCTTTAAAGGGTCATTCTGAGGTGACCTACCTTGTAGGAACTAGCACTCAAGACAGCAGTGCAAAAGAACATTCACTTCTCGGGCTGTTCTCCCTGTGGTTAAATAAAAGGAAAGGAAAAAGAAAAGAGTACACATTTTACAACTAAGATCGTCTGAGAATCTTTGCATAGAGTAATAAAAAGAAAACTGGACTCTATGTGGCCCTGGGGGAGCTGTTTCTCCCTTCCCCATATGTCGGAGAAAACTTAAAAAAAAAAAAAAAATTAAAGTGCTTTTAAACAAGATAATCTGTTGAGTTCTTTACAAACCTAATAAACTTTAATTATCATCATTATGTTTTTTCTCATTGGGGATGGACTGCTTTTAAATTATTTTCAATTATTGCATAACCATTACGCTTCATGAACAGGCAAATAGAGGCATTTGTTAGTTGTTAAAAACAATTAGCTTTGATTCTGCTATTTGTGCATGACAAAGGACAGTGTTTATGAGTTAGAATTAAAAGGACTTAGCCACACATTTCCATATTACTCTGAAGACAGTGCTTTGTGGCTAAGAAGTTTTTCAAGGATTTTGGTGAGCTTGAGAGAATTTTGTTTTTTTAACTAATATAAATGAATCGAAAAGTGTGATACCTCGAGATGACTAAATGTTCAGCTACTCAGCTGGCAACATCTTAGCTGAGAATTCGTACTCTGGGCAAGCAAGGTTAAGAACTAGGAGTTAAAGCTTTCATGTGTACCAATATATGTAAATCAAACTCTCACGTAGTATGGTTTAAACTTACCCAATGATGTATGTCAATTATTTCCCAGTAAAAGTGGAAAAACAAAACAACAAAAAAACCCTTTTGTGTTTTCACTTTTTTAAGTATGTGTTTTCTTCGGATTTGCTTATTGATTTGTTGATGTTCAAAGAAATTAGCAAGTGTCTTTTGATTTGGGGTAGGAATAAAAAAAGTGATTTTAAGTTCTTTTTCAACAAGATAGACAAAGCATCATTGCTGTTTCCTGAAACTGCACTTACAAAAATGAATTTCCCAAATTCAAAGATGAGGGCATGCAAGAATAGAAAACCAAGTTTGTTTGGCCACAGATAGGCAATATCTTAATGTTTTTTTTTCTGTAGGATTTCCCGACCTGCTGTGCTTTATTTCTGATTCTAGAGCCATCATTAAGAAAAACCTGCTTTCTTTTATCTGTGCCCCCATATTATATTCATTTCCTCCTAAGCTATTATGAGCAATCAGGTCCCTAAACTGAAGCTCTTTTGAAAAGTCTGTGTCTTCAGTCTCTTTGTAAATATGCTAAGTTATTCTCCCTGCCACCAATGAGCAGCGTTAATGGAGATAATATGCAAAGTGTTATCCCTCTGCTATTTGCACCTCTCCCAAAAGGGAGCATTATTTTCAAGTGAATATACTTAATATAAAGGTGGGAATGTTGAAGAATCACCCTGCAATTGCGTAGCTCATTGAGATGTGCTGCCCTAGCCCAATTCTCATTTTGATTTATTTAAGTTTGGAAATAACGGTATTAAATTAGCAAAGACAAGCAATAAACAAAGCCCTGGAGATGAATTAGCCATTGTCTCTGGTCCATTAATCTCCTCTTCAATTCTAGAGAATTGTGGCTCACCCAGACCCGAAGATCAAATAAAATGCCTAATTGGGAAAATCCTAAACAAGTGTGTCCTGGGGAGCTTGAATTTATTTGTCACCGGCTCAAACAACTGTGTTGTTTATATAAGTCTTTAAAACCCTGATACTTTTCCGCTACTATATCTTAATCCCTGGTTCTTTATGCTCAGGAGGGCAATTTAGAGTTGTTTTCAATTAACTAGAATGGAGAGGGGGCGCTTACTCCAAAAACAGATAGCTATATAGTGAGTATTTTGCTAAACATGCTGAGTGGTTTAGATCTCAGTGTCAGGTTTGGGATATGCTTTGGAATCTCCTTGAAGATAATGATATCTGCGCTTTGGCTCTTTTAATATCAGTAATAAGTTGTGGAACACAGTCACAATTAAGGACATAGGATGGCCAGGGAGGTTGAGATGTTAAGGCTAGACACAGATGTGAAGTAAGGAGCTGAGATAATTATCTGGAATGGCAACCCTATCAGGCAATACTTCCTTTCAAATACGCAGATAACCTGCAGATAATGGAGATCAAACTTTTTGTTTAACACAGTGAAACAGAACGAAAAATCAATGTACGGAATATTGTTGACACATGGGTGCGGCATTCGTTTTCACAGCTTAAAATGCACAAATACTTTTTGTTATAATGAGAAAGCTAAAGAATTAGAAACTGGAAATCAACTGATGAGCAGAGAAACAACTACACATACTGGTAATATTTACTATCTCAACAATCATTTAAATGCAGTAGTTAGGGTACATAGTAATTTTACAGGGACTATGTCATTTAATCCCCACAGTGAACCAGGGGCAGGTACTATTATTAACTCTATTGTGTAGATGAACAAATAGCTGCTTCCAGAAATTAGGGATTCACCCAAGACGGGTCAACTAGTGGGGATCAGAATTCGCTCTCAAATCTGTCTGCTTCCAAAACCTGTGGGGTTCCTACTAAACTGCAGGGCCATTATCACCAAGGTTGCAAAACTGGTAGCAGGATTTGCTGAAGGGATTGGTTAATTTGAGTAGAATGGAAGTTAAAAAGTATTACTGAACCTAGGCAGGACAGAGGTGAGTTAGGATTTGGGGAATATATGAAGGAATTCTCTAGTTAGCAATATCTATGCAACAGTCAAAACCCACTTAAGTCTTCACTATATGTTTGCTAAACTGATTAGTTATAGGGCATTTATTTACACTACATGGTATTCCTCTAGTCTGGCTCCCTATTTTCAAGCACATTAGTAATCTCTGCCTTCAGCTACAGTTATTATTATTGGAGCAACATATTTTTTTTTATATTTATTTATTTATTTGACAGAGAGAAATCACAAGTAGATGGAGAGGCAGGCAGAGAGAGAGAGAGGGAAGCAGGCTCTCTGCTCAGCAGGACTAGATCCCAGGACTCTGAGATCATGACCTGAGCCGAAGGCAGCGGCTTAACCCACTGAGCCACCCAGGCGCCCCATGGAGCAACATATTAATGTGCTCGTGAAGGCGGGATATGAATCAAGTCAACTTTTTTTTTTTAAGGTTTATTCATTTATTCATTTGACAGACAGAGATCACAAGTCGGCAGAGAGGTGGGGAAGCAGGCTCCCCACTGAGCAGAGAGCCCAATTGCTGGGCTTGATCCCAGGACCCTGATATCATGACCTGAGCTGAAGGCAGAGGCTTCAGCTGAGCCATCCAGACACCCCGAATCAAGACAACTTGTATGACATACTGACTTTATTCCCCTATTATCGATCAGCTATACATTGACGTGTTTTAAAGAAATACTCACTGGAACAGAACAGGCAGCATTTAAGATGAAAAACAGTGTAAAGGCCAGGGGTTATGTAGTGATAAACAGTCTGATGAATTAGGCATAGAGTTTTTGAATATGGTTGCTATACAGGCATGTCCACTGCCATTTGATTGGATAATTACATGCCAAATGGATCATTTATAATAGTTGCACTGCTATTTAGAAAGTACAGCTTACTTGTGTTTCTCATCACAGAAACGCAATTTATAACTAGATGCGGTGATAGATGTTAACTAGATTGATCGTGGTGATCATTTCACAATATATACAAATATCGAACCCTTATGGTATACCTGAAACCAATATAAAGTTATACATAAATTCTGTCTAAATTTAAAAAGTTAACAAGGGATTTTTAGGTATACAGTTTTATAAGATCATCAGAATAGACTCTGGGTTATAGTTCTTATTGTTCCTGCTTTACAGATGAAGATATAAAAACACACAGGGGTCAAGTGACTAGTGAAGCCATAGGTATGACATAGCTCACTAAAATAAAACTGGAGTAAGGGAATAAAAGCCTCAAGAAAAGAGGAATTATCAAAATAATCGAGTGGAACATTGAGATGTTGTATTTATTCCACTTTACCCTGTATATGAAAGTATCAGAACTTGGTGGGTTTAAAGCAGGCGAATAGGGGCGCCTGGGTGCTCAGTGGGTTAATGCCTCTGCCTTCGGCTCAGGTCATTAGCTCAGGGTCCTAGGATCGAGCCCCACATCAGGCTCTCTGCTCAGCCAGGAGCCTGCTCCTCCCCCCCCCCCGCCCCGCCGCTCTCTCTCTCTGCCTACCTCTCTGCCTCCTTATGATTTGTCTGTCAAATAAATAAATAAAATCTTAAAAAAAAAATAAAGCAGGCGAATATGCATTTTCAACTCTTATGCAGGTGAGGGATACAAAAAGGCAGCAATCTTGATAAGAGGCCGTGCTGAATCTCATGTAAAATTTTTATCTAGACTAAAAGTTTCTAGGGATAACTTATGCAACAGTTTGAAACATTCAAAGAATTGAAGACATTTTTTGAGTGGGATTCGGATCAGAACATCCAACCTTAAAGTGATAAACATTTTGCCTCCAAACTACTTACTGGTTCACACAGTACCAATTAATTATGTATCATCGAGCAATAGATGCCTAGAAACTCTGGTCAACAACTTTATTTATTTACATTTTAAAAGATTTTATTTATTTATTTGACAGAGAGAGATCACAAATAAGCAGAGAGTGGGGGGAAGCAGGCTCACTGCTGAGCAGAGAGCCCGATGTGGGGCTCGATCCCAGGACCCTGAGACCAGGGTCTGAGCCAAAGGCAGACGCCCAACCCACCGAGCCACCCAGGTACCCCATGTGGTCAACAACTTTAAATTTAAGGTTGATCTCCCTTCTTTTCTCTCCCTATTTGTGTCTCTCTCACTTCAAAGAGCATAATGTCCCCATGTGTTAATTAACGGAAAAGTTGTGTTTGTCTGCCATCGGAAGGCCAGTAAACTTAGTCTTCTAATGCTGAGACCTTGCCAGAACAACGTAAGCAGGGAGTTCAGGCAGAGGACAGATCATTTAACCTTGGGCATAAGAATTAGTTACAGCAAGGGGGACTTGGGTGGCTCAGTTGGTTAAGTGTCTGACTTTTTTTTTTTTTTTAAGATTTTTATTTATTTATTTGACAGACAGAGATCACAAGTAGGCAGAGAGGCAAGCAGAGAGAGAGGAAGGGAAGCAGGCTCCCCACTGAGCAGAGAGCCCGATGTGGGACTTGATCCCAGGACCCTGGGATCATGACCTGAGCCAAAGGTAGAGGCTTTAACCCATTGAGCCACCCAGGTGCCCCAAGTGTCCGACTCTTGATTTCGGCTTGGGTCATGATCTCAGGGGTCCTGGGGCTCTATACTAAATAGGGATTCTGCTTGAGAATTCTCTCCCTCTGCACACCCCTACCCCACACTCTCTCTTTCTAATATAAATAAATCTTAAAAAAGTGAATTACAGCTGGACTTTGCTCCTGTTTTGGTTTGGTTGTTTAAGCAGTGTGTAGCTGCAATCTGCCTTTTTAGAAGAATTGTGTAAGAGAAGGAATATTAATCTCATTGGCTCTTAACTCATTTTGATAAAATTTTAACAAAACTAACACAAGTTTCTCAATTACATCCTATATATCAGACACTGGCAGAAGCTGGGGATGGAAATGAACGTAAAAATGGACATAGTGTCTGTTATTAGGAAATTTATAGTCAAATATAGAAGATGGGCATTAGTCGAATAAGGCAAAATAAATAAATTTGAAAAATACTACTTTACTAAGAGCTGCAAAAGATACTGCATTCTGTAGTATGAGAATATAGGGTAGAGGAAACTACAGCAGTTCTTTGGGAAAGTTATAATTGCTTGAGGGTCTCCTAGAAGGAGAAAATACAAGTAGAGAGCATCTGAACAAGGATACAGCATATTCAAATGTCCCCTTTCGGGAAAAAGCAAGGCACACCCAGGAACTGAAGAGCACAAAGTGACAGAAAGGATGACGGATGGACAAGGAGGCTGGAAGGGTGGCTACGCGTCCAGCCCGTGGGAATGTGGTTTATACATCTCAAATGGCCACTCACATATACAGTCAATGCACTGACTTCTTATTTTATACAAATGACATTGCTAGGTGTGATAGTTCATTTTACAGCCAACTCGGCTGGGCTCTGGTGCCCAAATATTTGGCCAAACATTATCCTGGATATTTCTGTGAAGGTGCTTTCTGGAGAAGATTAACACTTAAATCAGTAGGCTTTGAGTAAAGCAGATTATCTTCTGTAATGTGTGTGGGGGCTCATCCAATCATTTTGAACAAGGCCTTAACACTGGCCTCCCCCAAGGAAGAAGGAATTCTGCCCGTAGACAGCCTCTGAACTCAAATACAACTTCCCTGGGCCTCCAGCCTGCTGGCTTACCCTGCTGATTCTGATTTGCCAAGGCTCTACAATCGCATGAACCAATTCCTTAAAATAAATTCCTCTCAATAAATAGACAGACAGACAGACAGATAGATAGATACATGCATGCATACACACACACACATACTCGTCTTGTTGGTTGTGTTTCTTTGGAGAACCTAATACACTAGGTTATTAGAAATATGGGACACATACCTATGCACATACTTAAGGCAGAGTTAAAACCCAATAACAAGGATGTAAGTACAATATGCTAATATGAGAGTCAGACAAGGAAGTGGGGCAGACAGATCACTGGAAGAATTATGAGGACCAGAAAGCACCTAGGTAGACTCGAGCAGTCGGTAGGATTGAGTTGGGGGGGCGGTGCAGATAAGTGGGGTAGGAGAAGACAAACAGTCCAGGTGCGAAGTGAGGCAGAGCAAAGGTGCAGAGAGAGAAATGTGTGCAGCACGATCGCAGGTTATGAGTAGACCAGCCTGAATGAAGTAGGGGCTTCTGGTAATAAACACTCAAACCTGAGATCCATCCCCGATAAGTCAAGAGGTGAGTGGGAATCCAGAGCTGTCTTGTTTCCAGAAGGAAGACACTGTGTGTGGGAAAACTAGATGTGCAGCAACCTCACAGGAAAAGCAAGCTGATAAGGTTTTCTTTATGAATTATTCAGAAAGGGAAAATTAACTAATGAGTCCTGTAAGATGGTCTAGTTCTATCTGGATTGTTTTCACCTCACAGGGGGATATAGAATAAGATGAGTAGAGCAAAAAGAAAGTGAAATAACCAGTCAGCCAAATATAGGCAGAGAAACAGTTCTTGGACTCACAGCGTGTGGACCCGATGTGAGCGACGCCCCTAAGGGAGAGGTAAAGCCAACCTTCTGTTCACGGGGATGTCAACCTGCCAGTGCAAGCTGCGTGGCCAGAGTTTTTACCACTCTTTCTGCAACTAGGTTAATCTTTTGTGCTGTTTCTTTCTTGCTTTCTGGAGAAGAACTGGGAGAGAGTTCTACTGTAGGTCATGTCTGGGAAAAGTTCTGTCTTTTAAGCGCACTGCAGTGCTTACTGCTATAAAGCCGGTGAGTTACCCAACTCCAAGCCGTCTGTTCTATTTGTCACCCAGTGGGTTGAGTTTACAGAGGCAAAGAACTGTGCTGCCCCATCGTGGGGAGGGAGGTGGAACATTTCTGATGGGCTGCTATCGGCAGTGCTTCATTGGTTCCCCTGGTCCCAACTCTTCTAAATAACAGCTTAGCGAGTTTCTGTGACTGACATTTAACCCCGGGCAGGAATTAAACATGGCGTGCTGAGTCATTTGGGCAAAGTGTGGGTAGAATGAGGTGACAATACTTTTAGACAACAAGCTGTGGAAAACTTTTAAACATGTTTATGATGCAGAGGTTTATTTATGTTAGTGACACTGATATAATTTGGGGACAAAAGACATAGCATTTCTCAAAACGACCAGGCAGCACCTTGCGTCTAGTTGCTGAGGAGGTAAGAGAAGGTAGAGAGAGTTTTATCATTACTCGGCTTAATCAAAATAGATACTAAATTCACAAGATAGGCAGGCACTGGGTTCCGCAGTCTATCTGCTTTACTTTATTGGTACAACTACTGTGCATTTAAACTTTAATGGATTTTACTGAGCACTTACTCTGTGCCAGTTGCTGGGGTACAGTTGTGCGCGACACAGATAAGGTCCTGCTCTCCCGGAGCTTACACTCAGGTAAGTTAGAGGGATGATAATCAGAAGTAGAGTGTAAGTTCCATGAACTGGGGTTTTTGTCTGTCTCATCTACCATTGAGGCTCCAGCAACCTAGGTTAGATAGTCAATACTGTGTGTTACAGATTTGAAAGATGAGAACGTTGAAAACCAGAGAAGTTGAGTTACTTACCCATGATTTCTTTGCCTATAAGACTCATAAGCCTTCTAGATATCATTTTTTCAAAGATTTTATTTATTCATTAAGTAGAGAGAGAGAACAAGAAGGGAGGGCAGAGGCAGAGAGAGAAGCAGACTCCCTGCTGAGCAGGGAGTGTGACATGGGGTTGGATCCCAGGACCCCGGGATCATGACCTGAGCTGAAAGCAAACACTTAACCAACTGAGCCACCCAAGTGCCCCTACATATCAATTTTTTTAAAAAGATTTTATTTATTTATTTGACAGAGAGAGATCACAAGTAGGCAGAGAGGCAGGCAGAGGGAGAAGGAGAAGCAGGCTCCCTGCCGAGCACAGAACAGGATGCAGGGCTCCATCCTGATGCGGGGCTCAAACCCATGACCCTAGGATCACGACCCAAGCCAAAGGCAGCCATCTAACTGACTGAGCCACTCAGGCACCCCTAAATATCAATTTAAAAAAATGCTACTATTTACACATTTGCCTCCAAATGGGGAAAATAATAATTTGACAGTTCATACATTTCCCCATGTATTCTCTTGTCTGAATATTGAGATTTTTTTTATTATGCTTATTATATTAGTTAGAGCACTTATATTAATATTAAAACCATCACTCCCAGCTGCTTAACACAATTATAATCTCAAAACCAATCTCTGGAGCCCTGCCTATGTAACACCTCTTTTTAGGTGCAGGAGATAAAAAAGTGAACAAGTAGAATAGGGCCCTTGCCTCTACTGGAGCAGAGGAGATAGGCAATAAATAAGTAAGGAAATAAAAAATCAAAAATAAAAATATATAAATAAATATAACTAATGTGCTTAGTAAGTTCAATGAGGAAAACCAAAGAGGGCAATGTTGTAGTGGGATGAGAGGAAGCTGGTGGTCAGGGAGGACTCCTCTGTTGAACTGAGATGCGACTTGAATGGTGAAAAACACCCAGCTCTGAAAGGATCTCATGGTGAACAGTGTGAGGAGGAGCAGTGAGGGAAGGGAGAGAGCTTGGCTTCTGCGCTGACAGACATATTGCCATTTAAAATGGGGCACAGTTTCCCAGATGGTGCAGCAGAGAAATAGAAGTAGCAAGGTAGATGAGAAAGGAATTTTTTTTTTTTTTAATTACAGTTGAAAGGCTTTCTATGGCTCTGTGTAGGTGAGTGAAAAGGTCTGATTTACACTTGGAACAATCACTCTGGCTGCCATTGGGATGGATAAAAGGCTTCAAACTTGCCACCAGGATGACTACCATTTAGAAGGCTATTTTAATACTTCCGTCAAGGATTAATGGTGGAAATAATGACATGCAGTCAGACAGAAGTCATATTGTGGAGATAAACTAGCCAGAATTATTGGTGGGTTTGATATAAGTAAGACATGAGGAAAGCAATCAAAGATGTCTCTAGGTTTGTGGCTGAGGGTGATTTAGTAACAATGAAGAAGGCTCGAGTGTGTGGGGCATACAACTGCGCCCAAGTGGATAAGAAGAATCAATGGTTTTGTTTGGCTACTTAAGTCTGTGATGTTATTAATGCCCAATGAAGATTTATATTACAAATTTATACCACAAAGTAAGCAATAAGCAGCATCAGATGTTTGGAGATGGATCTGAACCTGGAGAAGTGATTTTATACATAACATCTTCAAAGACTTTAGCGTATTTGTAGTATCAGAAACCATGAGACTGAATGAGATCCCTTAGGAGGAGAGTATAGATCAAGAAGAGGGCAGAGAAAAGAAGAGCCCATGGGTGTTCCAGTCTTAAAGCTGGTGCAGAAAGCAAGGATCCAGAAATGGAAACTGGGGCGTGTTCAGGAAGGCAGGACGAAAAGCTGACAAGCTGCCATAGAAAGAAAGGGTTACAATAAAAAAGAATGGCATTAAAAAATATCAGCAAGATTTTTTTTCATTTTAACAGAAGGAGGGATATGTGAAAATATCAGGTAGTAATTATCAAGGTATAAAGAAAAATAAAGGGAGGTACTGGATAGATTTTTCTCTATGACGTTTATGGCTAGTTGTTCATTGCCCAAGAGTGAATTATGAAATTATGGGACACAAGAGGAGAAAGTGCAAGACAGTCATGACAAAGGGTCTGAATTGCCAAGATGTAGTGTCAGTTTGAGATTTTTGGTCATAAACTTGAAGGAAGACCTATCAGCAGAATCTTTTCGATTTTCTATGTCCATACTCAGGATCTTGAGTACAGAAGAATAAATAGATTTTTATAAGTTATTCCAAGTGGAAAATTTCTCAGGTACGTGCAGTGGAGGCAAAGGAGGGTGAGCTGGTTAAGCACACTTACAGAGGAGTAAATGTGATGCTATACCATGGAACCAGTGTATGTAAGAGAGACGCATGACCATGAATAGGGTGGTGGTTGGTAGAAGAGTGGTCAGTGGATTCCAGTTCTCACAAAGTTAGATAAATTTTGAAGTAGGAATACTTTCACTAAATATGAAAGTCTAGTAGGGTAATGTCATGTTTGAAATATGTATTTGTAATGGCTGTGTGTTACTGGTGTACTATACGTCTAGCGTCTGATCATGTGAGTGGGAGGCTAAGGCTGAATGGAGAAAAAGAGAAAGTGGAGACAAAGATGTCAAGCAATTTGGAATTGAGGGTGTTGTAATTATGACAGGAGTCATGGACGAGAGGATGGCAGTGGGGGAGGTGCTGAAGTCACTGGTGAATGATGCTCCAAAGAAGAGGAAACCAGTAGTTTCAAAAAAGAGAAAAACTAGAGAGGCGAGGGGCTGTCAAAATATAATGATGTACACATCAAAGAAAATAAAATTACTGAAGGTTGAAGGAGAGGTATAATTTGGATGTGGTGAGGATGAATAATTGCACAAGACAGTCCTAGGTTATGCCTTGCTGCCTTAGTACAATTTTTAGCATCCCTTTTTACTTTGAAAAAGAGTCCTCGTTCTAAATGGTCATGTCAGTAAGACATCTCTCTTGTCTCCCTGAAGTGTGTGGGATTAAGACTGAGGAAGAAACAACACCTTCTCTTAAAGGGTGTGTAAGGTCGCCTTCCTCAGTGGACAGTCACATTTCTGTTAGAACCTGAAGGTGAAGAACTATTTGGAGAACAAGTTATTGGTAAGAGCTTACTGGAAAGACCTTGACAGTTTCAAAACACAGCTGGAAAAAAAACGGATGATGAGATCACATTAGGAGATGTATAGAACAGGTGAAGGGGGTCTACAAGGTTTGGAATCTTGCCGATGACTAGTCCTATAGAACAGAGGGGACAGAGACTGAAGACTTTAGGGTGGCAGCTGGTTTCACACAACACTGTAGGTTTTGTGGCAACTGGGATTATGCAGCGATTGGAGACTGAATTATTTTGGTGGCTTAACCATGATTTCGGAAAGGGGCAACCTCACAGGAGCAATGGTCTGGATAGAGACCTAAGTCCTGTTATTTTGAGTCACACACACCACACAAAGCTAAGTCCCATCACTGAATCATCTTTCTGATTTAGTCAATCATTGATTCACTTGTTCAATAAATAACCACTTATAGATTGCCATGTGAAGAATGGGACTATATACCCCTAAACAGTGCGGATGTCTCAGGAGAAAGCTCATATGGTGAAAACTTACTATAAATAGAAAGTTGAGATAAATACCATTAAAAACACACTATTCATGTTATTTAGTATTGTTAGTATCATTCTATTGATTATTGACATTTGCCAGATGCTCATCATAGTCTGAGGACTGTCCAAACAATAAGACCCTATTTATTTAATCCTGTCAACAACGCTATGGAGTAGACATCTATTATCCACCTTTTACAAATGAGAGGCTGGGAAATAATCTGCTCAGTATCACTCAGTTGGCACGCTCTCAAAACACAAAGTGCTCTGCTCGAAAAGGGGGCTATTTGTATTAACAGAGAATATTCGGGAAGGCCTGTAGGAGTTAATAGCTTTTGAGATGGGCCTTGGAATACAGATACATTTGGAATGGGGAGGCAAGATGAGCAAAGCTGGCAGGCGATTTTCAGAGGGCATTTATATAAAATGGGATGATTATTTTGGCTGTATTTTCAGTGAGTGAAAGGGATGAGTGAGAACAAAGACTCAAAACATATACTAAACCCAAAACGTATGTCACATATGCATTTAACATACAATATCTTCTAGGAAATAGAAAAAATGAAGTCACTTATGAACTGTGTAGCAACATGACATTTTTAGAAATCCTAATCTATGTTTGTTTATTTTCTTTTCCCAGCTGCTATTTCTACCCTTTTCCATTGCTCACTTTCAACAGTTGGCTCTGTTTTTGTTTTCAAAATTGTTAAGTCCTAGGATGGAGCAGGGAAATAATTTGGAGAATGGATCATGTGTCTTATTTAGTCATGAAAGGACAGGAACTCTTCCTGGACAAAGAATAAGTTCCTCCCAAGCTGAGTGGGAGGGAGGAGAGAGAAGATGAGAAGGTATGCGCACATGACTGATAGTTGTTTCTAGAACATGCCATATTCTCAAAGAAGACATCCAGGAGCAGAGGGTTCCTGGCAGAGCGAATCAGGGACAACCTAACCAGGAGCAACACATGAGGCCATAAAACAAACAAATAATAAACAAGGAGGGGGCATCGGGATCTGAAAGTTTACGTTGGCTTTCAGGTTGGACACTGTGACATAGCATGCGGGGACTCAAGGTCCTTTCTACTCCTACAAGTCCAAATAACTTTAATAGAGGCAATGGGAGGGGTGGCGGTAAGTGGGGGAGGAGAATGACATTCAAGCAAAACCGATATTCAAGTTGTGCACATCCAAGTTTTGTCCTAGCATGACAGCCAGGAGCCTGAACATTAATTTTATTATAGAAAATAAAATTATTGAATAAATAAATAAAATGATAGAAAATAAAATAAAATGATATATTATTTTTTATACACTTGAACCTGTAGACTTGATTCATGTCAGCTGTTTCAGGGTATCCAGGCTGAATTAGTTAGGCGAGGCTAGTGTAGGAGGTAGCAAGCGGTAAATCCAGAAATTTCAGTGATTTAACATAATAAATGTATTTTTCCCTGTTGTTGAGAATGTGACATGGCTGTGCAGCCCTTCTCCATTTGGAAACCATACCACTGGAAACATGAAAAATGTAAGCTTCCTCCTCTCCTTGCTGCTGAAAGAAACAGGCAGATGCAAAAGCACATTGGTCCAGAAGACAGACATTATTTCCATTCACCTATCTTTATCTCACACTAGTCCTATGGTCTCAAACGAACTGTAAGATGGGACTGGGATGGTGAGAAATTTAGAGAGGCACAAGGATATTTGGGGAGTGCCAACCATTTATCACCCACAAAGCCAAGCAGCTGGACAACGAGAAACTCTATTTTACCTTCTGCACTGCAAATACTTCACTTCTTCCAAGTAAGTCCTACTTGCATTCCTGGGGCAGAACACTTCTTGAATCCATACTTCTTACTTTCTGGAGTCACCGAGTGTTCCTGGAAGTCCATTTGTACACTCAGGCAATATTTTCCTTCCCTTCCCTCTCCTCTCTCTGTCCTATTCCTCTAGGAAAGTTATGAGGCTAATCAAACAAGGTTAACTGTATGATATGAAGGAAAACTCACTAATTGCATTTCAAAATGGGTATTAAAATTTAAAATCCAGAGCTATTTAATAATTGTCCTGACAAGTCACTGCACATTGTTTTTAGTCTGTCATTTGGGCTAACAAATGAACTGAATTGCAGTAAATCTTCATCATTCTGATTTCTGCAAACTTCTTACTACTACAAGAGAATGTGTTTACAGTTAATGGACTAATACGGTATAGGGGTGTCATTTAGAATTATCCTGATGAGTAAAGCAAAGACAATTTCAGAGCCTGTAAAACATAAGACATTTCTCCTTGTATATGTAATTTGTTTTCATACACTGCCAGTATGCTCTCTAACCACAGAAGCACACAAAAGAATGTCAAAGATTCCCTAATGCTGTATTTCCCCCTGCCTTAAGAACTCTCTCTTGTTAAACTATTTCACATTGGATTAAAACTTTAAACAACGTGTTATACTTGAGGAAACAGGATATTATAGGATTCTCATTTGGACCTAATAGAGGTTAAGTTTGTAACTGATTTGTTGTGACTCAATTCAATGACCCTTACTGGCATCTTTTTAGACAATCTTGTAACATAGATTGTTATTCTAGCAAATAATATTGGAAGAATGTTGCATTAATTTGTTGATTTGATAGCAAAATTTTTGCCCAATGATGCAAATCTATGTAAATGAAAGTCTAAATTCTGCTGTTACCATGCTACTATTTCAGAATTGAGTGTAAAAAAAATGAGACAGAGAAAAGAAAAAGAGAGGCAGAAAGACAGAAAAAAAAGAAAGAAAAAGAAAGAGGACAGAGTGAGAGAAAGAAAGAAAGAAAGAGGGCAAAATAAGGGAAGTGGGAAGACTAGATCCCTACAGTCTTTTTTCTTCACCAGTGGTGCAAGTTATTGCCCTACTTTTAGTTTAAAAGAGTCTTCAGGTTAACCCTACTAAATGATTGTCATTTATCATATCAGAGAATTTGGCACAGAGGTTTGGATGGTTTATTGTGCTCTGTGCTGCTGATAAATCTACAAACACAGCAACTGTCACCATCGCTCTCAAATTCATTTTCCATATGCTGAGTGTGTGTGTGTTTCTTAAATATTTTGAAATATTTGGCTAGTCCAAGTTTTGCCTGGTGAAACTGGGCTTGTTTGAGTATTAAATGTTTCAGGGAACAGAAGGGGAAATTTATAAGGGTATCCCCAGAGAAGATCTTAAAGATCTTTGGATCATCAGTATCATCCTTTGGCCACACAGAATTATGTTTTTTTTTTTTTTTTTTTTTTTTTTTTGGGTACAGGGATCAGGTACCAAAGAGTTGAAGGACGGCTGTTAAGTGGAGCATGCCCAAAACTGGAGTATTGGCTTAGGTTGTTTTATTCTTTTGCCACTTACACAGGCCAGTAAGCTCAGTTGCTCTGACATTCTTCAACACTGAATTTATCTGAGACGTAAGATATATGGAAATGATTTTCTTTCAGATCAGTTTATCGTCTGATCAATAGCTCATATTACTTAGTTGAAAGTCCCCATTAAGGAGATATTCCCCTGCTGCCTGGCTCATTCTGACACTGTTAAGAATGTTCTTTCTGGGGGGAGAGGCATAGGGAGAGGGTGGTTGGGTTATGGACATCCGGGAGGGTATGTGATATGGTGAGTGCTGGGAAGTGTGTAAGTCTGATGATTCACAGACCTGTACCCCTGGGGCTAATAATACATTATATGATAATAAAAAATAAAAAAATTTTTAAAAAGAGTGTTTTTTCAGCTTGTGAATGGTCGGCCATACTTTCCTATCACTGTGGACTACACTTTTCAAAAACCGCTTATCATTTAAGTAGCTCCATTCATTTATGTAACAGTTCAGCCTTTCTCCTTTGAGATTTTTTTCCTCAGAATGGTTATCCATGTTAGACTTGTCCCCCATAGAAAAATTTTTGAACTTGCATTATAATTTTTTTTATTCAGTTTACTATTACCACATTTTAAAGATTTTATTTTTAAGTAACCTCTACACCCAAAGTGGGGCGCAAACTCACAACCTGAAGATCAAGAGTCACATGGTCTACTGACTGAGCCAGCCGAGCACTCCAAATATTTCCACATTTTAAAGAAAATAAGTGGGTTGGAATAATTGGTTTCTATTTCTGCTATCTACTGGCAGCCATCACAATGTTTGAAACATATTGAACTTTTTTTTGCCCCATAAATAAAACTTGGAAGTTCCAACTTGGTGGCAGGTCAACTAAACGCCACGAAATATTTTCCTTTGTATGTGACTGCCAAGTTATTGATATTTTACACGTTCTTACCAGATAGCTTTCTCTCTGACTCTATCATAATTTTCCATGTATTTTATGATTGATTAGTTTTAATCATGTACTTTAGGGTTGAGATATCAAAATCTCATTAGTGTGGTCAGTGGCTTCAATTTAGTCTTTATCTAGCTTTTGTGGTTTTTTTTTTTTTTGGTAGGATTCTGTGGTTTGTTATTACTCTTCTACTTTCGTATTCATATTTATGTCTGTCAAGGCTGCGTTTCTCTGAATTGTGAAACTTTTAAGTCATATTTCAATATCACTTATATATCCTCAAACCTCAAATCAAGTTTCCTTTGCTGGACTGTTGTGCTGCTATAATGAAGGAGAGGAAAAAAAGAAAAGAAAAAAGAAAACAGATTTAGAGCATCTAAAACTTCCAAATAAGACTTAGAGATTTGTTTTCTTTCAATTATAATAATGAATAACAAACGGAAAGCATCCATCTGTGGTGTAAATTTGTCAATATTAAAGGGATTCCCTCAACATTTCTGAACCTGATTGAAAAAAAATAAATCCAGAGACTTGTCTCCCATAAGTGTTTACAAATAGCAAGAGTTCTTCTTCAGGAAGCATAACAGATGAAAATACCAAAGGCATTGGGGAAAGAAAGCCATAACTTTAAATCTTAAATCCATAATTTAACATGTTATGGTTTTAGATTCCCAATCCCTATTTAGGGATAATCATCACCACCATCATCATTGTACCTATTTTTCAGAATTATTGGGAGGCTTAAATTGGAAAACATATGGAGTGCTCAATAATTGTTATTTTCCACTACTCTTCCCCAACCCATTCCATTTTCCATTTCAGATATGTTTTATGTAATAATTTTTATCTGATTTCTTAGCTACATGCCAGAAGTTTTAGTGGTGTGCTGTAAATGTTTAACAACTGGTTCTTCATAAAGAAAGTAAGTCCTGAGTTGTAGTGTTAATATATTAATTTATGAGGTATAAATCTTCCCACCATGGCCAATTAGAAACTACTCATGTGACACCAGGAAGGGAGGAGTTGGGAAGAGATGCACACCATCCTCTCTTGCAAAAAGTGGGAGTGGGCTCCAGCAGACTGCCAATGCCTACTCCTCTATGCCTTCTCCACAGTCATCGTCAGAGTGAAGTGAATGAGGGAAGATGGAAAAGAATCTGTTTGACAAGTGAAAAATTAAGTATAAATAATAAAAAGGAGATGTCTCAATGGATAATTTGCAGGTTCCAAGACTAATAGGGTAGAAAAAGCTGAAAATTTGCGTTATAAATTCTGACTTCACAGTTTCTCATCTGCCCTTTGTTTTATGTTGTTTTAGGTGCTGTTTATATAGTTTTGAATTTTAAAAAATATCTTCTTGTCCCCTTCCTTATTGTTTTTGTACTTCCACGGCAGGGGGACTGTAATAGCTTAAATACAAGTATAACTGCAAATTATGATACGTGTTATGAGGTAAGTGAACTGGGTAGTAAGACAGGGATAGCAGACTGAAGAACATATTAAAGCAGTAGGTAAAAAGCAAATTAGGAGTTCTTTTGAGAAGTTCTTTTGATATTTAGGAATTTAGCTCCCTTAATAGTAATAGGACTAGTCATATTATCTGTTTCATTTTGGGTGATTTTTGTGCTTTCATTTTGTGCTTTTTGAGGAATTAGTCCATTTTTGTCTGGTCCTAAAACATACCAGTGAGTGAGTCAGTAAACATAAAACAAACATAAAACCAATGCATTTGCTTCTTGACTGAAGTATTATTCAAAACATACATCATTTCTGCGTGCAATTTTTTTTGTGTGTTCATTTATGTAACTAGATCTTGATATGCATGGTAAGGGGACTTTACCATTCTCCATTGTGGTCTACTATCATATAGAAACCAAATATAATTGAACCTTTCTTGTAAGTAAAACCCCTATTTTCATTTTATATTTTTTAATATATGTTTTTATATGGGGGAAAAACATAAAACATTTTAAAAAATGACAACTTAGGTATCCTTTTATCAAGATACAGTTAAACATTTATCATATTTTTCTAAAGCATTATAATTTGCATTTTATACTTAAGTCTATCATCCATTCATTATGAGTTAATTTTTATATAAGATATGAGGCTCTAGTCAGTGTTCACTTTTAATTTTTATTTATTTTTTGTCAATGGATATTTAATTACTCCAGGGCCATTTGTGCACATTTGCCAAAAAATCACCTGAGCATATTTGTGTGGATTTATTTATGATTTTCTATTGTTTCATTTTTCTTTTTCTATCATTTTTAAAACTTTCATTCCAGTTTCATTAACATATACTGTTATATTAGTTTCAGATGTACAATATAGTGATTCAAGACTTCCACACATCACCCCATGTTCATCACGATGAATTCACTCCTTGGTCCCCTTCATGTATCTACTCCTCCTATCCCTCCATCCATCTCCCCTCTGATAACATCAATCTGTTCTCTACTGTTAAAAGTCTGTTTCTTTGTTTGTCTCTCTTTTTTCCTCTCCACTAATTTGTTGTTTCCTTAATTTTTTTTTAAAGATTTTATTTATTTATTTGAAAGAGAGAGAGGGAGAGAACAAGCACAAGCAGGGGGAGCAGCAGGCAGAGGGAGACAGAGCAACAGACTCCCCACTGAGCACGGAGCCTGATGTGGGGCTTGATCCTAGGACTCTGGGGTCATGACCTGAGCCAAAGGCAGATGCTTAACTGACTGAGCCATCCAGGCTCCCCTACATTAGTGAAATTAGATGGTATTTATCTTTCTCTGAGTGACTTAATTCACTTAGCATTATATTCTGTAGCTCCACCCATGTTGTTGCAAAGAGCAAGATTTCATTCTTTTTTATGGCTGAACACTATTCCTGTGTGTCTGTGTATATGTGTATATCACATGTGTTTTTCCATTTATCCATCAACAGACATTTGAGATGCTTCCATATTTTGGCTATTGCAAACAATGCTGCTATAAACAGGGGTGGATGTATCTCTTTGAATTAGTATTTTTGTATTTTGGGGGAAGATAACCAGGAATAGTGTGATTGCTGGATCATTGCTATATTTCTCTGATGATGAGTGATGTTGAGCATCTTTTCATATGTCTATTGGTCATTTGGATGTTTAATCTGGAAATACGTCTGTTCATGATTTCTGCCCATTTTTAAATTGGATTACTTGTTTTTTGGGTGGAGCTAGAGAAGTTCTTTATGTTTTTTGGATACTAACACTTTACTGGGTATGTCATTTACAAATACCTTCTGCCATTCAGCAGGTTGCCTTTTAGTTTTGTTGATTATTTACTTTGCTGTGCATAAGTTTTTATTTTGATGTAGTCCTGATAGTTTATTTTTGCTTTTATTTCCCTTACCTCAGGAGACATATCTAGAAAAATGTTGCAATGGCCAATGTCAGAGACATTACTGTTATGCTGTCTTCTAGGACTTTCATTTCAGGTTTCACATTTAGGTCTTTACCATTTTAAGTTTATTTCTGTGTGTAAGAACATGGTCCAATTTCATTTTTTTCCACATAGCTGACCAGTCTTCCTAACATCATTTGTTGAAGAGTCTGTCTTTTCCACTGGATAATCTTTCTTGCTTTTAAAAAGATTAATCAACCATATAAACGTGGGTTTATTTCTGGGTTTTCTATTCTCTTCCATTAATTTATGTGTCTATTTTTGTGTCAGTACCATACTGTTTTGATCACTACAGCTTTGAAATATAAAACTTGAAGTCCAGAATTGTGATGCCTCCAGCTTTGCTTTTCTTTTTCAGAATTGCTTTGGCTACTTGGGGTCTTTTGTGGTTCCATATAAATTTTAGGATTGTTCTAGTTCTGTGAAAAATGCTGTTGGTATTTTGAAAGAGATTGCATTAAATCTGTAGATTGCTTTGGGTAGTACAAACATTTTAACAATATTTATTCTTCTAATCCATTAGCATGGAATGTGTTTCCATTTCTTTGTATCATCTTCAATTTCTTTCAATAATATTTTATAGTTTCCAGAGTACAGGTCTTTCACCTCTTTGGCTAGGTTAATTCCTAGATATTATGAATTTTGGTGCAATTGTAAATGAGATTTTTTTCCTTAAATTTTCTTTATGTTGCTTCATTATTGGGGCATAGAAATGCTACAAGTTTCTGCATATTGATTTTGTATCTTGTATCTTTACTGAATTCATCTATCAGTTTCGGTGGAGTCTTTCAGGTTTTCTATACAGAGTATCATGTCATCTGCAAATAGTGAAAGTTTTACTTCTTCCTGACCAACCTGGATGCCTTTTATTTCTTTTTGTTGTCTATCCGGTCTTATTTTTCTGTGTTCATCCATCCACCACTAACACACAGTCTTTATTATTGTAGCCATATAAAAGTGTTAAAATGGGGACACTGATTACTTCCATTTTTTTCTTTTCAGAATTGTTTTAGGTATTCCAGCTCCTTTCAAATTCTGTATAAATTTTAGAACTGTACTGCTTTTATGTACAGAAAAATCTTCATGAAATTCTGGAAGTAATGATATTAAATCTACATGTTAATTTGGAAAGAACCGACATCTTTACTCTGTTGAGTCTTCTAAGCCATGAGCAGTATGTTTGTCCATTTATTTGACTTTCTTTAGATTGTTCATCAGCCTTGTGTAGTTTTCAGCATAGAAGTCCACCTCATGTTTTGTTAAACTTCCTTTTCTTTTATTTTTCTGAATATTGTAAATAATATTGTATTTTTAATTTTAGTGTCCATATGTTCATTGTCACCATATATAAATATAACTGATTCTTATACATTTACCTCATATCTTATAACATTGTTGAATAATACACTTTTCAGTTTTTGGAGTGTGTCTGTCATCCTTATGGACAATCATGCCATCTGCCAGTAGGAACAGTTTAATTATTCCAATTATTCCTTTCAGATCTGTATATCTTTTATTTGCTTTTGTTACCTTATTTTATTGTCTAGGGCTTCTAGATCTGTTTAATAAGTTGGTGACAGTAGACTTTTTTCCTTAAGATTTTATTTATTTATTTGACAGAGATCACAAGTAGGCAGAGAGACAGAGGGGGAAGCAGGCTCCCTGCCAAGCAGAGAGCCTTATGTGGGGCTCCAACTCAGGACCCCGAGATCACAACTTGAGCCGAAGACAGAGGCTTAATCCACTGAGCCACCCAGTCACCCCAGAGAATAGACATTTTTACCTTGTTTCTAACTCAGGAAGTGTGTATTCAGTTTCGCATCACTAAGTATAATGCTACCTGTAGGTTTTTTGGTACGTTGCTCTTTACCAAGTTGAGAAATTCTCTTTTCTTTGTATTTTCTCTGAGATTTTATCATATGTGATACTGAATTTTGTCCAGTGCTTTTCCTGCATTGATTTATATAATTATGTGATTTTTCTTCTTAACCTGTTAGGGTGATGAATAACAATGACTGATTTTGGAATACTGAACTATCCTTGCATGCTTAGAATAAACACCATTTGGTTATGATGTATGATTCATTTTATGTATGTTTCAATTCTACTTGCTAATGTTTTGCTAAGAATTTTTATATTTACATTTTTGCAGGCTATGCCTCTGTAGTTCCATTTTTGTACTGTCTTTGGTTTTGAAAGCAGAGTAATACTGTCTTGATTAAAATAATAGAGAAGTCTGCTTTCTCTTTCTGTTTTCTAGGAGGAATTGTATAGGATTGGTGTTAATTTTTAAAATTTTGGTAGAACTCTCTAGTGAAACCAACTGGGCTTGGAGATTTCATTTTCTGAAAAAAATTTTTTTTAAAGATTTTATTTATTTATTTGATGGACAGAGATCACAAGTAGGCAGAGAGGCAGGCAAAGAGGGAGAGAGGAGGAAGCAGGCTCATCAGCAAGTAGAGAGCCCGATGTGGGGCTCGATCCCAGGACCCTGAGATCCCAGGACCTGAGCTGAAGGCAGAGGTTTTAACCCACGGAGCCACCCAGGTGTCCCCGAAAATTTTTTTTAATACTCCAAGAGCTTTATAATGAACTATCAACTCTGTAATTTTTATCAACATATTATAAATATTGTCATATTTATTGATAGAGTGCACATACTGAAAAGAATATCTGGTAGACATACCAGAATAAGCACTGGTATGCAGGGCATTGATTCCATGAATTCTCTGTGTATCTTTAGACAGACTTAAGAAAGGGCCTCAGTATTTTAGATAGCAAGAGGACAAACAGCATTTCCTAATTTTTCTGCTCATTTAAAATGCTTGAAATGCATTTCTTGACCATCAGTAACAGATATTTGGGGAGGTGTCAATTTTGTTAGTCAACTTAGCTCAGGGGCATCTGCTGCTGGTACTTTTGCTGTGAGTGCAGTGTCTTGGATAGAAGAAACTTAATTATTTGGTGAAGGATGGGGGTATTGCTATGTCTTTGAATCCTAGCATGCTCCTTTGCTTATATATTACTCTTAATTTTCAGATCTTGCTTCCTCCTTCTTGTCACCAGTAAATTTCTTAAGAATATCCCGCTGCCCCTTTGCAAGTTACTTCTTTCTCTTCTAGAAAAGATGTCTTTCCTCAAATAGCCATGTCTGATTATGCACATGTTCAAGCCCTTTCTCCCTACTGCCCAGAACTTACATCTGTTCTCAGTTCAGTGTTTCTATACTGGGAGTGGGGAGTTCTATTCTGTGTTCTACCTCTGCTTGCATCCTGATGTTCTCTACTGTTGCCTGGGATGTCTCTGTCTCTCTGCTCAGATACAGGATTCAAATCTGGCTCTGTTTGCTTTATACATAGTCTCCCACTTATATGTAAATAGCATTTGTAATATTTCCTGTCTCCTATTTATGTTATAGACATTGACTGTGGGTGGTTTTATTTACTTTCTTTTTTTTGATATGTATGGTTTTTGGAGAATGTGGGCCATTTCTTCTAACTGCCTGCTTCCTACTCATCTTTTGTATCTGAAAATAAATATTGTTTCTTTCAGGATGCCTCCTCTGTCTTCTTGTGTACTTCTAGAGCACTCATCTCAGCATTTTCCATACTGTTACCACCCTTTAACTCCTCTGTAATCTCCTTCATACAGTTAGCTAACTGAGGAGAGTTCCTCATGGTCATTCTTTCATCCCCTGTATCAACACAGGGACCAACAGCTATTAGATTCTGAATAGCATTTCTTGAATGAATTCCTGTATTATTTTCCAGTGAGGAACTGAATGGAGTAGTTGGTAGGCAGTAAAGTATACATATCTGTAGATAATTTAGACACAATAACAAAACCAACCAAAAGTCTGCCTACGCTTTATCATCATCATACACCAGTAAATGAAGACATGATAAAACACTCCTCTTTATTGGGACAGACTCCTCTATGGTGCCTAACTATTATTTTTATAATCAGAAGAAGATGTACATTTGGTTATAGCCTGATTTTTAGCCTTCTGTGCTATTCTTTCCAAGAGTCATTTTCTTTCAAACTACAGTTGACCCTTGAACAATGTGTGGCTAGAGGTGCTGACCCCATGCAGTTGAAAAACTATATCTAACTTTTTACTCCCCAAAAGCTTAACTACAAATAGCTCATTGTTGACCAGAAGCCTTACCAATAGCATAAAGAGTTGAATAACATATTTTGTCTGCATTCAGTGTTGTGTTTACAACAAAGTGAGCTAAAGAAAAAATGTCGAGAAAGTCATAAGGAAGAGAAAAATACATTTACTATACTGTATTTATTGAAAAAAAAAATCCACATATGAGTGGACATCTCCAGTTCCAATTTATGTTGTTCAAGGGTCAACTGTATTTAGAGAGAAGATAATTTATTTTATAGTTCTTCTATGGGTACATATGAAATATTACTTCATAATTTTCTGGTGCTTCCTTGCTGCTTTGGCCTCACTATGACAAGTTCAGCTTGCTGCTAGTTACTGCCTGAAATTCCTGGATTCCATTGCTTTGGAAAAGAAGACTTATTTCAAGGTGTGTCACACCTCCCTTTATTCCTGACCAAAATTTATCTTAAGGTTCCCTTCAACTTGACTAAACTTCAGAAGGATTTCTTCCTGAGTCTAGGTACCTGATCTCTCCTTTCATAGAGCATTTATTTTAGAAAGCTTGCAACTGTAAATTCTTTCTCTGCTCCTTTGAGATGAAAATACACAACCCAGGAATGTTTTGCTCAAGGGCCTGGGAGCCATTCCTTTGAAATGTAGTCATCAAGAAAGATGGTGCCCCAGTCTGCCAGTCTCTGTGAGAGGACAGGAGTCTAACTTCAGTAAGCACCGATTAGTAAACACTGATGGCCTAATCACATTGATCCAACCTCCCAGCCAATGTCCTCCATCATTTTCCTGCTAGTTTACCCCTGTGCTTCAAAATTCTTCTGCTTTTATTTCAAAGGAATTGAGTTCAATCTCTCTCTCCTATTATAATAGTCTTTCTCCCCTACTGCAATATTCTTGAATACTCTTTCTTGCCAGTTTAACTAGTCCAGTTCAATTTTCCTTGTATACTTCCCCATATATTTTATCTTTACAAAAGCACAACTAAACCAATATGAGCTCAAATAAAATGGAAACTTGAACAAACAAAAGAAACACAATAATAAAGAGAAGAAACCAATGATCTCGTCCTAAATAGGACATTCTCAATTATAGAAGAGAAAGGCATCTTCATAATCCTGTATAAATGTCCGCTAATAGGCATACCTCACTTTATAACTTTATTCTCTATATTCAGGTATGCATTTACAAAAATAACAACCAACAAAACCTCCCTTTCTTCCACATTGCCCTGAGCTTTATGGTTGGTGTTACTATCTTCCTTTTGGGAAATTTCACCCTCTGTTCTCAAGGAATAACTTCCTTCAGTTTAAAAAAAAAAAAATGAGTTCCCTTCCCACACCATCAGAATATAGTATTTTTTCCAAGTTAGAATATTTGGTCCATAGTCCTATGGAACTCTAGGGACAGTCTGGGGACATAAGTAAATGTCATCAAACAGTTCAGGATAGGATGGACACTCCCAAGTCAACTCCTCTTGGAGTTTTACCACTAGTATGAGTTTCAAACATGCTTATTTATTCATCAAGTGTATGCAAAGTAACTGCTAACTCTTACAACCAAACACATTTTCCTATTGCACAGACAGTACATTCTAAGCCCACAGGAGGAGGAGAAATATATTCCTAATTGCCTCCATAATTTCGAAGCCTGCCACTTTCACAATGAAGCCAGATCTTAGCATTATCATGCAGAACACTGTTAATTTTCTTACTTTTTTTTTTTTTTTCTGTCTCAGGGACTTTGTGCCTCTTTGGTTGGCGGAGAACAAGAAAGGGACACATTCTGGAGTCAAATAGCAACTCTCTTTGCAATACAAAGACCTAAATGCACCTTTGGCAGAATGTAATTATTTGTAATTCCTGGATTAAATTTTTAGGTAATGGAAGTACTCAACATGTCTTGGAAAAAAGGTTTTTGTTTGTTTGTTTGTTTTTGTTTTTAATTATTTTTATTAACATATAATGTATTATTTGCCCCAGGGATACAGGTCTGTGAATTGTCTTGTTTTGTTTTGTTTTATTCTAGTTAAAATAAAATGACAAATAGTTGGATAAGAATGAAAGAGGCAGTTAGCTGTTTGCATTTTAATCATGAGTTATGAAATAATGTTTCTAGATTTTATTTAAGGCTTGGTGTTCTAGCTTGTTTATTTTTCTATGCAACATAATGCCTATGACATGATTTTAGGCCCCTCAGACTTATATGAAATATCACGGCTTGGGACTATAAAAGGAAAACAGTATTTCACTGAAAACATTCCTGTAACATCTGTTAGCCACAGTAGTTTTCCAAATGTCTCTAAACTTGTCTATTATTATAGACTTGCCATTATAAGTATACCTATTGTCACTATGCTGTAAGGACTCTGAGATTCCAAAACTGACTTTAGAGAATGAGAGGTTTTACTTCCAAAAATCAAGTATCTTTCTGGAATTCATTATCTGGGATTTTATTTTATTTTTTTGCATTTTGAAAATTAATCAATGCTGATACTAGACCAAACAAAATATAAATAGATGAATGGGGTTTTCATGGTTTTCTTTGTTTCTACAGACTAAGAACATTATGATAGTTTCATTTAAATAATGGGCTTAATTTCTTAATAGGACCTCTCAGTTCTTTACCTAACTGTCCATGTTATGAGAGACAAGAATTTAATTGCCTAATTTTAGTTAAGGTCCCTGATGGCAATATTTGTCTGTGAGGTGTATCTAGTTTAGGCATGGTTAACTTGTCCTACTTAAACTAAGTTTATATCTAAATAGTTTTGTGATGCTTATTCAAAGGAAATGGAAACACTACCATAACCATCTGCTTTTGCTTCCAGATTGAACAAAACATCTATAATCTTCTAAAGACCTAAAAGCCTGCATGATGTCTGGAAATTGTAGTATTTATCTACTATTCTCAGAAGACTATATGGTGAATATTAAGAATGTTGGGCTAAGTGGTACACAGTGAGTCATCTGGGACCCTGACTGGTGCTAAGATATAGAGAAGATATTTGATAATTAAAATAGGGGCACAGTCTTTATATAACCCACTAGAGATGTATTAATTTATTTTAATGTAATTGTTATTATCTATGTTTGTGGTGGCCATTCTAGTTATCTAGAGGATATAATCATCTTGGATGATCTTCGCTCCCCCAAAATTTCATTTTGGATTCCTATTTTAGTACTTCAGTAAAAAAAAAAGGTTTAAAAAAAAGTAGATGTCATCAAGATAGCACCATAGGTTGTTGCTGACTCTGTTCCCCTTATAAGAACTAATATCTAGTCAAGAGAGACACACCTCTGAGACTATCTTAGAAGGCTGTGGTGATGCTGAAAGATTTCCTTTCACCTGAAAAACCAAGACAGATTTCATTAGGAGGGTAAAAGAAGTGTTTCCAGCATTGCCCCTTCCCCAGGACAGTGCAGCACCACAAGGAGAGGTCTTCCCTGAGCTTCTGGTTCCTCCAATGTGATAGGAGAACCAGGGAAGATGACCAGACTCCTCCAGCATTGTGGGTCACTTTGTGGAGGTCCCTACTCTGATCTCACTCAAGGGGATTGCAGGGGAATCTGACAATGATGAAGTGGGGAGGGGCTTGCAACAACTTCCACACACATCTTGGCAGACAGAGTTCAGACCTGCAAGTAGTAATCCTAACCAGTGGTTTTGCTCATCTACAGAACCAACCTGGGGGCATACTCTGACTAGGAAACTCTGTGGGGCACAGATCTGCCTGATACGGATCCTCAAATCAAAAGCTTTGCCAGCTTTAAATCTGGGTTTGCCCATGCCCAGGCAAGGTGCTGAGTCAAAGCCCTACTGACTGTGGAGAGTGCTGTCTAGCCCCATCTGACCAAAAGGCTGGCGCCATTTCCTAGAAGCCGTGCAAACCAGCACACTGGAGCTGAGAGGCAGGAAGGCAGAGCCAACAGCCTCCAGATCAAAGCTAATGCCAGGCATGGAGCGTTTCCATGCTAAATACAGACAGGGGAATTAATTCATAGCCAAGGCTAAAGGTAGCTCCCAGGGAAATAACAGAAGTTTCTTGAGACAAATGAAAATGGAAACACAGTATACCAGAACTTATGGGATGCCCATTCATTTGAGAGAGAGAGAGAGAGAAAGAGACAGAGACAGAGAGCTCGAGCAAGGGGAGAGGCAGAGGGACAGGGAGAAGGGAAGAAACAGACTCCTTGATGATCGGGAATTCCCAACATGGGGCTCTATCCCAGGACCTGGAGATACCTGACCTGAGCCAAAGGCAGACGCTCAACCATCTGAGCCACCCAGGTGTCCCACAGCAAAAACAGTTCTAAGAGAGAATTTCTTAGCAATAAATGCCTACATTAGGAAACAAGGAATTTCCCAAACAAACAACCCAATGATACACCTTAAGGAAGTAGAAAAAAAGAATGAACTGCACCCAAAGTGAGCAGATGAGAGAAAATAACAAAGATCAGAGCAGAAATAAATGAAATAGAGAACAGAAAATCAGTATAACAGATTAACCATACTAAGAGTTGGTACCTTGAAAAGATACACAAAACTGACAAATCCTTAGCTAGACTAACCAAGGGGAAAAGATAGAGAGGACCCAAATCAATAAATTTACAAAAGAAAAAGGAAAAAGTACAACGGATGCCAAAGGAATTCCAAGAATCCCAAGAGGCTTCTACGAACAACTGTGGACCAACAACTGGACAACCTAGAAGAAATGGAAAATTCTTAGAAACAATCATCTTACTGAGACTAAATCAAGAAGAAATGGAAAGTCTGAAGAGACCAATGACTAGTAAGGGCATTGCATTGTAATCAAAAACCTCCCAAGAAGAAAAGCCCAGGACCAGATGGCTTCACTGATGCATCTTATCAAATGCTTAAAGAACTACTAACACCAATTCTCCTTCTTAATTTCTTCCAAAGAAAGTGAAGAGGGGTGACAAACTCATTCTACCAGGTTAGCATGAATATGGTGCCAAAACCAGAAAAGGACACAACTAGAAAAGTATAAGCCAATATCCCTGATATTAATAAAATACTAGCATTCACTGTAATCAAACAGGATTTATCTCTGCAGTGCAGATGGTTTAACATAGGCAAATCAATCATTGTGACACATCGCTTTAATAGAAAGAAAAGAATCATACGGTCATCTCAACAGATGCAGAAAAAGCATTCAACCACATTCAATATTCATTGATGACAAACTTACCAAATTAGCCACAGAAAGAACATATCTCAACATAATAAAGGCTATATATGACAAGCCCACAGCTAACTAATGTCATACTCAATGGTGAGAGGATGAAAGTTTTTCCTTCAACATCAGGACTAAGACAAGGGTGCCCACTCTCACCACTCCTGTGAAATATAGTACTGAAAATCCTAGCTAGGGTAATTGGCAAGAATGAAGAAAGAAAACAGAGAGAGAAGGTATCAGAATTGCAAAGGAAGAATTAAAATTGTCTTTATTTGCAAATGCCATAATTTTATATAGAAAAAATTCTAAAGACTCAGCCAAAAAACTGTCAGAGTTCATCAATGAATTCAAAGTTGCAGGATACAAATTGACATACAAAAATCAATAGCATTTGTCTAAAATAACAACAAAGTCTCTGGAAAAAAATTGATCCCATTTACAGCAAAAACAATAAAATATATAGGAATAAATTTAACTAAGGAGGTAAGTGATCTCTATGAAATAAAGAATAATGAAATAAAGAATACACATAGAAATGAAAAACTATTCTGTGTTCATGTACTGAAAGACTTAATATTGTTAAAATGTCAATATTACTGAAAGCCATCTACAGATTCAATGCAATCACTATCAAGTTTCCAAGGGCCTTTTTTTTTTTAAATTTTATTTATTTATTTGACCCACAGAGAGAGAAATCACAAGTAGGCAGAGAGAGAGGAGGAAGCAGGCTCCCTGCTGAGCAGAGAGCCCGTGCGGGACTTGATCCCAGGATGCTGAGATCATGACCTGAGCCAAAGGCAGAGGCTTAACCCACAGAGCCACCCAGGTGCCCCACCAAGGGCCTTTTAAACAGAAGTAAAAAACAAACAAAAACACCCCTAAAATATATGTGGAACACCAAACATCCCCAAATAGCCAAAGAAATACTGAGAAAGAAGAACAAGCTATACTGTAAAGCAATAGTCATTGAAACAGTAAGGTACTGGCATAAAAACAGATAAATAGACCAACAAAACAGAATCAAGAGCCCAGAGATTAACCCAAGCATATATGGTCAACTACTATTTGAGAAAAGATCCAAGAATACTCCATAGAAAAAAGTGCCTTCAATAAATGGTGATTAGGATAATTGGATATTCCCAAGCAAAAGAATGAAATTGGCCCTATATCTTACAACACCCACAAAAATGAACTCAAATGGTTTAAAGTCCTAAATATAAGACCTGATACCTTAAAACCCCTAGAAGAAAACATTAGTATTAAAAAAAAAAATAGGGGCGCCTGGGTTGGGCCACTGCCTTCGGCTCAGGTCATGATCTCAGTTCAGGGTCCTGGGATCGAGTCCGGCATCAGGCTGTCTGCTCAGCAGGGAGCCTGCTTCCCTTCCTCTCTGCCTGCCTCTCTGCCTACTTGTGATCTCTGTCAAATAAATAAATAAAATCTTAAAAAAATAAATAAATAAACAGACCTCATAGAAAAGTTTGGATTTGTTACCAGAGGCAGGAAGTGGGGAGGAAGGAAAGATGTCAAAAGGTGCAAACTTCCAGTTATAAGATAAATAAGTGCTAGAGATATAATGCATGCCATGATGACTACCTCTAACACTGCTCTGTAGACACAGGAATGCTGTTAAGAGAGTAAGTTTTCAGAGTTCTCACCACAAGGAGAAAAATATTTTTTTCCTTTTTTCTTTCTTTCTTTCTTTTTTTTTTTTTTTAAATGTCTGCCGGAAGATGGGCCCTAGCTGAATCTACTGTGGTAATCCTTTCACACTATATGTAAATAAAAATATCTGGCTGTATGCCTTAGACTTATATAGTGATGTTTGTCAATTATTCCTTAATAAAGCCAGAAAAAAAGTAAAATGTTCTCTGTCATTATCAAACCAGCTTAAGAGCCACAATTTTCGTGATTCTCTAATTTGATGAAATTAGTAGTGAACAATGTTACGATTCCATTTCTGCTGTTGAGAGTCTTGCGATGTTAGTCTTGGTCTCAGGTTATTTAGCCAGAAAATTACAGGGACGAATTAGAAGATGTGGTAAACAGTCCCAGTGCTGGCAAATATTTCTGCCTTTGGCCCTACTCTGAAATACAATCATGTCTCCCTTGAAGTCGAGATGACCTTAGGACCTCTCTGAGTAGTGATACAAGAGATAAAGAGACAATGTGTACATTTTGGCCCACTCTATTCTTTCCTCCTACAGGGATGTGGAAGCACAGATTGAGGGTCCAGTGCCACAAGACTGAAGGCACCTGCAATGCTGAACTGCCTCAGGTGGGCAGTGTGCCGGGGAATTATCTAGGCTTTTCTTGAATGATGAACTTCGACTGTGTTAAGTCAGAACACTGAGATTCTTCTGCAATTTGTTACAACAGCATTACCTAAACTATTCTGATTGCTATAGATGATTGATTTCTAGATTGTTTTTCAGTTTGATGTGTTTGTGAGCCATAGTAAAATATGCTTGTCTGAAAGTGCATGAAAATAAATAAGGAAAAGCACTGCCTCATAAACCCAGTAATCTGTTTTTGCATTTTTCAGAGATTTATTTATTTATTTGAGAGAGAAAGAGAGAGCAGGTGTGAGGGATGGAGACAGAGGGAGAGAGTCTTAAGCGGACTCTGTGCTGAGTGTGGAACCAGAGTCAGGGCTCAATCTTATGTCCCTTAGATCACCACCTGAGCTGAAACCAACTGTCCCTCACTTAGCCTACTGCACCACCCAGGCACCCCAAGGCTGATAATTTGAAACAAAGATCATTAGATACAGAATTTGGGCTACTTTAGAAATTGCAGTTACATCTACTATAAATTTTCTACTGATACATGCTAGAAATTTGTTTTATATCCTATAATTATTTTACAATATTTTTTTCTCTAGTAAAGAGTTACTTGAATTAGAACAAACTTAAAATGGATAAACACTGTTCAACAAATTTAGTAGGGATATGGGATTTAGTCAAGCTTGAATAATTCTTGACACATAATGTCATAATGACAGTATTCATTTGCAGCAATGGATTTGGTTTTGGCCTTATGAAAGATGGTCATGATACAGGATGGGGAAGGTTGTTAGCTTCATGGTGGAAATGAAATGTCAGCTATCTGCTTTGTTGTCCATCAATAGTTCAGGGATGCCAGCATTTTAGGCCAGGTCATATTTCATTCAAAATAGAGTTGGATGAATATAATCTAGTTCAGGCTATTATTAAGTTAGTAAATTAGTCTTTGGAGCTATCTGACTATATATTAGGGTTTTAATCTTTTAAGTACTGCACCTTGGTCCTTGGATTTTTAAAATATGACACACATTCCACTTTTGCAATAAATTCTTCATTTTTATTTGAGCCAAAGCCTTTCATTTTCAATAAATGAAAAATACCAGTGTTTAAATATATTGATCTGTGTAGTATTTATTGCACTACGAGAATTTCCTTTTCTTTCTTGAGATGCTAGTAGACTATATACCTCAGTATTTCTTTCCAAGGAATACATTCATATGAATTCAGAATATATATGAAAACTCTAAAAGTAAGAATGTTTCATAATAAAATACTTTTTTTGCTCAAGTTCTATTTCACTTCAATGAAAATAAAATTAATTTTCTCACAGCTAGCCATCAATATTATGAAGAAATAGAAGTAATCTTAACGCTACATCAGTCTATCTGCTGTCTTATTTTGCCTTCATGGTAATTCCCCAGATAATTGTTAATGCCAAATTATTATTCAATTTTTATGTATAAAAATCATGACAGCAAGCTTCAAATGTTTACTGAATGTTTATTCAGCTTCAAAAAACTACATTATTATTATCCTAATTATTATTGTCTTTTTCTTATCAAATGCCAATTATGTCCATTCAATTTATTTAACAATCCCTTCTTTCCCTTCTAATTGCTAATGTTTCCTCTATCATACATAAAGTTCTCATTTAAGATTGGGTTTATAGCTACATTTTAAAATTTTTATTCCCCAGTATTATCAGTTTATTGATGAAGAAATTGAGAATTAGATATGACTAAACACTTTTTCCACATTCATACAGTTTATAAATAGACCAAGGTCTATTAAAAAACACAGTTGGAACATAAATTATCCTTGAGTGTCTCAACTCAAACATCCATGCAAAAGCAAGAGATTGTCAGAGTTGAAACGACGTGGTTGGACATAAATGAAAGGGTCCGCTAATTGCTGGAGAAAGAATACCTTAACTCCTTTGAAGTCGGTGCAGGTAGTTAGAACTCTTCCACCAACAAACACTGGGGTCAGGGAGGGAGACACACTCAGTACAGATTGTTTCTATCTTGTCCATCACAGTGAACAGAGTAAGGAGACAAAGATAGTCATCTCTGGCCTTAGTCACGAGTACAGAAACAGACTTTCTCAAGAAAAACGCTGAATATTTACTGAAAAGGCCTATAGAACATAGGCCATGGATTAAAGGTTGATAGTCTCAAAATCAGCTTTATTTGCTCAGCATGCTTCCCAGTCCCCTTTTGCCAGAAAGCTTATGGTCAACGTAAATGTGTGCAGCAGTGTGTCACACACTGAGCTAATGGTACTGGCAGGATGAGAAGTAATTGGCCTGTTATAAATTACAGGACAAACATATGATTTGTCATCCCAGAAGGAGAGGCCTGAGAGAATCATGCCAGGTGCATATCATAGATCAGTGTCAATATTCATGATTATACCTGTGAGTAAACCTATTTCATTTTTCTGTACATCCAATAAATTGTATATCTAGACAGAAGATTTATCCGCCATTAGATAATGATGGCTGGTACAGGAGTAATTTTTCTCTATATTTTTCCAGTGATGCTTGCTACCTTTCTAGTAACAAAAGATCAAGGGAAAAAAATGTTGGAAGCATACATTTAACATGCTGGGTGTAGCTTTATTCAAATTTCATCACATTTTAGATTGGTAGAGAAAATGAATAGAATGTTATTATGAGATGAAAAGGCACACGAGACTTATTCCTATCTTTTTCTTTGTCATCTTTAAGGGATTTATGCCCCACTAGTTTGGGATATTTTTCTCTCTATATCTGGAACCATCTGCTGCAACTTTTTCATTTCAGGTTGCTGCTTCATTTTATATTTTGAGAGGCAATAAACTCAGTCATCTACTTTTTTCAGCCTTCGCAATCATACAGTAGAACTATCTTCTAGATGGTTTCAAAGAATTTTGAGGCCTAAAAAACATTTTCTCTATTTTCTCTCCATGATTTCCATGTTTTAGGCCATATTTATTGTCCAATGAATCTTATCTCCTTCAACTAATTGCTGTATGTGCTCTATCATTGTATATGTCTGGAAACATGTAAGGCATGTTGTTTTACTACTGCATATAGTTCAGATGGCTCCTATATACAAAAAAATTAAGTGGATGACCTTGTTGTCATTGTTCAGAACTCTTTAAAGCTTCCTAAAATATTTAAGACAAGGCATGAATTTTCTAAATGCTGCTGAATGGGCAGCATTATTTAAAATGGGCTCCATTATTGTATGTACATAACCATCCATGGGCACATTTATGATATGGTTATGTAGTATTAAGTTTGAAGTTTGATCATACTTTTGTTAATTGTTTAAATCCAATCACTGTTTTTTTTTAATCAATCAATTGTGTTTGTTTGTTTGTTTGCTTGTTTGTTTTTTAATGTGAATCCTGTCTCAGGAGTTGATCTCCTCAAGATAAATTCCTATGGCAACCTACTCAAGAGTTAGAGAAAAGGAAAATAGATTCTTACAGGGCATACTGAAATTTTTCTTTAGGCTTCATATATGGACTTGTGTAGACAGAAACAGAAACATAAACTTGTGTAGACAGTTGTTGACTACTGGTATGATTTATAGAGTCTGTCCTGTCTGACTTCTATAGACCTGAATGTTTGTGTCCCCCCAAAGTTTGTACGTTGAAACTTAATTCCCAATGTGATAGTATTTGGAGGTAGGGACTTTGACAGGTGAATGTATTATGAGAGCAAGCCCTCATGAATGCGATCATTGCCCTTATAAGAAACCCCAGTGGGTCTCCTTGAGCCATATGCTATGTAAGACACAGTGAGGAGATGGCTGTCTGTGAGCCAAGAAGGAGGCCCCACCAGACGCAGAATCTGCCAGCTCCTCGATCTTAGATGCCCAATCCTCCAGAACTGTGAGAATAAACTTCTGCTGCTCATAAACTACCCAATCGATACTATCCTGTTATAAGAGAACAGACTAAGATACTGAACTAGCAAAAAGAGCTGTTTTATTTTAAAATTTTAATAATGGAGCTGGGTTTTAGGTACAGGGATAGAACAAGAAGTCACAGGAAATCCTAAGGGTGATACTACCATTATACTAGTTATTCAGAATTGAAACATTAAAGTCCTTTGATTCCTACCATTCATTCTTCTCGTTCTCAACCCCTACAGCTAATGGACTAAGTTCTACTGAGCCTTCAATATTTCCATTGCTCTCATCATTGAGCAGAAGTTTTTATTTCATTCCTGGATACTCCTTTCAATAGTCTCCCAGTGGGGCTCTTTCTGTTCAGCCCATCCTGGCGACAGCTGTCATTCCGATCAGGTCACTCCTCTCCTTAAAGTCCTGCGTCGCCTTCCCAGACTCTACCATATAAAGCCCAGATTCTTCATCCTTCTATGCGTTCCCAGTCATCTTTCACTGTTACTTTTACTTTTTTCCCTGCTCTTTCTAACTTTTAGGCCTCTGCTCATGCCTTTCCCCCTATCTGGAATGTGCTAGCTCTACGTCTGATCATTTAAAGCATACTTCCTCTTCAAAGCCCGGCTGACAAACCATCTCCTCGGAAAACTTTCTGATCATCCCAGCAAGAAAATATCTTCCTTCTCTGAACTCCTGAACCTTTGTACAACTTGAAGCTTTTAACATCTGCTGATGAATTCTAAGTGCCTTGAGTTCTTGGACTATAGATGCTATAGATTTTTTATTCTTTATGATGTCTAAAAGATAGTTTGATACATGCGTGCATTTAATAGATATTGTTACATATATGAGCTAATGTTCCTCTGGTTTAGGATTAGCTCTGGGCTTTGCTGAATAATTTCTAATAGTTTTTTTTTTTCATAGTTGCTCCCCTCTAAGGTATCTTTTTAGACATGATTTTCTTAACTGTCCTTCCATGAAATAATAATACTATAGATATGCTGTATATCTATTTATGCAGTTGATGTATATATAAAGTGTATGCATTTAAAAAAAAGCCCAAGATTTCTGTTACCTGTCAAGAACCAAATTTTGTTCTTTGGAAGGTAATACTGCTTCCTTTGAGAATACATGATTTAGTTTTTTGGTTGAAAGCTGTTGTCATTGGTTCATAGAAAACCTTGCATGCATTATGATATTGCAGAGGAATATGTTCAGGAAAAAGGGAGAGGACTGATTATTTACTGAGCATCCACCAGTTTGCCAAACACCAAGCTAGATATTTTGCACATATTATTTTATTAAATCTCCTAAAGAAGTCTACAAGTTAAGTTGCACTATTCCACTCAACTTGCCACAAAAAATCCATTTTCTCCTATAATTTTTGGCTCTGTTGATATTAACTATATGGTTTTCCTTTCAAGATTTCTTAGTATCTTTTTGAGTAGTAAGCTTTAGGATGATAGTGTACTGTAGGGGCCATGCAGTACCTAGAACAAATCCTTCCTCCTTTGAACTACTGACATTCATATATATGAATTATATTTGTGGGATGCAGATCATTGTTTTGTGGAAATGAGTCTTACTTCTTTAACAAAATTTGAAAACTGCTGTTTGGGTATAATTCCTCTTTACTTGATTTGATAGATGAAAATCTGAGTTTCTGAGAGGTTAGATCTCTTGCCTCTGGTTACAAATTGACTTAGTTGCACAATGCAGGTAGGTTCTAACTTCTTATCCAGGGAACAAATTAATTACCTAAAGAGAGTTCACATTTGCTCTAAGGTATTTTGTTAACTCTATTTATATCTTATGGTAATTGTTTAACAGATAATGTCTTTGCATTTTGATGACAAAAAATCTTTAAACTAATCTTCTATAGTCTTTTGATTTGTAATATAATAGTATTTATTCGAAACTGAAATGTACTACTTGATTCACTGTGGTGAGGAACTGTTTTTCCTTGGCATGAGAAAGTCACCCAGCGAATGACAATGTTTTAAGTGGAACATAATCTAAATAAGCCACTATTTTGGTATCTTTTCAACACACTTGTATTTGTCAAAATACCATTGCTAAAATTAAGTGATGCTGAATGAAATGAGTTTTAATTGTATTTCATGTATGTTTGTGTTAGAATTAGGGTCTTAAAATTATCATTTTATATTTGTTAGAACCTGGTTTTTTTATTATAATTTTTCATTATGTTATGTTAGTCACCATACAGTACATCATTACTTTTCGATGAAGTGTTCCATGATTCATTGTTTTTGTGTAACACCCAGTGCTCCGTGGAATCCATGCCCTCCTTAATACCCATTTCTGTGTGAACTGCTTTTCATTCTCCCCCGGCTTTTTGGAAGATCAGGTACAACGAAAGTGTGACTCAGTGATGTTTACATTTTTATTATTTAAAGTCCATCATGAACAATGTGAGGTAAACTTTTAAAACAGCAGGTCAAATGCCAGGCTATCCTATTTTTTAAGAACTAACAAGTTGAATGAAGTGCTGGTTTAGAAGAAGGTGAATAAAGATGGATTTTCTTTCTCCTTTCACTTTTGTGTCCTCCCTTTACTTCTCTATGTGCCTCAGTCCCACTCGTGCACCACTCACAGTCCCGAGTTATCACTCCCTCCCCTGAATGCTGGGAAGCATTTTACTTACTGTCTTTCATGGCACATCTATCTTTTTGCCTTGTTCTCTAGTTGTCTGTGTACCTCTTTGATCTCCCCTGCTAGATTACCAGCCCTCCCAGAAGCAGAGCCTGCAACTGCTTCATTTTCTGGGCCTTCTTTCTCTCCTGACTACGGCATGTGGCATGAGACTTGATGAACCCATGGATGGATGCAAGCTCAGTGACGTGGGTTCCTTCATTTGGGGCCTTCTGTCGCTCTCAGAATACAAAATGGCTCTTTCCCATCTCCTCATTTTTCTCCGGCTGCTTGGAGAAGCCATTTTAAACCCATATTCTGCCAATGCTGCTATGAAGGGACCGATTAATTCTAATTGCAGTGGCAGTTTTAGGGTGTTGGCTCTTCTTTATTAAGATTATAACCAGCAGCTTAGTTCGCCATCGGTCACCATGTAGCTGTCAAACGGCAGCAACTTTTAATCAATATCCACCTAGATTGGATTCAACCTGGTGACCTAGAGGTAAGTATTAATCCCTTGAGTTATCACTTCCTTAAGAAAAGAACGTTTATTTTCTTCCTTACTCAGGCATTTATGATTGCTTTAAAACCCCCTCAGTGCCAACATGCTTAAGAAGTGAAATTTCATATACAAATGTTCACTTTCATTTTATAAAGGTTTATTGATGTATTTAGAGACATACAATGTATATTTTCTTTCACAGAGCATATCTTAGTAGTAGAAATATTCTTCGTTATTGTATATACAGATCTAAATGCAAACTTTCAAGACAGAATTAAAAGATATGTCAGTGTCAGTTGGAATATTTTAAAACTCTAAGGAAATAGAATCAAACTTTTTCACAATGAAATATAATCTCTTTGGTAGGTCTCTTTCAGTAATTGTTTTAAATCAGGAAAGTTTGACTAGAATACATGGATCATGTTGAGCAAAAATGAATAATCATGGTAGCTTTTCTATGTTTGACTTTTACTGAAAATAGGATGGAGCTTAAAGTTACAGTTTTAACTGTTAATGGGATCATACTATTACAGAAATGAAACTATTTTTCTAACTTTGCACAACACATATTGAGAAAAAAAAATATTCCTAAGATCTGTTACCTGCACTCATAAATATTTTAAGGGGTTTTCCTAAAGTGTGGCTCTTCTATTCAGCTACATCTATGCCTGGCTACAGGAAATTCATTCAAAGTATGTGTAAGTGCCAGATCTCTCCATTGCAATAACATATGTAATGCTAGTATCCAACTGCCTCTACTAGGACTCATAACTACCCACCAGTCTAACCAGAATCTAAATTCCAGCCACATGGGAGATTAGCAGGACATGGGGCAGGAAAGCCTGTAATGGGAAGTCTGAGGGGGAGGGCTCACTGAGTTCTGGGACAGATATACTCCCTAAAGAGACCCAAAACTTTTGGAATAAATACGCTGGACTCATAGATATAAACTCAGCAGATCTAGAAAATAAGGATAATGTTTTGATATTTAAGAGAACAAATTTGAAAATAAACATTCTTTTAAGAAGGAGTTAGTACTTTATTTATAATAGATCTTTGTTGTTTTCAAACAATAAAGCCTGATTTAATTCACGCCCTTCCAAAGAACTGTTTTCCCCTGGAGCTAGGATACTTTCATTGGCATCGAAATAAAAATATAAAATGATTTGGAAAACTTTAAGTATCCAGAGTTTAAAGATATTGATGTGTCTTAGGTTATTTGCTATGTTTATCGGGACGGAGATAGGGAAGCTGAAGGAGTCCACTGGAGAAAGACCGGACCTTGGCTGTTTTTCTGGGAGACCCCATTTACTCATGTTCTATATTTTGTTTCTGAACAAGCCAAAGAAGCTATGTTCCCACTTCAATAGAGAAGCAAGAAAGTTAATCATTCTCTGAGTTTTGTCCTAGGCCCCAAACACCTAATGTCATCTAGGAAGCTCCCAAAATCAGCTTCAAACAAACCTCAGCTGAGGCTGGCATCAATATCCCCTACACTGGTAATTTATGGAATAACACCTGTTGTTCTCCTGACACTTGTCTTTGATTGGGACCTCCCCCACAACCCCGGATTCCTAGAGGAACACATACTCTAGACCCCTTTCCAATATAAACCCCTAACACCAAACAATGATGAGCCCTATTCTTCATTCCTTTCCAACTCTCCCAGACACTCTGTCTGCTACTCTGTGTCTGTCACTCACACTATTCAATAAATTTTGCTTTCAATTCCCCCAGCTCATGTTTGATTTCTCTCCTGCATGAAGCCAAAACCCTCATGGCTGGTCCTGTGAGAGCCTCCACTGGGTCCAGCCACCCAGCCTGAATGCATCAGAATCACAATTAGGGCATGAATAGTTTGCTGTTGGTACTGTAGTTTGCTTATTTGTTTTTAATAGAGAACTGGACAAAATGACACAACCTTTCACGGAGAAGAGTATGTGAAAAAATCTTTTTTTTTTAAAGATTTTATTTATTTATTTGACAGAGAGAGAGAAAGAGATCATAAGTAGGCAGAGAGTCAGGCAGAGAAAGTGGGGGAAGCAGGCTCCCCACCGAGCAGAGAGCCCCACGTGGGGCTTGATCCCAGGACCCTGAGACCATGACCTGAGCCAAAGGCAGAGGCTTAACCCACTGAGCCACCCAGGTGCCCCGAATATGTGGAAAATCTTGAGAAAAAAAAAAAAAACATGTAAGTCACTAATCGCCCTATTAGATATTTTACATAATTCAAAGATATGATAATTAAAAGAACATGATACCAGTACAGAGACTATAGGAATAGAAGAGTGAAGAAACCCAAAGATATTTGTGAGTTTAGTATACAATAGATGTTGACAATTCAAATCAATGGAGAAAATTATTTATTCAACAAATATTGTTGAAACAAATGTCCCTATAGCCACTGAAGAAAAACAACAACAATTAGCTAAGGGGGGGTTAAAGGATTGAGCTCATTTTACCTCTATTTTAATTTTAAAAAATTAAAATAGAGGTAAAAATTAAATTTAAAATTTTAAATGGGGCTCAAACTCATCACCGTGTGATCAACAGTTATATGTTCAGGGTGCCTGGCTGGTACAGTGGGTTGAGCACCTGACTCTTGGTTTAGGCTCATGTGTAGTCTCGGAGTCATGGGATTGATCCCCAAGTTGGGCTCCATGCTCAGTGTAGGGTCTGTTTAAGACTCTTTCCCTCTCCCCTGTGCTCTCTGCGTCTTTCAAATAAATAAACTAAAAAAAAAAAAAAAAAAAAAAAAAAAAAAAAAAAAAGAGTTGCATGCTCCACCGATGAAGCCAGCCAGGCACGCTTACTTTTCTACTTTAAAGACTCCCAGATCAAATAAATTTGACTCCAACAATGAAATAAAAGGTGCAAGAAGAGAATATGAAAGGCATATTATTAATCCTGAGTCCAGGATGAGATGATTGCAGTAAAATATTCAGAATCTAGACCTTAAAAAAATATTTGACTATATATAAATTAAAACCTCAATTGAATAATGAAGAAAAAATTCAAGAACTGGGAAATATAGTCACAAAGCAGAAGACTAGAACGCTAATGTTTCCTATTTTAACAGCTCTTAGTCATCAGTAAGAAAAGACCTTGTGGAACTGAGTAAAAACATCATGAAGCAATTCAGAAAAGGAAAAACAATCGATACAAATCATCATACAATAGTAAGTGCCGTCCCATATAAAATCAGCTAAATAATTGTTTTACCTACCTATTTTACCTATTATTTCAAGGACAACAAAGTTTCATTTTTCTTAATTTTGAAATATTACTCAATCTGTAAAAATTGTGCTGGCAAACAAAAACTTGGCCTCTGGCCATGGGTTTGAGAGTACTATCTACCAGGCATAATTTAAGAATTACGAGACTCCTTTTTCATACATCTAAGGATGTCTGCTCCACAGCATCGACCAATCACTGGGAAATGATTTACGAGGAAGGCAGTTACCTTCTACTATCTACTTATTTACAGTGGCGTTAGAAAGCATCACTTATCTGTGGAATTATTCTACAGTTAGTGGTAACAGAATTTTCTGGGAAGCTTGAGACTAGAAGAATTTACATACTGAACAGAGTGGAATTTTGGGTAAATACTAAAGGTAGCTAAATTTCTTACTATTCCCATGCCTATCCAGCTTACAGTTATTTTTCAGAAGAAAAATATGAAGAGTTCAAGAATTGTTTTTTATCAGCTTTACTGAGGTATGACTTGCAAATGTTAAAACTCTCTCATTTAATATGAACTACTTAATAAGTTTTGAAAAATCTGTATGCTTATATATCACAAAAAGTATAACATTTACATCATTCTAAAAAAGTTTCTTTCTGTACCTCTTTGGTCATGCTTTTTTTGAACCACTATCCTCTGACAACCACTGACCTGCATTCTGTCCTACCATTTTGCCTTTTTTGATTTTCATGTAAGTGGAATCACATGTGTTCCTCTGTCTTCAGTATTTCACTTAAGATAATGGTTTTGAGCATCACACAGGTCTGTTTTATTCTTTTTATTACAGTCTAGTGTTCCGTTGTGTGGTTATACCTAGAATACTATTGTATAAGTATTGTATAAGTATTCCATTGTATGGTTATTCATCAAATGATGGGCGTTTGGGTTTCTAGTGTTTACTTATTATGAATAAAATAGCTATGGAAAAAAAATAACACACAGGTCTTTGTGTGGATGTATGTCCCCAATTCTCTTAGGAAAATACCAAAGAGTGGAATTTCTGGGCTGTATGTTGCATACAAATTTTTAACTTTATAAAAAACTTTATAAAAAAACTGCTGAACAATTACCAAAGTAACCATACATTTTTGCATTCCTGTTAGAAATGTGCAAAGGTCTGAATTGCTCTGTATCTCACCATCATTTGATTTTATCAGTCTTATAAATTTTAGTCATTTTAGTTGTTTGTATATTATATTCAGTAAAGTACTAGCCTCCCCAAAAGAAAGAAAAAGAGAAAGAATTTTAAAAAATAACATTACAAAAGGCAGGAAAAAGAATATTGTCAACTGCAAACACAAAATAATATTGTAAAAATACACCCAAATATATAAGTAATTTTAACATTTTAACAGTTAAAATAAAAATGAACAATGTACAGGTATTTTTAGATTTTAAGTGTGTCTTAAGACTAATAAAAGTATTATGCAACAATATGAGTGTAACTGTGTTGGAAGAAAAATATCTGGAATTATTAAAGACTAGCTACGCCATTTACCATCAAACTATGTGTCCTTAGGTATATTTCTTCACCTCTCGAGACTGCTCTTTCTTACCTGTACGTGTGGGATAGATACACTTCACAGGTGTTTGTGATGATTTTTTACAGTGAACAAAATGTGACTAGCACAGACCTAATCCACACAGAACAAGAGTAATTTTTAAAAATTATGACTGAAATTTACTCTTGGTGTATGAATATGTCCTAAATTAATGAGTTGACGATTAGGGTTTTATCACGCATTAAAAAAAAAGTGTATCATGCATTTTCAAATACCGTCTTCATTTTTCTAATAAAAGAAAAGGTTAGTACTACTTGGGTGAATATGAGATGTATTATCTTTAGCAATTAAAGTCACAGGATTCGTTGCTATTGGTGTCATTTCTTGGAAATAATTAAGGTGATAAAACACCCATTTGGATGTACTAGTAATAAGTTGGGAGAATTAGATATATAGTTGAGCTGGGGTTAGGGGGTTTTATCTCATTTTGTGTATATTATAGTACCTAGCATATTTCTGATACCGAATGAATATTAATAACGAGAGCAGTAATAATTTCAATTTAGTTTTCTATGTAGAATACAGATGTAGCAGAAATTTCTGCTGAACTTTTTCTCCTAATGCAAATTCTGAGTATTACTCTCAATTTATCCCTGCTATTGACTGAATCTATGTTCTCCTGCAAATTATTTAATATCTTTGTACCTATGATTCCATCTATAAAATGGGGATAATAATACAGACCTCTTTAATTATTTAGTCCTTCAGAATGCTGAGATGCTTTATTCAAGTTAATTATATGAAAGGTACTTCAAATCCAGACTATTATTGAACATATTTATATGATGTAGTACAATATGACCTACCAATTATACATGGCACTACACTCAATGTGGGGGATAAAATAAAAACAAAAACAAAATGTCAGAATTACTTTAGCAGGCTAGCAATAGAGGTGCAAGTTATTTAATATAAGAGAGAGATTAATCAAAATTGCCTGATGTGATCATTTAAATGTGAAAGAATTATCTCAAAATTATTACTTTCCCCTTGTTATAGTCTAAGTCTAGGCTGAGATAAAAATGAAATGCTCTGTTTTAAAATTTGTGTGCTTTATAAATATATTGACATTTATAATTTTTAACATATAAGAATATTAGAATTAATGTCAATTATTTATTATGCATAGATGTTTATATTTAGGTTTCACTTAAAAATACTACATTGCAAAATAAAGTGTCTACCATGAATTTAAAAATAGAGTTAATAAAAGCAATAAAGTGATGCTTGTCTTTAAAATAGGAATCAATTAAAATCACAAATGAATTAATATTGACTATATATCAGATAGTGTTAGGGAGCTGAGACACATTCCTGATAATCCTTAGAAGAAATGCTATGAAGTAGGAATTAGTAATTTAAATAAATTGTTTGTGTAAGTCACAAAGACAATGATGGAATCCGGTTTTCTTTGTTTGGTTTTTTGATATTTGTGGAGCCATAGTCTAGACCCCTTTTTAATAATTCTCTTCAAACAATAAAAATCATTTTTACTTCTGTTATTTTACCTAATGCATATACTTAGAGACAGAATCTCTCTCTCTTTCCTTTTTTTCTTATTGATAGGTATTCATTTCCTAATGGGAAAATTTTTTATAATACGTCCATTATCATTCCACTTTGCCATTCATGATTCTTCCCAGCCTCTCTCTTTCTCTCTCTCTCTTTTTTTTTTTTTTTAGTATGGGTGGTACCTACAGTTGCTTGTGTCCCAATATCCAGTCTTCTCTTTTTCTTTAATAATAAAACCTCTGGGGGCGCCTGGGTGGCTCAGTGGCTTGGGCCTCTGCCTTCGGCTCGGGTCGTGGTCTCGGGGTTCGGGGATCGAGTCCCGCGTTGGGCTCTCTGCTCGGCAGGGAGCCTGCTTCCTCCTCTCTTTCTCTCTGCCTGCCTCTCTGCCTATTTGTGATCTCTGTCTGTCAAATAAATAAAATTAAAAAAAAAAAAAAAAAAATAATAAAACCTCTGGGCGCCTGGGTGGCTCAGTGGGTTAAGCCGCTGCCTTCAGCTCAGGTCATGATCTCAGAGTCCTGGGATCGAGTCCCACGTCGGGCTCTCTGCTCAGCGGGGAGCCTGCTTCCTCCTCTCTCTCTGCCTGCCTCTCTGCCTGCTTGTGATCTCTCTCTGTCAAATAAATAAATAAAATCTAAAAAAATAATAATAATAATAAAACCTCTAAGCTAGGCTAAACACACGGTCATCAAAGACTTATTTCCCAGTTTCCCTTGCAGCAGTTGTGCTTTTATGACTACATTCTGATTTACAAAAGGAAGCAGGAGAATCCTGGGGCATCTTTCTTGAGTTCACCCAAACAGAAAGCATTAGGTGCTCTTCGCCGTCATCTGTTTTGCCATTGTGTGTACTATAAAATGGAGACTGTGTCTTGGACCATTACAGTTGAGACCATAAATGAGAGAGCAACAGGAAAGAAGGAACCTGGGTGGCTAACACTGCTAAATACCATACCAATGCTGGCAGGGCTGGCTACATAATTGCCCTATGCAAAATGAAAATGAAAATGAAAATGTGGGAGCCTAGCTTTAAAAAAATAAGAAAAAAATGTCATTAAAATAATAAAATAGAATGTTGTTTTCTCCTTTCCTCAGTTTGTCTCTAGACTTGTCACGATGTCTTTATTTGGTATTTAATATTATTCTAAGCAAAGGAAAAAATGTTATTACAAAATTACATGAATTTTAACATTCATCTTTGTATTGTTTATGACAGTTTTAAATGAAAATGTGAGACCATTTAACTTGTTTGCCTAATTAATGAAATAATACAGTACGTACTTTGTATCTTATATATGTTAACAGAATTGTAGAAATGCTGAACAAAACTAACTCAACTATTTTTATTTCATTTCATGAAAAATGTGCATTCTGTCGATGCTAACTACCTTTAGTTTGCTGATGAGTAAGGAAGGAAGAACTATAGTTGCCTCATCTTTCCCTTGTCTTCCTTTTCATCCTCATCATTGTAGGACATGGGCAAATATCAGCAAGTAGCATGAGTGAAAAAGGATACAACAGGGTTCGTTGATAATTTTCATTTCTTAAAATGCCTCTGCTTTTTTTATTTCCTGCATTTGAAGCAAGTTCTAATTTAACCAGAAGGCATGGGTTCTCTTGTGCCGGTCAGTGCTCCCACTTACTCAGTCTTAGAGATAACATACTAAAATTGCACTTTGAGTCTCACTAATGTCAAATACATTCTAGATTCACTTGGATTCTGTACTTATCGGGCTTCACAAAAGTTATATAGGAAGGGGTGGGAAGGAATGGCAGCGTGTATGTTCTTTGCTCACACATACGCTTCATTTTCTCAATGGACTTCACTACCCAAATATCAGTTTAAAGATAAAAGTATTCAGTTTCAGCATAGCTCCTGAAAAGCATTAAATCTCAGAGGTGCTGAATGGCTGCGTGGGTTGTGTGCCTCTTAAGCTGGCCCTGACCCTGGTCTGCTTCTAGAGCTTTGTAAATTTCAAACTCTTATTTAAGGACCTGCTGTTTGGGCTCTTCTGTCAAACCCCGCTAAGTCTTAGTTAGATAAAACACCTACCTTAAAGTCTGACATATAATAAAAACTCAGTAATACTTGTAGTTCTTATTCATAGTATTAATTATTCCCATTACAAAACACTTTGTCACAAATATCCAATGCCCATAGCTACTCTAGTATTGTCAATTATTTTAACCACATATTCGGCTCACACATCAAAATTCAGAATGTATGACCTTACTTCTTGAACATGGGTAGGTTGACTCTAACAAAATCCAACCCAAGACAAATGCATTTCTTTGGGATAGTTAGCCTAAACCTTAAACACAAAATCATATGTTCTAAATCCTTGTTATAGGAAAAAGAAAAAAAAACAACAAATTTTTGTAGTTTTGTGTTCATCAGTCTGAATTCTCTCTGCCAGACCGAGATTAGGAAAAAGGAATATGGATATTTGCTGATGATATTAAACTTGGTTTAAAAAAATGGCAGTGAGTAGCTCACCAGCTTCTTAGCTCAGTATTCTGTTACAAGGCCTCAGTGGATTTGCTTCATTAGAATCCTGGCCTCAAGACAGGGAGCCAAGTTTTCCAGAGGCCTGGTAGAAGGGGAGGAGGTTAAGAGGAATCACAAGGTTTCATTCCACCCTAAGATAAAAGTGAATGTGCAACTATAGAATTAAGTCACTGGTCCTGAATGGACTTAGCAGAAATTCAAAGGAGAAGAGAGTTAATCCAAACCGTAGAGGCCACTTTCTTAGACTTTAAAATAAATGCTCATAAATTATACCCCCTTGCCAATTGTTTGAGTTCTTCAAGAGGGGGAAACAAGTCTTACAACTATTGTCCCCTAATGCTTAGCATGGTGACTTGCACCCAGTTGACATTCCCTCGATGTTTGTTTTATTCTTTTCACAGCAAAACACAAGACAAGCTCAGACCAAAAAAAAAAAAAAAATTAAATGAATCGAGAACATACTGATACCTTCAAATAGCTGTCAAGAATTTAGAGGCCATGTCTTAAATGGTTTGGACATCTGGTGAAGTAACACAAAAATAGAAACCCCAGTAGGATTTTTCAAAACTGAAGTAGGAAGAAAGAGATCTAGAAGCAGCCCTTGAAATCCCTATAGGAACATAATAAAGAAAAGACTTTAAATAGAAGCCTTGAACAGAAAACTTCATATGCTACAGGGGTTTAAAAAGGTGGAAGGAGTTTGTGTCTCTGATAATACGATGAAGGTCTTTATTCTGTGTAGATATAAAGAATATTGATATTACAAGCCTCACTAGAATAAGTACCCACTTGCAAATATATAGTCAAATCCTAACCATTTAGAAATTATTTCCTGTATCTCCCCGACAACATATTTTTCATCTGTCTACAGATGGAACTATCGGCTAAGGTAATACCTAGAATATTCGACTCTATAGGCATTTCAGAAATTAAGAATTTATTGGAAAAATATCTACTTAAAATATAAATAATATACATTAACTCATAATACATATTGCATAGATATAAATTAATTCAAAAATATAATTATAGCACTATCTGAGTCAAGTTTTCTAGCAGATAACTTTGTCTAGGAACATAACCTAGTGATAAGATTTATTAAGTCTAGTCCTAATCTACCTCTCTGAATTACTTTCATCAGTTTGGGAGTTCTCCAAGATTCTGAAAGATACAGTTGGCTATATTTTAATGCACCAAGGTCACAGAATTTAAATGCTATCTCCGGCCACTTAAAACAGGATGTGATTTCAGTGATGAGAATTAGCAAAGGTGTTTTGTTTGCTTTCCTTACCCTGTGTAGAAGAATGTAAATCATAATAGCAAGCAAACAAGCAAAACAAACCTGAACTGTCAATAAATAAATGTAGAGAGAGTCTGAAATTCACTGACCCATCTGGAACACACCTACTAATTCTGTTGTCTTTCTATTTTAGAAGTTTTTCCTGTTTGTGTTTTCAAGTCACATTTTTTGTATCTTTGAGCTTCTGATACCTCTCAGGCAGTGAGATGGGAAACCTTGGAAGGGTACTGAAAATGGACCATTGAACTGAAAAAAGACAAGTTTTACTGTTTTCTCCTATGATGACATCCTCTTGTTTCAGTAACTTTTGTGGTGTCTCTACATGGTTTCCCCACCACCCCTGGCTTTATTTAAGTAAAATTGACAAATAAAATTATAATATATCTAAAGTGTACATCATGATAATTTGATACATATATACAATGTGAAAGCTTCCTCCCATTTAGTTAATTAACACATCCGTGGATGTGTTAATTATATACATATGTGTATATATATAATACATATTTGATATCTATATGTGTATATACATATATATAGATATATATAGAGAGAGAGAGAGTGTGTGTGTGTGTGTGTGTGTGTGAGAGAGAGAGGGAGTGAGAGAGAGAGAGAGAAAGAGAGAACGTGTAAGTTCTATTCTCTTAGCAGATTTCAATTCTACAATATAGTATTCTTTTTTTTTTTAAAGATTTTATTTATTTATTTGACAGAGAGAAATCACAAGTAGATGGAGAGGCAGGCAGAGAGAGAGAGAGGGAAGCAGGCCCCCTGCTGAGCAGAGAGCCCGATGCGGGACTGGATCCCAGGACCCTGAGATCATGACCTGAGCCGAAGGCAGCGGCTTAACCCACTGAGCCACCCAGGCGCCCCACAATATAGTATTCTTAATTGTGGTCACCATGTCACAAGTTGGATCCTCTCATCTTCTTCTTAAGGCTGAAAGGTTTCACCTTTTACTAACCTCTCCTACTACCCCTACCCTGAGCCCCTGGCCATCACTTTTCTACTGTTTCTATGGGTCTGACTTTTTTTTTTTAAGAGTCAACCTATAAATGATACCATGCAATACTGTCTTTCTCTGACTTTCTTCACTTACACAGGTTTGAGCAATGTACCATCTGAGTATACAGACTCCATGTACTTTATGAACCATCTAACCAGCCAGGAGTGTGTACATATGAAAGCAGGGCTGGCTTCTGAGTTTGTGATCAAGCTCCCTGAGCTGGAGAGTGACTATAAGAGTTGTTTTTTGTTTTCTGTTTTACATTCATTTATTCATCCTTGTCAATTCTTTAAAATGTGGGAAATGTGAGAGGAGAAGTGCCCAGTAACAGAAGAGGATAGACCATAGGAGTGCCTGGTGGCTCAGTGGGTTAAGTTCCCGCCTTCAGCTCAGGTCATGATCTCAGGGTCCTGGGATCGAGCCCCACATCAGGCTCTCAGGGAGCCTGCTTCCCCCTCTCTCTCTACTTGCAATCTCTCTCTCCTGTCAAATAAATAAATAAAATCTTTAAATTAAAAAAAAAAAAGAAGATAGACCATACGCTTTTTTTTTTTTTTTAATATAAAAGGCTTCTTTTAAGACCTCAGACATAGATTTAGGACAGTACTCTTATTTTTGATTACAGTGGTCATGTGCAGAAAAAAAGGTAAAAATAATCGGTTTTACTTATTTATTTATTTATTTATTTTTTGAGAGAGAGAGGGCGGTGCAGGGAGCAGAGGGAGAGGGGCAAGGAGACAGACTCCATGCTGAGTGCAGGTCCCAATGCAGGGCTGGATTCCAGAACCCTGACATCATGACATGAGCCAAAATCAGAGTCAGATGCTTAACCAACTGAGCCACCAGGTAACCCTTACCTTATTTTTTAATATTTTTGGATATTCTTAAAATAGCCATTCAAATATTGAAATATCTATTCTGGAAAATAAATTAAGGGAAAATGTTTGTCATTTAATTTTTTCAGAATGAATATATACAACACATACTTATTGGATATTTATGTGCAAGGATTACTGCTGGGTACTCTGAGAAAAGATCAATTAATGCTAATTCTCTTTAGGAGTTGATGATCAACTGGAAAAAAGGAGGAGCCATAAAACTTTAATAAAAGTTCATAAAAATATATACAATTGGAACAACATGATTTCAGGAAAAGAGGAAATTTTTGGAAATTTTAGATTTACAACTTCAAATACTTCACTTAAAAAAGGAGTATGGCTTTCATTTGACTGGATGGGTAGGTAAGCATAAGTTAGATTCCCAGGGAGATGAATGGTGAGAGATAAGAATTTTGGGATGGGAAGGATATTTGTTAAAACACAATAGCCATGTTACACTGATTATTGTATAAGAAAATAAATTGCTGTCCTTTTATTATGCCTTCATTATGTAAAAATACTATACAGAAAATACTTTGTTACCCAATGCATGCAAGATTCAGTTCCTGTTCTCAATCTGCATCTTTTATGGTATAAAAATCTTGGATTTTTGGCATAAATTGTTTGGCATTAAAATCTTAGGACTCTCTGAGGATGTACCAAATTAAACACAGAAAGGATTACAGAAGGATAGATGGCAAGCCACATGTAGTAATATGGAGTTCAGTCATCCAAGACCTCCTCAAAAAGTAATATTGCTTTAGACTCATGGTCCCAAAGGCTTACAAGTCTCAAAGCAAGTGGTGAGTAACAAAGACCCAGCCTTAAGAAGCTACACTACGTTTTTCCAAAATTTTCCCCCCAATTTCACTATGAAAGGCTATACAATGTTCCTGCATTATTAAAGCTCAGACTTTTTTTTTTTTTTTTTTTTTTTTGGCGAGAGAGGGAGTTGGAGAAGTGCAGTGAATGAGGGAGAAAGAGAATCCTAAGCAGGCTCCAAGCCCAGCGCAAAGAGAAATGTAGGGTTTGATCCCAAGAATCTGAAAGCATGACCAGAGCTGAAATCAAGAGTCAGACACTTAACTGACTGAGTTACCCAGGTGCCCCAAAGCTCAGACTTTCTATCAAGAATTGGTTGGTGAGGAAATCAGAAACAGGTGGAATTAAAGTTATTTCTCCTAGAGATCATACTGAAGGCATTTATTGGGGATTGTAGTATAAGCACAAAGTAGCTTGGGATAATGGCAAAATACAATAAAAATGTGTTCCCTTGGGAACATGGCATTTTTTAAAAGAACAAACACTACTGGATTGTCAGTTTCTCCATACATTTTGTCCTCTGGTAATTGTCCCAATACTATTGTGTAAAATTACTTTTATCTTTGAAATTACTAAAATGTGATATAAACAGAGATAAATAGCCATTTAAATTCTTACCTTTGAAATAATTATATATTCATTTATAAAAAGAAGTTCAATTGATTTTTATTATAGAAATCTATCTTTCATATAAATTGAAATGATTACCTAGAATTGTTCTATGTTTTACTTAACCTTGACATTTGCTGAATTTGAAGTAGGTGAGGATTTATTTGCCACAATTATACAAAATCTACTCATTTCCCTCAGGTTCTCAGAAGCAAAAATAAAATAAAAGTTCAAAGATAGTTAATTAGCCTGATATCCTGCCATTCAGACGGGACCCCATTCCTTATACCTGGGAAGAAATACTGCTGGTGCTCTCTCAGAAAGGAGTTAAGACCTGTGAATTCTTTAAACTATGTATTCACTCACCTCTTCTTTCAGTCACTGAAATAAGCAAGAAATTAAATATGAAACCTGCGTCACCTTTGGATTATGGTAGTTCCCTCGAGGTTATCAGTAAACTATTTTTCCTCTTACTGATTAGTGATAGTAAAAAAAAAAAAAAAAAAAAAGTATCATGGATATCAGGACTCTCAGATTACCATGTTTTTAACCAGGATCCTATCCTAAACCAAGGCCACAAAAAATTGAAGGAAATCTTTCCTTCAGAGCTGTGAAATAGGGCTGGCAGGACTCATGGGATATGGACAAATCCCACTCTCTTAGTGAGACACAGGTTAACCACATTTTTTAGTTCTTTTGCACCTGGTAGGGCCAATACAACTCGTTCTCATGGGTAGATTGAGAGCAGAAGTGAAGTGTTACCTCTGAGCCTAACTTGGGGATCTTCCCAAAGCCGATCAAATATATGTGTGTATATATATATTGTGCATACACATGTACACTGATGCATACAACAGAAACCGTATGTGACTCACAAAACCTAATTTATTAATTGCTTACTATCTGTCTGTATATACACACATAAAATCTGTAATTTTATAGTAATACCTTGATTCTAAACTGAGGACATAGGATGCATTTAAACTCCTGAATTTTCCTTGATGTATAAATCCTTTCTCTAACACTGAGCATCTTAGCTCCTTGGCTGGCTTCCCCCTTTGTCCCTGCTTCTTTTCATTCACCTCACTTCATCCCAAAATTCCCAGTGGGACCAGATGGTGTGAAGACCAGGGCTCATAGTTACAAGGAGGTCTGGGGAGTCTCTGAGATCAAGAAATGTTTAGGATGTTTCTTTGCAAAAAATTCCAAGTTATTTCTTATCACTTGGAGAAGGGATCTGGGAGATTACATATTCTACACCCCACCTTCACAACAGCCACAAACAAATTACTCCACAATTTGTTTTCACCAACCATAGGAAAAAGAGGAGCAAAATTATAAAGGAGGGATTTACATAAAAAAGTATACATGGATTTTTAAACTGGTGAAACTGTGATACACCACATTCATGATTAAATCATGACTAATTAAATCAGAGATACAACCTATCATGTGTTATGTCGACAAACATTAAAAAGATTAATATCAAATGTTAACAAGATGTTGAAAATGCTCTCATGCTTCAGGTGAAAGTGTCAATCAGTACAGTATCTTTGGATGATGCCTTGGCAGTGTCTTTGAAATTTAAAAGCTTCTACCTTTTGATATAGTAATGCCAGATAAAAAAAATTTTGTTTTTTGGTTTACTTGAATGTGTTCAAAGCCACAAAAGTGAGTTTGTTGCAGCAAAGCAAAAGTCAGGGAATACAGCCAAGTTTAACAAAGGGAACTAATGCAGTTTGTATTTTACAAGTGGAAGCCACCTTAGGCATTTAGAGACACTACTTCAACATTCACTTAGTATTATGGTTCATAGAAATATATATGAAAGAAATATGGCAGCAAGTATATCTCATCTCCTAAGAATGGGAAAGGTTTTGGTATGAGTAGATTTTAGATATTGTTTATTTTTAAGTTAAAAACAAAACTTCTATAATATAAAAACAATATGATATTTATTTTTGTAAATACGAAGTACATCTTTAACATTTAGAAGCAAATATAAAGAATCACTGCTCATATGCTCATAACTTGATAATTTTCCCAGCATTTCTCTTTTTTCTATTTTATACATATACGTGTTCCCCACTTAACAATGAGTCATCCTGAACATTTTTCAGTATCATTAAATGCTTTATAAAAGAATGCTTTCAAAAGCTGCCCATTGGTAATCTTGGCAAAGTTGCAGGATGCAAAATTCATGTACAGAGATTTATTGTATTTCTAAATAATAAAGTAGCAGCAAGAGAGATTAAGAAAATAATCTCATTTGTGTATATCCAAAAGAAAAAAACACCTAGGAATAGACTTAATGAAGGAACTAAAGACCTGAATTCCAAAAACTGTAAAAGATAGATGAAAGAAGCTGCAGATGGCACAAACAAATGGAAAGATATACCATGCTCATGGACTGCAAGAATCAATATTGTTAAAATGTCCACAATACCCAAATCCACAGATTTAATGCAATCTTTCAAAAAATGCCAACTTTTAAAAATAGAATTAGAACAAATAACACTAAAATATGTATGAAAACAGAAAAAAACCCAAATAGCCAAAGTAATCTTGAGGAAGAACAACAAAACTGGAGATATCACAATCTCATATTTCAAGTTATACTACAAAGCTGTAGTAACCAAAACAGTATAGGACTGGCATTAAAATAGACACATAGATCAGCGGAACAAAACAGAGATCCCAGAGATAATCCCATACTTATATGTCCTTTAATCTATACAAAGGAGGCAAGAATATGCAATGGGAAAAAGACAGTCTCTTTTATAAATGATGCTGGGAAAACCAGAAAGCCACATGCAAAATTAACAAAACTGGACCACTTTCTTATACCATACATAAGAACAAAATGGAGTAAAGACCTAAATGTGAGGCCTGAAACCTTAATTCTCCTAGAAGAAAACATAGATTTCTTTGACATCAGTCATGGCAACACTTTTCTAGATATGTCTCCTGAGGCAAGGGAAATAAAAGCAAAAACAAACTATTGGCACTACATCAAAATAAAAAGTTTCTATGTAGTGAAGGAAATGATCAACGAAACTAAAAGAAAACCTGCTGAATGAGAGAAGATATTTTCAAATGATATATCTGACAGGGGGTTAATATCCAAAATACATAAAGAACTTATACAACTTAACACACAAAAAACCCCAAAATAATCCAATTAAAAAAGGGCATAGGACCTGAATAGAAATTTTTCCAAAGAAGATATACAAATACCCTATAGACACATGAAAAGATGTTCAACATCACAGATTAGCAGGGAAATGGAAATTAAAACCACAATGAGATATTAGCTCACACCTGTAGAATGGCTAGAACCAGAGACAAGAAATAACAAATGTTGGCCAGGATGTGCAGAAAAAGAAACTCTCATGTACTGTTGGTAGGAATGCAAATTGGTGTAGCTTACTGTGGAAAATAGTATGGAAGCTCCTCAGAGCATTAAAACAGAATTACTATATGATCCAGTAATTCCACTACTGGACATTTACCCAAGGACAATGAAAACACTATTTGAAAAGATATATCCACCCCATGCTTGTTGCAGAATTATTTATAATAGCCAAGATATGGAAGAAACTTAAGTGTCAATTCATTGATGAACAGATCAAGAAGTATATACACACAATGGACTATTACTCAGACATAATAAGGAATGAGATCTTGCTATCTGCAACAACATGCATGGACCTAGAGGGTACAATGCTAAGTGAAATAACTCAGATAAAGACAGAAAAATACCATATGATTTCACTCATATGTAGAATTTAGGAAACAAAATAAATGAGCAAGCAAAGGAAAAAAAAAAGGCAAAATTCCTCTTAAATACAGAGAACAAACTGGTGGTTGTCATAGGGGATCTGGGTGGACAGATAGGTGAAAAAAAAAATCTGCCTATCATTCCATACATACTTCCATACCAAAATGTCTTATGCATCTAGATGTTTGTGTTAGATGTATGAATTATTTTGGCTTTTTCTCTTTATACATGTTACTATATATGATATTGCAGTGAGCATCACTGGATATAAAGTCATGTCCCCATTTTGAATGTTTGGTGTGAACCTGTGGTGAATTCCTAAGTCTGCTCACAGAGTATAGCTAACATTCTTGGAAAAGACTACCAAATTGATTTCCATAAGTGTGGTACCAGTTAATAATCCCATTGAAAATAGATCAGCATGCTTAAACATTATAGTTTGCGGCACTGCTTACAGATAATGTGAATTGGAGATAATTGATTTGGGTTGAAAATTTGGTTGAGTTAATACACTGCCTGCTAGTTTAGGAGGGGAAAATATCAGGCTTTAAATTTAGATGGATGTGAGTCATAATCAGACTTCAGTTAATTAACATCATTTAGTTTTAGTTTCTTTATTATAAAGTGATACTAACAATGATCATCTAAAAACATGATCTGAGAGGTAAGGAACAAATATGACATCATTAAGTTTTTGGACCATGCTTTGTATTTAGTAAATAATGTTTATTATCATCATTATAAGTAGGTAAGCAGAAAATTTATGAGTGAATTTATCACAATGTTATGTATCTATTAATTATATCCTAAAGCTTACGTCTTCTCGTTTATGCACCTGTTCCTAATATTTGCAATTCTGTATTAAGTATTTACTATTGTTCTTCTTACTACTCAAATGTTAATGGAATATAGCTTCTCACTGAAAAATACCAAGTAAGAACAAATGTGAAACTCTTGGGATAAGGTCAGATTTAATTAATGTGAGATCCAACAGTGAACATGATCTCTATCCCAAAGTACTACTATCCCATAGTAACCCTGCCGGGTTCCCAGGACCTCCCATGTGTTGTTTCACTTCATTACAATGTCCAGTACTAAATGAAACGTGGAGTAGGTGGAGCCACTTGCTCACATTTTACAGATGAGCTAAATGAGGTGTTGGTAGATGAGCGGTTTACATGTGGACAGAAAATGACATGTTCACTAAAATCTAATGTTCTGGAGTTCCTTTCCATTACACCACACTAGATCCTGTGTGTGCTACCATTTTTCAATAATCATGAGTTGAGCTGGATGTCAGTTAGAAAGTTCAGAAGATCAGATAAGCTTTTTTTAAAATGTGTATGTCTAATAAAAGTAATATATGAATCAGGCAAAAAAATTAAAGAAGACGGACAGAAAGAATTGAAATAAAAAATCTCAACCTGCCTATAACTGATGCTTCCTCTATCTACTTCCCAAACGTAACTGAATAGTTTCTGATGCATCTTTTTAGATACTTCTAATTCCCATGCTAGACTATAGATGTTTATCAACATCCACATTATATCCAAGATGTGGCCTACTGTGCATTCTAATCTACTCCTTTAGTTTATTTCTATTTGTTTTATGTAAAATAAAAAAATTATTTTAAGAGAAAATAAAGCACATTATATTTTCATAATTCATAGTATTTTATGTACAAATGTAACAGTTTATTTACCCAGTTCAGCATGGATGGATATTTAGGTTGTTTCCAGTCCTCCCCACCCCACCCCTTAGTTTCTTCTTACTGCGTGCTACTGAATAAATGAAATTTTTTTTAAAAGATTTCATTTATTTATTTGACACACAGAGAGAGATCACAAGTAGGCAGAGAGGTGAATAAATAAAATTTGATAGAGAAATTCTTCTTAATGAGTTATAAAATTCCCTATGTGTAATAGGGTATGTATAAGAGAAAGGGAGAAAAGGAAAGCTAGAATTTTGTGGGAAATGCAGGGTTTCAGCCATACAGTTTTGCTCATAACCCTGTATTTTGATCTTTCCATATGTGTGCAGTACGATAATCAGAAAAGATTTCTAGTAGGCTAAAGCCTGTATTCTCACAGGCTTCCCACTCCATCAATTATTAGAGGAGGAATGATTTCTAGACTTGAGAACAGAAACCCAAAGGCAATGCTGTTGGCTGACACAGCAACATCTTCTCCTGTGATATCAAAAACAACCTGGAGAAGGAAGCCGTGATGGAGATTGTGTCAAGGAAAGGAAGGGAAAGGTCAGGGTGAAAACCCTCTCAGAGTTGCTTCTCCGAGATGTTAATGTTGTACAGATTTGGGCTGTTTAGATGGATGCATCTGGAAAAAAAAAAATAGTGTTACATGGGGAAAAGCTGCAATGGGAGTGAAATGGCAATGCTTCGATCACTGAATGAAGCAAAATTAAGTGAGAGGAGAAAGGTCTCTTCTAATGCATCCAAGAGCTCCTATTTTTACAGTTCCTTGTGTGGAAGCGAAAGCATTAGGGAACTAAAAACCTTGCCCAGGTTCTCGGCAATTTGACCACACCAGGCTGTTTGTGGAGCTGCACTCTGATGGGTTTCTAGCTTCCATGGGAGGTTCATGATGGCTTGTTTAAAAAAAAAAAAAATTGTTGTAGCATTAGTTTGTCAGTCCAGGTAACTCAAGGGTCTTCTTTTCAAGGCCGGAAGTTCCAGAATTGTTGTTACCTTCTCACAGCCATCAAACACTGCCCAATAACACTAATGTGCTTAAAAACAGTAAAATTTTGCTTTCCATTTTTTTTCTTTTTTGAAATGCTGTGGTTCTGATTTATGAATATTTAGCATGTTTTCTTGCCAGTTATCACTCAGGGACTTGGGTTACCATTAATTTCACCATTTAAAAAAGATTCTAAGTTTAATGATACAGATGTAATTAAATCTCAAGAAAAACTTGATGAGGTCCAGAAATTCAAAGTAAAGCTATTTTGTATTTTGGACCTGCCATTTACTTTGCATTGTGAACTATTGTAACTCCTGAATTTTTTCAAAGAACAACTATTGTTGATTATTGAGTTACAGGTGAGTTGTTTTATTAAGTTGGTAAATTTCTGTTGTTTTAAATTGCAATGTTTGTTCAAATGAGAAAAAGCCCCTATTTTTATTTACTTATGTTTATTTAAAAATAGTCTTTCTGTGAATAAAAATTTTAAAAATAATAAAGTTTTCTCATTTTATGTTCATCCTATTAGAAACCTTGTTATGACCGTACTGCCTTTGAAATTCCAAGAGCTGCTCAATCCTGTATTTTAGGACTGGCCCTGGTCCATTTCCACTCAGCATACATTATAAAAAGAAACAAAGAAAATACGTCAGAACTCTTTAAAAATAAGAACCCAACAGATTCAGGTTAGATCTACCTATGGCCAAGCAACTTTTATTTAAAATGAAAAAAAGATCAAGTTTATTTTGAGATAAAGATCCATTAAACAAGGATACACTACTGTAGGAATTATCAAAAGACTATATGAGACTTTTCTCACTTCTGCTCATGGTGGTGACAAATAGAAGTTGCTCTACGGAAGTCAAGATTGAGACTGATATAGGTTGAAAAAGAATGAAATCGTCTATTTCTCCTATTGAAAACATGAGGAAAATACAACAGGGCTGGTGCTCAAGGCGAGGGCCTGGGGGAAAGGAAAAGCAGGGCCATTAGGAGAACGGATTGGTCCAACCTGGCTGGCCGTGAACTTTCTGTTATTATCTGATCCTCCTCATCCCCTTGAGGGACCAAGCGAGGCCTTCTATCAAAGGGCTCCCTTGGAAAAGGCTCAGAAATCTCAAAATTTGTTCTCCTCTGCTTTGCTTTCATGGCCTTTTGCTTCTTTCTGTTTCCTGGTCTCCTCACTGACGATTCTTCCCCGTCTTCGGTGCAGTCTTACCTCCCATGTGGGTCATTTGGACAGATTGACTATCCTACTAACTCTTGAACTGTGCTCTTATTCCTTTGCTATTTTTACCAACTCTTGGTAAAGAGACAGCTGCAGCAGACCAGGTTGAAAAAAACAAAACAAAACAAAAAACACAAAACCTGGCTTTTCTTTCCCAATCTTTGAAACCTCTCACCTTTATACATTGTCCTAGAGGGTATCATCCACCCAGGTAAGGTTAACAGTTAACACTTTCTTTTCCACCCACTTTATTGCAGTGCAACACTTTGAAGGTAGTAAAAAAAAAAATGTGACTTTCTAATTCACCCCTCATTCTGTTAATACAGACAAGTTAAAGGAAATTACCTTTTCCTTTTATCTTTTTAGAAAAATTATTGGCATTACAATGTGCTACATTAATGTAATTGTTTCAACTTACAGTTTATCAAATCAGCAAAAGCAATCGTTAAATCAGTGTCATTTTTTAGCCTTAAAATAAACTGTTCTCTGAATTTGGACAGCTTATTTCTGGCAGTTTGCAGATGGACAGCCTCATGGCATTGCTGAATGTATGCATTAGAACATAATTAGCTACATGTAAAGATAGGTTCAGCTCTTTCTAAATGGGTTAATCAGTTCTCACTGAATTCGGGAAACTCAGTGCTCAATGTCTTTAGACTTGTTGGCTTAGACTTTAGGTAAGTTGGATAAAAATAAACACGCGTCCCAATGGGAACTAGTTTTGTCCTCTTCAGCCTTTCTATTAAATTATCTAAGCCCAACTATTACCCAGTCACATTTCAAGAAACTTCTTTGTTTTGATTTTTTTTTCATTTGTGATCAAGAGCTTTACATTTGTATCCTTACAAGTATCTATCAAACTATAGACACTTGTGTGGTGGGCTGCCTTTGCATGTTGGTTTTGAAGGAGTAGGCTTCATTTGCTTATTAGTAAGTTCAGTTATTACAATATCATCTATAAATTAGTTGGAAAATATAACAACTAAAACAAGAAAACTGGGCTGCATCTCTGGCTTTCGTTCTGAACCCCACCCAGTCCTTAAATCTTTCGTTTCTTCTGAGCTACAAGGCATCTAGTGTCTCTGTACCTTCAGGGCTCTCCACCTGGCTTTTCTTTCTTTCTATTCTCTCCAAGGATGTTCTTATCTAGGTCTATGCCTTAAAACATTATATGTTGATGGTTCTTTAATGTGTATCCCTGAAAGGACTTATCACTCCCCTCTGCTCTATCTTCATCTGGATGTGCAATAGATGTCTCAGATTTATTATGCTCCAAATAGAACTCTTGAGTACTCCTGACCTGGGGTTTCCACGTGGCTATCCCCCAGTCTTCTCTATGTCAGTAAAAGACCTCGCCATTCACCATTCAGCAGAAATCCTGGGAGGTATTCTTGATGGCTTCTTTCTTTCAACCTCCAATCCAATCAATCAGAAGTACTACTGACTTCTAAATATATCAGATCCTCTTGGTTCTCAATTTTTACTGCCACTGTTCATTATAAATCACCATCATTTCTTTCCTGTCTGACTACAGTAACCTCCTAACTGGCCTCCCTCTATGCCCCATTTTCTAAATGTAAATGAGATCTTCACATACCTGTTAGTTTTTTCTTTTAAGTGAAACTATGATAATTCTGGAACATATTCAAAGTAGAGAGAATAGTACAATGAATCCCCCATGTGTCCATGATCCAGATTCAGTAGTCATCAATTACCAATTGTTTTCAACATAGTTTTACAAGACTCTCCTCCCTAAACTGAAAATACTCCGGGGCAAATTGCAGACATCGTATCATTTTAACTGTGAATACCTCAGTATATACTGCTGAAAAATAAGGACTCCTTTTCAAAAACAATCCTATAATATCAAATATCCATTCAATGTTCAAATTTCTATTATTATCTTAAAATACTACTTATGATTCCAAATAAGTTTTGCATATGTATTTGATTATTTCTTGTCTCTTTAATTTATATATTCTCTTTTCTCCTCCTTTTTTTCAACATATATATCAAAATGAACTGTTTGAGCTGTAGAGCGCCACTTGTTTTGAATTTTTTGATTGTGCATCCTGTTACATGGTACTTTATAACATTTTTCTCTGATTCATGTGTTTTCTAAAACCTGGTAGTTAGATTTGGGACTAGGTTGAATTTAGGTTCATATTGTGGCAAGAACAGTTCATAGTTGGTATTTGTAGTTCCTGGTATGATTCATCAAAAGTCATATACCATCTGGCTGTCTTCCTGAGATGTTACAGTGATCCCTAGATTAGGTTTCATTAGCCTGATGCATTTTAAAAAATCTTCTCCACCCATAATTTACTTAGTTTTAGCTATTGCTGATGACTATAGCCTAAATTCATTCTTTTTTTTTTTTTTTGGTTAAAGGTTCCAATATTTTAATTTTACATTAACTTTTCATTTATTTGCTGGAATAAATGCTATATATTATCTAGCTGTTAATATCAAGGTGGCTTTATATAGGAAATGTAGAATAAATGGGAAATTGGGGAAATTTCCCCTTATTTACAGATTTTTAGAATAGATTGACTTTTTAGCATCCTTCAAGATAACAGATTTTTTTTTCTTACTGGATATTATTATGAAATAATTGATTTTAACATATTTATATGATTTTTAATATGCATTTCTTGTGATTAGTATTACTGCTGTTGTTCAAATTGTCCCTTTTTTGGCCAATTGAACTATCTCAAATTGGATCCTGAGCTTTGATGACATGACCCAATATTTTCACTCTTTTATTATGATAAGGTCCTCTATGCTCTTCTTGTATATTTTGCCCCAAATCTGGAAAACCCCAATTTTTCCAAAAATAAGTGGAAAAATTGGTTTTCAAAAAAATTTTAATTTTTTTCAATCAAAAATAGGTTAAAAACAATGAATACTGTTATGCTGAAAAAAATAAAAATTTAAAAGAATATAAAAATAAATACAAATGGAATCATAGAAAAAATGTAAATGTAAAAATGAAAATTAAAAGACTTTTAAAAAAGAGTTAATAAAATAAGAAATTAGCTTGCAAAAAATATGATTTGGGAACACTAATTTCTCTAAAGTAAAGAAAAATAAAAGAAAAAATAGGTTGAAAATAAAGTATGCCATGAATTTATATTCAATTTCCAATTCCAATATTAATTTGTCATTAGTCTTCTATTTGCACATCTTTTCTGTCATGGTGAAAGTCTTGGATCCTAACGATAGTAGTATAAATACTTTTTGCTTATCCTGGTGTGTGTGTGTGTGTGTGTATCTGTATAAGTGATTTGTTTGTCAAATACATACATACATACACATAGAGAATAATATGATTACTAGAAGTGGCTTAAGATCTTTATAATGTTTTTGTCTTTAGTCTATATGCCAATGGAGATGTGCAAATTACTGTCTTAAAATCACTTGACATAATTGTTTCTCAGTCTTTAGGTTAGGATCAAGTGTAAAATCACTTGATATAATGCCTGCTGTTGTGGTTTAGCTCCCTGATATGCACTTCACTTTATATGTTTTCTTTTGCTTTCACTTCTTAGGGTTTATTTCTGCTTATGTTTGTTCTGTTGTATTATTATAGAAACATTCACAGGATTCCAAAATCAAAGCTACAAAATAAGGTACACTCAGAGAAGTCTCACTTCCAACCCAAACTAGTTCACGCTAGTGTTCTGTTCCCCTTCTATGTAACCTATGTTTTAAAATTAATTTTTGGTTTATCTCACTTTTTCAAAAAGGATATTTGCATGTGTATACATATGTGTTTTTCACCCTTCTTGAAGATGACTAATAGCATACTACACATACTTTTCTCCATCTTGCTTTTTTTACTTTATGGTGTATGCCAGATACCATTCTAAAGCCACTGTAGAGATGTTTCTTCTTCCTTTTCAGAGCTAGCTAGTGTTCTCTTTTGTGGCTATATAATAAGTTATTCACTCAGTCATCTCTTTATGGACCTTTAGGTTGTTTCCAGTCTTCTGCTTTATAAATAATATCTTCCTCCCAAGCAAAAAACTTCCCACTGCTTTTAGATCAAAATTCAAACTATTTCCATAGCCTACATGGCCCTGTATTATTGGGTCTTTATCTTATTTTTCCAACCTCAACCCATACCATTTCTACCCTGCCTGGTTATATTCTAACCTCACAGGACTTCTACTCTGATAAGAATGCTTTCTTAATACATATCTTGTGTTAAGGAAGGAAATATGGCTGACATATTTTCATCCTTCAGATTAGGGAAATTCAAATATTACTGGCCCAGAAATATCTTCCTGAACAGGCCTACCTATGGTAGCACTAATAGTTACTAATTTCTTCATTTATTTTCTTCTAATATGTAATTTGATCTAGAGTGGAATATGATATTTTATGTCATTATTATACAACATCATATTGCATTATGTTATTTGTTCATTTGCTGCTTGTTCTCCCCATCTACATATCCTTCTGACCAGTGTATCTTTCACTTCTTAGATAGTATCTGACATGTAGCATGGTCTCAGAAATCGTCTGTTGTCCTAACGATGGAGGGAATGAATTAATATCGAACAAAGTATGCTACTGTGGAAAAAAATCTGCAAAGCGCTTAGCAGCTTAAAACTCCAAATGAGTACTAACTTGACTCTTGTACATAACCATCCAAAATTGTATGTCTTACACAATTCGTCAAGTGTCAGGGGTTTAATGTGCTTGTGGCTTAACTTGAGCATTATATCACCAGATTATAGTATCTAATCTTTTATGCTTTAGGAACCAATGCAGTAATATTTGTCTGTGATGTGTATCTCCATCAAACTGCTAGGGATTTACATTTATTTTGAGATTCTAGCTAATGATCTTACCATATCCTCAGATTGTTGTCCACAAGTGTGAGAAGGTATCAGACATAAAGTTGTCCTAAGAAGAGAAACTATTATTTCCATTTTAGAGATGAGGAGTTACCAGAAATGTTAAGGCATCTGAAAAGTGGCACATAGTAGGTGACTTTGCTGGGACTCGCTACCCCGTCTCCTTAGCTCTAATCTCAAGTTTTGTGTCTAGACACAGTGAATCTGGAAACATAACAAAGCGGACTTCTCATGACTTCCAGCCATTTATAAATCTATGGTTTAACAAGAAATGTTAACAACTTTTGTAAGAACTTACATTTATATAGAGAAAAGTTTGTCCGCATTGCTGTGCTTTCATTCACCTCCATCTCTTCAGTCAGGAATTTCCTCAGACTCCATGATTCAAACACCCAAGATTTAACCATGGGGTAAATTTTTGACAGTCTCTACAGTGTTAAAAAGTATTCACAAATACTCGTAAGTTTTTGACCTAGTTAAAGTCTCATAACTAACTTAACTAGTTTTGAAATGTTCTCTTTTTTCTGTTACAAAACAGCCTATTCAGCATTAGGCCATTCCTCACACTCGCCATGTCTGTCAATTTTCTTCCAGTTTCCTGTCAGACTGCCATTTCCCTCCAGCCTCGATCAGGCTGCCCCTGTGCTGCACAGAAATGGCCTAAAATTCTTAGCTGACAGCACCCTTAAATGGCCAGGTACATATATTTTTCCTCATTGTGGCCACAGCAAAAATATCCCAAGTATATAAAACTTATTTTAACAAAAAAATGTGAAACTCATATCAAATCATTTTTGTCATAATACTCAAATATATATGTATCTACCATTATTATAACTTTAATGACAGCCCTTCTTTCTTTGCCAGGTTAGGACTTTTAGTAGAGGTAAAATATTGAAAGATTGAGTCCTTATTTTACTTTATTTCCCAAACTTCTCTAATTTTTAGAACAATTTGGAACATATAATAAGCATACAGATGCTTAAGGTTTATGCGTCATGCCTAGAGTTGTTCATGGACCAGGGTTAGGTGGGAGCCTAGGAATCTGCATTTCTTTTTAAAAAAGACCACTTGATTCTGACGTTAGGCCTAATTTGGGATTATCACAGGTCTAAATGCTCCACCATTTACATTTTGAATTCCTTGAAGGCAATAAATATACCTTTTTCAACTAAAGAATGTTCTAAAACTTAAATATGCACATGAGTCATCTGAGGATAGTGTTAAAATATAGATTCTGATTCAGTAACTTTGGGGCAGGGCCCGAGATTCTGCATTTTGAAAAGCCTCCCAGTTGATGTTGGTTTTATTGTTCCATGGAACACAATTTGAGTAGCTCTCAAGACTACGTGATATTTAGAATCACTTGGAGATTAAAGTATAGACAGATATAAAAAATATTTATATATACATATATATAGATAGATAGATAGATAGATAGATAGATATCTCCCCATACCAGAATGTTACCCCAGGTCAATGAAATCAGAAGCTGTAAAAAGGAGAGGTCAGGATATAAGTATATATTAAAAGATCTACAGGTGATTCTAATGTGTAGCCAGGGTTCAAATGTTTCTTCCATACCCTTCCCCAATCTACTTATAAAGCAATAGATAATTATATAACATATATTCTCGAAAACACCATAAGAGGGGGAGAGAGAAAGTGAGAACAAACAGGACATTATTTACAGTGAAAACTAATTAATGCTATCATTTCTTCCCTTCACCAGAGTATTTCATTATTTTGAAATTTGTAGTGACACAGGTATTGCTGAACATTGTCACTGTACATTTTATTTTTCACAGGATCATTCCCAAAGCTATATTAACTGATATTTTTGTAGCTATTATTTACTACTGGTATCCAAAAATAGTAGGTTTACTTTTTTTAAATTTCTGTTCAAAAATAAGTTCTCAAAAAGCAATTCTGAATTCAGTTTCTCATTGTGAGAGTAACTGGTCCTAGACATGCCCTCCTACCACAAACAAGTAGAAAACTACATAAAATATAGGAAAGGCTGTTTTCAGACATTGGAAACAGGCAGCCCAGGGCTGTTATCTATGACAAAAGAAAATGAACAGGATGGGCACCATGATTTCCCCAGTCTTCTGCCTAGACGCATATTGTGGATCATGACCCAAGAAGGGGCTCTCAAGCAGAGCACACCAGTCTTGCTAAAATGAGATGACAGAACTCAGAGCTTAGGGAGGTTAAGGTGGCTGGAATTTGTGGGACAGACTAGTAAAAGGGAAGAGATCTACACAGAGAAGTAGTACCAGTAATCTTTGTAGGATTCACAATGAGTCTAATGCTGAATATTAATCTACACAGCCATGGAACAAAAATTGATCTGCTTGGCAAAGGACCACCAAGCATGTACAATTAGCAGAGCCTACATAAGTCTTGGGAATACACAAGTTATAACAAGGCAGATTGGAGGCATCTTGTTGAATACTCAGAGGATCTGGTATAGACTCCTGAAGAGTAATGTTTCAGCAGCAGATTAAAGAGGCCCTAGAGTAAAGCTACATTGGAACAACGACCACACAGTAAAAACAGGCCTCAAACAACAAAACAGTGTCAGCATTTCTTCCTCAAAAATATCAAGTGGATCCAAAATTACTTCAGTACCTGCTAAATAAATGTCAATATTCTTTGAAAGAAAGCAAGACACTCTACACATGCAGTAATGTAATATTACAATGTCTAGCATCCAATACAATATCAGTAAGAAGGCAAAGAGGCAAAAAGAACAGGACCCATTATCAGGAGAAAAAAAATTAAAAACACAAAAATAAATGCATGAGTGACAGAGATAATGGATTTATCGTGAACATAAATGAAGATCTGACTCACATATTTAAACTCACATTTTGAATTTAAAAGTAAAGGTGGGCACACAAAATATGTGCTAGGGTGTGATACCTGAAATAACAAATTTGTTGCTAATTCCCTTTTATCTGAGTTATATGTAGCAATGCTAATCTATTTATGGTTAATAAGTATCACTGTATAACTTGTTAGAAAATAAATTTTGGTAAGATAGATGTTACTAAGAAATAGAGAGTAGCGTCTGTGACAGAAGATAAACACAACTTGTATTTATTTCTTACTGGCTGAGATCAATCTTCTACCATGGTATTTATTATTTCAAGATATGTTAATTCAAGATATGTTGTCATATCCTTAATTACTTCCTGACTAAAGTAACTGGAAAATTAATTTTATGAAGATTTCTCTTAAACAGAGTAAGTTAGCATTCCTAAAAACAGGACATAAAAAATATATTAAAACCTAACATTCAATTATGAAACCTTATCAAGTCTTTATTATAGGTTATATTTAATCAAACAATTGTTACTGGCAGCTAGAAATTGTTGCTGAAGTTTTTGTAGCAAGTGTTTTAATTTATCAAAGGATGTTCATATTCATTTCTCTTGAATATCTATCTTTTTATTTTAAAATGCCTATCTAATAGCAATTTGGCATTCCTCTGTTTTCCCTCTTCACATAAAGAGAATTCCTGTGTGACTAATAATTATTAAGAATAAAAGAACTTAGGGAGGCCATAGATGCTCAAAGTTGGGGCTACTGATGGCTAGCAGAGATGTACTAACAGAATATATTCTCCTTCCTTATCGCCAAACATGATTTCTCTGTCTCTAACCATGCCTGCTCATTTGCCCTCCCTCAACATTACTTATTTTTCCATTCCCACATCCTTTCTCTTTGGCATCTTATCTATTCCCCTAATTATAAGTGCTATCTGTTGATATCCTCCTAATCTGTATCTTCAAAATAGGCTTTTATTCTCATTTTCAGACTTATACAATTTAATGTGAAGCAGATAAAATGGCTCTGTCACCTGCAATTCAATGTCCTGTTCCCAACCTATCATTTTTTTTACTGAAATTCCTTCTTTCCACACTCACTTCCTTCTTTGCACGTAGGTAACATTGACCCAAGAATCTTCCAATATCCATGCCTAATATCCATTATAAGACTACATAGTTTCTCTTACTGACCACATTCTTTCACTGATCACTTCTTGAGTTTGATTGACTGTATATCCTAAAAATATTTGTTCCTACTTTTTACAACTTTGGGTTAGCCCCTCATTATCATTTGCATGGACTAAAGGATTTCTCAACTTGGCACTACTGACAAATTGAGCTGAATAATTCCTGGTAATGGCAGGCTGTACTAGGCATGGTAGTATTTTTAGATACATCCCTGGCCTCTTCCAAATGGATACTGGTAGAAGCACCCCTTCTCCCTAGTTGTGAAAAACCAAAATATCTCTTGATGTGGGTAACCATCCCCAGTAGGGGAAAACTGTCTCCCACTGAGAACCATCAGACCAATATCACCACATCCTCCCTTGCTCTTCTGTTTATTAGCCTCAGCTTTCTCCAATTCATCTTCTATGAAAGAAGATTTTCCAAAATTAACTTATGACGAAAATTCCCTATTTAAAATCCTTCAGTGATTCCCCATTGCCTAAAGAAAAAGTAAAAATTCTTTCAAGCCATTTATTGCCTCACTGGTCCATTTCCTTTTGGCCTAAGGATATTTCTGAAGGAGACAAGGATTAACCCCCAAAAGCTCTGTATTTCATATTCACGTGACGTAGACAGTCACATTCTAACACTCTCTATGTTGAGGTTTAACCTTATCTGTTAGGTATTTTTGACTAATTCAGAAGGCTATTTAATTTCCCCAATTCTATCTCTTCTTGTTATCTTGCATTTCTATATAGTTGGGACCAAACAGAAATCCTTGGCTGAGTGAGAAGGCAGCACATTCATTTTAATTATTGTTAATGAAGAAGCTTACTTAGAAGAAGGAAGTCAAAACATAAGCTGTGAGCTGTTGATGTTAATTCCTACTCTTCTTCCCAAAGAATGTTGAGAAAACAGAGGAACAAAAACAACCGCTCTACAGAAAGAACAGCATATATGGCAATGCACAATTCAGAAGCCTCTGCTTCTGAAATGCCAGAGCAATAATCTGACCTATTGTTAGAAATCTAGCAAGTACATTTTTCATTGTTTCCCAGTGGGACTTTACGCCCACCAGTATTGATTGTGAGAGTTCCAAACTTCTATTGGACTCTTCTTGTCTCTTAGTTGATAATTATTTCAGCCCAACAATGAGACAATTTGGAATTGTGAAAATAAATTGATGCAGGCTGGGTCAAACTGTCTGATACCTGGACAAACCTCATTTGAGTTGGGCTCTCATTTGATGGCAGAGCATAAAATCCTGTCACTACAGATATTTAGGTAAGATTTTTTACATTATGCATTTCTACCTCATTTTGGAAAGCACTGTTTTAATTTTTAAAGAAATATGATACCTCCAGCTTACCCTAAGGACTTAAAATGGCTAACTGAATGAAAGCTAGAGTTTATATTAATATGCACATAAAGTGGTGTGAAGCCAGATTCAAGGTAGATGGAAAGAAGGAACACAGATTGGCCAAGGGAGTATGCAGAGGAATGAAAATGGGATGTCACTAGGCCCTGGTAGAATTTTACTTCTTCGAGATAGAAACGAGTATGGATTGTTTTGTTTCAGCATCCACAAAAAGCTCCCAGCAAACCAGCTCTGGTTGGTTCCTCAGTTCCTGGCAACTTCATTTACAACTTTTATTGGTATAACGTAGTGCTTAAAAAGTTGGGCCTTGAAGTCAGACTCAAGTTCCAGCTCCACAACCTGATGGCTATGTGTTGTGTGGTAAGTCCCTCAACTTGGCGGCATGTTGGTTTTCTCATCCGAAATGTTGGGTGGATAATAATGCCACTTACCTCATGAGGATGTGATACTGAGTCATTAATCCATGTAAAAGGCTTAGAAAAAGGCTTGGCCTGGAGCAGCCATCCGTTAAGTGTTGTCTGTGATTAGCCAGTACAGTCTCATGAATCTGAGAATCAAGACAGAGACAAAAGCAGGTAGCACCTCAGGAGTCTCTCTCAGATGTCCAAGGCGAACACTACCTAACAGAAGCTGCAACAACTTCTTTAAAGAATTGTTCCCTTTCCATCTGTTTCATCTTTTTTTAAACCTCTGTTTCATCTTCATGTGAAAAGTTCTAGTGCTCAGTTCCTTCCCAGTTTACCTTATGGTTATGGTGTATTTAACACTTGGCCTAAGTTTAGAGTTTAGAGGAAGTAAAACTGGTTACAGCTTTTAATTTTTAAAAGTCTTATGTGATGGCTTTCAAATATGACTACTCATTAACATGTCCAAGTTGTTCCAGAAAAGCCTGGCCAAAAGAGCGTGAATTTGTCTGCTATGTTAGCTAGTTATTAACAGATAATTTCTCCCTTTGCTGTTTTCATTTTGTTTTGTTCTAACTCATCTCTTGCTCTCTTTTCCTATCACAAGATAACACCTTGTTCTTTTTCACTAATTTCACATTTTGTAATGCTCATCAGGTTAAGTGTTATCCACAGAATTTGGAAGCTCCTGTCTGGTGTCCTAAAGACTTGAGGAGAAAGCTACTACGGAAAATCTTACTGTTGTTCTTATTAACAATAGCAGTAATAGAACACTGCAGCTGCGACAGAATTGGAAGGAAATGCATCCAAGTGATGCTGCAGACATTTTCAGGTTGACACAGAAAAAGCTTAAAAATATGTCTCCTCCTGTATTTTGGCCAAACCTAACCTGTCTCTTGATTTATGTTAATAATGTCTGAAAAATCCAATCCCCAAGGCCTTGGTCTTTCCATCCTCTCATTTAGAACTCATTCTTTTGCACTGGCTAGTAATGACTGGCCAATGTCCTAACCACCCAGCTGTGATCCGACAATGTTACCTAGCTTTTGCGTTCCCATCTTCTGCTGAGGTGAGCACTCTTTCCTGCTGCTTAGTGACCATTAAATCACCCAGCAAAGGCACAGATACCCTGCATCTTAGTGCAGAAAGAGCTGGTGGTGTAAGGCAAGTAAACTATATATGAATAGGAAATGAGTTAAACTTCTCCGGATGTTTATTTCTCTAGACTGAATTTAAAGGTCCAGATCAGAGGCCAGGTAAGGCATCTATAGATTCTTCTACAAAATGTTCCAAATGAGTGCCAAATGGCTAAGGGCAGAGGTTTCATCTTCCTTAAAAACAATTCTCAGGGTTAAAAAGCCAAATGCATGTCACTTTAAGATCACTTCTGGAGAGTTTGAAGTTCTGTCTTTGAATTGACACTGTCCCTTTATTCCACCATCTACAACTTGTACCCACAGGGATGGTCATTACTTGGGAGAGAACAAATGGTTAAAGTTCAGCATAACCTACTGACAACAAAAATAGTTATAGAGTAGTACCAAAAGTGTGATTTTTAAAGGCCCGATTTCCTCGCTTAATTCATAATTCCTTATCATCTCTGAACTCTCTTCATAGAAAAAGTTAGGTTCTCAGCTAGCCACAAGATTGGGAATTTAAATGAATGATTAAGTTCATACAGAGCAAGATATAAATATCTAAAATAAGGCTTAGGTGTCCACATTTTCGGTGAGGTCAAGACAGCCAACTCCCCATCATGAAATAATGTCTTAGCACCAGTAGATATTGTCATTTTTGACATATCTGTTGAAGAGAAGTTTTGAGTAAGAAGAACTTTAGATTTTACTTTGTTAAAAAAAAAATCATAAAGGGACCAAGATACTTCCCAGATCTAAAGAATTTATCTGCCCTATGACTCTGGAAGCCTTGAATTTAATATATTAATGTTCATTACAAACATCAAAGGCAATAGTATAAGAATGAGAAAGTGGACTATCCATGTATCTGAAGAATGAAAGTTATTTTAAGTGACAGTCATTTATTGTTATTTTCCAAGAAACTGTTCAGCTATTTCAATTTGCATATAGTGTTGACAGGGAAATTAAATTGTTTTAGCATCAACCTAGATGGAATGGGGTTCCTGGCTCTTTAAGAGCTTCACTGTCCAATATAGTGCCGGTAGCTGTGTATGGCTATTGAGCACTTAAAATGTTGCTGGTCTAAATTGACAGATGCGTTGTTAAGTATAAAGTAGACAGAGGATCTCAAAGGCTTAGTATAAGTATAACTTAATCATGAATAACTTTATTTTTGCACTTGAGATGCTAAAACAATACCTGGAAGACAATAGGTTAAAGAAAATGTTACTATAATTAATTTCATCTATGTCTCTAAATTTTTAGGCAAAAGTTAATGGTTTAAAAAATAAAATTTTGGACTGTATCCATAGCCACATTCCATTTCTAATGGATTGTGCTGCTTCAGAGACCTAAATATTATGAAGCAGATAGGGTGCCAGAGGAAAGATGAGGGCCCCCTTCAGTCTGTATCCAAATCCATCCCCATTCCAGATTATTGTGGAATCAGAACAGTGTGGAGAGAGAACTACAGATAGGAGCAGAAAGGTAAGTTTTCACAAGGTACTCTGAGGACACAGTCATCCCTACTTGGGAACTAAACTTTTGGGAATGCAAAATAAAAGGCAAAATGGGAGTGAAGAGTATTTTCTCACGTCACTTTGGGGCAACTGAACATGACTTCAATCTTGTTCTGTGCAGCAATGGGGAAAGTCCTTAGGATATGGCAATGCCCCCAGATGCCTGCGGAAAGACAGCCAGTGCCAGTCAGACACAACAGAATCCAGAATATAGGGGCAAAGAAGGAGCAACACCTAGGGGAGCAGACTTTTTGCAAACATATGAGAGCCTGCAGAAGAACATCAAACTGTGGTGGGCTGCAGAAGTGATTTGGGAAGATGTTATCAAGAGCCAGATTCCTATTACCATTTTTTCTTTCCAGTTACACCTGTAAACTAGTGAAGACTGGAGAAAATTGCATTCCTCAGACTTATTCTTCGTGTCAGAAGTTAGGGGGAAATAGATTTAAATTTTAAACACCACCTGCTTACAATTGCTTTTATTATTTTTTAAAGATTTTATTTATTCATTTGACAGACAAAGATCACAAGTAGGCAGAGAGGCAGACAGAGAGAGAGAGAAAGGAGGAAGCTCTCTGCCGAGCAGAGAGCCTGATTCAGGGCTTGATCCCAGGACCCTGAGATCATAACCCAAGCTGAAGGCAGAGGCTTAACCCGCTGAGCCACCCAGGCGCCCCTATAATTGCTTTTAAACCATATATATTTTTTCCAATTACCATGTATTTTAGGGCTACTAGAAACAACTCTTACTTCTGGAATACATTCATTTTTTGCCCCCAACTACTAAAGTTTTATATTTGTATAAGTATTTGGATAAATCCATTTCTCCCTGTGGATTTATTATATTTTGTTTTGTTCTTAGAGGCTAGGGGTGGTGAGTAAACTTTTTGTTGATTTTTGTTTGTGTAAGACTTGATTTTTGAAATAAATTCCTTATACTAGAATATTCATGGTGGTTCTGCTTCCATGTTGGGAGCCTAACTGATGCAAATAGCTCAGTGAAAAACCACTCTGGGCACCTCCTCCAAATGCTGCCTTTCTGAATAGAAGGGAGATACCAACTGGAAGTAATTTCTCTGTGGGTATGGTAGAGAAGACTTGGAAAGTGGGGCTTGGGTCTTATTTTGCTAGTCCTCTTAATCTAGAGATAGGTGATTGATTTTGTTTCCGTGAGAACATTGAAAACCTTCAGCTATGGATAACTATTTAGAAGCCACCACAGGAAACTATTAATTCAAGAACAGAAGTAAGAATTCTACTGAACTGAACCACAAAGGTAAGTCAACAAATTTACTGAAAAATAAAGGTTGTCTAGTGTGTTTTTCTCACTTTTTCTTTTGTTTACTTCATCATGTTTATTTGAAAATTGACTTCTATATGACAATCCATTCTGTCAAGTTTATTGTTAAAAGAGTAAAAATGATTAATGACTCTATGAAATTATGGATTCCTATTGTTACTAGGCTGATACAGTAAGCCCCAACTAAATCTTGTAATGTATGACACATACATATGTGGCATTCTTTGGGATATAAGTAATTGTATAAGTGCTGATGCTGTGAAGTTTGCTTTCTAGACAAAATCAACATCAGCTTAAAAAACAAATAATAAGGTAAATAGTTTGAATTTAGCTAAGGGTTTTCTCCCAACAAAAAAAACCCAAAAGTAACTATTTCTTCTATATAAAACTATAAGTAAGAGGGACCAATTTGAATTGGGGTGCACAATCTGATTTACAGCAAAATCACCGATCTTTTTAAATTAATGCAATTATATTACTTTGATTTATCTTCTATTGACAAGAAATAGTTACTCCACAATCTTCTAAACTTTTGAATAGGTACTTTGTAAGGATGGAGATATATATATATGTAGTGCCCATTATTCATATTTCAATGTTAATTTTATATATATCTATCTCATATAAATCCCTTACTGTGTATCTGATGTTAATTATATATATATCTCATATAAATCCCTTACTATGTATCTGATGTTAAATATATATATATATATATATATATATATATATATATATATATCATATAAATCCCTTACTGTGTATCTGATACTGGGCTAAGGTTCAAATCAAAGAGATGGGTAATATTATCCTGATTTCACAAATGAGTAAATGAAAGGACAAATAATGTAAATAGTTTATCTAAGGTGACATGACTCATGTAAGAAGCAATCAGAATTTGAATGCAGGCAAGTTAGCTCTTAACTTCTATACGATTCCAGCAGGTTCCATTGAGTTTGGAGATCGGCATCTCTAGCTGAGTTTGTTTCCAGTCATTTGTAAGAGTTCCCCAGCAACTGACTCTTCAATTGTATACAATCAAAGGAGGACTGTCAATCCAGGTAATCTTTCTCCTTCTCTAAGACAAAATGATGGTCCAATGCTCTCTCTTCCAGGAATACAACGCTTGAGCAGAGGGCAACAAGTCAGGGAAGTGACTGAATCTGAGTTATGTCCATGGTAATTCCTTGAAAGAAATCCTCCATTAGCTCCCCGGCCCCATCATCCCGAGGGTGTATTCCTGGTTCATCTTCCATGGGGAGTCATTTTTCAGCTTCTCCTTTAGTATTGCTTACTCTTTCATATATTCATTTTATCCTTTTGTTTGCTTGCTTTGCCATATTTTTAATTACAGTTGCTTTTAGTCAATGAAGAATTCTGAGAGGTGTGAATGAGTAATTTTGGATATTCCAGAATAATTCTGATCTAAACATTCTGTTCTGCTGGTTTCCTAAGTACCTGAAAATCTAGATATTCTAATTTCAACAGCTGGATATCCAAATTGTATTTCTAATATCATGTTGTGCATAAAGAACCAGGGAAGTCACTGCACTTTGTTAGAATGTTTTTTTGTTTTTGTTTTTGTTTTGGAAAATGTGGTCATTCTGAATAGATTGCCCTTGAATCATGAGTAACCACAGATTAATTGTGTTCTTCCAGTTTATTGAGCTTCATGAACTTTGAGTGTGTGTGTCTGTGTGTGTGTATGGTGTTTCCTTTATTGATTCCAGCTCCAAAATTCTATTTCTGTGACCTGTCCTACCATTCACATCTAAGAATTCTACAATAATTGACTTTTTTAGCATTATTTCAAAGTTGAGATATAATTCACAAATCTTTACATAGTATTTACCCTTTTGAAGTGTACAATTCAGTGTTTTGTTTTGTTTTTTAAGTATCACAAGGTTGTCCAACAGTCACCATTAATTATCTAATTCCAGAACATGTTCATTACTCCAAAAAGAAATCCTATTCCCATTAGCAGTTACTTCCCAGAATCCTTTCCCCTTAGCTCCAGGAAATTACTAATTTATATTCAATTAATTTATACTGTTTAAATATCCTAAAAGTATTCCCTTTATAAGATTAACTTTTATTCACTTAACCTATATCCAATGCTTAACATTGTCTACTTTTATATGCTGACTTTTAAAGTAAAAACAAAACAAAATGTACTTGTGTCCTATTAGCTATTGAGAGAAAATAGCTACAAGACATTTAACCCTGTAAGTTTTCCAGAATCTCTTAGTTCTCTTTTAAACTATTACTTTATTTCTGAGTCTGAGAGCTTACATAATATTACACTTATATTTTATCTGGATCTAGGCAAATAAAAAAAGGCAATAGATTGAAAGATTATGCAAAGTCAGATTCCATAATCTTCCCCAGAATCATTTGTCCTTTTACAGCTTCTAATCACACAATTCCTTGACCTAAAATAAGTAAGAAAAATCTCATCTTTAGTTAAACAATTTGAAGGAAATTTAAATTCTTTTGAATATATACTTCTCCTCAAGGTCTTCCTAAAGTCATATCTGAACAGTTTTTCCTATCACATGTTTAGCACTGAAGATGCACTTAAAAACTACAACTTAGGGGTGCCTGGGAGGCACAGTCCGTTAAATGTCTGACTCCTGGTTTTGGCTCAGGTCTTAATCTTAGGGTCTGCAGATGGAGCCCCACTAGGGCTCTGAACTCAGTAGGGAATCTGCTTGAGATCCTCTCTCTCTCCCTCGGTCCCTCCCTCTGCTTCTGCTCTCTCTCTCAAATAAAGAAACAAATCTTAAAAAAAAAAAAAAAACCAAACCCTATAACTTAATGATGTATATTTACCCAAGTAAAGATATTAGGTTATAATTAATATTTTAATCTGTCTTATTCCAGAAATGATTTTAAGTAGCCATATTTTTGAAGTTAGTAATTTTTACTTCAGGATCTACTGTTCTTAGGCAATATTATCAACTCTAGCTTCCAGAGGACCTCCACATTCTTGGGAAGTGAAAAGCCTCCTGGTGAAGAACTCAGGCTCTGGAGTCAGACTGCTTGGACTCAGATCCTACCCCTATTCTTACTAGCCATGTGAACACAGGCAAGTCACTTAACCTCTTTGTGCCTCTTTCCTTATACTTAACATGGGAATAACATAACCTACCTCAAAAACTTTTTATCAGTAGATGAGACAATAAAAATAAGTGCTTAAAATAGTGAGTGATATATTCCATGGGCTCATTTAAGGTTGGCAGTTGGTATAAATTGAAACGATCCTTCCTCACCTCACCAAATGCATTATTGAGACAGCTCCAGTTTGGAATACATCCAAGCAGAACCCCCCAGGAAAGGTTAAGAAATTGTAATCATGGTACTAACAGAAACCACTGAACAGGTCTGTGCCAGCATGTGGCTGTATCCTTTACTTGTTTTTGTTTCTAATTTCTCAGCAACCCTGTAAACTAAGTGGTATTTTCATTTTACACATGAATAAGCCACATTTCAGACTGACTAATTAACCTGCTCATGGTTTTCAAATTCTTTACATTTTCTTTCCAAAAATTTGCTACTTAAAATGATACCCAGTGACTACATGACAATTTCAGAAGCCCAAATAAACACATTTTCTGGAGCTTCTGGAATGTTACTTACTCTTCAGTTATCTCAGGTTCTAACTTTGTTATTTGGCTTGGCCATATCTTCCTTTCAGGGAAGCTTAATTACAGTATTAGAGAAATATGTGTAGCAAACATACAAAGAATAGAGAATAATCATGGGAAGAATTCATCTGAGTGAGCAGTGCTGATGTTTTCAGGAATCTGTCATGAGGGCAGTGGTAGGGTTGTTAAGAACTGAATGAAAGATCCCTCCTTCAAAATTTTAACTCTATTTCCACAGATGGAGAAGATGGGCTCCATGAAGAACCAAACATGTCCCAGAGGTTGCTTCTATTAAGATGAAGGTAGTCATTGAGGTACCTGGGTGGCACAGTGGGTTAATAAGTGTCTGACTCTTGAGGTCACGCTCTCAGGGGGTTGAGATGAAGCCCTGAGTCAGGGAGCTTAAGATTCTCTCTTTCCCTCTCCCTCTGCCCCATCTCCTACCCCTACAACTCCCCAACCACTCATGCTCTCTCAAAAAATCCCTCCCCAACAAAGAAAGAAACAAACAAACAAAAAAACAAAGATGAAGGCAGTCTTTGAAGCTCCCCTGGGAGAATCACATAAATTCATCTCACATGGGTCCACCTGTGCAATCTGACAGGGGAAGGGTGAATCCACTGAGGTCCACATATGTCTACAGGGGGACAAACTCTCCAGGATAAGTATCACATAGCATCCTAAAGTGGGGATTTTACCAAATAAAAGCTACTGAAAACAATATTTTATATATAAGTTTTTAAGGAGCATTTTTATATTAAACCATAAATGCCATCAGGGTCCCACCATGAAATGGAAGTCTTAATCTAAAGTATTTAAACAATTACCAAAGGGATGGTTTACAGAGACATAAGCAGAACAATAAAGACTGTTAAAGCACCCAAGAACTAGCAACAATCAGCAACCATCAGCAAATTCAAAGGACTGACTTATTCTTCATTCATCTTCAAATCCCTAGTGTCTAGCATAGTAACTGTCACATAGTGTTGTGACCATCATCACAATAGCTATGAATTAATGATGGCTTCTCTGGTGCTGGCCACGAAGCTGGGGTGTGCACACCACTTTATACACTCTCAGCCACTTTGTGATTTGGCAACTATTGACTATATTTTACAAGACGGACAATGAAATTCAAGACTCAAAGAAATGGCAGAAAATGACCTGGGTAAGATTTGCAAAATTAAAAAAGCATGCCGGACTGACTCAACATACCATGCTATATCCTAGTTACACAGTAAGTGAAGACCCATTTTAACATCAAACAAAAGATTCCTATTGCATTTACTATTAAATCTCCCCTACTCCAAAAAAATAGCCCATAGTTTTCCATCTAAACTCTAGGGAATAGTTAGTAATATACAATTCTAATTTTCCTGGCATTTTGGCAGAAAATTGTTCATGTTTTGTCTCCTACACAGATCACAAACTCCTCAAAGGCAGATCCCTTGTGTTGTACAGCTTTCTATCTCTCAGAGACTCTCCTATTTTCTAAATACCAGGTCTTTCTTATTTATACCTACAGTCTTCCTATGCTTTTTTCTGTAGTATTTGGCATGGCTACAAGCCCACCTCTCACAGAGTTTCTATTATAATTGGGTTCTAGAGCAGCCACTGTTATCTCCTAAATGTACAATGCAACTTATGTTTAGTTTTCAAATCAAAATTAATTTTGTTTTCCCACTGTCTTTACCTCCTTTGAAAAATTTGAAGATGCCCAACACGAGCTTTGCAAGATTAGAGTTAGCAATTATTTCTAAAGAGGGCAAATACTGGACCTGTCTGACTCATGTCTCTTTTATAATGATAGTTACCATCATATGGATTCCTAGAAGTGCTTCTGACCTTGGTAGATAAAAGTGAGAGAAGGAATCCTCAGTTTGCTGACTAGTTTGCCTGACCTTGAAATCAATGAGGCAGATTTGTTCAGGACAATCTTGCAAACTGCTTAGCAAAGCACTGAAACCTCTGCAACTTGGGCCAAATTTAATGCAAAGTTTTCCAGCCTCTTTTCCTATCACTCTGAGCACCCATGCACCATAAACTGCAGCTGCAGAGAGTGGCCAGGGAGTGCTGCGCTCTTACCAGTCTCCCCACTTTTCATTACTGATTTCCCTCTTCCTGGAATGCTTCGCCTCATGTGGGACTCCAGCAGAGAATGCCGCTATATTTGGCCATAGAGTCTACTGGTAAAGAGTACATGTTCTGAAAACAACCCTGTTACTCCACTTCTAGTATGTCTTTGACTAGCTATCTGACCTTGAGCTTAACAATTAACCACTTTGAGTATTAGTTTCTGTATCTCTAACACAAGAAAAATACCATTCACCTCAACACAGCTGTTGTAAGGATTAAAATAAGATATGAAAATAAAATGCTAAGCACAATGCCCAACACATAGTAAATGCCCAGCAAGTAGTAGTTACTGTATCTTTTATCCAGATTAAGTATTTTCTTTCTAGGGAGCCTTCTTATACTCCCAGACGAGATTACCCACTTTCCTTTTCCTTTCTTAACATATTTTTGACACCATCATGATGGCACTTTTTTTCTCTGTATTACGATTAGTTATGTCTTTATTCCATTATCAGAACATGGGTTTTTAGCTCCTTTAGATCTACAGCATAGTTGCTTCATGTGTACTTATTAAGTATTGGAATGAAATAAATGAATAAATGATGAATGGATGCTAAGATACAAAATGCTCTTATATGAAGCCATTGATTATTCTAAAGTGACCAAATTACTTCAAAATGAGTAATTTAGGTAATAAGAGACTCTGTCTTAGGATATATATCTTAGTATATGCCCTATAAGAACTAGTCAATAAAAAGGCTTGGTAATATGATCTTTATGATTCACTTAATCAATCATTCATCTCCTTCTGAAGTGGAAAAGTGGAGAATCCTTCTCTCATTTCTATATTTCAACAATAATGAGAAAACAAACCAGTCCCCAGGATTTATGCCCAATACCGTTAAAGTGGTGTACATTTTGCAATTCTTAATTAATTTGTAGCAAACACATAGCAGTCTCCATGGCCAGCTTCATCTGCATACAGCAGCATAATCATTTTTTTTTCTTATAGTAAAGATTTTTTATGAGTCATAAGTCTTCTCCAGAGGGTGTGGTTATCATCTGATAATCACACCCTTGGGAGATTAAAAACACTTATCTTTGGATCATGACTTGCAATGCCCCAGGGGTGTGATTATCTCAGGAAACTCACACTCTCTGTCATGCCTAATTGCTTAATTATTATAGCGGCGAGTTCACACTACCAAACAGGAGCTAAAGTTGTGTCAGCATTTCCAGTATAAATTCCTTTTCTAAGAATATAACTCAGCCATTAAAAAAAAAAAAAAAATCTATGTTCTGTTGAAGCACTGCACTACAGGTCTTATTCAAAGAAATATATTTCTTCAGTATATTACTTTTATCTCAAAAATTGGGTCCCTTTCCCCCTAGTGAGTTGACCAAAGAAACAGTGTTAATTAAGTGACTTTAAATCACATATTTTTTTGGACACCTGGGAAAATAATATACATTCTAAAAGCATAAATACGATTTCATCTATCTAAACAGCAAGAAATGGCTCATGCAATTTCTACTTTCCTGGGGAAAAAACTTTTTAGAATCATTCATAAAATATTTTTTTCTTTGTTAAGTAGAACAAAATAAACCATAGTTGAAAAAGGCCACATATACATTTCAAACCTCAGCTAAATATTTTCTTAGGTCCGAGATTGCTAACTTACTACAGAGGATTGAGTAAAGAGCAATTAGGAAGAAGATGGAAAGCAAGGAGAGGTAGCCAAAACACTCCCTACCTGCTTTTAATAAGTCCCCTAAATCATATTGGTGTCTCGAAGGTGACAAATACCTTACAGCCTGGAAGAAGCTGATTCATGTGGATCAAATTCGCAAGAGATCAAAACTTACAAGCCCCTCTGCTATCTCCGCGAATGTGTTCAGGTACAGGATGTGTATTAAAACCATTAGCCATAATTCATCTGAAGTAACACCTTCTCAATAATAGCATTCCTAAAATACTAATAAATATTTCCCCATAAGCACAGAATTGGATAAAGGAGAGGAGAACTGTTCAGTAGTATTTCATATAGAATGTACTGTGGGCTCTACACTTGTTCCTCGCATCAGAAGATACCCTTCTGTCACTGACAGTTACTGAAACTGGATGCAGGATCATTTCTGCGGGCAGTATATGAAAATATGAACTTTAATTTTCTGTGTTCTAGGCTACTGTGTCTCAAAGCACTACATTTGGAAAACTTAAGTTTTGGACTAATCCTCCTCCCAAAACAGAAAGAAAACCTTATTCGTTCTTAATTCCTCCACTCATCCTTTCAATTTTTTTTGGTAAAGTGCTTTAGCCTTTTTTCTTCAAGAGATGCTGCAATCTCTCCATTAAATGTCACAGAGTAGATGGACACCTGACATTCCAGGGAAACTGCCTTTGCCAGGGCATTACTTCCAATATCAGTCCTGTCTTAAACTACTGGTTCTTCAATCAATCAATCAATCAATCAATTGATCTTCATGGAATTTAGAATGAAATACACATGTTATATTTCTTTAAAAACAGCAACTAAAATGTCTACAGATAATGAAAGTGTGTGTCCATTCCCCCCCCCAAAATAAAAGTGGTTTTCCTCATTTATAATTGGAATGTGCTATATTGTTAGATAAGAGGTCAATAAATGCAAGTGCATTTCCTGATATTTCTTGAAAATTTGAAATGTTATAGGATCTTAACTTCATAGAACATAAGCATGTGTGCCAAAAATGGGGGCATTAGATAATCAATCAGAAAAATAGGAGGAAAAATAGATAAAAGCTAAAAGTGAAACTAAAATCTTTTTATCATTTTCATCATTTCACATATAAATTTTACTGTGACTCCCACGTGGAAAGTTTTAATCATTTCATGGACACGTGTGTTAGAGTATCCACACTCCACAGTTACCAGTAATGAGGTAACCATAGATGATACATCTGGTGTTTTGTGAATCCGGAGATCAAGATGGTTCATTAAAAGAAGAAAGAGTAACAGTTGCTAAGTAGAATGATACTCAATATAGGAGCCAATTATGTATATTCTATTCTGTGAATGTTTTACCTTACATGTTATGAAAGTGAAAAAGGAAAGACAGATTCATAGGTCTTTGAAGATGATTTGGAGATAGACAACTGAGAAATGAGGTCCTGAGAGTAAAAACACATTGCAGCATATTATGCAACTATTCTGGAACAATCAATTATGACTTTTTTCTACCTTGTTCACAATTTTTGTTTATACATACAAACGTATCGAGAGTGCTAGAAAGATATTTGTTAGGTTAAGCGAGATAAAGATGGGTTTGTTACTACTAGTCTCTAGGGTATCAACAGAGAAAGTGTTAGTAGACACTTATTACTGATGACATATGTAAGTAAAATGACCCTCAAATCTGCTTTAGGAAGACAGCATCTATTTGAGTTTTGACTAATGTAAATAGCTATTCGACTGCCACCAAAAGCATGTCAAACATCTCCATAACCCCCAAATATTTCCTCCTTCACCTGTGCAGGCAATCCTTACCCTGTCATTGGCCCTGAACAACCCAAGACCTACTTTCTGTCATTGTGAATTAATTTGGCTTTAACTAAAGTTTCATATATGTGGATCTGCATAGTACATACTTTTTTCTCCCAGCATAATGTGGAGATTCATCCATATTGTTGGATATAATAGTAGTTTGCTCCTTCTTTTTTCTGACAGTGGTCCAGTGTATGGATGCACCATTGGTAGATAGCTGTATTACTTTCAATTTTGGGCTGTAATGAACAGAGCTTCTAGGACCATCTGTGTGTCTTCATGTGAGTAGCTGTTTCCATTCTTCTTGGATATTCACAATCACAATGATTAGGTCACATGGTAAGTGTAGACTGAACTCTAAGAGACACTGCCAAAATGTCCTCATAGTGGATGTGCCATTTTACATTCCCACCAGCAATATATGATCGTTTCAGTCCACATCCATGACAATTCTTGTTATTGTCAGTCTTTAAAATTCTAATAACCCAAATTAAAAAGTGAAGTGGATGTGTACTATAACTTTGTATTCCCCCAATGACTAATGATGTTGAGCATCTTGGGCTTAGTGGTCACTTATATATTATTTTATGTAAAGTACCTGTTCAAATATTTCACCCATTTTAAAAGTTGGATTGTATGTCTTATTTTTGAGATTGTAGAGTTTTTTATATATACTGGGAAAACTTTCTGGGAGATCTCTGTTTCTATATCACCTATTTACGATTTTTTTGGCTCATTTGGGACTTGCCTTTTCATATTGCTAATGGCAAATTTTGAAGGATATTTTCTAATTATGTCTTGTTAATTACTACGACTACATATTAATACAACTACATACAACTACAATTAATACAACTGCATATCATTTTCCTTTTATTTTATATAATCTTTATATCCCTCCAGAATCCAACACATTGTTCTCATGGGCGTGTATGTGTGTGCATGCATGCGTGTGTGTGTGTGTGTGTGTGTGTGTGTGATGTAAGGTAAGGGTTGAGGTTCATTTTGCTCCTTATGAAAATGTAATTACTTCAATTCAGTTTGCAGGAATAAAACAATCTTTTCTCTTTGAATTGCCTTGCTTCCTTCTGCAAAAGTCAGTTTGCAAAATATACATGAATCCGTATCTGAGCTCTCTAACCTCTGCCACTGACCTATATGTCTGACTTTGCAAATATTATACTTGTTTAGTATAGTTTGGGCTTATAATACATCACAAAGTCAGATGGTTTGTTCTGGAACTATTTCCTTTTTCAGACTATTTTAAATTTCTGTATGAATTTAATGAAGGAGGTCAAAGATCTGTACACAGAAAACTACAAGACTTTGATGAAAGAAATTAAAGAAGACACAAATGGAAAGATATTCCATGTTCATGGATTGGAAGAACCAATATTGTTAAAATGTCCACACTACTGAAAGCAATCTACAGATGTGATGCAATCTCTATCAAACGTCCAATACAGATATAGAAAAAATAATCCTAAAATTTTATGGAAACACAAAAGACCCTAAGTAGCTAAATAAATACTTAGCAAGAACAAAGTTGGAGGTATCACTTCCTTATGTCAAACTATACTACAAAGCTATAGTTATCAAAACGGTACAATATGGCAAAATGGTACAATATGGCATAAACACATAGACTAATGGAACAGAAAAGAAAGTCCAGAAATAATCTCTCACATATATGGTCAATTAACATTTGACAAGGTGTGCCAAGAATCCTCAATGGAAAAAGGACAATCTCTTCTTTTAAGTGGTGTGAAAACTGGATAACCATGTGCAGAACGAAACTGCACAACACACACAAAAATTAACATAAACTAGATTAAAGACATTAAATTTGAAACCCTGACCCTCTTAGAAGAAAATGGTGGGCTGTCTGGGTGGCTCAGTTGATTAAATGTTTGACTCTTGATTTTGGCTCACGTCACCATCTCAGGATCATGGGATGAAGTTCTGCACCAGTCTCCGTGCTCAGTGTGGCATCTGCCAGGATTTTCTCTCTCTCCCTCCCTATGCCCCTCTCCCTGCTCACACTTTCTCTAAATAAATAAATAAATAAATAAGTAAATATAATCTTTTAAAAAAGGAGGAAGAGGAGGAGGAGGAAGGAGCAAAATAAGAAGGAGGAGGAGGAGGAGGCAGAGGAGGTAAGTCTTTGTCAGCAGGTACACAAATTACACAAAAAGGTAATCAACATCATTAATCATCATGGAAATGCAAAACAAAACCACAATGCGATATCACCTCATACCTGTTAGAATGATAATCATTAAAAAAATAGTATTATAAATGTTGGTGAAAATGTGAAGAAAAACCTATATGCTTTTGGTAGGAATATAAACTGGTACAGCCACTACAAAAAACAGTATGGAGGTTCCTCAAGACAATAAATAGAGCTACCTTATGATCCACAATCCCACTTCTGGATGTATACCCGGTAAAAATGAAAACAGGATCTTGAATAATTACCTACACTCCTATGTTCACAATAGCCAAGATATGTACAAATGTGGTGTCCATCAATGGGTGAATGGAGAATATAGAAATATGGGTGCTAATTTATCAGTATATGTGATAACATATGTTGTATAAGTGATAATATATATCATATTATTATCAATATTAAAATATCAATATTATTCAGCCATGAAAAAAATGCCAGTTGCCATTTGCAACAACATGGATGGAACTTGAGGATACTATGCTAAGTGAAATAAGTCAGGCAGAGGAAGACAAATAGTATGATACTCCTTATATGTGGAATTTACAAAAGGCTGAACTCAGAGAAACAGAGAGTAGAATGTGGTTACCAGGGGATAGATATGAAGAAAACTGGGAGGTGTCTGTGGAAGGGTATAAACTTCCAGTTGTAAGACACATAAGTTCTGGGGACCTAATGTACAGCATGGTGATTATAATTAATAATAATGTGTTATATTCTTGAAAGTTGAGAAGAATAGATTTTAAATGTTCTCACCACAAAAAGGAAAGAAAAAAAAAGAAACACTAATCATGTGATTTCAAGGAGGTCTGTGGTGGTAATCACTTTGTAGTACTTTGTGTATCAAAGCAACACCTTATACTTACACAATGTTATGATTAATTATATCTCAATAAAACTGGGAAAAACACTAATTTCCATATAAATTTCTGAGTCAGCTGATGACTCTCCAAAAAAATTCCTGTTAGAATTTGATTAAAATTTCACTGAGTCTATAGACAAATTGTGAATAAAACTGACATCTAAATAATATTGAATCTTCCAATTCACCTTTGAAGCTGGTCCTCATTTTTATTCTGTTTGGAGATTTTTTTACTGCCAATTTATCTCTTTCTGTGTTATATTTATGTTCAGATTTACTATTTCATCCTGTGCAGTTTAGGTAATTTGTGTTTCTAGAAAATTATTCATTTCATCTATGGCATCTAATTGTTCATAGTATTCTTCTATATACTTTTATTTCTGTAAGGTCTATATTAATGTCATAACTTTCATTTTGATTTTAGCAATTTCAGCCTTCTCTTTTTTCTTGGTCAGTGTAGATTCAAGTTTGTGAATTTTGTTGATCTTTTCCAAGACATAACCTTTGTTTTTGGTGATTCTCTCTATTGAGATAAAATTGAGGAACACTTAATGAGAATGAGAAAAAAGAGAGAAGACTAAAATAAATAAAATCAGAAATCAGAAGAAGGAATAAACCAGAAAATAAATAAAATCAGAACTGGTGCTACATAAACTATTTGTCTTTACACCAGTAGTATAATGCTTTGTATACTATGGTTTTGTAATACATTTTGAAATTACAATCTGTGATTCCTTCAGCTTTGTTTTTCTCAGGATTGATTTGGCCTTTTATGGTCTTTTGTGGTTCCATAAAAATAATGGAATTTTTTCCCTTATTTCTGTTAAAAAAAAAAAAGGCAACTGGGGTGTTGATAGGCATTGTGTTAAACATGTAGATTCACTTTGGATATTGCAAGAATATTAAGCCTTTTAATCCATGAACACAAAACATCTTTCCATTTGTTTAGGTCTTATTTGATTTCTTTCATCAATGTTTTGCAATTTTCAGCATAGAAGTCTTTTACCTCCTTAGTTAAGTTTACTCATAAATACTTTATCCTTTTTAATGCTATTGTACATAGGGCTTATTTTCCTATTTCGTTTTCAGATATTTCATCATCAGTGTATAGAAACACAACTGATTTTTATGTTGATTTTGAATCCTAGAACTTGTTGTTGTAATTTTTTATGAGATTCTAGAGTGCAAAAAAGCTAACCTTGTAATTTTTTGTCAATTTAATGGTTGTTTCAGTGAGGAAATGCTTCTTAGAGCATCCTGTTCCACCATTTCCATGACATAATCCTTCCCAAATCATACATTTAAGTGCCATATTTTCCTTTTTATCCAATTCAAAATATTTTCTAATTTTCCCTATAATTTCTTTTTTGACTTATGGTTTATTTAAAATTATGCTGTTTACATTTCAAAAACTTTTCCATGTATTTTCCTATTACCAATTCCTAGTTTCTGTTTCAGTCAAAGAAAATACTCTCAACCATTTTTAATTTTTTAAAAAGATTTGTTTTAGAGAAAGAGCACACATGAGTGGGGGAGGGGGAAAGGACAGGGGAAAGAAAGAGTCCTAGTGGACTCTGCACTGAGCACAGAGCTTGACTCAGGGCTCAATCGCAAGACCCTGAGATCACAACCTGAGCCAAAACCAAGAGTTGGGCACTTAAATGAAGGTGCCGCCCAGGTACCCTTAAGCTGTTTTTATTTGTTTATTTTTATTTTTTTAAAGATTTATTTATTTATTTTTATTAATTTGACAGAGAGAAATCACAAGTAGATGGAGAGGCAGCCAGAGAGAGAGAGAGGGGGAAGCAGGCTCTCTGCTCAGCAGAGAGCCCGATGCGGGACTCGATCCCAGGACTCTGAGCCGAAGGCAGCGGCTTAACCCACTGAGCCACCCAGGCGCCCCCCTTAAGCTGTTTTTAAAAAATTTATTGAGACTTGTTATATGGTCTTGAATGTGGTTTATCTCAATAAGTATTTCCTGTGTACTTGTGTATTCTGCATTTGTTGGGCATTGTGTTCGAGCGCCAAATAGGTCAAGTAGGTTGAATGGATTTTTTAGGTCTATTTACTTCCCATTTTCTATCTGCTTGTTGTATTAATTATTGACAGATGAGTGGTGAATTCTCCAAATTTAATTGTGGATTTGTCAATTTCTTTTTTTCAGTATGTTTTTGCTTCATGTATTTTGAAGCTTTCTAATCGGATACAGACACCTTTATGATTGCCATGTCTTTATAATTGATCCTTTTGTTATTATGAATGTCTTCTTTCTCTGTTAATTATATTTGTTATCTTTATATTGTCTATTGTCAATACATATTAAATTCAGCCTTTTATGATTAGTATGTGTACTATATAGCCCTTTTCATAATTTTCTTTTAACAAAATTTATATTATCATTTGCATCCTTATATTTAAAGTTTATTTTTCACTGACATTATTTAGGTCTTTTATTTAAATAGAATATTAATAGTTAATTTTAAGGTAATTGTTGAAATGTTTAAGTCTACTACCTTGCTAGTTGTATTTTATTTTTTCCATCTGTTCCTTCTTCCCTTTTTAACTGCCTTCCTTTAGATTAACTGAGTAATTTGTAGGATGCTATCTTACTTCTATTATTGGCTGTCACATGGAAAGTGAAATATTAGTAGATAATTCTGACTCTTTCTAAAATTGTTTTTCAACTTGTTTAGGGAATCTGTAGAGAAACCTTTATTTTAGTGATAATTTAGTCCCACTACTAATTCATGATCATTATTGGGTCTCTATTGAATATTCTGACTTATCAAAAAGAACTCTTCACTCTGGTTGGTTGTAACTCAAATGACTTCCAGCCTTGTATGAGTCTTGGGAACCATCTGGTTCAGTTCCCATTACTCTTTGTTAGAACCTGTGGCATTTTCTTATCCACACACTGCTTAATATTTAGCAAGGACTCAAGAGGACTCCAGTGTATATTTCTAGGAGCTTGTTTTCTACATGACTTCCTTCTTTCTGGAACCCATGAACTTTTCTTCACTCCAGCCTTCCTGAATTCCAGTCTCTATTTCCTCACACCAGTGAGACTCCCATCTTTTCCTTGGAAACTCCTCCATACTCCCACCATCCAGAACTCCTCCAGGTGAAAAGCTGAGTTAATCCTGGGGCTCAGTTTGTTTGTTTGCTTGTTTTTCTTTTCACAGGTTTCACAAATGTCTGTTTCTTTTCAGAGTTTTAAAGATATATATATATATATATATATAGATAGATAGATAGATAGATAGATACAGATATAAATATCTTAACTTATATATCATATATCTATCTATCTATCTATCTATCTATCTATCTATATATATATATTTCCAATTCCCCATGTGTTTATGGTTGGTTTCTTTTCCTCTAACAAGGTTTATATTAGTTTTCTAGGGCTGCTATAACAGGATACAATAAGCCTAGTGGCTTAAACAACAGATATCTACAGTCTCACAGTTCTAGAGGCTAGAATATTGGTAGGTCATGCTCCTTTTGAAGGTATTAAGGAAGGATCTCCCAGATTTAAGTATTTCCCTGGCTTTGGGCTTCTTCACATGGCATTCTCCCTCAGTGCATATCTGTGTATCCAAAGTTTCCCTTCTTATAAGGACACAAGTCATATTGCATTAGGGGCCCACCCTACTCAAATATGACCTTATCCTAGCTAGTTACATCTGCAGTGACCCTATTTCCAAATAAGGTCACTCTCCCAGATGCTGGGATAGGACTGGGATAGTTTTTATGTATTATAATTTTGTTGTTGTTGTTAAGAAAACATTTTGTTTAGAATCTCAGTCTTCCTTCCTTTCATTACAAGGTTATTAGCATGCTTTTGGTGCCTACTGAACAATTCTACCACCTCTACCTCATAAATCTCCATGAAGGTTATTGTTACCTAAAGATGTATGCCATCTTTTTAAAAACAGTTCACATCTTTTTGGAGTTCACAGTATTTTTGGTATTTAATACCTGTTTATGTGCTGATTAAGGTTACTTTCATTCTACTCTTTCCTTCTGAATTTGTGTCTTTTTGTTAAAGTACATTCTCTAGTGTTTTAAAATAAGGATCTATAAAAGCTAAATGGTTATTCTTTGTAAGTCTACATTTTTCTTTCCATTTTGAATGTACTTTAAGGGGCCAGAGATTTTGAGGCTAACAGCATTTATCAGCATTTTAAAGATATAAAAGAAAAAATGTATTTTTAAAAGGTATATAAAAAGTGATGAAACAATAAAATTGCATGACAGACAAAAATGTAGTGGCTCAGTAATTTCATGAAATGTAAATGGGTTAAATACTCTAAAAGATTAAATTTGTTAGATTGCATAAATACACACATACACACATAATGATTGTTGCTTATAAGAGAAACATAATTAGCTCACCAATGCAGAAATAAAATTTTATAATACTGAACACCTAAAATTGAACAACTAATCTACAAACTTAGAAGCGGATATCCTATCCAGTGTCATAGGTTATGGAGGAAAAATTAAAGTTATAATAACTGTACAAAATGAGTAAAATTTATATAGAAAGATAATCTAAAAGAATGTACAAAGTATTTGAATCAGTAAGTGAATTATCAAGGTCATAGGATATAAGTTAAAAAATAAGAAAAATTCATTGGAATTCTGTGAAATACTAATAAAGACTGAAAATAGTATTTATGAGAGCATCAAAACTAGGAATTAATCTATCAAAAGACTTTATATAGTCTCTACACAGAAAGTCTCCACACAGAAAACCATAAAATATTACTACAGGGAATTTATGACCTAAATAAATGGGATGTTAAGTAACATATGTTAATATGTTAAATATGTTAATATAACATGCTCATAGATTTGATAATCAGTATTGTAAAGTTTCAGTTTTCCACAACTTGATTTAATGCAATCTCACTTTAATTTCTAGCAAGTGCCCATGTACATTTATAAGCCAATTCTTATATTTACATAAAAATGAAAAGGACTAGTAATTACCCAGGAAATTTGAAGAATAAAGTTAGAGCAAGAGTGAGGGAGAAAGAGAGAGAGAGGAGAATGTAATGCTATTGGATTTATTACAAAAAGACTATTGAAATGACCAAAGAAAACAACAAACAAAAGAGGGCAGACTTTTACAAAGCAATGCTAAATTAGTTGAATATCCAAATGGAACAAAAGAGCATAAAAGTCAATTCCAGACTGATGCAGACTACATACGAAAGATGACATCACAAATTTTCTAGAAGGTAAAATAGGAAAATATTTTTATGATCTGGGGGAGGTGGCAAAGATTAGTTGAACAAGACATCAAAAACATTAAGCATAAGAAGAAAGATTGGTAAGTTGTTCTCTACTCATTAGAAGGTAAAAAAAAAAATTCTTGCCCACCAAATGACAAGACTAAAACTATGAAAGGCTGTATCGATATACCAACTAAGTAACTGTATACAAAAATATATAGGATAACTACGAATCAATAAAGAAAGGTAGGTAACTTAAAATCAATGAAAATACTTGAACAGAAATAACCCAAAGAGAAAAAAAGCAGCCAATAAGCACATGAAAAGATTCATAACATCCTCAGTGATCATGAAAGAGCAAATTAAAACACAATGTGTTAATGTTAACACATATAAGATAGACAAAAAAAGTGTTGATTAATAAAACGTATTTAATAGGTAATGTAGTGGGACAACTGGGTGGCTCCATTGTTAAGTGTCTGTTTTCTGCTGGAGTCATGATCTCAAGAGTCCTGGGATCAAGTCCCGCATGGGGCTCCCTACTCGGCAGGAAGCCTGCTTCTTCCTCTCCCACTCCCCCTGCTTGTGCTCCCTCTCTCACTGTCTCTCTCTGTCAAATAAATAAATAAATAAATAAATAAATTCTTTAAAATAAATAAGTAAAAAGAAAACAGAGACACATGGGGTACTAATGAACAACAAGAATATTTAGTTTAGTTTTGTTTTTTTTTTTAAGCCAGAATCATGGCAGCTTTTTTTTTTTTTTTTTTTTTTTTGACAAGTAGAGACAGCAAGAGAAGAAACACAAGTAGGGGGAGTGGGAGTGAGAGAAGGAGACTTCCTGGTGAGCAGGTAGCACCTAAGATGCAGGCTTGATCCCAGGACCCTGGAATCAAGACTTGAGCCAAAGGCAGACACTTAATGACTGAGCCACCCAGGTGTCCCAAGGCAGCCATTTTTAAGTACGTATCTAAGAAAATGGTTGCGTCTATAGCTGATAGATTTTCTTTTCAATTGCAGGTGAAAACAAACAAAAAAATACACAATTTTTCTTGGTGACTACTCCAGTCTCCACTTCATCCAAAACATGTTTAAAAAACAACTTTATCAGAAACCTATGTTCACACTTGTTAAATAAAATATCATTTACAGGACCTCAAATGTGAAAATATTTACATGGCATAAAAGAGTCAATAACTGATTTTTAAGAAATGCCACCTCCCAGGCTTAAAAATGGGTTATTTCAACTTGGTTTTGCTGTTGTTTTTTTGTTTGTTTAGTATAAAATCTATTTCTTTAATCTTATGATCCTTCTTGAGTTCATAGTTCATTCCTGGTCTAATTTACAGAATTTTGGGTCCTTTAAAATAATATGATCCCAGCAAAAAGTAAAGTAACATCTTATGCATTGGTCACTGGCAACTTTAGAGGATACTGGTATACTTTTTAATATCATACAGAAAGGAGAGGACTAAAATTTTGGGATTACTAGGTAATGAGGTTGTGAACAGAATTGTTCACTGAGTGACTGCTATCTATACTAACATTTAGTAACTTTTTGGAAAACATATTATATATTAGATGCTATGATAAGTGTGTTACATTTATTACTAGTGCATTTGCTTTTTACAAGAATCCTAAAATGAATTTCCTCATTTTAGAAGTGATGAGAGCACAGCTCATAAGATGAGGAGCTAAAGGGCCCTAAAAGACGGTCTAGTAATTAATTATATGTAAATTAGAGAGTAAAGATCCACACAGCTAGAAATGGTAATACCAAGTAAAATTTATCTCTCAGTCTACTGTGTTTCCCCACAACTGGGTTTTCTTACAATGTCAATGTCAGACTATTGACCATGTAAACTTTTTTTTCCCCAGTTTTATCACTTTGATAATTATTCTGGAAAAACGCAAACTGCATAAAGGATCTGCAACTTTGTTAAGATACTAGTTAAAGTAGAATTGGAATACGTGAATCCTGATTCTCAGGGGATTGTCTCATCATTTGACCGCATATGTTCATGATCCAATTTTAGAATCCTGGCCAATTCAAATTAAAACATTCCAGTTTGCTAATCACCCTCCAGGAATGACTGCCCAAGAGATGGGAGAACATATGTTGGTAACTAATTCAGCCTTATCTTGCTCCAACTACATTTTATTATAAACAAAATAATTTATGTGTAACAATTACAGTGATTCCAACCATTATTTTCAGAACAGCTTTTCTTTCACTAAATGTGAGGAATTTAATCACTTACTTTATCAAAATTGCATGTCACTGGCACAGAGCTAATCTCACTTTGTAAACTCACTTGTCATACAGTTTGCAGGTTTGAGGTACTCTGAGTGTAGGCTGTGCAGTCAAATAAACTAATTTGCATTTTTAAATGCACTTTATGCTTAATTTTCTTCATGTTAATAATATCGTATTTCCTTATGGCTGTATAGGCAGTATAGAAATTACTGGATTTTATAAATATTTAACAAAGAATAGCTCTTTCTGGGTGATGTCATCTCTTTTCAATATAATAAGGGATTAAATTTGTAGAAAGTTTTTTTTTTGTGAAATTTGTAGAAGTTTTAAATAGATGTTTTAAGCTGATTATAAGCATCTTAATGTTTGAAGGGAACCTAAGAAAGTCCTATTCCCTTTTGGATACAAAACATGATATTTTCCCCTCATTTTTTAATAGAATTGCCAAGTGTGCAAAAGGTCAGATGAGTTGTCTAAAGTCATACAAGAAGTTGGGTGATAAATATGAAAGAATATCTAGTTTTCAGATACTGAACATTTGAAAGCATCATTTCTCTGGGCCACATAAAACCTCTGGCTCCCCACGTATATCGAAATGTCATTCTAGGAACAAAAATGATCTTAACCCTAACTTAAAATTCCATGTGTCTCTAAAACACATATAATTTTATGTGTTTTTTGAAAACATATAAAGTTTTTGTAGAATACTCTTGATAAAGTCTATTTGAAATTCACTATGCCAGGCATTTTCACAGACATTTGGTCCCTACAACACCCTTTTCAATATGTAAAATACCTATTACTACTTTTCCATTTCATTATTTTGTTTTATCTTTTTAATTTTAGTGATTAAAGAAAAAAGCTGAGGGTAGTGAAGTTTTGAAGTGATAGAACTGGAATATCTCCCAGGTCTTAATTCAAGCTATGGTTGTAATTCACCATATTCTTATACTAATACTCTTGTTATACAATGTTCTCTTTGCAAGTCCGCTGTCCCTGACTAAAATTTGCTACCTTTGGCTGTAATAGAGGGGAATTAACTTGCTGTCAAAAGTAGTGAAACCGGGGCACTTGGGTAGCTCAGTGGGTTAAGCCTCTGCCTTCGACTGGGGTCATGATCTCAGGGTCCAGGCTCTCTGCTCAGCAGGGAGCCTGCTTCCCCCCTTCTCTCTCTCTGCTTGCCTCTCTGACTTGTGATCTCTCTGTGCCAAATAAATAAAATCTTTATTATTTTTTTTAAGATTTTATTTATTTATTTGTCAGAGAGAGAGGAGCGAGAGTGAGCACAGGTAGACAGAGTGGCAGGCAGAGGCAGAGGGAGAAGCAGGCTCCCTGCCAAGCAAGGAGCCCGATGTGGGACTCGATCCCAGGATGCTGGGATCATGATCTGAGCTGAAGGCAGCTGCTTAACCAACTGAGCCACCCAGGCGTCCCTAAATAAAATCTTTAAAAAAACAAAACAAAACAGTGAAACTGAAACTTCTTATCAGTGAGATAAAAAATATTGCTATTCTAAATAGTGAACGACTTGACTTCAGGTGACATGATTTCCATGGATAATTGGGAAACTCTGGCTGTGTTAATTTAAAAAAGAGAGAGAATAAATTTTAAAAATAAATAAATAACATAAACAGTGATACAAGAAAAAGTATTATTAAATAAAGAATTGATTAACTACTATTTTAAATTCATAATCTTGGTAAAGAAACTTGGTGGTCTTAATTAATATTTGAAAGCCTGTACAGAGTTCTGATTTATTTGTGGCAACTGATATAGCATAGATATTTGACATAATTTTAGAAGACAGTTATTTTTCAAGGGTATAGTCTTCCTGTATTTTATAAAGGTAAAAACACCAATTTTGCTTTCAAGTAAGAATTTTGAAATTTCATTCGTATGTAGTACCACAGTCCAATACTCAGTAGTTCCTCTAATTCTTTTTAACTTTTACTTTAGTTTTTTTAGAAGAGATCATGTGGAGGCTAGAACAGTATTTGTCTAAAAAAATAAATCATTACCATTTATACACCAGCTCACATTTTTTTTTTTTACTGCAATATCAATAAAGATTTAGCATTTTGTATTTTCAGGAAACTTTTATTCTAAATTAAATATTTTATTCTAAACTAAAGGAAAGGGAAATTGTTACTATAATCTCACTCAATTCCCTAGAATCCACTCTTCCTCCAAATATAAACTGAATGCCTAGAAATGTAAATGTTATTCTTTGTACTTGCTTGTTTTCAAAAAGTAAAAAATATGTATTGTGTGCCATTTTTTTTAAAGCCAATGAGTGCTCAAGATGAATGACTATTCTGTTGTTTTAGGGTGGAATGTTCTATATATATCTCTGAGGTCCATCTGGTCCAATGTGTAATTCAATGCTCTTGTTTATTTATTGATTTTCTGCTTAGATGATCTGTCTATTACTGAGAGAGGCATGTTAAGATCCCCTACTTTTAATGTATTCATATTAATATGACTCTTTATCTTGACTTACAGTTGTCTTATGTAGTGGGCTACTCCCATATTGGGGGCATTAATATTTATAATTGTTAGATCTTCTTGGTGGATAGACCTTTTAAGAATGATGTGTGCCCTTCTTTATCTCTGACTATAGTCTTTAGTTTAAAATCTAATTTATCTGGTATGAGAATCGCTATGCCAGCTTTCTTTTGAGGCTCACTGGCATGAAAGATGCTTCTCAATCCCTTCACTTTCAGTCTGGATGTATCCTTAGGTTCCAATTGGGTCTCTTGTAGACATATGAACGGGTCCTATCATTTTACCCAATCTGCAACCCTGTGCTGTTTTATGGGAGGGTTTAGGCCGTTCATGTTGAGAGTGATTATTGAAAGATATGTTTTTATTGACATCACATTGCCTGTGAAGTCCTTGTTTCTACAGATTGTCTTTGTACATTTCTCTTCTATGTCACTCTTGGGTTCTTTCTTTTATAGAACCCCCATTAATATTTCTTGTAGTACCAGCTTGGTAGCCACATACTCTTTTAAACCTTGCTAGTCTTGGAAGCTCTTTATCTCTCCTTCCATTTTGAATGTCAACCTTGCTGGATCAAGTATTCTTGGCTGCATGTTCTTCTCATTTAGTGCCCTGAGTATGTCCTGCCAGCCTTTCTGGCTTGCCAGGTTTCTGTGGACAGGTCTGACATTATTCTGATGGACCTTACTCTGTATGTAAGGAATCTCTTCCCCCAGCTGCTCTCAAAAGCTCTTGTCTAAAATTATGATTCATCAGTCTTGCTATCAAGTGCCTTGAGGTCTTTCTAGACTTGTTCATCTTGAGGGGTGATCTTTCTACCTCTAGGACATAAATGCTCGTTCAATTCCCCAGACTGGGAAAATTTTCATGGAGAATTTGTTTAATTGTATCTTCTATCTTCTTTCTTTCTCCTCCCCCTCAGGGATCCCAATAATTCTGATGTTGGAACGTTTCATGGTGCCATTTATTTCCCTCATTCTGTTTTCATGGCTTCTAAGCTGTTTGTTCCAGGCCTCTTCCTGATCCTTTTTATCTACCAGTTTGTTCTCTAGATCACTAATTCTATCTTCTGCCTTGGTTACCCTAGCTGTTAGAGTATTTATATTAGATTGGATCTTATTAGTAGCATTTTTAACTTTTTCCTGAGTGGCTTTCATTTCTGCCCTACTTGATTCCATGTTGTCACTAATGGTTTTCTCCAACCTAACCATTGCCTGGGTAATTGTTACCCTGAATTCCCTTTCCAACATACTGTTTATGTCCATATCCAATAGCTCTGATGGAGAGGGCACAGTCTCTGAATTTTTCCTCTATTGGGTGTTCCCTCCTCATAGTCATTTTGGTGAGAGGTGGCTAAATGGATGTGTAATTGAATATATCAACCACAATCCAGGCAAGGTGCACCCTGGAATGCTTCTGAGCAACTGGAAGTCAACACCAAAAAGAAAGAAAAAAGAAAAAAAAAAAAAGAATGAAAGAGAGAGCCAGAAAAAAAGAGAAGACCCAGCCAGAATGGGCCCCAAAGGTAAAAATGGACAAATAAAAAAACCGACAAAAAGACCACATACTGGGTCACAAACCAGGACTCAACCCATACCAAAAGATTGAGATTATTTCCTGCATATTCTCAGACCACAATGCTTTGAAACTGGAACTCAACCACAAAAAAAAGTTTAGAAGGAATTCAAATACTTGGAAGCTAAAGACCACCCTGCTTAAGAATGTTTGGATTAACCAGGAAATTAAAGAACTTAAACAATTAATGGAAACCAAGGAGAATGAAGGCTCTTCGGTCCAAAACCTATAGGATACGGCAATGGCAATCCTAAGGGGGGAATACATAGTCATCCAAGCCTCCTCCTAAAACAAACAAACAAAAAAGCAACAAACAACAACATAAAAAAAAAAAAAACCCAGAATACACCAGCCAACCCCACACACAAGAAGGAACATAATCAAGATTAGAGCAGAGATCAATGAGATAGAAACTAGAAATACAGTAGAAAACATCAATGAAACTAGAAGCTGATTTTTTGAAAGAATCAATAAGATCAATAAACCATTGGCCAAACTAATCCAAAAGAAAGGAGAAAGGACCCAAATTAATAAAATTATGAATGAAAGAAAGAGATCACGACTAACACCAAAGAAATAGAAGCAATCATCAGAAATCATTATCAACAGTTATATGCCAATAAGTTAAGCAACCTAGATGAAATGGTTGCATTCCTGGAAACCTATAGACTTCCAAAATGGAATCAGAAAGAAATTGACAACCTGAATAGACCAATATCTAGTAATAAGATTGAAGGTGTGATCAAAAACCTTCCAAAAAAAAAAGAGCCCAGGACCTAACAGATTCCTTGGAGAATTTTACCAAACATTCAAAGAAGAAATACCTATTCTCCTGAAGCTGTTTTAAAAGATAGAAACAAAAGGAAAACTTCCAGACTCTTTTTATGAAGCCAGCATTACCCTGATCTCCAAACCAAGAAAAGACCCCACCAAAAAGGAGCATTTCAGACCAATATCCCTAATGAATATGGATGCCAAGATTCTCAACAAGATCCTAGATAATAGTATCCAATAGTACATTAAAAAGATTATTCACCATGACCAGGTGGGATTTATCCGTGAGATGAAAGGGTGGTTCAATATTCACAAATCAATCAAAGCGACAGACAATAAGAGAAGAGAGAAGAACCACAGACCCTCTCAACTGATGCAGAAAAAGCCTCTGACAAGATAAAGCATCCATTCCTGATTAAAACAATTAAAAGTATAGGGATAAAGAGAACATTCTTCAATTTCATAAAATCTATCTACAAGAAACCTACAGTGAATGTCATTCTCAGTGGGGAAAAGCTGACAGCCCTCCCATTGAGACCAGGAACACGACAAGGATGCCCACTCTCCCACTGTTGTTCAACACAGTACTAGAAGTCCTAGCAACAGCAATGAGACAACAAAAAGATATAAAAGGTATTCAAACTGGCAAAGAAGAAGTCAAACTCTCTCTCTTTGCAGATGACATGATACTTTATATAGAAAACCCAAAAGATTCCACCCCCAATCTACTAGAACACATACAACAATTAAGTAATGTGGCAGGATACAAAAATCAATGTACAGAAATCAGTTGCTTTCTTATACACTAACAATGAAAAAGTAGAAAGGGAAATTAGAGAATTGATTCCATTTACTATAGCAGCAAGAACCATAAGATACCTGGGAATAAACCTAACCAAAGAAAAAAAGGATCTGTACTCAAAGAACTACAGAACACTCATGAAAGAAATTGAAGAAGACACAAAAAGATAGAAGACTATTTCATGCTCATGGATTGGAAAAATAAACATTGTTAAAATGTCTATACTGCCTATAGCCATCTATACTTTCAATATACCATCCTGATAAAAACTCCACTGGAATTTTTTAAAGAGCTGGAACATACAATCCTAAAATTTGTATGGAACCAGAAGAGACCCTGAATTGCTAAGCAAATGTTGAAAAAGAAAAACAAAACTAGGGTTACCATGTTGCCTGATATCAAGCTTTACTACAAAGCTGTGATCACCAAGACAGCATGGTACTGGCACAAAAACAGACATAGACCAGTAGAAAATAGTAGAGAGCCCAGATACAGACCCTCAACTCTATGGTCAAATAATCTTCAACAAAGCAGGAAAAAATATACAGTGGAAAAAAGACAGTTTCTTTAATAAATGGTGCTGGGAAAATTGGACAGCTATATGTAGAAGAATGAAACTCAAACATTCTCTTACACCATACACATAGGTAAACTCGAAATGGATGAAAGACTTCAATGTGAGGCAGGAATCTATCAAAGTCCTTAAGGAGAACACAATTGGTAACCTCTTTGACATTGGCCACAGCAACTACTTTCAAGATAATGTCTGCAAAAGCAAAGGAAACAAAAGTGAAAATGAACTTTTGGGACTTCATCAAGATTAAAAGTTTCTGCACAGCAAAGGAAATAGTCAACAAAACAAAGAGGCAACCCACAGAATGGGAGAAGATAGTCGCAAATGACACTACAGACAAAGGGCTGATATCCAAGATCTGTAAAGAACACCTCAAACTCAACACACACAAAACAGATAGTCACGCCAAAAAATGGGCAGAAGACATGAACAGACACTTCTCCAAAGAAGACATACAAATGGCTAACAGACAAATGAAAAAATGTTCATCATCATTAGCCATCAGGAAGATTCAAATCAAAACCACATTGAGATACCACCTGACACCAGTCAGAATGGCCAAAATTAACAAGACAGTAAACACCAAGTGTTTGAGAGGATGTGGAGAAAGGGGAACCCTCTTACACTGTTGGTGGGAATGCAAGTTGGTGCAACCACTTTGGAAAACAGTGTGAAAATTCCTTAAGAAATTAAAAATAGAGCTTCCCTATGACCCTGCAAGTACGCTACTGGCTATTTATTCCAAAGATAGAGATGTAGTGAAAAGAGGGCCATCTGTACCCCAATGTTCATAGCAGCAAAAATCACAGTCACCAAACTGTGGAAATAACCTAGATGCCCTTCAATGGACGAATGGATAAAGAAGATATGGTTCATATATACAATGGAGTATTAGGCCTCCATTAGAAAAGATGAATACCCAGCTTTTGTATCAACATGGATGGGACTGGAAGAGATTATGCTGAGTGAAATAAGTCAAGCAGAGAGAGTCAATTATCATATGGTTTCACTTACTTGTGAAGCATAAGGAATAGCATGGAGGATATTGGGAGATGGAGAGGAGAAGTGAGTTGGGAGAAATTGGAGAGGGAGATGAACCATGAGAGACTGTGGACTCAGAAACAAACTGAGGGTTTTGGTGGGGGTGGGGGTGAATCTGGTGGTGGGTATTGTGGAGGGCATGTATTCCATGGAGCACTGGGTGTGGTGCAGAAACAATGAATTTTGGAACACTGAAAAAAAATAAAATTAAAAAAAAAAAAGCCACTGAGTAAGGGAGGCTGGTCTTTCATTCACACAAGGTTGGTTTTCACACCTTTGGACACTGGATAAAGTATTATCCATCATTCCTTTGCTTTGCTAATTCTGTCCACAGCAGCAGAGGTGGCCATTTCAATGAGAGGCTGCCATTATCTGTTAGTGACATATCTTCCTTATTCTTTATTTTTTAATCTATGTTATTATGGACTGATCACCCCCACCCCCAGATTTATAGGTGAAGTCTAAACCTCCTGTGACTGTATTCTGAGATAAGGACTTCAGAAGGTAATTAAGGTTGAATGAGGTCATAAGGGTGGAGCTCAAAACCAACAGAACTGGTGCCCTTATAAGAAGAGGAAGAGACATCAGAGAACAGCACTCTCTCATCAAGCACAGAAGAAAGGTCATGGGAGGACACAGAAGAAGGCAACTATATGAAAATCAGTAAGAGATCTCATCTATAACCAAACCTATAGATTCCTTGATTTTGAACTTCTAATTTGTAGAAGTATGAGAAAATATGTTTCTGCTACTTAAGCCATGCAGCCTGTGGTATTTTGTTATGGTAGCCAGAGTGCATGGGCGCATCTATATCTATATCTATATCTATCTCCACTTTTTTAAAAAAGTGTTTGTTACTTGTAAATTAAGGTTTTTATTTTTCTCTTTAGGCTATCCTATCTCAGAAGTGCTGCTTTTTTGCTGCCTGGTAGCAGCTTTAACATTATACCTCCCACAGAGAGATAATATCCACACTAATAAAATTAGAAATGACTTTAAATACTAAGAACTATATTGGAGTAAGAACAGAATATCTATCCATCAAAAAAATAACTTATGTGATCTCTATGAAAATCCCAATGCTATTTTTCTTTACAGAAATAATAACAGCTATCCTAAAATTCATATGGGATCCAAGAGAACATGGATAGCCAATATAATCTTGAAAAATAATGAAGTTGGAGTTCTTATATTTCCTGATTTCGAAACTTATCATAAGAAGACAGTACTCAAAACAATGTAGTACTGAAATAAAGACAGACTTTTGGTCAATGGAAAGAACAGAGAATCCAGTAATAAGCTCTCATCTAAATGGTCAAATGATATTTGGCAAAAGTGCCAAGATCATTCAATGGGGGAAAGGAGAGTCTTTTTAACAAATGATATTAGAAAAATAGCAAATTCACAAGCAACACAATGAAGTGCACATTTACTTTACACCATATACAAAACTTAACTCAAAATTGGTTGGACTTAAATATAAGATCTACAACTATACTACTTTTAGAAGGAACAGTCGAAAGTCTTCATGATATAGGATGTGGAAATGAATTCTTTGATATGACATGAAAAGCACAGGGAGCAAAAATAAACACAAAAAAAGTGAATTACATCAAAATTGAAAACTTTTGTGCATAAAGGACATAATCAATAGAGTTAAAGGCAGCCTACAGAATGATAGAAAATATTTGCATATCATATATTTGATAAAGGTTTAATATCTAGAATACACGAAGAACTTCAATTCAATGACAAAACAATCCAATTTAGAAATGGACAGGGACACCTGGGTCACTCAGGCAGTTAAGTGTCTGCCTTCAGCTCAGGTCACGATCCCAGGGTCCTGGAATCAAGTCCCACAGCAGGCTCCTTGCTCAGCAAGGAGCAGATAGATATTCTGCTCTGCCTGTTGTTCCTCCTGCTTGTGCTCATTTTCTTTCTTTCTTTCTGACAAATAAATAAATAATATATTTTAAAGGGAAATAAGTAAAATTAAAAAAAAATGGGCAAAGGACTTGAATAGATACTTTTGCAATAAGATACAGAAATGGCCTATAAATTCAAGAAAAGATGTTCAACATTAGGAAAATGCAAGTCAAAATCACAATGAAATACCACCTCACACCCACTATGATGGTTACTATAAAAAATAAATAAATAACAAGTGTTGTGAAGGATATGAAGAAAAGAGAATCCTTATTCACTATTGTTAGATATATAAAAAAGATGCAATTACTATGAGAAAAAGTATGGAATTTCCTCAAAAAAAAAAAAAAACAAACAGAATTACCATATGATCTAGGAATTTCACTTTTGGTTTTATACCTATTACTAACAGAATTGTGTCCCTCAAAATTCCTAACTCCAAGCTCAGAAAGTGATTGTATTTGGATATAGTCTTCAAAGAGATAATGAAATTTAAATGAGTTTGGCCCTAACTTAATATGACGGGTGTTTTTATAAGAAAAGAAAGTTAGGATACAGATTTACCTAGAAGACAGACAACTCAGCGAAAATGGCCATTTACAGGGTTAGAAGAAGAGCCTGAGGAGAAATCAAATGCTATTATCTAAATTATTATGATCTCCCAATATTTAAATGTTAGAATTTTAATGCTCAATGTGATGGTGTTAGGAGGTGAGACCTTTGGCAGGTAAACAGATTGAGGGTAGAATCTTCATGAATGGAATTAGTGCTTTTATAAAAAAGATCCCACAGAGCTCCCCAGCCCCTTCTACCATGTAAGGACACAATGAGAAGTCTGCATCTTGTAAGATAGCCCTCACCCAACAATGCCTCCAAAACTGTGAGAAATGCATTTCTGTTGTTTATAAGCTACCCAGTCAGTGGATTTTTGTTATTGTAGCCCGAAGGGACAAAGACACCAACTCTGAAGCATTATTTGTAATAGCCAAAAAAGATAAAAGTGATCCAAATATCTATTTACATGTGAATAGATAACTAAAAGTAGAATACTATTCAGCTTTCAAAAAGGTAGGAGATTCTGACACCTGCTACATGGGTAAACCTTAAAGATACTATGCTTAGTGAAATAAGACAGTCACTAAAAAACAAAAACAAGAACAAAACAAAAACACCCAATACTGCATGATTCTACTTATAAGAGGAACCTAGAGTAGTCAAATTAAAAAAGACAGAAAGTAGAATGGTGATTGATGGCCTACAGTGAGGGGGAAATGACAGGTTCTTCAGTGGGTATAGAACTTCTGTTTTGCAAGATGAAAAGAGCTCTGAAGATTGGTGGCACAGCGTGAATGCACTTAATACTACTGAACTCTATATCTAAAAATGGTTAAGACAGTAAACTTTATGTTATATGGGTTCTATTGCAACATAAAAAAAGGTCAATGCAATGTGATGATCCTATGTAGCTGTTAGCAGTTGTTGTTGTTGTTGTTGTTTTTAAAGATTTTATTTATTTATTTGACAGAGATCACAAATAGGCAGAGAGGCAGGCAGAGGGGTGGGGGTCGAGCAGGCTCCCCATGAGCAGAGAGCCCGACACGGGGCTAGATCCCAGAACCCTGAGATCACGACCTGAGCTGAAGGCAGAGGCCCAATCCACTGAGCCACCTAGGCCCCCAGTTGTTGTTGTTTTGAACATCAATATGAACACTGATTTGAGTATAGTGTTAGATATATAAAAATAGTTGCCAGACAAGGTACATGATACCTAGTTAAATTTGAATTCAGATAAAATAGATTATTGTTAGTATACATGTAACCCAAGTATTGCATGGCACATGCTTATACTAAAAATAACATTTGTCCTTTATCTGAGAAGTATATATAACTGTGTACTCTGTTTTTATTTGCTATATATGGAGATTCTAATACAAATGCACATTTTCATGATGCCTTGCCATAAAGAGTGTATGCTATTCTATGCTAAAGAAATGTAGTATCTAATATTTGAGTATTTAGAATTGTAAAGTAAGGGTACATCTGAAATGTCCAGTGACATTCTGAGCACCCTAGGTGGCCCTGGTAAATAATATATATTTATTATTTATTATATTCCTATAAATAAGAATTCTATTCTCTAGTCTTTACTCCTATGGCATGTGAAATTTTTCTACATTTAAACCTACTTGTCTCATTTTGAAATATTATTTTTTCTGGTAGAGGTAATAACTTAAAAGTATGTCCCCCCCAAAAAATAAGTATTTCCTGAGATGTAAAGTAATTGCTTTACACATGTACATACACACACACATACACAGACGCATTTTTGTGACCAAATAAATCTATTAAAGGGTGAGTCAAATCAGTTAAACTTTGCACCTTAAAGAACTGGAGAATCAACAACAAATTAAGCCAACCCACACACAAGAAGGGAAATAATCAAAAGGAAAGGAAGGAATGAATAAAAGATGTCTTTGCTAAAACAATGTGTGTCATTCCATTTACCAGGAAGAAAAATAATACGGTAAAATATACCCCTCTTTATAGCAGTGGGAATTAAGGGTTTTTTTGTTTGTTTGTTTGTTTTATTTTGTTTTTACTCATTTGGGGTCGTGGAAGGATAATAGATTAGTATTTAGAGATTTCCTATTTATGATGTGATAATGAACTAAAAATCAAATTAATGAAGCCACATCGTAAATTAATTTATTTAATAAAAGAAATAACAACTGCATACACAAGCAGTGAGCTAGAAATGTTTTTTTTTTTTTTCAAAGCTCATTAAAAATAAGTCCAACTATATTGAATAAAATAAATGAAATAATGGTTTTGGAAATTAAGTTAGACACTTATATCTTCTCATAATGGAGCCTTTACATTATTTGAAATCGGATGAAAACCAGGAAGCTTTCTAGTCAATAATTAGCCAATTGATAGTGAATGATCTAGAAATCTGTTCATTTAAATTAGGCTGTAATAAGTCTTAAAGGAAAACTGGAAATTTTAAGTAAAATTGCTTTTCAAGTTAAACTGTCTTTTTTTTTTTTTTTTTTTTTTTTTTTTTTATCTTGGTAGTTTGATTCACTTCAGTTTTAACTGCTGGGAGCAGATCCTTTTTATGTCTATGTTTAAGGAAGTGCTGAAGGTCAGATCACTCAAAGCCAACCCCATCAGGCCTCCTACCAAGATAATCTCTAAAGAGGTCAGAGGTGGGATTGACACAGAGAAGTGGCAGATTTTACCAGTCCAGTTCAAGGGATTTCTCACTGTCCTCATAGGGGACCCCTTTTCAATGGAAAGATCAAGGGTTCCAATGAGAAGGCAATGGAAATCCCTCCATTTTATGTAAATTTATTTTTTCTTGAGGTGAAAGTAACAAAACATTTATATTCTTAATAGAGATTATAGTGTTTTGCTGAAGGCAAGTTATTTATTTGGGGTTTACTAGTGCTCAACTGAATTGTGTCTCAATTCATAAGGTGAAGTCTTAATCCCCAGAGTGACTGACTGTACTTGGAGACAGGGCCAGTGACAATGTGCTAAAGGTGAAATAAAACCATAATAGTGGGGTCCTAATTCAGAAGGGATGGTGTCCTTTTAAGAAGAGGAGAGATACCTATGCTTGTAAGCATTTGGAGAGAAGGTGGCCATGTGCAAACCAGCAAGCGAGCTCTCACTAGAAACTGAATGCTGCTGGTGCCTTGATCTTGAACTTTCAGTCATGGAAATGTGAGAAAATAAATTTCTCTTGTTTAAGCTGCCCAGTCTACGGTATTTTGTTATGGCAACCTGAGCAGACTAAAACAACTAACTAGTAAAACAATGAACCTGTGTGTTTTCAGTTTTATCTGTGGTTGCCTTGATTCTTTTGATCTCTGACAAAGGTGATGAAGATTCATTTTGAGTCAATAATTTCATTATAATCATTTTTTTTTTTTTACTTAACAAGAGTGCACTTACTATCAAAATCATAGTGTATGAAAGCTTCCATAATTTTATATTTCAATTTGTTTTCACATATTTAGAGAGTATTTGGGAAATGAGGATTTGGCATTTTCTGTTTTTTATACTTAAAAATCATATTTACACAATTTTCCCAACATAGAATTTGAGATGATGATGGATAAAGCTTACCTGATACAAAGTTCAGCTCCTTCTTTATGCTTGAAGATAGATGTTTAAGAGTAAGTGTCTGGGCTTCAGTATTTCAGACTCAGAAGTATAAGGAGTTTGTTGAATGTCAACTGCAAGATTTTTATTATACAAATGAAAGCACTGATTGACTAAAGGGAAGTTAAATGTCTTACCCTCAATGATAAATTTTGTCAGGAGTGAGAAAGGGAAAAATTTGCTGACATAGTGGCAGTGAAAACTGAAACGCAAATCACAACTTCACAGTATATCCTGAATCATAAAATAAATAGAAGGTGCCAGAGAAATCATGTTTATCACCCATCATCTAAACTCATTCTTTTAATACCAGTTAAACTTAGACCTGAGTGGTTTAGAACAGACACACACAAACTGATCAACAGTGATTTTACATGGGCTCACAAATCTTAAAGACGGAGACTTCCCACAGTTCCAGCAACCCTTGCATTTACACAATCTGACCAATGCTTCCCAAGGTCATCCCTTGACTCCAGCACACAAAACTCCAGAAGTTCTCTTTCCCTGACTTCATTCTCTTTCTTTTGCAGTACCCTACAAATTCCCATGGTGTGTAGACTCTTTTGCTGCATCAAGTAATAACTTTTGGCCACAGGTGTGTACCTGGTGGTTTTTGGTCAATGGAAATTAAAGTTAGTCAAACCAATAGTAAGAAATCATAGAATTCTTTGGATTCCATTTCAGAAAGACTCTCACTTCCCCCCTTTCATTTTATCCTGGCAAAAGTCCACTCCATTTTTCAAACTGGATTTCTGGTGAAAAGAAATCCTATCTTTCCACTTTGGCCTTTATTTATTTTCCATTTTGAAGATTATAATGGGAAACATCTTAAAGAATATTAGTTTCTGAATTCAGCACCAATGGCAAAAATTGTATATAATCAAAATACTCTAGAAAAGCTATATTAAATCTTGACTAAAAATAATATGTATTGTTTGGTATAAGCACATTTATTCAATACAGTAAATTCATATCTGATGTAACTATGTATCATAATATAATGAACAAAATTACACATTGCACACATTGATGATATTCATGTTAAGGTTTGATAGGGGATTTTAATTATTATTGTTAATTCTTTTTCTACCTGTTTTTCATAAGCTTCCAAAGATATATTTTTATTAATTAAAATTCACAAATGATATAACTACATTGTAACACTGACAATCCAGAGCCTACTGATATATTTCAATATATGTGTTCCACTTGAAATGCTAACAGTCCTCAGACAATATACACTAATTTTATTTAAAGGTCATGCTAAGAGAGATCTATAAAAGCTACAATGCTGGATAAGTCCAGTCACTGCTAGCAAGTATCCAACTAATTAGCTTTTAAGAACTCCAAATATGTATTTTCAAATTATCTTGAAATCACATAAAATTGGAAATGCTTAAAAAAAAAGTACACAATAAAAATTAGAATTGCTTAAAATCAAGTGTATATTAATTCCATATGTAGGAACATCAGATTTTTCCCAAAATGTAAGTATCAGAATAGAACTTTAGTATATACTTTAGAGAACTTTAGTATATTAGCTAATGAAAATATAAAGCAGTATAGTAGAATAACATTTGATGCTTGATTCTGAAAATAGTTTTTGAATTAGCCTATTTCAGATATTTGCAGCATTATCTTGGGCAAGTCACTTGAACTCTCTGAGATGGTTTTTTATCAGATTAATAGATGCTCTGTCTGCCTATCACGTTTATTGTGGAGGTCAACAGGAATGATGTAGACATGGAATGCTTTATAAACTACATAAAGAAACTACATATATATTCAGTGAAAATGAGAGGTTCTAAAATCACATGGCAAAATAAGTGAAAATATTCCATGATAAAATTGTCTTTTTCATGAAAATAACTTTTTTGGTCATTATGTTCACTATAATGTCAGATTAAATATTGCTTAGCAAAATGTAATGAAAAACACATTTCTACCATGTGGAAGCTTAATGACCTTAATATAATCACTTAGCTTCTCTGAGCCATACTTTTCTCATTTGCAAGTTTGAGATAAAGAAGAGCAGAAAATTGCAATCAGATGAGGTTACTGGTCATAGTGGCTGAAATGGCAAAATAGTGCCTGATCCCTTCTACTTTGTCTTCAACAGTATTTCCCTATTTGGTTTCTGTGTCTTCCCTCCGCTCCCTATGAATCATCCCCCCACTCTCCACGTCAAGGCTAGAACACAAAACACAACAAAACAAAACAAAACAAAAGTCAAGTTATTTCTAAGAACTCTAGGCAAATTCTCATCACTCTTTCAATATAGTTCAGCCTTGGCAAATGTATATTCCCGTATAAGAGGTTCTGTTCTACCTAATAAAGAATCATCAGCAGCTTTTCCCTGCTATGTAAGCTAATTAAAGGTAGAAGAACAGAGGACATAAAGAGATGGCTTAACTTTAAAAAATACAACCTTCCCTAAATTTTTAATACATGCCTTCTTGCCAATTGCTTTTGTTAGTTACTGGTCAGATTACAAGATGCTACAACTATATATTTTCACAGCAACCTGTGAAAATTTTCACATTTTTATTCAAATGAGATGTCCTTTCTACTAAATGTGATGTTGACTTCTGGAAGCCAACAAAAAGTGATAAACTAAGGTTAGCAAGCATTATGCTGTTCCCTTACCTGAGAGCCAAATGACTCTTGCATTGCCATGTTTTACTCAGAAATCTGATGTGTTATTATCACACATGACAAAATAACTTTTATTACATCTCAACATTTAGTATGAAATTACAAACTAAAGAAAAATTCCTTTTAGTTTTTTTCTTAAATTATGGCTAGTATGAATTACTTTTGCATCTTCTTTAATAAACTGTAATAAAACAGACTAAAACCTGTTGTAATAACTTGTCTATTCTAACAGACAGGAAAACATACCCAATTAAAAAGAATTAAGAAACATAAGCACTGAGTTGATGAAAATAAAACCACAGAATATTTAATTATGTGATGAGTTCAGATTATGTAGACAATATTGAAAATTATGAGAAAGAAATCCCAAAATATTTTTCCCCTTTTGGTGGCAGAATTTTTAAGTTGTGAATTAATGAGATTGTGTTTTTAGCTAACCAACTTCATATTGCCTTATTTTAAATCTCCATAAATCATGTCTAATTTTTTAGCCAAAAATGAATGAAATGACAAAAGCTTTTAATAATTCATAAAGCACTAAAAGAAACAACTAAAATTGTATTCAGCCAGCAAAGACAGAAACTCTGTGATTTTTTTTATTGATATCCACATTTTCATAGTAATTATAAAACAAAACATATCTCTACTTCACATGGATTATTTGGCAACAAGTATTTTATAGTGATTGATTCTGTACAGACATGTAGAGCTACAGTTCAGATTTATACTCAGAAAAATCTTACAGTACTGAATGTTTTAACTACAATGAGTGGCTGAGTTTAAGTAATTTTGGTTTATTTATATTGATATTTTATAAATACAATGAAGATTTCTTTGGGATTCATTTACTCCTTGGTATCAAATGAAACTCTATAAGGATATTTGTATGATCATTACTTGTGAATTTAACAAAAGGCTATGTCATGTTTGGCCCTAGACCTAGAGGAAAGCAATTGAGGTTATACAAAGCTTTAGATGTCACTACTCTAACCCAGGTTTTTGTGTCAATGCCGCTCTAATTCTAACTGAATTAAGTCCTAATTCTCAGTCTCCATTGACAATTTTCCACTTTGAGAACTGTTATGGACTGAACTGTCTGTAATCCCTATGTTGAAGCCTTAAGTCCATGTGACTGTATTTAGAAATAAAGCCTTACAGGTGGTAGTTGAGGTTAAATGGTATTATAAGGTTGGGGCCCTAATCCTATAGGGCAAGTATCATTATAAGAAGAGATAGATCCACCAGAGCTTTCTCCCTCACCACATGTGCATGGGGACACAGCAAGGAGGTAGCCATCAACAAACCAGGAAAAGAGGTCTCACTAGAAACCAACCCTAATGGTTACCTTGATCTTGGATGTCTAGAGTCTTGAACTGTTAAAAAATAAGTTCTTGTTTAATTCACTCCATCTGTGGTATTTTGTTATGGTGGCCCAAACCAACTAACACAGGAATCCAGTCTGCCTTTTCAGTCTTACCTCCTCCTTCTCTTATTGTAACTGCATCCTGTCTTTCACTTATAATCTTTTTCTTATTTACCTGCTGAATTCTACCTAAATGCTGAAGCCGGTGTCAAATTCACCTTGGAAATAGATTTCTTTCTTCTTTCCCATATGTTCCCCTCCCCCAATAACATATAATCTCTACTGCTTGCAGTCCCATTAACATTTTGCATATCTCCAGTGTAGACACGATATATTATCTCAAATTCTATCTGTTTGGTCATCTGTCTCACCTCTTCTATTGGATCAATGAGACAATATATAAATTAGTTAACTCTTTTTGAGTGTCCACTGTGTACCAATTTATGGTTACCACTTACTAGGTGTTCTTTATTGTTGTTACTATTGTTAAATAAAAATTAGAAGAATGAAAAAAATAACAACAGCAATAATAGACAATAGAGAAAGGCAAATTTCAACTCAATATAAATTGTGTCTCACAATCACAGTTGTTAGAAAATAAGGAAGAGTCAGTGTCTCACCAATACAGTAGTTTTTCAAACAAGATGTTGAAGACAGAAGTCTTTTGTAAGGAAGGATGGGATGAGATTACCTCCATATTTCCTTTCATTTACTCTATACTGGGCCTTGAACACAGATATATTAAGTAATTTTTAGTTCTATTTGAGTTGGTTGTATATCAGGCTAGGTAACTAGTATAATCCCTGTGCAGTTATCAACAAATAAGTAAGATATGTAACTAAACAAAGGTAAGCACCACAAACTAATTTATATCTCACTATACTGTACTGCTTCCTTTATGCTGGAATCCTTTATGTGGAACTCATATGAGCTCGCTATTGAATTTGTGGGGCTAAGAATCAATTCTCTCATTTAGAAAGAAGAAGCTATGTAAAATTTTGCCCCAGATTCTTTACTTAAAATAGTTCCCAGTACAGAACATTTTCTTTCTATTTTTCTTCTCACTCCAGCTGCCTAAAAATCTTTTTTCTCCCTTGCTATCATTTTATGAATTATTCCATATCTGGCCTTAACATAGGATTTCATGAAACAATAGAGATATCTCTGTCTCTGTAGATATACCTATATTCTTTTTTTTTTTTTTAGGATTTTATTTATTTGTTTGACAGACAGAGATGACAAGTAGGCAGAGAGGCAGGCAGATAGGGGGAAGTGGGCTCCCTGCTGAGCAGCCCGATGTGGGACCTGATCCCAGGACACTGGGATCATGACCTGAGCTGAAGGCAGAGGCTTTAACCCACTGAGCCACCAAGGTGCCCTGTGATACACCTATATTCTAATGGAGGTTTTGGAATGCAAAGTAAAACATAATTAGTCTGAAAAGTACTGACCTGGAGATATTTTTATGATATTTATTTTAAAAATTAAGTTGAAACCTAACATACATTTCAGGTAACCTACTTGACACATTATTTTAAGTTAATAACTAATTATTCTTATCTTTTAAAGCATATGCAAAAAAAAATTACAATGTATTTTAGAGCTGTTTTTTCCCAGGATGAGGTTTACATCTTTATTTTTTAAAAGATTTATTTATTTAAGAGAGAGAGATCATTGGGCAGTGGGGAGAGAAGGTGACTCCTCACTGAGGGCAGAGCTTGATTCAGGCCTTGACCACACAACCCTGAGATCATGATCTAAGCTGAAATCAAGTTGCCCTGAGGTTTGCATCTTTAATAGAAAATGTATTTTGAGGGGCACCTGGGTGGCTCAGTCACTTAAGCATCTGCATTTGGCTTGGGTCATCAATTCCAGGACCCTGTGATGGAGATCCTGGGATGAACCCCTACATTGGGCTTCCTGCTCAGTGGACAGTCGGCTTCTACCTCTCCCTCTGCCCTTCCCGATGCTTGTGTTCTCTCTTTCTCAAATAAATAAATAAAATCTTAAAAATATATATATTTTGACAATTCTCTATTTTAAAATATATGTCAAATCAAATCATGTTTTTTCCCAATTAACCTAGAGCCTGAGAATTCTCAGATTCTGATAGTAAAAATTTCATATTTATGTACTCCCTCCTTTGAAAAAGATTATATATCAGTGTTCTTTGCCATGTAACTTGTCTGCCTTGTATAAAAGTAGTATACTTGTATACCCAATTGATTTTAGGGTTGGCCATGTTAATTGATTTAGCCAATGAAATAGGAACAAAAGCAAAAATATATCAGTTTTGTGCAGAAGTTTCTTATTTCTGCCCTTGCAATGAAAGAACAGCATATATTCAGAAAATGTCTCCTTTAGCCTGGGTTCCAGAATAAGAAAACTGAAGGAGCAGACCATAGCCCTAAATTAGAAAACCTGAGTCTGACACAACCTTAAGTTGAACTATAAATGACCTGAAGACTATTTTGTAAGGGAGGCAGAAGTTTGCTACTGTAAACCACTGCAATTTGGGATTATTTGACTAAACAAAGAATTTAGATATTATGATGGCCTTATCAAATATCTACCAAAGACAATCTTTACTATCTAAGACCTGGCAAATAATTGACTGGGATTCAAAAGACATCAAAATCTAGCTTATATTGGTAAGTTTATCTGAAAATCCAACAAATTATCTTTTTAGGCCTGTAGCCTTTAAAATTTTCCCTGGAGACTTCCACTTTTCTGTAGACGGAGTAGACATACTTCTTTCTATTTTTCCCCACTGAGTACAATGGAAAGCCTGGGCATTCTATATAAAATAAAGATAAGAAGACTCGGAGAGATGGAGAGAAGGAAATAGATTGTTCAGGGACCTCAGAAACTGATGCTCAACAGTGTTTAGTATTCTAGGTTTTCTTTTGCCTAATATACCCTAGACCTGAAGCTGAAGAAATGGGCAACAAGGAAGTATAATGCAGCACAGGCAAAAAATTCACAATTAAATCCTGTTTTCTCTATTCAAAGGTGCAGTCTAGCAAGACAGAACTTTTAAATAATAGCTGCTTTACTCCAGGCAAACACCACAGAAAAACTGTGGCCCCACTCCAATCACACCAGCAAATGCTAAGTGGGGAACTTAGACTTCTATATCTGCAAGGCTGTCACGGCAACTAAACATGTCACTAGAATCCCAAACAGGGAAGTGAAAGTTTTACCCCCAAGGGATGGTAACAAAGAGGACACCTTGACCCCTCTCCACTAGAATACTGTCAACGGAGACCTAGAAGAAAGTCAGAAGGTTTACCATTACCTGGTTGTAATGAGGTTGCTTTCACCATAATGTCAATGGAGCCCACAAGAAGACCACCCTGCCTAGCAGTAACAAAGAACCACCCCTGCCCTGAATGCCTCCACAAATAAAACAGCATATGCTGGTTAAAATTAGAATGTAAGAAAGATACTTGATGAAAACACATCAAAAGAAAGCAAGAATGGAAAAAATATACATTGGAAAAAAGACAGCCTCTTCAATAAATGGTGCTGGGAAAACTGGACTGCTCTATGTAGAAGAATGAAACTCGACCATTCTCTTAAACTGTACACAAAGATAAACTCAAAATGGATAAAAGACCTCAACGTGAGACAGGAATTCATCAGAATCCTAGAGGAGAACATAGGCAGTAACCTCTTCGATATCAGCCACAGCAACTTCCTTCAAGATATGTCTCCAAAGGCAAAGGAAACAAAAATGAAAATAAACTTTTGGGACTTCATCAAAATCAAAAGCTTCTGCACAGCAAAGGAAACAGTCAAGAAAACAAAGAGGCAACCCATGGGATGGGAGAAGATATTTGCAAATGACAGTACAGACAAAAGGTTGATATCCAGGATCTATAATGAACTCCTCAAACTCAACACACAAAACAGATAATCATATCAAAAAATGGGCAGAAGTATGAACAGACACTTCTTCAATGAAGACATACAAATGGCTATCAGACACATGAAAAAATGTTCATCATCACTAGCCATCAGGGAGATTCAAATTATAACCACATTGAGATATCACCTTAGACCAGTTAGAATGGCCAAAATTAGCAAGACAGGAAACAACATGTGTCGGAGGGGATGTGGAGAAAGGGGAACCCTCTTACACTGTTGGTGGGAATGCAAGTTGGTGCAGCCACTTTGGAGAACAGTGTGGAGATTTCCTCAAGAAATTAAAAATAGAGCTTCCCTCTGACCCTGCAATTGCACTACTTGATATTTACCCCAAAGATACAGATGTAGTGAAAAGAAGGGCCATCTGTACCCCAATGTTTATAGCAGCAATGGCCACGGTTGCCAAACTGTGGAAAGAACCAAGATGCCCTTCAACGGACGAATGGATAAGGAAGATGTGGTCCATATACACTCTGGAGTATTATGCCTCCATCAGAAAGGACGGATACCCAACTTTTGTAGCAACATGGACAGGACTGGAGGAGATTATGCTGAGTGAAATAAGTCAGGAAGAGAGAGTGAGTTATCATATGGTTTCACTTATTTGTGTAGCATAACAAATAACATGGAGGACAAGGGACAAGGGGAGTTAGAGAGGAGAAGGGAGTTGGGGGAAATTGGAAGGGGAGGTGAGCCATGAGAGACTATGGACTCTGAAAAAGAATCTGAGAGGTTTGAAGCGGTGGGGGGTGGGAGGTTGGGGGAACCAGGTGGTGGGTATTAGAGAGGACACAGATTGCATGGAGCACTGGGTGTGGTGTAAAAAACAAGGAATACTGTTATGCTGAAAAAAAAAGAAGCAAGAGTGACTATATTACTATTGGATAAAACAGACTTCAGAGCAAAGAAAATTATGAGAGACGGGGATATTATATAATGGTAAAAAGTCCAACTTACCACAGCAATAAAATACAGCCATCATAATTCTTTGAGCACCAAACTGTTGTTGAGCTACAAAATATATACAACCAAACCTGAGAGGACTGAAAGGATGAAATGAACATCTTCACAATTATAATTGGAGACCTCAACACCCCTTTTTCAACTACAACTAGGAATAAAGTTAGCAATTATTTGGAAGAGTTTAATAATACCATTAATCAACAAGATCTAACTGGCATTTATAGAACATTCTACCTGATAATAGTAGAAAACATGTTCTTTTCAAATTCTCATGGAATAAATACCAAATATACCATTATCTTAGGCCTTGAACTTCAAAAAATTTTAAAACTTGAGGGAATCCTGGGTGACTCAGTCAGTTAAGCATCTGCTTTCAGCTCAGGAAATCCCAAGGTCCTGGGATTCAGTCCCACATCAGATTCCTTGTTCAGTGAGGAGCATGCTTCGCCCTCTCCCTTTGCCTGCTGCTCCCCCTGCTCATGCTCTTTCTCCTTTTCTCTCTCTCCAGCAAATAAATAAATAAATCTTAAAAAATTTTAAGACTTGAAATCCTATAGCATGTGCTCTCTGATCACAGTGGAATCAAAGTAGAAATAAATAACAGAAAAACAAGAAGAAAACTTAAAACACTTGAAAATTAAATTACACCCTTTTAAATAATCCATGAATCAAAATTTTAAAGAAAAATTTAAAAATGCCTTGAAGTAAATGAAAATATAACAAATCAAATTTTGTGGGCTACAGATAAAGCAGTGCTAAGAGGAAAATTTGTAGCACTAAAAATATACATTAGAAGAGAAAAAGTCTAGGGGTGCTTGGGTGGTTCAGTAAGTTAAAGCCTCTGGCTTTGGCTCATGTCATGATCCCAGGGTACTGGGATCAAGCCCCACATCAGGCTCTCTGCTCAGCAGACTCTGTCAAGAAAATAAAAAATCTTAAAAAAAAAAGAAAAGAAAAGAAAAAGTCTCGATGCAACAATCTAAGCATCTACCTTAAAAAAAAAATAAAAAAAGAAGAGTAAAATAAGCCTGATAAAAACTGAAAAAAAAATTAAAAATGAATGTAAGAGAATAAATAAAGTGAAAACAGGAAAACGACAGAGAAAAATCAATTAAACCATAAGCTATTTCTTTGTAAAGTCTAATCAAATTAACAGATCTCCAGCAACAATGGCAAAGAATAAAACAGAGATGACACACAATGAAATGTTATGGGATATTACTGCAGACACTGTTGACTTAAAAGGATAAAAGGGGCATACTCCAAATAACTTTCCTTACATAATGTGACAGTTTCCACAAAATGGACCAATTCCTCAAAGAAAACCAATAACCACAACTCACCTGATATGAAATAGACTGAATATTACTTCTATATAACTACTAAGAAAATTGAATTTAAAAACTCCCCGTAAAGAAATTTCAACAACAGGCAGCTTTACTGGAAAACTCCACAAACATCTAAAGATGAATTAACAGCAATTTTATAATCTCTTTGGAGAAAATATAAAAAAAGAAAAGGAACATTTTCTTTTTCTTTCTTTCTTTCTTTCTAGGAACAATTTCCTATTCATTTCATGATATTAGTGTCACAAAAAATCCTTAAAATATTAGCTAATAAAATTGAGAAAAAAATATTATATACGATGGCCAAGTATCTTAGGATAGCAGTCTAGTTCAGTATTTGAAAATCAATCAATACAATCCATCATATTAACAAGCTAAGGAAGAAAAATTGCATCATCCTATCATCCAAACCAGGAAGTAAAAAAGACAAAATTTTAACAGTGATTCATAATAAAAGCTCTCAGAAAAGCAGAAATGGAAGGGGAAATTCCTCAATTGATTAAAAAAAGAAAAACAGCTATCATTATATTATGGTGAAAGATAAGGCTTTCTTCCTAAAATTGGGAATAAAGCAAAGATGTCTGCTCTCATCATTTTTATTCAGCACAGTGCTGGGAGTTCTAACAAGTAAAAAAAGGCAAAAAAATGGAAACAAAAAGCAGAAAAACAGAAAAGGAAGAAATAAAACTGACCTATTTGCAGATGACATGATTTGTCCCATTAAAATCTTACAGAACCTAAAATTTACTCCATATTGAATACTGTATTATTATCTTATTGGTCTTGTTATAATAGGTTTCATGAAAACATGGTATGAAAATGCCAACAAAAGACAAGTTACTTCAAAGTTTTCATTTATCTTCACTGTTTGATTCCTAGCAAAGTCAATCCTATTTGGATAGGATATGTAGTACTATAATGCTTTGAGGTTAAAAGAAGAGATTATTTAGATCCCTCCACTGTTGAATGCCAGGGTTGAGTTCCTGGGCCTAAAACCAGGCAGTGACCCACAGAAAGTGTAAGAAAAAGAAGGATGGATGGTTGGACACATTGAGGACAACTTCTTAAAGGCCACCCAATTAGAAATGTATGGAAAGTGTGGACTGTGAAATTTGAGCATCTCTTGGAATTCAACTTGTATATTATCAGCTATAAACTTTACCTAATAATTGATTATCTTGGCTCACCCTTTGAGATTCTGTTCAGAACAATGCAAAGTTATAAAAATAAAACTTTGAGAAATATCGAGATGGGGGTTAAATTTTACTGCTTCTCATCCTTTCATTCCAAAGAAAACTTTCATCCCATAGCTTCAAACTTGAATACTCTGACTTAACTTCTTTTCTTTTGACTGAAGTCATGATGTACTCTTAACTTATATGCCTAGGAGGGGAAATTGCTTTCTTTCTTTCAACTAACATTATGCTGGGCCAAAGATATACTGTATAAATAAAACAAGTTTCTGCTTATAATATGTAAAAATGTTTTATACAAAAGTGTTCTGCCCAAGTCTAGATTGCCCGTTTTTCTCTTATTGCACATTTGCATCCAGAGAGCAACTTAGATCTTTGGTGTGATTTGAATATATTTAGAAATCACATTTATAAATCCTCAGTGTGATTTCTATGACTACTGATTGAGTGTAAGTCCAAGCTGGGGAACAAAATTATTTAGTATACTACATCAATTACCCAAGGCAAATTAAAAAAAAAATGTTTGTTTTAGATAATGCTCAAAGCAATAGGGAAATGATTACTTATTAATCGAAGTCCCATTGGAGTCTCAAATATTATCTTCAATAAAGAGATATCATACACGCACAAAAAAACAAAAACAAAAACAAAAAGATATCATACATACATATATATGTACATTTATATAAGGTGAGATAGAGAATGAGTAAGAGAAAGAGAGAGAGAACACCAAAAACCATTCTGAATGTAAAATTTATTTTGAATGTAAATCATCTTGGTGAAATTTTGGTAAAGAGTACAAGGAAATTCCCTCCTACTTCATTTTCAAATTTTAAGTTGAAAGTTCTTTACTAATTCTTAAAAAGTGATATTTTGAAAATAAAACTTCATGAAACTTCTCCCAAATTAAGACTTATTCAGGGACAGGTAACAGTAGGAATCACTACTGTTGCATAGATAAACAGAATAATGTTTATGTTGTTAATGATTATTTACATTTAAAGATAGTTTCATGAAGATTAAATTTTCAGGCATCTTACTGGTAGGGACAAGTCTTTCCTACAGATCACCAAAAAACAATAGAATTACTAGCAGAGTAGAAATGTCATGCTTAAGAGTAATACAAGATACATATAACAAGCTGGGGAACAAAGGTAGTGTTGAAATGGCATTTCATCCTTTCTATACATACATCCAAGAATAGAGAATACATGAATCACTTTGACATAACATCGAGTCTTTTTGTCTTCTGCAGTGACTTCCTCATGTGTGTATAAGTAATGTTATTTTTGTAGGAAGAAAATGGATATTCCAATAAATAAATACAGGGTAATAAATTGCATAATGCACAACTGACACTGATTTAAAGAAACTAGGTATCTATAACATCCATTCTGAAAATGGGAAAGCCCACTTCCTAAACCAATTCAGGAAAATTGAAACAAATGAAAATAATGATCAGTTCTAATGGGCTTGTCCACCTTAAAATTCAGATATAAGCCAAATAAGGAAAACTGAAATTTAAGGGTTGGGATTTTTATTAATTCTGGTTTTTAAGGAAAATTTGTGAACTAGTAAACAAATGACCTCTGATTATGTTTCTGTAACCTAAACATCGGTCACCAATTTTGTTTTTGGATTTTGGAGAGTTGTAAGAAATGAAGGAAATGCTTCCAATTTGCTTTCGTTGGCTTAGTTTTTACCACAACTCCTTACTGTATTCAGAAAATTAAGATCATTAATCTTAATGAAACAAGAAGTTCAAAAGATACTAGAATTAAATGAATTATCAGAATTAAATACTTTCCACAGAACAGTTACTCTATTACATAAGGTTTAGACTCTGAATGGAAGAGGTAGAAGTACAAACTGAAATCTGCAAGTAAGAATCATTTTAATAATGTTTCAGGGTCTTACGTAACAATTGAGTTTTGGGGATTTTAATTTAATTTTTAACAATTCTACTGGTTTTCTAAAATTTATCTAACCATCAATTAAATCTGTCCCTGTCATTTTTATCAGAAGCCATTTCCATGTTAAACTGGCTAAATTAAATCCATTTCAGACTTTAATACGTAGCTTTGTACCAACTTAAAAAAAATAATCCTAACCTAAAATAAACTGGACCACCACTCTAACCTTGATTTATGTTTAGAGCTTTAAACAAAAAGTTTGCATCTGTTACCCTTAAAGTCTTTAATTAGTAGTTGAACCGCACAAAGAATTAACATGATGTCATGTCTAGACAACATGTAAATTAATATGAAAGCAATTGATTTACAAACTCCATACTAATACAAATTAATCTGAATTAAGTTTAATCCCCAGTTATTAACTGAGTGTGGCTGTTGGTAGCTACAGAATGGTGATTTCCATCTGTGAATTTCAGGGGCAGAACTTAATCATTGATTCTGTATGGAGAAATAAAGCATAGACCATGACTGTTCCTAGCACAGAAGAGCTAGAGAAGCAAAACTGAAATATACAATTTAAAAACATGTAGGAAGCTTTTCTTAAGTGTCATAATTAACTTTTGGCAAAGGGGATGTTTCAGGCATGTTGACTCTGGCTGTGACTGGCACACCAACCCTCTTACAAAGTGCATTCATCTGTTCTGAAGGAGAATTTGCTCTTGCTTTGAGCAAACATGAAATCAAAATTGCCAATATGTTCTTTCTTTTTTAGCAGAATTATTACAATTTACCGCGGATAGAATGCACATTATTATTAAGTACCGATCCCTAGGAAAGATGCTTGGACTTTGGAATAATAATACCCCAAGTCTTCAGAGCTAATCAACAGGTGTGTACTCTCAAACCGGAGAAGGTTATTATTCAACCATCTCATATGTATTGGGAGTGCCAGAAAAATGTTTTATTTGTCCCATTTACCAAAAACATATTTATTTGCCTTTAAATATTATGGGTTCTCCACTTTTTTTTTCTTTAAGAATTGTTTTTGTTTTGCTGTTTTTTTTTAAAGAAGTACTAGTTCAAGTAAAATTAGCTTGTACTCATTTTAGAGTGCTAGAAACTCAACATGAATATCATCAGAATATAACAAAAATGTTGGTTTTGCTTCCATTAGCCAGTTCCCATAATTGCATTCATACTATTTTTCAGATAATTGGAAACCAAGAACAATCATATTAAATTATGAAAAATATTTTACTCTTTTGATTTGGTGGTCATGTTCACTTAGTTTGTCAGAAAACTCTATAGCTTATGTTGGAACAAAATTCAGGAGTGTTTTATGACTATAATATACATAAGTTTGATAATTAAAAAAGCAACTATGTAATATCAAAATGAGGGTCATTGTATTTATAGAGACTCCTTTATAGACATACTACTCATTGTCATAATAACTGAGGCTGTCATGACCATGGTCTCTGCCTTGCATGAAGCCCTAAACAATTCTGACAGGCTGCAGCTCATTAAGGGACAGTCATTTTGTTGAAATGTCTATCAGCTCGCAGGGATGCACCAAGATGAATAGGCCCAAAACAATAGGCCCATTTGTTAGAGCAGTAGCTTCTCTAATACATGATGAGACAATCAAGCCAAGCTGCCTTTGGCACAAAGACATAATTAATCAAATGGACAAATGGTTCAAAAATTGCTCTAGTATATTCTGTAGTGGACAGAGGTTTCCATGGAAACATTGGCGTTTGCATCACAGTTAATGACCATTCTGTACAATGAAGGCTCCCCCTTCACACACACTTCACTACTCCCTCTCCACTATGCCTGATCTCCCCAGTGCTCCAACCATTAAAAAACACAACCTGGAGAAAAAAAAACAAAACAGGGAGAACGAAGAAGCATAAAGGAGAGCCTTGAGTATCTGATTTCCCGATCAGAAAATCTAATAGTTCCATTTCAGCATGTATAAAAGTAATTGTGAATTTTGTATTGTGATTTCAATACTTAAAAATAATATATGTATACATATATACACATATTATTTATATATATATACATATATATATATAAAATATGAAACCAACCTTAAATCATGACCCATGACTTTTAACGCAGTTAAATAAGTATAGTGGCTTCACCATAGTGTTTACTGATACAACTTAGGTTACAGTAATGACAAACTATATTTAAAAAATTAAACTGTAAATCTCTAAAATGTTAAATGAAAATTTAGTAAAGTCTTGTGGGAAAGGGGGGCTATATCTTCAGTCTCTGGAGAATGACACATTTATATTACATATGAGTATGACTGCTTTTTTACCTTGAGTTCTGAAACATCATTGAGTAATATTTAATCAGGGTAAGGGCAACCACTACTTTGTACCTAATAAAACATATTCTCTATGGGTAACTGAATCTATTTGTCTTTGAAGGTAGTTTCTTGTTACCTTATGTTGGCTTTTGAGATTTTAATCATTACTCTCCATCTGACCCCCAAAAGACAGCTTATTGAAGTATTCTTCCCAATCACAAAAAGGACAATCTTTCAGAAATGTTCTGATGGATCCAATATTCTCCATTTTGATAGTTTAAGAAGCACAAAAATTGCTAAGTTCACACCTGTTGGGGTCTTGTATAGTACTTGAAATAAGAGTTTGATTCTTTGGAAAATATATAACAGTGTAGTTTATCAAAATTTTCTTCTCAGATTGTATTTTTCCCTTTTCAATTTCTCTTACTTTTTAAAAAAATATCTCTGTACAGGGAGCTGAATGCCTTTGTAGTGTCCCTTGAGGACATGTTCCTTTCCTGATATTTAAGTTTTTATTTTTAAAAGCCTATGACAATGGAATCCTTTACTGGTGGCAAGCAGGGAGAGAGAATTTTGAGGCTTTAGAGTGAGGGTGTGCTCTGGGACAAGCACAGCAAAACAACTGGTGATGTTTTCAAGACTTGAAAGGAGAGGTCTCCCAGTCCTGAAAAAAATCAAGAGCCCAGACCACTATCCTGGGATGATGGTTAGTTTTATGTGTCTACTTAACTGGGCTAAGGGATGCCCAGAGATCTGGTAAGACACTGGATCTGAGCATGACTGTTAGAGTGTTTCTGGAACAGACTGGGATTTGAGTAAGTGAAAAAGATGCCTCTCACCAATCCACATGGGCACCATTCAACCTCCTAAGGGTCTGGATAGAACAGAAAGGCAGAAAGGGGACAAATTTTCTCTTTTACTTGAGCTGGGACATCCATTGTCTTCTATCCTTGGACATGGGCACTCCTGATTCTCAGGCCTTTGGGGGTGGACTGAATTATACCAGAGGCTTCCTTGGTTCTCCAGCTTGCAGACAGCAGGTCATGGGACTTCTCAATCTCCTTAATTGTGTCAGCCAATTCCTATAATAAATCTCAATCTCTCTTTTTCTCTCTGTCTCTTGACAGAAAGATAACTACAGATGTACTATCTATCTATACAAATATATATCTTCTATAATAACTAATATATCCTATCTTGTTTCTCTGAAGAACACTGACATGCACGCTGGGCAACAGAGAGAAAACTTCCAAACTCAACAAAGATTAGTTATGTGGTGCACTTAGGGAGGTTGGAACTCAAGACTCACAGCCTGAGTAATGATTTCTCTTCCTGGGCTCTGTTGGAAGCCCACTTTCAAAGAGCTATATAGTAAGGCTGAACCTTGACTGTACCTGCAGTTACTAAGATGAATGGAAGGAAGCCCATGGACCTTTACATGACTTTCCTACATCAAACTGATATTCCTTATTTTTGTGCCATGCTAGAATCAATAGAAGTCAAATCATTACTTATATACAAAAAATATTTCTTACACATCTAAATATGGAAATTTTATCCTTATGCCAAGGTTTGGCCATAGAGGAGTGAATGAGAACACCCTTCTTACTCCTTACTAAGGTAAAGAAAAGAACACTAATTAAAGAAACAAACTAAACCAAACTAACTAAACTAACTAAAAGAACACTAATCAATTAAACTAACTGTCTGGTAAGGGTTTAAGCCATGGAATGCTTTTTTGTAAACATTTTATTGAATTCTAAGATACACACAGAAAAAATACACAACACATACATAGAATCTAGCTCAAGAATCAAAACATAACCAATATCCTAGAAGCTTCCCATTTCATTCTGCCAATTGTAACTCTACCAAGGGTAACCACTATCTAGATTTCTACTATGAGAATTTAGTTTTGCCTGTTTCAAGTTGTGGATTCTATATTTTGAGATGATATATAGTCTTGGTATTCAGGCTGGAATGCTAGATAAATAAAAAATTAACAAGTTGATAATAGAAACAAATGAAAGAATAGGAAAATAAATAAATTGGGGTAGTTATTTGATGTTATATGGCCAATTGCTACCAGTGAAGCAATTTGATATAGCATCTGCCCAGTTTGCTCACATGAAGAACTGCCCTGGTTCACTTTATTCCATAGCAACAAGACTACCTCTATATATGGATTCATCGTGGAGTAATGCTAGCTATTTATATGAGGAAGACAGTCTCTTTAAGACCCAATTTCTTCAACTTTAAGAGGAATAGTAACATCTCATGATGTTATTAGAAAAACAATAAAATAATATATAATGAAATATTTTGAAAACTTTTGGATCCTCACAGTGAAGCTGGGTGAACAGAAATTTATTATATTTTTGGTGGGAATGAAAAATGATCCTACTATTGTGCAAGAGAGGGTGAAAATACCTACCACAATTATAGTTGTATTTACTCTTTGATCCAGTAGTCCTAATTCTGGAAATATATCTCAAAGCAATATTTTCTCATGTATGAGATAACAAGTAATGTACAAGGTTATTCACAGCATATTGACTTTATTAGACTGGAAATACCTGAGAGTTCAGAGGATTAGAGATACCCACGAGTCCAAATTTTTATTTGAATAAACTATGGTGTATTCACACAGTGGAATTCTATGCAAATGTGAAAATGAATGAGAAGACCTCAATGAACCAGTTTTTAGGATGTATTTTAAGTGAATAAACTGATGTTTAGGATTCTATATATAGTATGCCACTGATATCTAAGAAAAGAGAAAACTAAGCATATATTGACATTTCTTTTTATTTGTATAAATTGTCGCTGAAAAGATCAACATGAAGCTGCAAATGAGAGAAGAATAGAGCTGAATAGAAATGAAGCTGAGATGGACTTTTCTATACCTTTAACAGATTATTCTGAAATACTTTTGTCTTACAGGAAAGTTATAATACACAGAATACCATATACCTTTCTCCAAGCTTTCCCAAATATTATCATCTCACATAGCTAAAAAAATTAACATTAGTAAATACTATTAGTTGAAATACAAATTTTATTCATATGATGCCAGTTTTCAATGTTTACTTTCTGTTTCAGCATCCAACCAAGAATTCTCTTACATTTACTTGTTATAACTCTTCAGTCTTTTTTAATATGACAGGTCCTCCTCCCCCCCTAATTTTATGACAATTTTGAAGAGTGTTGGTTAGGTATTTTGAAGAATGTACCTTAATTTGGGTTTCCATTATGTTTTTTTCACAACAATCTTAAAGGTATACACTTTGGGGAAGAAGACCACAGAAAATGAACCCTCCTTAGTACATTATTATCAGGGGGCACATGTGTTATGTCTCATCACTTGTGATGTTAATCTTGATCACCCACTAAGGTGGTGTCTGAAGTTTTTTTTCATTGAAAAGTCACTATTTTCCCTTTGTAATACTAAGTGTTTTAAGAAAGATAACCTTAGATGAGACTATGTAAAAATCTGTTTCTTCTTATATTGTCAACCAATTTTAGCATTCACCAAGGGATGTTGACTACAGCAATTACTACCATAGTGTTCTAATGGTGGCATTTTATTTCCCTCAGTCTATGTTTATTAAGTCAAATTCTTTTGTTAGGAGGAGTTGTTTCTTCTCAACCTCTTACTTATTTAATATCTTATTTATGTCAGTATACGCTCACTGTATATTTTATATGATTTAATTTTAATTCCTTTCTGTTTCTATCATTTCAACTTCCTTTAAAAAATCTTTTTAGTGGTTTTCCTAGTGTTTACAATATACATGTTAAAATTATCTAAGTACATCTTTAAGTAACAATCTACTCCTTTACACAGAGTGCAAATACATTATAACCTAGTATCCCAAATCTTCCCTTCTCTCTCTTGTGACACTGTTATTTCACTTATTTATATAAATATCCGAAATACTACTACTGCCCAACTTCTTGTCCTTTAGATCAGTTAAGAATAAGACAAAAGAAAAGAATTTATTTTACCTTCATTTATTCTTTCTCTGATGCTCTCCTTTCTTTTATGTAAATTCAAGTGTCTGATCTATATCTCTTTCCTTATGCTTGAAAATCTTCTTTTAACATTTTTTGCAGGGCAAGTCTGCTGTCTGGGAATTCTCCCAGTTTTTGTTTATCTGAGAAAATATTTCTTTTTTACTTTGGAAGGATAATCTCAATGGATATAGAATTCATGGATGCAGAGTTTTTTTCCACCCCCCCCAAGCCCCCAAGCATTTTAAAGATCTCATTATACTCTGGTTTGCCTTTTTTTTTTTTTCTTTTAATGAGAAGTCTGCTGTAACTTTTATCTTATTCCTTTGTATGGAAAGTGTTCCCCAATAACCTGGATTCCATCAGTATTTTCTCTTTATTTTCGTTTTTCTGCTGTTTAACTCTGTGATGTGTCTATGTGTATTGAGTATTCTATTCTCTAAACTTCTGTTTCTACAGTTTGGTATCTATCATTAATCTGGAAAGTTCTCAGCCATTATTATTTCTGCAAATATTTCTTCTGTTCCATTCTTTCTTCCCTGATATTCTAATTATATGTGTATCACAGCTTTTGATATTGTTCCACGGTTCTTGGAGGTTCCATTTCATCCCATCCTATCCTTTTTTCCTTCTTTTTGTCTCTTTGCATTGCATTTTGATAAGTGTCTATTTACTTATATTCAAGCTCAGTGATTCTTTCCTCAGCCATGTCAAGTCTACTGATGGCACCCATCACAGGCCATCTTCATTTCCAATATTGTTTCTCACTTCTAGCATTTCCTTTTTCTCCTTTCTTATAGTTCTCATCTTTCTGCTGACATTCCATCTGGTCTTACATGTTATCTACTTTTCCCTCGAGAGCTCTGACCATATTAGTCATTGTTACTTAAAATTTCCTGAGATAATTCCAACATCTTTTTTATATTTCAGTCTGCTTCTGATACTTGTTTTGTCTCTTCAGATGGTGTTTATTCTTGCCTTTTGGAATGCCTTGTGAATTTTGTTGAGACCAGACATATTGTACAAAGTAATAGTAACTGAGGTAAGTAGGCCATTAGTATGAGGATTTATGTTAATCTGCCTAGGAGTTTGGGTACATTGTGTGTTTATTTTTGCAGTAAGCACCAGAGGTTTTGCATTACTCTGGTGATCTTGTTTTTCTTCCCTCTCGGCTTTCAGTTTCCTTTTGTACTGTTTTTAGAGAGTGTGTGTGTCTTGTAGCCCTTTTTCTATAATCCACCTTTATTACTTCTGGAGGTTTGTTAGTATTGTGATAGGTTATGGAGAAAAAAAGGGATGTGCTCTAAACTTCCGATTAAGTGTCCATCTTTTAATGTGCCTGTCTTGGGGATTTGGCCTATGAGGTATTTCTGCTTCTCCTCCAGGAGTAGAGCTTTGGTCGCTCCTATCTGCTAGTCTCCTCTCCAGCTGTAATATTTCTAGTATATTTCCTCAATGCCCTTTTCTTTGTTGACCCTGCCTTAGGTGACATGGGAAGATATGATTGGTCTAGGGTGGAGTGTTATTTCCTTTCCCCAAACTGGGATATGTTTCCAGATTCACGCTCTAGGGGTGTTCTCCATCCTGGAGATTAGGCCCTTGTCAGAGAGGAAGGGTTTCTGAGAGTTTCACAACACCTATGACCCTCTTTCCCTATCAGGACCCGGGAAATGAAATGAAATAGAATACAACAGAGGAAAACAAGAACTGTGGAAGAACAAGGACCAGCTCCTTAGGAGCTTTCTCTGATCTCCTAGTGAAAACCTGATGGGGTTCCTGGAGGAAAAGCCTGGGAAGGTGTAGGGGTCCCTTCTAACTGCAGCTTCAAGGAGATTCTCACCATCTATGGTCTCTCTGCAGTCTGGTAATTCCTAATGCATACTGCATAAATGATCCTTGACTGGCAGCTCCTGCTCCAGGTAAGCCAGTCTCAGGAATGTTATCTCTCTGGATACAACAGACTCTTGGGTTTTTGGGAATGCAGTTTGTCCTGCAACCTCATTTCTTTGGTGTGTCTGAGAAACTCAGTGAACTTCAGTTTGTCTAACTTTGCTTTCTCATTGTAAGGATAAGAGTAATGATTTCCAATCATTTTATATGTTGGGCTAAAAACTGAAGTCTTCAGATTCATGGACATATATTTTATTGGGGGGGGTTATAACCCAATATTATCACTATTTATTTTGTTGCTTAGATTATTTCTGCATTGGTCACTGAGAGCTCTTTTTAAATGTGGCTCCTGTGTCCTTGAGACATAGCTCCCTTCTTTCTCCAATAGTGAGTTCTCTGACTGTCATTACTAAAATGTGTTCATTTGTTCAAGCCTAGTACTCATATAAAGCAGTCTGATAATATGTCCCATAGGCGCATGTGAAACAAGGTTACCAACTAGAATGCAATGTCCCCTTAGTTCTTTTGGCCTTAAGGCTTTGTGTTATCCAGTCAAAACACTCTTTTCCAGTTACTTAGGTTGGGTTTTTCTTCCCCACTCACTTCATTGTGTTTATTTCCTTCATCTGAAGACTTCTTAGTCATAGGCTGCATTCTCTTCTGGGTGACTTCTCTATGCCTGTCTTCCAGTATATGGATTCTCTCTTTGGCTATGCCCCATTTACTATTAAGCCTATTGAAAACATTCTTTGTGACTATGTTATGCATTTTTGGTGTTCTTATTGGAATCTTTATTATAATTTCTAAATTTAACCACCTGTTTTACATGTTATCTACATCTTCCTTTAAATCCTTTAACATAATAATCATAGTTATTTAAAACTCCCTCTCAGGTACTTCTAACATCTCTATCATATTCGAGTTTGGTTTTAATGATTGCTCTGTTTCTTAGGAAGGTGCTGGTTTTTTCCTTACCTTTTTGAATGCTTTCTAGCTTATTCTTAAAAGATGTATATCTTTTAAGATGTAGGACAGAAGAGATTGTAGGAAATAGTTTTCACGCTTGGAAATGGTCATGCTCTTCCTCTTGCTAGGACTTTGGTGGGGGGAGCAATTTGTTTAACCCATTAAACCTGATTTTTCAGATTTGTACCATAGGGTTCAAATTCTAATACAAGTGTTGGTGGTATTCTAGTGAGCATAGCTGCCTTCCAAATTCTAATACAACCCTGTGTTCAGGGTAGGGGTTTTCAGAGGGCTTTTTATTTCAATGCTTGCTCCAGGCCAATCTTCCCTTCGTACTGGACCTCAGTGAAGGTCTGTATTTTACAAATTACTTATTCCTTGAGGCTTCTTTTCCTGCAGTATGTGCTCAGGGATGGGGGGGCCACAGATACAGTTGTTCTCTATTCTGATTAAATCTTTGTCTTAGGCATATTGACTCTACTTCTCAGTCCCATAGTTTGCTTTGCAGTTTGAGTCCAGTAGATCTTTATGCCCCTCCTCCAGGGTTTCAAGTTTCTTTTTTCCTATTTCCTTCCCCAAGCTGCAGTGGGTTTTCACCAGCACCCCATGAGCACATCCCCTCACAGGATATGCTGACCATCCCCTCACAGGTTATGCTGACCATCCCCTCACAGGTTTAGGATTTTTAGTTTTGTAGGGAAGATAGAGGAGTAATGTCTCAGTTGAAACTTGCAAATGCCCCCCCACCCTCATCTCCACAGGAGCGACTTACTGTTTCCCTCCTCCAGTTCTGCACAAGGGAGACTTTCTCAGAAATTGACCAAAATTTTCTATGAGTCCTCAATTAGCAGACCTCCAATTATTTGCCATTCCCAAGGCCTTCACCACTTGTCATGCACATTCACTTTCCACCAATTTTCCAATAACCCTACCTGATTTGCCAATGAGGGACAGATAACTCCTTCTTGCTGTCCAGCCGCATCCTATCTTGGTAAGCCACTGTTCTTATCTTGTATTTCCCTGAAGCCTCCCGTCTTTTCTTAGATTTTTTTTTGGACCAGTTGACTGCCTTGCAACTTCAGCACTCCAATGGGTTCCAGAAAAGTTGTGAACTTGCTGTTGTGTGTATACCTTTTTATATCACTGTGAATTTTGAATCATGCAAATGTATATTCACAAATTTTAAAAAGGAAGAAGTGCAAAACAAAGTAGTACCTACTCAAAACTCTTGCATGTGAGAAGCAATCTGTTCACAAAAGTGTAGTAGTAGATCTTGATAGATTATTAATATACGTGACCATGCTTAACTGTATAGGAAAAGCTAATACTGAAATTCTCCATGCCTGAGTTAAACTCTAAAAATCTCACTTCTGCTAAAAATAAGAACAACAAATAATCAGTGGAGCACATATTCAGATTAAAAGGGATGCAATGATACAATTGTTGCCATGTGGTAATGGAATTTTATGATGCCTTTTGCTTTCAAATTTGAATTAAGCTGCACTTCTGTATTGAAACTTCATTTTTATTTATGACATAGTTATGCACAAATAGCCTTCCTACCTTTGGTGGTAATCTTATTTGCCTAGCCATATAAATTGTTCTGTTTATTTTTTGATTTTTATTACTTTGAAGATTCTTTCATTGAACTTTGCAACTATTTTATTTATAACAAATTAGCTTTCCTTCTAGGAATTTATTCTTTTCTATACACATTCACATACACTTGCAGATGATTTTATTGAAATGAGTTCATATCTATGTGTATATATTTATATATGTTTAATATTTTGCATTTTTCTCCTACTTATGATACATTCGAGCCACCCTGAAATTATCAAATATGTATTTTAATATATTTATATATATCTCTTAATAAAGTTTATCATGTGCTCAATCTCACTGTAGATATTAGAAATTTGATAGATGTCTCTTATTTTACGAATGGAAAATGTCAATAAACAAAGCTACATATAAGGGAAGTGATTTATTCTACATTTACTCATTGGATTGCTTGGGATCTAAAATTAGAATACAAACATTTGATGAATAACTTTTCTGCAGTTTTGCTCTTGTCGAGGAACCAAGTGGCATGGATTCTGCAAAGCACCCTTCTCTCAGTTCTACCAATTACCTTTTGTCTTAGACCAATGTATTTAATTTATAATAAAAGAAATGTTGTTAGCATTGTGACATCCAGGGTACTGTTTAATTCCTGAATAAAAAACAAACATGCAGGACAGAATAATCAGTCTCTACCTGCCAAGAGCTTACACTCAATTGGGTGGAGTTTACAACAGCAACATCCTGTGAATCAGACCTGTCTGTGACTCCTTTTGATAGATATTCAGAATTTTCAGATTGCCTGGGGTGGGACAAAATTCTTTTCAAAGGGCTGACGATGATTCTGTATTGTTAGGCTAAGTAAGAGTAAAATTTGTACTACTGCCAAAGAATAAAGTAAGCTTATTTCCAGATTCCATGGAATACTCTATGGTCTCTTTTACTGTGGCTCTTAGATATCAAGCACAGACAAGTCTCAGAGCTCACCAGCCAATGAGGGTAGAGTCATCTAGAACCTTTCAGGATGAGGCTCCTTTTTGTCCAAGCCAGAAACTGAGAGTTCATTATTGAGAGACTGTCTACATAGAAATTAAAGAAGTATAAGCTTTGCTTTGTTGAATACTCGTATTTTTTTTTAGGCATAAGGGAAAGCAAAAAACAAAAGTAATGTTCACAGAGGAAAATAAAGAAGACCAAACCAGCTCAGGTATGACAAGAAGGGAAGTTTTGATTAGGAAGCCATTGTCAGTATTACAGAACAGAGCGATTGGGATAGATAAGAATAAGCAATACACAAAGGGCGTTCATATTTTAGTAGCTTGGTATAGATTCCAAATTTTTAATTAGAGTACAGAGTTCTCTTTCAATTTAATGAAAAGGGGAAAGGTACAGTTATCTTAGGGTTTAAAAGGGCTGACAAGAAAATATATCCCCACCCCACCCCCAACCCACCATTAGTGAAAGCCTCAGTAGAAAGTATGAGCTGTCGATCCAAGTGGCCAGAATTAAACCTCAGTTCTACTACCTACAAGCTGTGTATCATTAGGTGTTTATTTAACCTCTCTGCCACTCATTTTTCTCAACTGTTAAATGGTAATACTATTAGTATCTATCTTACAGCAGCACAGTTTTGAAGATTATAAAAATATACTATTAATAAGTATTTAATAGGTTACTTATATGAAATCCTCACAGTCATAGGTGTCATGGAATTCAGATTATGAGGTAATAAGGATTATATATGTGTCACATAAAACCCATATGGGTTCTAGGGAAGCCCACATGAATAATTCTGCAGCAAAAATACATAAATTTTCATATTAAATAAACAATATAAATAGCTTCTTTTTTTAAAAAGATTTCATTTATTTATTTAACAGACAGAGATCACAAGGAGGCAGAGAGCCAGGCAGAGAGAGAGAGGAAGGGAAGCAGGCTCTGGGCTGAGCAGAGAGCCCGATGAGGGGCTCGATCTCAGGACCTTGGGATCATGACCTGAGCCGAAGGCAGAGGGTTTAAACCACTGAGCCACCCAGGCACCCCTATAAATAGCTTCGTAAGAGTCCATTTCAGAGGTTGATGACAAATAAGATCTGGTCAGGAGAGGATTTTACCACAAGTTGCCCCAAATGTTTAGTTTTTAGAGTTTTCTGAATATAAGATTTGTCTATAAAAGAAAATCAGCAGCAGCATTATCTAAAACTAGGTGTAAAGGGGTGATATCAGGTGTCAAGTTTACTCTTGACAAGAAGGTGTCCTAGAAAGCATATGGAGTACTCACAATGATGTAGCAACTGCCTGTTTTGGTAAGTTTTGCTTTTGTATCTTATAATGCTAACCAAGCCCTCCAGTGCAAAGTTAATAATTATTGGTGATAGCAGCATCTTTGTCTTGTTCTAGATCTTAATATGACTATGTAAATTTGTTTATTAAATATATAGCAATGTAATTTCCCTGGTTAAAGTACCAGAAGGTAGGTAAATAAATAAATGATAAAAGTATCAGAAAGCTTGATGGAAATTCAGTGTATTAGGTAATTTGGTTTAAAAAAAAAATCACAAAATACTCATTCAAGAACCTTTTTTTTATTAGTAGCTCTATAAAATTTGGACACACTTACACATGACTTCTGTATTTTATGAATTATTCTATACAAGAAATTAAGTGATTTCTGGTTTTTAGTTGCACATATAAAGAGCTTGTAAGTTGCCACTCTTTCCTAACAACTATAAATTATAATGGACTTAGACTCTAACAAATCTTGAATTTATAAGAGAGGGAAGGCTAACAAATCACTGCTCAAGACTGAAGAGGCAGAAGGTGAATAAAGGGAGTTGGGGGTTTGGGGAGGAGAGACTAAGAGAGGAATAGCTATGGATAACTGAGGAAGGGCTAGAGGCTCAGGGTAGACAAGTCTGAGAGTTAAAAACTTCCTGGGAAGATAGGGAAGCAGAGAGGTTCCCACAGTTTTGTGAGATTGACCAGAATCCCACAGTCAATATCAGAGAATATTCCCCCTTTGCTTCTGGCAAGGAGAAAGGAAATACTCTGAACACTCCAGAAAACTTTAAAATACTCCAGAACACTCTAGTCTTTTAATAAGGCCTTTCCTTAGGTAAAGCTGGTTAACTGGACCGAAGCTGCTGGGGTGTTATCAGCCTAAGAGACCTGGGGGTGGGAAATACCAAATTCCAACTCACCCTGCTAGCCTCTCCCACATTAGGGGTGAAACAAACCTGAGAAACACTTGTGAAGTTCACATTCCAGAGGGAGAGACTCACTAAAAGCCTGGGATTTAACCACGGACTACAGAACACTTCCATTCCTCGTACCTCACCACCATATTGCCAATGGTCTATTTACAGCAGTTCTTATTACCTGTTTTGTCATGGAGAGCTATTAAAAAAAAATTACAATGTATACCTAATGGCAAAAAACACCATTCGAAGTGACAGAGCAAGTGTAGGAACAAGACATGGCAGAGATGTTGGGATTATCAGACCAGGAATTTAAAACAACTATGATTAATATGCTAAGGGCTCTGTGGATAAAGTAAACAGTATGTAAGAACAGATGGGCAATGTAAACAGAGATTTGGAAATTCTAAGAAAGAGTCAAAAAGCAATGCTGGAGATAAAACCACAACAAAAATAAACAAAAAACAAAACTGCTCTAACAGAAATGCAGAATGCCTTTGATGAGCTTATTAGTAAACTGGACACTAATACATCTAACTAAAGAATCTCTGAGTTTGAGGGTATCACAATAAAAACTTCCAAAACTAAAAGCAAAGGGAAAAACACTGAAAAACCAACAAACAAAAAAACCAGCCTCAGACTATCCAGAGACTGTGGAATAATTACAAAAGGTGTAACATACAAGTAATGGAAATACTAGAAGAAGCATCTGAAACAATGACTGAAAACTTCCCCAAATTAATACCAGATACCAAATCATGGAACTAGAAAGCAGGATAAATGACAAAAACTACATCAAGGCATATCATATTCAAACTGCAGAAAATCAAAGATACAGAAAAAATTCATAAGAAAGCCAGAGGAAAAAAATCTTAATCTATAGAGGGACAAAGATAAGAGTTACATCCAAGGGGTGCCTGGGTGGCTCAGTGGGTTAAGCCTCTGCCTTCAGCTCAGGTCATGATCTCAGAGTCTTGGGATCGAGCCCCACATCGGGCTCTCTGGTCGGCAGGGAGTCTGCTTCCTCCTCTCTCTCTGCCTGCCTCTCTGCCTACTTGTGATCTCTTGCTCTGTGTCAAATAAATAAATAAAATCTTAAAAAAAAAAAAGAAGAATTACATTCAACTTCTCAGAAAACCATGCAAACAAAAAAACTGGAGTGAAATATTTAAAGTGTTGAGGGGGAAAAACCCCATCAATCTACAATTTTGTACCCTACAAAATTACCTTTTAAAAGTGAAGAAGAAATACTTTCTCAAACAAAAATTACAGAAATTCATTGCCAGCAGATCTGCCTTGTAAGAAATATTAAAATACCTTAGACAACTTGATATTTCCCCCAAACAAGCTTAAATCAATGCCTTCAGAATAACTTATACACAAATGTTAAGTTTTATTCATAATTACCAAAATTGATAGCAACCAAGACACCCTTCATAAGGTGAATGGACAAATAAACTGTGATACATCCAGACACCAGAATATTTACTGCAAAAAGATCAGTGGTTTCTAGAACTTAGTGGGGAGGGAAAGAGAAATAAGCAGAACACAGATGATTTTAGGCTCTGAAACTATTTTGTATGATACTATAATGGTGGATATATGCATATACCTACATATGTATAATAGTGGATACTATACATTTGTACAAAATCATAGAATATGCAATGCCAAGAGAGAATCATAACAAAAATGGTGGGTTTGGGTGATAATTATGTGTCAGTGTAGGTTCACAGATTGTAACAAATATACTACTCTTATGGGCAAATGCTTATAATGAGGGAGGAATGGGGTATGTGGGAAATCTCTGTACCATTGCTCAATTTTTATATGAACCTAAAACTGCTCTATAAAAGTTTAATTTAAAAAATCACAAAGTATTTTTAAAAACTGTCAAGTTCAACACTTTCAAGATCAGAAACTGTTGTTCTGAAAAATACACTGGTAAGAAAATAAAAGGCTAAAAAGAGTTGGGGAGAAAATATTTGCAAACCATAGATATGTAAAGAATCATTTCAAAACAATATTAAGATAACCAAATTTAAATTAGGAAGGAGACTTGAAAGACATAAAAAAATATATAGATGGTAAATAAACATATAAAAATATGTTCAACAGCATTAGTCACTATAGAAATGCACATTTAAATCATGAGATAATACTACATAATTTCTAGAATGATTAAAGGGTTTTTTTTAAAGATTTTATTTATTTATTTGACAGAGAGCAGAAGTAAGAGGAGTGAGAAACAGCCTCCCTGGGGACTCAAGCCCAGAACCCTGGGATCATGACCTGAACCAAAGGCAGTGGCTTAACTGACTGAGCCACCCAGGCACCCCTAGAATGATTAAGTTTAAAAGACTTATAATATCAAGTGAAAATGTGGATCTACAGGAAATCTCTAACATTGTTGAGGGGAACATAAAATAATGATATTTCTTTTGAAAAAAAAAAAAAAAAACTTTTTTGATAGTTTAAGTTATACATAACACTTACACATGACCAAGTAATTCCAAAAAATATAAAACTATATTTCCACCCAACATCTTCTATCTGAATTTTTAAAGAACTTTATTCGTAATAGCCCAAACTAAAAATAACCCAAATGTTCATTAAAGAGCTAATGGATTAACACATTGTGGCATATTAACACAAAAAAATGCTACTTAATAGTAAAAGAATATGAACATAAGGGAATAATCTATTATATATACAATATTAAAAATTAATTTTAAAGCATTACGCTAAGTGAAAGAAGCCAGGTACAAACACCACATGTTGTATGATTCCATAAACTACAGTGTAATATGTAAAGAAAAACAATTATCTAAGGGCACTTAAGACTGAGAAAAGCAGGCAGATGTTATAGGTAAGTCAGCACTTGGTAGAAGAGAATAATCCTAGGTAGGTTTCCTAGTTTTACCACTCAGAGCCTGAGGGCAGACACCATTAGTGCAATGTTGTACAACTACAGTATGAAAGTGGTAAGACTTTTTTATTAGACTGATGAACAAAGAAGGGCAGAACCTGGGACAACTACACAGCTGAAAAATTAAAAGGGGGCAGAGTGGAGTTGGGGGGAGGGGCTCTAAAAAGAGAGATAAGGTAGAAACACCACATTATATCTAAATATTTGGCTGAACTTGCCATGCACCACATGGAAAAAATTGTAGTTTGAGTTCTGTCAAACTGAACACTCAAAAAAAAAAAAAAATCAATATTCTTTGAAAGTATATAACCTAATCCAGAATCTCTACAATATAATTCATACCCAGAACACAAATCTAAATTACACAAATTTCAATGAAACAGAAAAATGCCACATTCAAAGAAAAAAAAATCAATGAAGACAAAACTAGAGATGGATCAAGTAGTTGGAATCAGAACAGATTTTAAAGAAGCTACTAAAATTATCTTCATTGATGATGAATAAAAAGACAAATCTCAGCAAAGGAATAGAAGCTATAAAAGAAGAATAAAAAAGAAATTAAAAAGTGAAAAATACAATCTGAAATAAAAATTTTATCTAATGGGATTAACAACATATTGAAGATAAAGTAAATGAACTTTAAGACAGATAAATGATACATTAGATACAAGAGACAATTAAATGCAAAAAATGAACAGACTCAGAAAAACTGCAAGAACTGAAGATGGTCTAACATATATGCAGTGATAGTACCAGGAGAGGAAAAAAAAAAAAAAAAACAAAGGGACAGAATAAATGTATGAAGAAATGTGGCTTATTTCTCTAATTTGGTGAAAAACATAAAGTACAAATTCAAGCTCATTGGAACACAAGCGTAGTAAATGCAAAGAAAACAGCACCTACTCACATACAGTCAAATTTATGGTTAATTTGAAAGTTTTGAAAGCAGCCAGAGAAAAACAACATATTATACAACATACAGAAGAACAAAATTTACTTGAGGTCAGTCAAGGTAACTCTTAAATCTTCACTATGTAACACAGAGATATCAGAAATACTAGAAATTTTGTAGATATTTATTGAACAAATAAGAGATTTATTGATATGTCCAAATGAAGCTATTAATTATTTGAGTTGGTGTAGGTAGTGGAAAAAGCACTATACTTGGGGTAAAAGATCTCAGTTAAAGATCTCACATCGACTATTAAGTAGCTGAGATTCTGAACAAGTTTGTTAGACTCTATAAGTCAAATCTGCTTATCTTTAAAATAGAAATAATTGCTCCACAAGGTTATTGTGAAGATGACATAAAATAATCCACATGAAGAGGTGCCTGGGTGACTCAGTCTGTTAAAGTGGCTGCCTTCAGCTCAGATAGGATTTCAGGGTCCTGGGACTAAGCTCTGCATTTGGCTCCCTGCTCAGTGGGGAGTTGGCTTCCTTCTCCCTCTGCCCCTCCCCCTACCCCACCCCGCTTGTGTGCCTGCACTCACTCTCTTTCTTTCCCTCTCAAAAAACAAATGAAATCTTGAAAAAAAGATGATCCATGTGAAAATGCCTGTTTTTAACATATGGAAAGTATAATATTTATAATATTTAGTTAAATCTAAATAATGTTTCATGTTTGAGTATTTCTTATAAAAATACACTGTTTAATTTCTGCAAGGAAAGGCCATAATTTTTGTACCATTTTTCTGTATCAATGGTTTATGGACTAAAAATAATTGTCCAATATAAAGGCAAATTACCTGTTGACATCTGCAAAATTACTTAAATCTTTAAAATCTTGTCCATATGTCCTCTCATTCTCCAGCCCTGTGACAGAAATTTTAATTTAATGCTTCTAGTTATTGATTTTCTACAACTGACCATCTTCCAGAATTCCCTTAAATGAACTTTTAAAAGTATTTGTTATATTAAGTATTCCAATAAATTGAAATTAATTTTCCTTAAAATTATTTGAGAATTTTATTTGCATTTGCCATTCATTCCATCCCATTAAGCGTTGCTATCTAATATCTACCTCCAAATAGCTACTAGTATTTTTAACATTTGTACCATAATAAACTTTTATGGTTTAATAGTTGTAAAAGTATACTGCAATGTTCAGCTGTACTGCTACTGCATATATAATCAGGACTTCGTAAAGCATATCAAATATACACAAATGTAAGATTAAATTTATCTGAGGTAGGCTATTTTATATAGAAATATCTCAAACATGTTTTCCTCTTTTATGGATTAATATTTCCAAAAAAGAGATACCTAATTTGACAAAGTTTCTGAAACAAACTGTGACCTCCTACAAAACTGAAGTGCTCAAAAAGGCAAAATATTACTGAATCACCAACAATACTATGTTTTTATTCCCTGGAATCTGGAGATTAAGAAAAAATATACTGTACTCTAAGCCATGTTAGGTTGGGATTATTATCCTAATACTGTGAAGAAAATTTTCATTAAGTCACAGATTTTTATGTGTGAAGTACAAGCAGAGAATTATCTTTATGAAATGGGAGAAAATTGCAACTACTTTTCAAATGTAACCTTGACATTTCAAAAAGTGCAGTAATGGATCTGTCCCCATGGAGACAAATATTTTACCCTGCATTTCTGCACCAAAATTCAGCACATTATACCCAGATCTGATCTAGTCTCTGTGGTCTGTCTTAGGGGGGTTATATGCTTATAAAGATATGTTCCAATTAACAGCAAAAATTCACTGAATGTTTCTGTTCTCCACCCTTTCAATTGATACTGACACTAATCTTTTTTTTTTTTAAACCTCAGGTTTTTCAAGATAAAAATCTGTTTTTATGCAGTAAAATAGATGATTCAATCAAAAGAAAAAGTTTGTGAGAACTTCAAAGCAACCACAATCCCTGGGACTAAGAATTAGACCCTATGGCCCCATTCTCCCAGTAGGACATATTTACAGAAATAAACATTACTTACAAACATCCAGAGTTTGCCTTCATTTTATCCATTATTAATGATAAGTGGAAGAAATGTTTAAGTAACAAAAATCCACTGCTATGTATGTCATCATTTTATTTTTTTCTCCTCTTTGCGTTGAGATAATATATACAAAAGTGCTTTACCTGGTACCTAAAATAAATTAGTTGTCCAATAATGTGTTCATTTTGGTCTTTTAATTGTTTTGTTTCATTCATTTTTCCCTTTACACCTTGAAAAGATACTAATTAAGAAATTCTAATCAATACAGTCAAACAGCAGACCTCATGTTTATTATCTGCAGAACTTCCTAAATCTTTAGAACAAAAACAAAACTTTTTAATGAATCTCATTCCTGGCAAGTTCTTACAGATAATTTCATACATGTGACTTATCAAAATTTTGCCTCTGTGTATGCTCACAAATAAGAGATCTTAGACTTTTGTCACTATGCCAATGTACTCAACTTAAGTATTATCTCTTCTGATATTTCAATGTTGTTGTCTATCACAGTGTCTGAGGACCTGACTTTTGAATGCACTATAGAACTTGCTTTTAATGCAAACGCAGTAATTTCACTTCAACACCCTATCACAGTATACCTAAATAGCAAAATCACATAGTTAACCCAATCTAATTCAATAACTTATTCATTTCAGGGTTTTGTTTTTCTTAATCACTTTATATTTTTACTGTCCACATGGAATTTTGCCTCTATGTACCTCCATTTCCATAATAGGCATATCAAACATTATGAACACAGTTCACTTACAAAGGCAAAAACTTTCAGATAATTCATTTCATGCATTACTGTTTTTAACCGAATTGATTTTTCCTCATGGAAAATTTTAACACATAAAATTACATAGTGCATTTGTTTGTTCATTTGTTGTCTCTCTTCTACACTAGAATATCAAATTTATGAGGGCAGGAGCTGTATTTCTTTGCTGCTATATCCTCATTTAATACAGTACCTAGCACACATCAGATGTACAATAAATATTTGTTGGATGAATGAGCAAACAAAAGCACAGTGAATGTCTGTCTGTACTTGTTCAATCTTATGGAGGGTCAGAAATTTATACTATTAGGTGGGACAGGGTGGCTTGAATGAAATGGAATCAAGTATCTTGCTTCTCTTAGGTTAGGCTCTGTTAAAGGACCAAAAAGTTAGGGTGTGGTTAAATTCTCCTGAGGGCTTACATTGTGAATATACATGGTTCCTATGAGAATCTGGTAAAACTTCATGAGATAAATGTGTGGGGAGTGGAGGGGCTATGACTGGGTCCCCATGGAGTTTTTGTCTCTTAGACTTGTCCATACTGAGCTTCTAGAAGTTGTCAAAGTTCAGCTTTCTCTATCCCAGTACTGCTCCTAGTTTTCTGCTGGTGGATTTTTGCCATAGTAATCTATGATTCTCTATTCACCTGTCTTTCCAATTCTAGGGACAACAGTTTTCCTGGTAAACTCACTTCTCTCAAAGAGCTCAGAAGAGCTGTTGACTTTTTTTGTTCACTTTTTACTTCTTAGAGTACAGTGGCAACTTCCCAATTTCTTATAAGGATGAACAAGAAACTGCAAGTCCAACTATGTGTTCTTCATTCTACTTAAGAAATCTTTGCCAAACTGAAAATCAATTTCTTCTATTCTTCTTTCTAGAAGTTTTATAATTTGGGGTTTACAGTTAGGCCTGTGACTCATTTTGAGTTTGTTTTTGTGTATGATGTGAGGTAAAATTTGAGATTCATTTTATTATTTGTATGTGGCTAGCCCATATTTCCAGAATAATTTGTTGAAAACATGATCTCTACCCCCACTGAATTGCCTTGGTAACTATGTCAAATGCCAACTGGCTTTCTGGATGTGGTTCTATTTCTGGTCTAGCTATTTTGGTTCATTCACTTTTATCTTTATCTCTTTTTTTTTCCCCCTTTTAAGATTTAATTTTTAAGTAGTCTTCATACCCACCACAGGGCTTGAACTCACAACCCTGAGATAAAGAGTCACACACTCCACCAATTGAGCCACCTGGCACCCCCCCCATTCATTTTTGTCTTAACTTTATGCTAATGCCACACTGTCATGATTTTTGAATTTAAGTGGTATAAATCTCCAAAGTTGTTCTTATTTTTCAAAATTATTTTGGTTATTCTAAGTTCTCTTCATTTCTGCATGTATTTTGAATGAACTTTTCAGTTCCTATAAGGTGTCTGTTCAGAATTTGACTGAGACTGATTTAATTTATAGATAAATTTGGGGACAGTGTACATTTTAACTGATTACTTTGGTCTGTTTACACTTCTTTTTTAAGCTTTGTAGGGAAGGTCTAAAATAGCCCTTATATATAGTTCATTCCTGCTTTAAAAAAAAAACAACTGGGGTGTCTCTCCTGAACACCCCAGTTATCCAAATGACTCCCAGGGCTGTGTGATCTCTGAATTATCCAGCATAGAGCTCCCTAGAATTTTCAGCTCCTTAGCCTGATGAAGATTATTCCTTTGTGTGCCCAGATTAATATGCACCCACAATTCAAAACGATTCCTCTGTCTACCTCCATCCTTTAAAGTATTCTGCCTTACACGACCAGCTGGCTCAGTCTTCCGTAAAAATAACTTCTGTTTTCTCAATGCAACAAGACAACAGTTACCATTGGATTTCTCTTCCCAGTGCCATGATCCAGAAAGTGTTTTTAGATAGTAAATGAGGTAACCATGACTTTAACCTCTTTGTTTTCTTGCCTTATGTGTCACACTCCCATGTTCTGTTTTCCAGTTTCTGAAAACAATTCTTTTGTTTGTGTTATCTGGTTTTTAATAGCAGAAAGGGATATTTGGTTCCAGTTAGTCTCATATGGACAAAACTTGAACTAGTGAATATTTTAAATAAAAATTCTCTTCTCTGCTTTTGCTTATGCAATAATATATATGAACATTGATTTGTATGGAGGCTTCGTAAAATATTGTTATGTGGAACCTTTCCTCTTCTGTTTTTCTTTTTCCTTTTTCTTTTACATTTCTCCCACAAAAAAGACTTTTATTTAATCATATGCTTCATGGTACCCCATCATCATCCTGTTAAGGGTGATTATTGCTAGGTACTTTAACAACACCACATCTTGCTAGCTTAGCAGGCTAAATGATTATTTCTCACCTAGTCATAGTCCAGTGTGATGAGTCAGGCAGACTCTCCATGGTAAGTCAGGTATCCAAGAGCTTTTCATCTGTGATGCTGAATTCACAAGCAGAAGAAAAGAGAACAAAGGGGTGATTATGCACAAGGTGTAATGATTAGGCTAAAAGTGCTGTTTTTCATTTCATCATTCAGAACTCACTTACATGGTTGCAGCCAACTCATACGGAGTCTAAAAGACAGTCTTCCATTGTGTTCACAGGAGGCAGTGGTGTGGGTGAATAATGACTCAGTCTTTACCACAAATGCTAACTCATGCACAATTTCTCTATTATTTTATGTTATTCCTCCCTATCTCTGATTACAAGGCCCATTATCAACCCATCATCATAGGCAATACTCTGATGGATTTCTTTTGCTATGACTTTTATTCAAAAACTTTGAGATATATATAATATATATATATTATATATATATATATATTTAAATTGTGTTGTGCCTAAGAATTGTTTTTACTTAATAATATGATTTAAAACATTTCTTTTATCATATGTATCTATCTCTATAGAATACTAGAAACTTAAAATTTTCAATTACTTAGTATCATAACTTGAGATTCTGATTAAGTAATTATAAGGAAAACATTCAATAAAAAAGGAAAAATAAGGGGCACTGGGTGGCTCAGTGGGTTAAGCCACTGCCTTCAGCTCAGGTCATGATCCTGGGGTCCTGGGATGGAGCCCTGCATCAGGCTCCCTGCTCAGCGGGGAGCCTGCTTCTCCCTCTCCCTCTGCCTGCCTCTCTGCCTGCTTGTGTTCTCTCTCTGTCTTCCTCTCAAATAAATAAATCTTTAAAAAAAAAAAAGGAAAAATAAATCAAAATACTAAACAGGAAGACATAAAATAAAATACAAACAAAATTTAAAAAACCAAAAAGCAAAATAAAGCTTTCAACAGAACTGAGATTCATAGCCATGACAGAGACACAATGATCTAGTTTTCACAACTTATTAGAAACTATATTAAGAACTGTCATTATTATTTATAATCTCAAGGACTCCAAATTCTGCTTATTTCTTCCACTTGTATCTTCCTTTCCCCAAATTATTTTATAGGGATCTATCTGATCTATTGATCAGAGATCAATACTCTATGTCCAAAATATCCTAATAGAATCTGTATCTTAATATTTATAATAATGTTCTAAAAAGAAAAACAAAAACAATGTACTCATAAACATCATTTGAGAATCATAAATTCATGACATTTCTCTGTGCACAAAATATGTGCATATACATGTATACTATATACTCACATTCTTATAAAAACAAGAATATAAAATGCATATACAAACTGAGAAATAAACCATGAAGATAGTTTACAAATAAGGAATTGTTTAAATCAATTAAAATTATCCAGTATTTCATAAATTTTGAGTTGGCCTATTAGCAAATTGGAAGTATTTTTGAATGCCTAATTATCTCCTTAGAAAGTATATCTCTCTTCCAGCCTCGAAAGGTGACAGGACCAAAACAGGGAATATTATTGGTAGAATGGTATCAATGAGTTCTGAGTTCCAAGGTTGGAAAGTAAACTAGAGAGTTCCAAATGTGGAACTCCTGAAAAGTCAGAGAAACAAGTTAAACAAAAGAGCAACTGACAAGGAATGTAATGTCTTAAAATTTGTTCATCACATGTATGATGTCTTTAAGTATGCAGGTTTTGCTGTGCTAAAAAAGTTCCCTTTTATGCCTAGTGTTTTAAAAGTTTGTAATCACTGAAAATATTGAACTTTATAAAATGTTATTATGGGGCCGGTGAGTGGCTTGTAGGTTAAGCATCCATCTGCCTTTGGCTCAGGTCATAATTTGGGAGTCTTGGGATGGAGCCCCATGTAGGGCTTCCTGCTTAGGGAGTCTGCTTCTCCTTCTCCTCCACCCCTCACCCTGCTCGTGCTTTTTCTCTCTCTCTCTCAAAAAAACTCTTTTTAAAAAATGTTGTTCTGACATCTATCAAGATACATAAATTTTTTTTAGTGCAGTGACACATTGCCTGATATTCCAATGATAAATCATCCTTGAATATTTGGATTAGATCTTTCTTTAATGTAATGTTTCATTGTCATGTATTTTACATAGCAAACATTCTATTGAATTTATATTATTTTACTGGCCTTTTCCTTTATTACAAGGTTTTTGATTACTTTTATACTGTTGGACCGATTTCATTGTATAGGCTATCTCAAATCATTTTTCAGATCAGGTGGGGTAAAAATAATCACACATTTATGGCACCGGAAGTGTAAACAGAAGACCAACTTTGATTCTCATGGTTTAATCAATGAGAAAATAGTTACATTTGTATATATACATAGATATACACATTTATGTAATTATGTATTTATTTATACCCATATGAAATGTTACTATCAGTATATTGAGCAGTGATTCTTTTTTTTTAAATATTTTATTTATTTATTTGACAGAGATCACAAGTAGGCAGAGAAGCAGGCAGAGAGAGCGGGGGAAGCAGGCTCCCTGCTGAGCAGAGAGCCCGATGTGGGCTTGATTCCAGGACCATGAGATTATGAGCTGAGCCGAAGGCAGAGGCTTAACCCACTGAGCCACCCAGGCACCCCTTGAGCTGTTATTCTTAGCCACTCCTTAGGGCATGCCTCCCTGTTCTACTGATATGACTCATTATTACCTATTAAGAACAGTGAAGGCAAGGACGTACAAAACTGAGAAGAACTGGCTTACAGGGAATGGCTCTTCAGGCTTAATGTGAATAGCAAGAAGATACCTGGATTTAGGGCAAAGAAGGTGAATGGCTAAGCTCCTCAGTTTTCTCCCATGCCATGTGCAATGGAGTTTAGTATAATTTCTAGTTGAAATTTAATTTCTAAATGCTGTCTTTATTAAAATACCAAACAATCAGGGTAACACAAGAAGTAAAAATAGTACAGGTGCCTAGCTATGTTTTAACCTCTTTATACATATATATTTCTGCTGTTAAAGGTTCTAGACTATATTCCTTCAGTATATATATATAGAGAGAGAGAGAGAAAAGCAATGCTTTTAAGTAAAAGGGTGGAGAAATAATCCTAACAGAATATCTTCTACCCTTCTATCGGCAGAAGGTCTCAACGATTAGCCTAGCATCTTATGCAGTAAAACACCAGGTGCACAAAGTCAAATAACATTATTGATTATATATATTTTTTCTATTTTTATGACTGCCAATCAGGAAAATACTTCTCAGCCTATCTGTACATTTTAACACATATTCAATCCCTAATCTGGGGATGAGATAAATGACTAACCCATCTGACTCAACAGTAGCATCAATTTCTATCACAGTAATCATAAACTATGTGAGTATATGGGGGGCTATCTACTTCAACTATTTCATACTCTTTATTCTAGGCTGAGTTCTGTCCCCTACATGCTACAAAAAATATGTTGGAGTCGTAATTTCCAGCACCTCAGAAGGTGATTCTGTTTCAGAAATAGGATCTTTACAGAGTTAAGTTAAAATGAGGCCATTAGGGTGGCCCCAAATCCAAAAGAACTATTATCCCAATAAAAAGGGGAAATTTAGACAGAGAGACAGATACACATAGAGGGAAGATGGTATTACGAGACATAGGGAGAAGACAGCTACTGACAAGCCAAGAAGAGAGACCTAGAACAGCCTCTTATTTCACAACCCTCAGAAGGAATCAATCCTGCCAACACCTTAATTTTAGACTGCCAGCTTAAACTCTGAAACAGTATGTTTCTTTTGTCGAAGACATGCAATTTGTAGTACTTTGTTAAGGCATCCCTAGCAAGTAATTCACCCTTGTATTGTTATCAAATGAGATTATTAGAGAGTACAGGAAGCCCAAAGTGAATTCATCCAGTCTTTCCTATACCCTTTTGATACCAGGAAAACTTACACTCATTACCCTTGATATGGCAATGTGATGGCTTTGGGTGTGGTGGTAGGATCTATGAAATTTTGTCATGTGTGTGCTCCTTGTCACAGATGTCACTTTCCTATATAATTCTTAATTACCTAAATACTTCTCAATAAAGCAGTCTGTGCCAGGGTGTAGGAGTCACAGACTGAAGTCTCAGTGTATTCCATTCTGAGCATTAAGTCAATAGAAAGGCCAAGTCTGAATAGTAAGCCCAGGAAGCCAGTCACTGAGCATAGGCAGCCCCCAAAGTTATGCAGATCTCTGTGATGGGTGGTGATGGGAACTGGGCAGCAACAGGAAGTGGCTGCAGAGAGACTGATCCATTTTGTCTCCCTGGGTGAAGTTTGATTATGAAATACATCTTTCATGCCAACATATGAAAGGCATATGCAAGATTAGATATCCTCCCCTCAATAAAGCACTAGAGAATCACAAAGATAAAATTGAATCTGTTGCAAAGAACATCAAAATGGGAATTAAGAGGCTTGATATTAGAGGTTTTGTGACTTGGGACTGTCAGTGTGAGAGTCATCCTGACCCAGGCCTACAAGTAAAGAAAAACACTCGATCTGTAGTCCATCATCAAGAAGAGTAGCACTGCTACCCCTGAAGCTAATAATACACTATATGTTAACTAACTTGAATTTAAATAAAAGAAAAAGAAAAGACTTCTACTCATGGAAGAAGATGTTGGTTGAAAGATGCTTTCAAAGAAGGAAGGAAGGAAGGGCAGGAGGGAGGTAAGGAGGGAGAGAGGAAGGGTGGAAGGAAAAGGAAAGGAAAGAAAAGAAAAAAAAGAAACAGAAGTACTGAAAGATGCTATTAAATAATATTCAGGCTTAGGGCTACAAGTGTATCTTTTTGCAGGTAATGCCAGCCAGAAGATCCTGGTCTATAAAAGTCTTGGCAAAAGCATCTATGGCTCCTGATCATATTAACTCATAATATTCTTTAAATGTTGTGACTTTTCGAGTCTGAAGATTCCATAAATGCCTAAGAGACTGAACCAACCATTCTAGATCACCAGAACCCACTGAATAAGACACAGAGAAATGACAATCTTGAGGCCATTAAAGAACTCCTTAACACCCTCTGAAAGTTTTTTGTCTGAGACAGCACACTTGATATCCAGAAAAAATCTCATGGCTCATATTCTTGTTAACTTTTTATCCAATAGTTCAAGTTATTTGTGAACTACTTTGAAATGTCAGAATGTAAAAGTGCAGAAGACAGTGTAATGGAGGTCAATGGCCTAAATTTTCTTCGATTTCTACAGTTTCTTACATAGTATCAGAAGTCATTATGAGATGTAAAAGGACCATAGCAATAGTAAAGATATAGAACCAGATGTTTACTTGAGGTTGAACAGCAGATAGAAAATTTGAAACAGGGTCAAGGTTGTTTGGGAGTGAGAACAAACAGCAGGTACAGAGAAATGGAGGCAAGTGCAGGGATTTGCTGTCATCAACCAGGAACATCCACCATTACTTTTCTAATTGAATGATTGCTAAAGTACTTAGGGTCCACTTAAATTAAAGAACAGACACTTAGATGGGATAAGATTCTATTATATGCAGCTTTCTTGCATTCCCAGCAATTTGTATGAGAAGATAGTTAGATTTGATGCTTCTCTAAAGAGTAGTAGGTTCTGGGCGCCTGGGTGGCTCAGTGGGTTAAGCCTCTGCCTTTGGCTCAGTCATGATCTCAGGGTCCTAGGATCAAGCCCCGCATTGGGCTCTCTGCTCAGCATAGAGCCTGCTTCCTCCTTTCTCTCTCTCTGCCTGCCTCTCTGCCTACTTGTGATCTCTCTTTGTCAAATAAATAAAATCTTTAAAAAAAAAAAAAAGAGAGAGAGAGAGAGAGAGAGTAGGAGGTTCTGGTGGGGGAGGGTAGTTAATAAATACTCTCATCCAGGCATATAACACCAGAATTAAGTATGTCATAATTCTGTGAAAGACAGAGTATAGCATGGGATGTAGTTTTCCAGAATTGAGTTCACTGGTTCAATCTGGCTGTCATAGTGAAGGTGACAGACAGAGGTTGGAAGCAGACAGGTAAGAAATATTTTTGTATAGTGTTCTTCAGAATCAGGATATCAATTCAGGATGCTTTCAGACACTTAATGTAGTGAAGGCTAAAACTCAGGATGGGAGTAAGACTGTCTGGGTTTGAATCCTCACTGTGAAACTCACTACAGAAGCAATAACATAAATTTTTTAAAAAATCATAGTATTCTGTTGAGTGAATATAATACAACTTATTTATCTATTCCATGTTGATGAGCAGAGTTGGTTCCAGCTTTTGCAGAGTATTGATAAGAACACTAATATATACATGGGCATATGAACATTTTTGTTTTGTGTTTAGAAGAGCAATTCTCTTAACTACAGAGAACAGAGAGTATAGAGAAGAGTAGTTACCAGAGAGGAGGTTGGTGGGGAGATGGCTAAAATAGTTGATGGGGATAAAAGAGCATACTTATCCTACTCATCATGATGGAACACTGAGTAACATATAGAATGTTGAATCACTATGTCATACACCTGAAACTAATAGAACATTCTATATGTTAACTATACTGGAATTAAAATTTAAAAATTTAAAAAGAAGAGGAATTCTGTGATAAGAGGTTATGTATAATTGGTGGATGTAACTCCAGTGCAGGACTGAAGAATTACTTCAGTAAACTATGACATTAGGTTGCAACATCCTAGCTCTGTTACTTCTGACTTTGACATGATGTTTCTTCTTTACCTAGTTTTCCTAATTCTCAATCCACAGCTATGGACTTGCCTGTCATTCTTTCTTTCCTAATAATTATCTCTTTGCAAACATGCAAATACTAATGACAAATCCTTAACTAATATCTTAATATTTTATTTTTTATCTGATCAAGTCCTACTTAAGTTTCATTTTTTGTTTAATTTTATTTATTTTACAGAGAGAGATCACAAGTAGACAGAGAGGCAGGCAGAGAGAGGGGAGCAGGCTCCCTGCTGAGTAGAGAGCCCGATGCAGGACTAGACCCCAGGACCCTGAGATCATGACCTGAGCCGAAGGCAGCAGCTTAACCCACTGAGCCACCCAGGCACCCAAGTTTCATTTTTTTAATGCCAGCCCTGACGCAGTTATTATAAGTCAATACTCCCAACTGTTCCTTGCACCCATTTTCCTGTGGCCACCTCGTATGTGTCTCCTCATTTTATTATGGTTCAGTGTTGTTGTTATTGTTTTTACCTGGGCCCTGGCCAGCATCTGAGGACCACAACTCCAGGACCATAACTAATATATTTTAATATTCCAGCACCAAGTAGGCAGAATGTATGACACATTGAAGATAATAAATACCAGTCACAAATACATGAATAATTAAGCATATATCTCAATTTGTATTAACTGGGTTTGTTGTTTAAAATATTTTATTTATTTATTTGACAGAGAGAGAGAGAGAGATCACAAGTAGGCAGAGAAGCAGGTAGAGAAAAGGGGGGAAGCAGGCTCCCAGTGAGCAGACAGCCCGATGCGGGGCTCGATCCCAGGACCCTGGGATCATGACCTGAGCCGAAGGCAGAGGCTTTAACCCACTGAGCCACCCAGGTGCCCCAGACTGGGTTTGTTGTTTAAGCATGGAGTTTCCTCTTTTTGTCTATTATAATTAAAATAATCTTTTTGTGTTTGTCTCCTATACTTTTCTGCTATACACAGGGCCCACTATTTTGTCAATTTTTTTAAAAACAGATTTTATTCTGCTGACCAGTTACTGAAATACATTTATAGATGAGGAGGCATTAAGGGTATGTTTCTTTTAGAGAATTTTACAAGAGATAAAGCAGTTCTTCCAGCTTCATAGTGTATTACTTAGGCTAAGTTTGCATTGCACTTCTTCACTTTGCATTGCATTGCACTTCTCCACTCATTCAAATATTCATTTTTAGTTATTTGGTTTATTACTATTGTGAAAGCCTTTTTATTGTATTAATACCAAGATTTCTGTATCTGTGATTTAAAAACAATGAAGATATGAACATAAATTTCGATCAAATTCACCCATATATTTAATTTAGTTAAAACTTCTGGTTATTGCATGTTATCAGGGATAGGTCTGAAATTGAAACTGACAGGAGTATAACATACTCCCACCTCTTCAGAATCCCAAGCGGGAGGAAAAAAACAAAGGCTCAAATTAACTAAACATGTATAAAGAAGTAACACAAAATCTATAAAGAACTTATCCAACTCAATATCTAAAAACCAAAACATCCAGTCAAGAAATGGGCAGAAGACTTGAACAGACATTTCCCCAAAGAAGACATCCAAATGGCAAACTGACACATGAAAAACTGCTCAATACCATTTGGCATCAATACAAATCAAATACAATATCAAATACAAATCAAAACCACAATGAGAGACAACCTCATACCTGTCAGAATGACTAAAATTAACAACTCCAGAAACAATAGATGTTGGCAAGGATGCAGAGTGTAAGAGGAACCCTCTTAAACAGTTGGTGGGAATGCAAACTGGTGCAGCCACTCTGGAAAACAGTATAGAGGTTCTTCAAAAGGTTAACAATAGAGCTACCTTACAATCCAGCAACTGCGCTACTAAGTATTTACCCAAAGAAAACAAACATAGGGATTCAAAGGAGCACGTGCATCTCAATATTTATAGCAGCAACACCCACAATAGCTGAACTACAGAAAGAGCCCAGATGTCCATCAGCAGATGAATAAATAAAGAAGATGTGGTATATACATGTACACACACATCAGAGAATATTACTCAGCCATCAAAAAGAATGAAATCTTGCCATATGCAATGATGTGGATGGAACTACAGGGTATTATGCTAAGCAAAATTAGTCAGGCAGAGAAAGGCAAATACCATATGATTTCCTTCATATGTGGAATTTAAGGAAAAAAACAGATGAACTCAGGGAAAGGGAAGGAACAATAAAATCAGATGAAAACAGAGAGGGAGGCAAATCATAAGAGACTTACCTGTAGAGAACAAACTGAGAGTTTCTGGAGGGGAAATGTTTAAGGGCATGGGTTAATTGGGTGATTGGCATTAAGGAGGGCACTTGATGGAATGAGCACTGGGTGTTATTTAAGACAGATGAATCGCCGAATTCTACAGAAACTAAAAGTATGGTGTATGTTAACTAAACAGAATTTAAATAAGGATTTTTTTTATATAAGTAATCCATTGTCTCCTTCTGGGTAATCAATTAAAAATAAAGAATAAACAATTATTGGATGGGCAGAAAGCAATGGTTATGGAATGTAGTGCATGTGCAGCAAACTAGGTTTTGTCCTTACTTTTAGAATGAATTATTACTTGTGGGTATTTACGAGTTTAGAGTAAAAGAATACCCCAAGCTCAAGCTTTCTGTAAAGAACTTAAATATATTAACTGAGAAATCATGTGTCTTTAACATTTGTTTTTTTTTTTTTTTAAAGTGTGGCCATTTATTTAATTTTTGGTACTAAAAGACACAATTATGAACTTAATATCACTTTATATTAATTTGAAGGTTGGTGAAAATTTATATTCTGTGCTTGAAGGTTGTTTTTATTGCTTCGATTATTATTTTGACAACTATAAATGCCAAGGATTCTGAGAAAAGCACTTTTGCACAATCCGTTAGGAAAAAAAAAAACTAGATCCACTAACACATGAAGCAAACTCTAAACTTCATGTTTTCAGGTATCTTTACAGATGTGTGCCTTGATTTTTGTTTTCCTCTTCAGAATACTGATAATGATTTCTACCTGCCATCCTCACGCAGCTATTCTAAGACTCATTTGAGATGGGAATGAAAGCAACTTGAAAAATCTAAGAGTTCTGAAATTAAGAACTTTCATACTGAAGAGTACTCTACTCGTCTTTTGAGAGTTTATATAATTAAACCAAGTGCTTAATTTTCTAAGTCATGGAAATACTCATCGGAGAATAAGCACAATGTGTAACTTGCAGGGCTGAGTTTCTACAGAGTGACTAGAATAAAAAGTGGCAGTTTTGTAGGATACTCTAAATGCTTCCATGTCATCCTAACTGATGTGTTAAAACAATTCGATACCCATATGTCATGTTTCACTTGGGTTTTTTCTTGGGATTTCATTGGTTTGGGGAGGTTTCTGTCTCGTCAGCCAGTAGTAAATTGTTCTCATAATTTGAGAAATGCTTCTTAATCAACCTTAGGAAAACTTTAGGAAGCAAATGTGTTTTTTCTTGGTCAACTATAATCCACTTACTAAGTAATGCCTGCTTTTAAAAGTACACTTTGGTTAAATCACATGTATCTCAAAACATAAAATCCACAAAAAATATTTAAGAACTACTGTTCTAAGAGTCAGAATGTTAATTCAGGCAATATTCATTAACAACACATCAGGCATACAAACATATATCTTTACATACCATGTGGATAGATGGACTATAGATAAATAGTTACAAATTATGCACATATGTATCCATAGACAAATATGTACATGCATGAACACACAGATGTGTGAGAAAAAATTTTTAAATTTGCCTAGCTGAAACGTATTGTTAAAACTACATTGATCATTCATGGCCAATGACATAAACTCAAGTGAGTTTCTCTCATCATGTCACAGAGCCTTAGAGATATTGTCCTCACATGTCCTTTCCATTTAGCTGAGTCTTTATTCACTGATCTGTCACTTTTTGGCATGAATTCTTAAACGTGCATTTCTTTTCTCTGAGTTACGTCTTTGAAATCACATTACTGGGCTCCAGGTACACGTTAATGGTGTTCAATATAGATCACTCTCGGAATGTTAACAGAAACTCCATGACTTATGGCAAAAACATTCCACAACCTTTCTCCTTTCTATTTCTTGATAGTGTATGAGTAAATGGTATAGTGGAAAGAGCATGAAGGCATACACCTATAAATTTGAATCCTGCTCATTATTATTTATCTTTTTAAAAATTTCATTATTTATCTTTTTAAATAGAGATTATAATACCAATCTAGAGATGACAAGCGGTCAAATTGGTCTAGAATCCCTATGACCTTTCTTTCTCTCCCTCTCCCTCCCTCCCTCCCTCCCTCCCTCCCTCCCTTCCTTCCTTCCTTCCTTCCTTCCTTCTCCAATGCGGGGCTTGAACTCAGCATCCTGAGATCAAGACCTGAGCTGAAATCAAGAGTCAGACACGTAACTGCCTGGGCCACCCAGGTATCCTCAGAATCCCTGTTTTCAACATGGTCGTTATTGTGTTGTTTTCTGGACAGCAATGATATTGGCTTGATGAAGTTGGGTTGCAGTGACTTATTATTCATCTCTTGGCTAAATAGGTGAATTCATGATCTTTCATTTCAAAATATGTACTGGCCATCTGCTTCTGAATACCTGAGATTCCATCATGGTAGCAGGGAGCCTCACAAAGTTTTAGACCTTTAAACCTTCTCCAACACCTCTCATTCTCTTCAGTTTTATAAATTCCTATGGAATTTGGTTATGAGTCATTCACAACTTAGTGAAAATTCACTTAGTACTCATCTAATGGATAGCTCTTTTATTCCAGACACCAGGTGAGACAGTATCTTGGAAATAGATTGAAAAATTCTTCCAAGTTTTACTGCTTAGAAATAGACCTTAAAAGGAGGAAAGAGAATAAAGAGCATTTTGTCCAGATCATTTAAGCAGTACTGTCCACCTTCCCACCACTGTTGGGAAGCAGATAAACTTTAAGTTTATTGACAAATTTCTCAACCATCAAAACTCCTATACTCTGCAAGTCTTCTAGTCTCTCATGTCTTATCCACAAATTCTTCCGCTATTTTCTCCTTTTAAAGCCATGCTTCATTTTTCAAATTTAATGTGCATTGGTGCCTTCCCCATTTATGACTTGAACTTCTTGACTGATTTTATCTCCTTACAGACAGTGCCTTCTACAATCACTTGCAGAAAACCCCTTCTAGCTCTAACCTTACACTGAGGATTTTATACTTTACACTTACTAACCCACTTTCCCACTTTGAATTCACAAGTAGGATTTACACTGTCAAGGAAAAGCTTCAGAACTGGGAAGCTGGGGTGACTGAGTATGAGGTTTTTCAGGCAAAGAGAACTGGGCGGCCTCACTGGCATCATCCCAAAGCCGTATTACAGGGAATTCAAGGGTCCTATCTTGTGTCCAGGGTGGAGGGCCCACAGCATATATATCCTGTTGTTTGATTTTTTTTTTTTTTGCCTTTTTATAACAAATGGAATTCAGAACACTCAAGAAAGTGTATTTCACATATGGCAGTCATTCTGACTCTGAAATTAAAATACAGAAATGGAATTTCTTGGTAAAAAAGATAATAGTATAATCAGAGAAAGTTCATGATATGATAATTCTAGTCTCAAGTTGTAATAAATTTACATCTTGGAAGATGTCCATCTACAAATTTAAAACTTATTCTATTTTATTGTTTTTTTTTTAACTTTTATGTTATTTTCCTTAATACCGTCTTATGTTTCATTGCTTGAACTAATCGCTTCCTGATTATCCAAGATCATTTTAGGTATTTTTTTATCCCAACTGTAACATACTTCTCTAATTTTAAAATGATATTTTATGAAAATGACTTTTATCTTATGCATAACAATATTGGGAAAAAGAGAAGATACAAATGATGTCTGGGTCTCAACCTCATAAGAGAATATATCTTGTGAATAAAACTGCAACTTCCGCAAGCCAAAGCAAATGTTTGCAAAGCAAAGAACACCCTCTGGGCCAGACAACTCCTGGGAGATAGTTCAAAGCGAGGTCACAGCAGAGAAAAAAATGAAATCGTGACTCTCCCCAGAACACCCAACTTTCATTTTGTTCTGGAGGAGTTAAAACCCAGAATGTATCACTAAAGCTAAATTATCCCATGTTAGGCATTCTACAACTTAAGACATTCTATCTCCAAGATTTTAACCTTATATTGGATTAATTAGGTCATAATTAAGATTTAAAACTGAAAATTAAAAGCTGGAAGACCAACTAAGCTTACATTTTTATCCATGCTAAAGGATAAACCATGGTTTATAAATGTGATGGCCACTGAACATCTGTAATAGTAAGGCAGATACATACATTCTGATTATAAATAGGTGTCCAAACCACACTAGGAGTTAGTAATCAAGACTTGGGACACTGATTATGTGTTATAATGACATTATTAAAAATTTAAAAAAAAATTACGTACACATTGTATAAATCAGAGTTCTCCCAAGAGACAACAGTAATAGAATATAGGTATATATTATATATACACAATATTCTATACATTGTGTGTGTGTGTGTGTTTACACAGAGACATCCAAAGAGACAGAGAGAGAGAATTTAAGAAACTGGCTCACAAGATGGTGGGGCTGACACATCTGAAATCTATAGGGCCAGGATCAACTAGCAAGCTGGAAACTCAGCTGGAATATTAGTCTTTGAGCAGAATTTCTATTTTTTTTTTTTTTTTTAAGATTTATTTACTTATCCCAGGGTGAGGAAGGGGCAGGGGGAGAGGGAGAGACTCTCAAGCAGACTTTGTGCTAGGCACAGAGCCCAACACTGGGCTTGTCCTCAAGACCCCAAGGTAAGGACCTGCGCTGAAACCAAGAATGAGACACCCAATGACTGAGCCAACAGGCACCCCCAGGCAGAATTTCTTTTTCTCTAGGAAACCTCATCTTTGGTCTCAAAATCTTTGACTAATGAAATAAGGTCCACCAAAACTGTTGAGGTATTTGCCTTTATTCAAAGTCAACTGATTATAGATGTCAACCATACCTACAAAATACCCTAACAGCAACACCGAGATTAATGTTTGACCAAATAATGTAGTACCATAATAGCTCAGGCAAGTTGACATGTAAATAATCACCACAGGGATGGAATTATACAAAGAAGTGAACACCAGGAGCTAGAATTCAATGGGTTCTCCTTGGAGGTCTCCTGTCATAGGAGGTGTTTAGTTTTGTGAAGGCTTTATATTTTTAAATTATTTTCACCAGGTAAGAAATGTACAAAATCACTGATGAGAAACATTTCTTCTTAGATAACGTCTATTGAAAAAAATTAGAATGTACTGCTTTTAGATAATAACCTGGTGATTCTGGAGGTAAAATGGGAATCCATAAATAAGTTTTTTTTTTTTTTTTCATTTTAACATTCAGATTTTGGATCAAGTTAGTAGTCTTTCACACCACCACCTATCAAGACAAAGGTCAAAAACACAAAAGTAATCAAAGAATATTATTTCTTGCCATTTGCATTTCCCAAGCCTTTCATTCTTTCTATGACAAGAATGATTTGGGTATGTTTATATCTGTGTTTTTATCTGTGTGTTAAATGGAAGCTGTGACTTAAGAGTAGGTGAAATGATTCACTAAAGTTGTGTCAAGCCTGAATTCTTAGTCAATGAGGAAACCTCAATTTCCTGTTCTTAGTTCAATGTCAGAGCCTGTAGCCCAAGGTCACAGTACATGAGTAGGGCTGCAAGATCACAGAAAAGTCTTTCCTGAGATTAATGGCAGGGCTGAGCCAAAGATGACTGAAGGGGCACCCTCTGGCACGCTCATTTATCAGGGATTTACTTGTTGGCTAATGATAGCAATAACAGTTTGTATCTGACAGACACAACTGGATATGTGCAGTGAGAAACTCTATATTTGAAGTTGGATTATACTGGATCTATACAATTTTCCCTTCTGGTGCTTGGGCTGTCATCATAGTCTCTGTCAGTGAAGTCTGTGCTTTATTTTATATTTTAAGAAAAGGCAATTGTTTATGTTAAAAAAATGGAAGCAATTAAAAATCGCATCAAATTAATTTCACTTTTTCTGCATTCTTTAGAAATATATTTTTCATATGCATATGCAAAGTCTAGATTGCTATAATCATAGTGGAGACAGAATTAATTTTTTCACTTACACTTTTACTGCTAACACTCTTCTGTGCTCTGTATTTCCTAATAGTATTTTATGATTGTTTTTGTAATTACAAAAGTATATTCTCTTAGAAAATATATAAAATATTGGTCAAATGGAAAAAACTTTATTACTCTTAACTTCCCCACCATGTGATAATTATTAGTGGCAACATTTTTCCTATGATCTTATTACAAATGCATGTGTATATTCATATACGGACATTCCTATATGCATATGCATACACATGTATGCATCTACGTGCAATGAAATTATACTGGATTTCTCCTTTCCTATTTTGTTAATGTTGTATTATGATAACAGTTATTTCATTATTTATCCTTTAAAACACAATTTTGGGGTGCCTCAGTGGCTCAGTCAGTTAAGCGTTTGACTCTTATTTTCAGCGTAGGTTTTGATCTCAGGGTCATGAGATTAAGCCCTGCTTTGGGTGTGTGCCAGTGCATGTTCTCTCTCTCTCTCTCTCTCCAAAATAAACTAAAAAAATCTTAAAAAATAAGGAAATAAAAATAAAAATATAATTTTAAATGGCAGGATGTTATTTCATTGTAAAGTTTTATTTAACTAACCACCCAATACCAGATATTTGATTTTTTTTTCAATTCTTTAGACTATTGAATAGTATTGTGATGAAGACTTTGTTATATATTTGTGGTTACTCCTGGAAAAAAATCAATATTAAGATGCCAGGTTAAATAATATGTATAAATGCTATAGACTGCATTTGTGTCCCCCAAAATTCACATGTTGAAACCTAATGCCCAATGCAATGGTATTAGGAAAGCCTATATGTGTCCCCCAAAATTCCTATGTTGAAACCTAATGCCCCATGCAACGGTATTAGAAGTAGAGCCTTTGGAAGGTGATTAGATTATGAGGGCAGAGTCCTCACGGGTAGGATTAGTGACCTTATAATATAAAAGAGACCAAGAAATATTTCCTTTCCTCCTTCTACCATGTGAAGTTACATCAAGAAGATTGCCAGCCACTTATCAATCAGGAAGAGGCTCTCACCAGACATATGATCTGACTGCATTAACACCCAGATTTTAGATTTCCAGCCTCCAGAACTGTGAGACATTAATTTCTGTTGTTTTTAAGCTACCTATTATTATTTTGTTAGAGAAACCTGAAGAGACAATAACATTTAATCATTACATTTGATAAATTATATGTTGTAATTTCAAGAGTAATCCTAAAAGAATAAAGACTATATAAATTCCAAATGAGAAGAAAAATAGAATAACAATCAACTATAAGTTTTAAAAATTAAGAGAAAAACAAACTAGAACAGATATGCTACACAAAAAAATAAATAGGTATAAGTTTAAGTATATTAGGAATTTCATTGAATGCAAAATGTTAAATTCTCCAATTAAATGACAAGAAAATCAACTTGGAAATAAAACAAAACTCATATGCTTTTTATGTTTTAAAACAGAATGATTGAAAGTAAAGGACAGAACAAATATATCATGCAAACATTAATAAAATAATACTAGTACAGATATATTAATAGCAAACCATAAAAAGCTTTAAAGCAAAATAACAAGAAACAACAACAAATCTACCAGAGATAAAAAGGATTATTTTCTAATGATAAAAAAACGTTCAATTGCCAAGTAGCTATACCATTTTAAGTTTGTATGCCACTTAATAACATTGCATAAAATGAGAAAAGAAAAAAAATATATTATCCCCTCAGTAACTGACAGAAGAGGAAACAGCAAGAGAATTCATAAGGACATTGATCAACAGTTTAAAAAACTGCTCTAATGAAAGCCATATATTGTTGTATTAAACATTTATAGATAGGCATTCTATCAATATACACAGATTATTTGGAACTATTGATAACATCCTGGCTGTAAAGCAAGTCTCCATCAGTTCTAATGAACAGGTTTCACTATAAAATATATTCTCTGATCACAATTCAATTAAGCCAGAAGAATAGATAACTAAAAAATCCCAATATATTTCAGATTTGAAAAAATAATTATTTTAATTATACTTAAAAATCATCTTGCTTTATTCACCTTGTGTAAAACTTTTTTCCCCCTTCTTGGTGTAGAGTTCTATGCATTTTAACACATTTAGATTCATGTCAGCATCATCATAATCGGTTACAGAGCAGTTTACTCACCCCCTAAAAATCTCCTTGGAACTATCTTATATTTAAGGTAAGATCATCATACTTTTCATAGTCCTTAGCAATCACTGATTGCTTCTGTATCTCAATAGATATGACTTTTCAATAGTGCTATAATAATAGAATCACACCTTTTGAGACTGACTTCTATTCAGCATAACAATTTGAGATACATTCAAAGTCTTGCATACTTCAAAAGTTTACTCCTTTTTCTTGCAGAATAGTATTCCACTGCATGGATAAACAAACCATAATTCATCCATTCCTTGAAGGGCATTTGGGTTGTTGATGGTTTTTGTCAATTATCAATAAAGCCACTATGCATGTTTGTGTTCAGGTTAATGCGTAAATATAAGTTTTCATTTCTCTAGAAAAGACACTCAGGCATGAGATTGCTCGAGGCTCAGTCGATTAAATCTCCATGTCTTGATTTTGGCTCAGGTCATGATCTTAGGGTCCTGAGACTGAGTGTGTGGGACTCTGCCCTGGACATACAGCCTGCTTGAGATGCTCTCTCTCCCTTTCTCTCTTCTCCTCCCCCTGCTTACATGTGCTGAGCACACGCGCATGCTCTCTCTCACCAAAAAAATGGGGGGGGTGGTGGAGTGGGATTTTTGGGTCACAAATAAGTTTATGTTTACCATTCTTAGAAACTACCAAGCCTTTTCCAAAAAGTCTGTACCATTGTGTATTCCCGCCAGCAATGTTGTGGAAATTCCAGTTGCTGTGCATACTGTCACTTTGTGAACATTTAAACACAGACATAGAAACACAACACACACACACACACACACACACATACACACACAAATTTAAGCCATCTAACAACTGTGTATTAGCATCTCAGCATGGTTTCATTTTGCATTTCCTTAGTGGCTATCAATGTTGACTATCCTTTTTGTTAATCCTTATCTCTTTGGTGAAGTGTCTATTCACATCTTTTGCTAATTTTTAAAATTGGATTGTGTTTTCTTATTTTTGAGTTTTGAGTTTCCTTTATATATACTCTGTACACCAGTCATTTGTGGGCATGTGATATAAAAATATTTTCTTCCATTCTGTGGCTAACCATTTCAATCTCTTAGCAATGTCTTTTATGGAGTTTGGGGGCTTTATTTATTTTTGTAGTATGTCTAAGAACTCATCACTAAACCTAATGTAAAGAATTTTTTTTTCCTTTGTCTCTTCTGAAAGTTTTAGATTTTTTACATTTATATATATGATTCATTTTGAGCTATTTCAGTATAAGATATTAAATTTAGAACAAGGTTCATTTCTCTTGCCTAGGATCTCTAGTTGTCCCAACACGATTTGTGGAAAAGTCTAGTCTTTATTCCTTGAATTGCTCTTGCATCTTTGCCAGAAATCAATTGATCATATTCATTTGGATCTGTATCTGGAATCTCAGTTCTGTTCTTTTTATTTATATGTCTATCCCTCATCAATACCATACTAATTTAATTACTATAGTTTTATAGTAAGTCTTAAAATTGCCAGTGTAACTCCTCCAACTTTATTCTTTTCTTAAATTAAGATTTATTTATTTATTTATTCGACAGAGAGAAACACAGCCAGAGAGGAACACAAGCAGGGGGAGTGGGAGAGGGAGAAGCAGTCCCCCAGCTGAGCAGGAAGCCTGATGTGGGGCATGATCACAGGACCCTGGGACCATGACTGAGCCACCCAGGCGCCCCCCTCCAACTTTATTCTTGTCTTTCATAATTCTTTTAGCCATTCTAGTTCCTTTGTTTTTCTTTATAAATTTTAGAACTGGTTGGTTTTTATCTGAGGGGAAAAAGTCATGTTTGGATTTTGATAGGTATGGCATTCAATCTACAGAATAATTTGGAGAGAATTTACATCTTTAATGAGTTAACGATTAATGAACATGATAAGGCTCATTTAATTCTTTTATCACATTTTTTAAGTTTTCAACATATAGATCTTATGCATGTTTTGTTGTATTTATATTTATATATACATATATATTATATATACTTTTATATATAATATATATTTATTATATATAAATATATATATACACACACATTCAGTTTTTTAAAAGATTTATTTATTTTAGAGATAGAGAATAGGGTAAGTGAGGGGCAGAGGGAGAGGGATGAACAGACTACATGCTGAGTACAGAGCCTGATGCAAGGCTCATTCCAATGACCCTAGCATCATGACCAAATGAGAGCCTAGATTTTTACTATTAACCTACTGTAATATGACTCTTCTCCTCCCTTCAAGACAATTATAAAGGACCTAGTGGAAAGGCAAAACTTTCATCCCAGCCTGAAGGTGAGAAACCCTCCACTGTTCCAAACCCCCCCCCCACAAGGGTGTCAGTGGAGATCATGTGGAAACAATAATAAGGTGCCCTTCCTAGCCAAGGTAATGCAACCAGAGGCCTCATGGGGATCCTGAACTTCCACCTCTGCATCTTATCCCCCAAGAGACTAAAAGGAGACTAAGTGAAGAGCCTGGATATCTTTTCCACCTTTCCCTTAACTGTAGTATCAGGAGGTGTCTGCTAAACAAAAAACTGAAATAGAAGGCAGAGTCTCAGATCACAATACTCAAACCCTTAGGGTACAGTCTCTTGCTTGACAGATTAGTGGGTAAACAAACTATAGTTCATCCATACCAGGGGATATAATCAGTAATACAAAGGAATGGGCTACTGATACATGCGATACATGAGATACATAAATGGATCTCAGGGCATTATGCCGAGAAAAAAAAAAAAAGTTAACTTCTAAAGCCCACATATCGTATGATTCCCTATTTGTAACACTACCAAAGACACAATTGTAGAGATTGAAAAAAGATCAGCAGTTGTGGGGCCTGGGTGGTGGGTGAGCCTATAAAGGAGTGGCAGCAGGACGATCTCTGCTGTGAAGGACTATTCTTATAGTTTGATTGCAGTGGTGGTTAAACCAATATGCATATGGGATCAAAAAAGGACACAGAACTAATCAAACATATTGTATCAATATCAGTTTCCTGGTTTTCATATGATACTTAAGTTACATTAGATATAAAAACTAAGAAAAACTGGGTGACAATTATACTTCTCTGCTATCTTTGCAACTTCCTGTGAATTTATAATTATTTCAAAATTTGAAGTTTTAAAAACCAAACAAACAAACACAAAACTCAGTGTATCTAGAAATAAATGTTAATGGGAAATAGAAAATATCTTGAAGTCAAAGATAATAGAAACTACTCAAAATTGTTTGAGTAGTTAAGCAGAGAAACCTAGTCTAAAAGGCATACTAAAGAAAGGAAGAATGGTTAAAAATTGATAAGCAGAGAATTTGTCTCAAGACCTTAGAAAAAGTTGAGCAAAATAAACCCACAAGAGAATTGAGAAAAGAAACAAACATATAGTAAGAAAAGGATAAACTGTGTATGGTCATCAGTGTGCCCAGCAATCTATTTTACCAAAAGTTATACAGATGATTCTGATACATCCTAGACTGTGAGAACTACTGATCTAGACCTGTGAAGTCACATGTGCACCAAGATGCAAGAACAAGAAAGTTTATGGCGGCATTGTTTGTCATCTCCAACTGGAAACCACTAGATGCCAGTCAACAGTAAATTGTGGTGTACTATAAAATGGTAGGCTGTAAAACAATAAAAATTAACAAATGGCAGGTACGTACAACAATATGAATGAATTTAACATATTATTCAATGAATAGAGGAAATTAAAATAATATATTCAGTTTGTTTCATTTTATGGAAAAGTTCCAAAAGAGGAAAAAGTAAGCTATATTGTTTAAAGATGCACAAGTAAGTGATAGATGGAAAGCAACCAAAACGCGTAACACACACACACACACACACACACACACACACACACACCAAGGACATGAGGTTCTTTCTTCAACCCTTTCTATGTGTTATTTTTAATAAAAATGTTTAGAAGTAAAACTAAGAATATGGAAGGTAGGTAAGGAAATTATAATGCTTATTTAAGAGCCATTCTGAAGTTTTACCTTGTTCTTTTGTTTGAAACGTGTTCCTCTGTTTCTTCATTTTACTTGGCTCTGTTGGTTTCCATGCATTTGATGAAACAGCCACTTCTCCCAGTCCTGAAGATGAAACTCGTCCTTCAACCCTACCCCAGTTCTTGGTTGTCTCTCACTTTTGTGATTGTCCAAGCCATCTATTATATTGTTTTAATAGCTCCCAGCAGTTGAAAGCGTGCCAAGACCTGTTAGTGTCCCAGAAGGGAGGATCTCCACCACCCAGATTCAGGCTGATTGGAAGCCAGACCATCAGACAACAGTTTCTAAAGTATGCAAATCTGGGACACCTGGGTGGCTCACTCCTTAATTGGCTGCCTACGACTCGGGTCATTATCCTGAGATCTGGGGCTGGAGTCCCATATCCCACTTCTTGCTCAGGGGGGGGGGATGGCTGCTTCTCCCTCTGCTTGCTGCTCCCCCTGCTTGCGCCCTCTCTCCTTTCTGTCTCTCTCTGACAAATAAATCTTTAAAAAAAAAAAAAAGTATGCAAATCTATGCATTCCAGCGGGACCACCAGCATCAGTCTTCACGGCTAGCGGAGCCGGTACTCTGGATGTATTTTCTGGATGGCGGTGGCACTTTGGTTTGGCGGTGGTCTTCTGGAGGGCTCAGACGAGTGGATAAGGTCTTTTCAGGAGATACAGCAGGATGCAAGAGTGGCAGTTCCATGTTCCTCGAGAGCAGCTCCCCAGACCACGAGCTGTGTGTGCCAAACCGGAAGCTGTCCCTCAGGCGGAAGCTCCGGGGCGGGCCAGTCAGGCCCTTTTACAGAGATACAGGTGCGGTCTAGTCCGCGCTCTCAGCAGCACCCTGGGGGTGGTGAAATTGCCAAGAGCTGTCTTGGTGATTGTTATAATCCCATGGGACCCAAGCCCCTCCTGGGCCACCAGAGCCAGGGCCGGAGGAGCAGCCATAAAAAGCCGGGCACCCCACGCATGCGTAAACTCTCTTCCGGGAACTATGGGGGCTCCAGGGCACAGCCCAGCCCGGAGCAGGAAGATGGCGCCCGCCGGCTGTGGCGAGGCCGAGGCGGCAAAGTGAAGATGGCACCTGCCCCGGAAAAGAGAGAGAGGAGAAAAAAAGGTCTTAAAAAATAAATAGCACTCACTGCCTAGAGCAAGGCAGAGGAAGAGAGCAAAACTGCAAAACTGACCCTAAGCAGCTTCCTTTGATGGAGCCGCCTGTGTGATTAGGCGACCCTTGCAGGCTGATGCTTTAGTATAAGCAAAGGAGCCTCTTTTACAGGAAATCTGGGCGGCTTAAGTCTGAGTGAGAGGTTTGTTTTTGTTTTTATTAGATTTATTTATTGGAGGGAGAGGAGAGCAAGAGTGGAGAGTCAGAGGGAGAGGAAGAGAGCATCTTAAGCACACTTGCCCTAAGCGCCAGCCAAAGCGAGCTGCATCCAGACCTGAGCCAAAACGAAGAGTCTCATGCATAACCCGCCCCACCGCCAGGCGCCCCTGAGCAGAGCTCTTTAAGACCCATTTCTTAGATCACTGCTGTCTTGTGATCTCTTAGACCCAAGCCGCACTGGTTTTCAAAGCTAGATGGTTGAGGGGGGGGGGGTTGCCTCTCAGGTGCAGGTTTTAAAAGCTGGGGTGCCCAGTGTGGGGTTCAGACCCCTCGCTACTCTGGGAAGTTTGGGTGTTGAGCTCTCCTCTGACTGCGGGTGGCTGGCCTGTGGTGGGGTTTAGGGGTTCGTGACCCAGCCTCTCCCAACCTGTTTGATGTGGTTTTCATCTCATTAACCTGCTGTATAGATATTACTCAGCCAGACTTTAGGTTTCCTTTTTTTCCTTTTTTTTTTTTTTTTTTTTCCCCTTTCCCTTTACCCACCCACCCTGCCCCGAAATTGTTTCATATACAGACTCAGTGTCTGGGGAAGGAGGTGAGTTCAGGATCTTTCAATGTCACCATCTTGAACCTCAAGATTCACAGACCGTACCCCTGAAGCAAATAAAGCACTATATGTTAATTAAAAAATAATAAAATAAAATAAGAGAACTCCAAAAGGAGAGAATAAAATAAATTGAGGGGAAAAAATACGCAGTAGAAAATACCACAGTACACTAGAATTAAAGAAAAATTGTAGTCATACTGAAACTAGTCTCTAAGAGCTAAACAGAGTAAAAAAAAAAAATCTCACTGGTAGAAAAACAGAAAAATAATCGTCGTGAAAACTAAAGTAGGAAATCCTAAAAGCTTCCAAAAAGAGAAGGGAAAAGTAGCTATACACAGACAAAGAATCAGATTGATCTGTTAGACTTATTACTAACAATTCAGATGCATAAAGCCAATAGGCTAATTTTTTCAATGCTCTGCAGAAAAATAACTGAGTCTGACTGTATCAAAAGTACCATTCGAATGTGAGTGAGAAACAAGAGGGTCAGACATGCAAAGACACAGAATACTCACGGCCCACTAGCAACAGGGAAGACACCTAAAATGATGACTGAACTCAGACTTACTCTAAAAAAAAAATATATAATGAACAAATAAATTTGGCCGAGAACTTCAGCCTTAAACATGCACTTCAGCTGCATGCACTTCTCAGACTAAGAGGGTTACAAACAGTCCTGTTGCTCAGGATCAAGTTTCTAGTGAATTTCTGCAGTGTTTGCTTTTGAGTGCTCTGTTCATTGTATTTATTTGCTACAATCTTTGTGTTATCTGTGAAATTTACTTCTGCAGGTCTCTGGCTATCATTTTCTCTGGTCTGATTATTGTCCCTGTTTTATATCTCATGAGAATTCTTCTAAATCTCTTGAATGCTGATGTTGCTTTTGGTATTTCCCATTGCTGTTTATGTGCTTTTCATTATTTTTATCTGGGATTTTGGGTGAGAGGGGGAAGTAAATATATGTGTTCAATCCATCATCCCATGTATTATCCTAACTATATAGTACCATGCTATGGAAGATTTTGTTCATAAAATGAATAAAATTCATAAGATGGGGTGCTTGTGTAGCTCAGTCAGATAGGTGCCTGCCTTCAGTTCAGGTTTTGATCCCAGAGTCCTGGAATCAAGCCTGGTGTAGGGCTCCCTGCTCAGTGGGGAGTCTGCTTCTCCCTCTTCCACTGACCACCCCCCCCCCAAAGTGCACGCTCTCTCTCTCTCAAATGAATAAATCAAAAAAAAAAAAAAAAAGATGGAGTCAAGTTCAGCTGCTAATCCAACCTTATAAAATAACGTCAATGTAAAGCTGAGGAAATTGGAGGCCATCCATAGTAGATGGTTTGCTCTGCTAGACACAGGAAATTAAAACAGAATCAATATAAAAATGTTAGTTCTACAAAGTCCTGGAGTCAGAACCTTTCTACTGGATCATGATGGATATTTGGTTAAATTACTACTCTCTCTATATATAGAAAGATAGATAGATAGATATAGATATAGATGATTTATACTGTTTAGAAAGTTAAAAAGTTTAAAAAATATAAAAAGTTAAAGAACCCTATATATTAAAATTAAAAGTTAAAAAGCCCTATAAATAAAAAATTAAATACTAGGAAAGCATATATGTTTTTATACAAGTATAAAAACCTTATTCTTTGTAGGTTTTTCAGAGAATGCAACTGATTTTTCCCTATACTCTGGCTCCTAAGGCATAAAATTCTATATAAAGAATTAAGTAAATTATGAAAAAACCTAATTTGTCTATTTTACCAGTTCTCTTGAATGTAAGACTAAATCCACTGGCCCATTCTGTAGTTCATTGCTACATCTTGTGGTTGATAGTGATTACAGTTAGCATTTACTGATCACTTAAATTTCCAATCCAGACACAGTGTTAAGTGCTTAAAAAGATTTATAAACCATTTTACAGACGAAGAGACTAGGTCACAACTTATTTAAGAAAATTCTGCAAGAGCACACAGATATTAAGGGACAAGGTCAGATTCAGAGGTTGTGTTGTGAACCACAAAGCTGCATTCATTCCTGTTCAGGATATCAGTGGTGTGCTTTTAAATGTTTAGCAGCTGCTGCCTTTGGGATGGAGGGGGATAAAACACCTTGCACTGCAGCTTTCGTTGATTTCTGTGCTGTGAGTATCCCCACCATGGTCGATTTTAAGGCACCAACTAAAAGCAGTGAAAGAGGGGCGCGAAAGAGCCGTTTCATGAAAAAGGGATCGAGTTCGGGTGTCACATGAGCCTGCTTCCCCTCTTCTCTCTAGCCTGCCTTCCCTTGTGGCTCTCTCTGTCAAATAAATAAATAGACTAAAAAAAAAACCTCAAGCACATAAATAATAGTAAAAATGTAGCAAAAAAGAATTCAGTGTCACATGAACTGGTGTGACTTAAACCACCTCAAGCACATTGATAATAGTAAAATGTAGCAAAATAATTAGGAAACTGTGAATTTTTAGTTTCTGTCACCTTTTTTTTTAATATCTTATTCAAGTGTAAGCTTCAATTTACTTTTTAATAATGGATATATTTAATAACCAGCTCCCTAAATTTCTGAGAATTTAACAGTTGTCTCATGTAAGCTAAACTGGCTCCAGTAGGCTAAAGAAGTTAATCATGATTTTTGCTCTACCTGTAGTTTTGAGGTATAAAAAATACTCCTAAATTGCTTTTGTTTTTTCAAATACACATCCCATTGCCTTTTTTTTTTTTTTTTTGCAAGGTGTGGATTGCTGTTTAGCTTTCTTTCTTTTTTTTGAGGTGTGCTGGGTTATTTTGCTATTCCTTAAAGCAAGAACCATTGTATATATTACTCAGTAAATTAATGATATGTGTTATGTGTGATCACATATACATATGTACATGCATATACATGGAAAGGGCATCTCTGATATACATGCGTATGGTCATACTGAGACACTACAAACAATAAATTGGGATAAGTTAAAATTTAAAAATAGTTCAAAGAGTATTCTTAGAAAGTACTTGGAGGCTTTGCATTTATGATACTGTATGGATCAGAATTAACTACTACAAACAATAAATTTGGGATAAGTTAAAATTTAAAAATAGTTCAAAGAGTATTCTTAGAAAGTACTTGGAGGCTTTGTATTTATGATACTGTATGGATCAGAATTAACTAAAGGGTAAAATCTGATTTACTCAAATTTAAATCTGACTCCTCATCCATGGAAAGTTTAGCAGTGATGGTAGACAAAATATGATCTCTAGTTGAAGCCTCTACTAAGAACATTTCTCTTTCAGACACAGAATCCAAGACAAGGTCACTGATTGTGTTCCATAAACATCCTTTTCTATTATGTATGGCTTCTGCATTTTTGCCTTGAGATGTTTTTCATTCACGCTAGTACTTATCATTCATCCATCTGTACTTTCTATAGAATATCTTATTTTAGCATTGAACAGTTCAAGATAAATGACTGCTTTACTAGAAGGTAAATAAGACTCTTGAATTTTTTTTATATTGAAAAAATTATTATTTGGTTCAAAGCTATTAAAGGTACGTGACATTGTAATGCACGGAAAGAACCTTAGCTATAGACCCAGCTTTCTATTGATGCTATTAACTTCTTAAATAGTTTGATTATATATATATAATCATATATTTCAAGGCTATCATGGAAACTGATAAAGTACCTAATACAATTGCCGTACTTAACAGTCGAAAAGTTGAAAAAGATAATTTTATTTCACTTTTTGGCTTTGCATGTTTCATCATAAAGGATAGAAAATTCTTTGTGCTTATATTGGATTCAGATAAATTTTTTTCCATTATAAAAAGAGTAAATTAATCTAAACATCGAGTGGTTATCATCATTTCACTCTTTAATCTAGAAGTATTTTTTCTTCAAGGAAAGAACTTGAAAGGAAATTGGTTTGGGTTAAGTCAGATGAAATGCATGCCGCTGAAACAGTGTATTCTCCATCACCAAAAGTATTCAAGTATGATTTGGATGACTACATATTAGTTATATAATGGAATGATATAGATAGGATTTATAGAGGAGATTTAAGTATCAGATGAATAGAAAATAAAGGATGAGGGACCTAAGTGATACAAGTTTTCTTTAATATCTATTACTGCTTGTCACTGGAATTGCCTCCTCGTTCTCCTCATCTTCATACAATAAAACATCTTAATCATTCAGTACTCCTCTCTTAGGTAGTGCCATTTCCCCCCATTGATCTATATGTTTGTCAATATATTTTTTACATCTGCTTTGATTATTTTAGATCAAGTTCTGAAAGAAAATAGCTTGATGTAGTAGAAAACACATAGGACCTACAGTTAGAATGCCTGAGTGGTCCCAACTACTATTAGAAACTCTGTGATGCTAAGAAAGCTATTGGGCTTCAGTGTCCTCAGTTCTGAGAGGACTGGTCTTGTGGTCTCTAAGTTTCCTAGGAGTTCTAGAAGTATATGATGATAATATCTGCCTTCCATCCCATTAACCCTTACTAAAGATGGATTATACTTTCTCAACTCTACTCTCACCTCTTAGTCTCAAAACTTTACTATCAACTTACTTGAAGAAAAGTATTCCCTATGTAAACCCCATTTGCTGAGTTTTGGGTTGAAGTTAAAAGTCTTTGTTTATTGTTTTGGTGCACAAGATTTGAATACTGGAATTTGAGTACTAGAATCAGCCTTCTAGAAAAGATTGCCAAGAAAAGCTTAAAAGCAAGTGTGTTCTGCTCACTTGTTTTGCAAAGTATTAGAAATGTACTTGCAAGGATAATGTTTTGTGGATTGTGCTATCCATCCTCTCTATTTTGCTGATGTCACACTGAGGTGTCAATTAAAGATGATATGTGCAAATCATTTAAAGCCCTAAAGAGGAAAAGGAAAAGGTTACAAAATATAAGGTCATGCCCAGGCAATTAAGGAAGCAATAAATGGAAATTATAAATGGCAGGAAAACCAAGTCCATAAGAAATAGTATGGCCTTTAAATCTCAGAGACTGTTTTAGGAGGCTATGTGTATCCTGGCCTTCATATGGAACATGTCATAAATTGAACAGTGTCTTTTAGAAACACAAGCATTAGATTGTGTGTAAGTTTCCTGCTGTACTGTTTGGTGTTGATAAAAATTTATCAGCCTTGAAGTATTATTTTCAAGAATTATTGAAAAAAAATAAGAACCTTTGCTATTTATAGTCTTTCTTTTAAAAACATCTAGCATATGGCATACAAGGTATGAGTAAATGCAAATGCACACTTCTTTAAATAGACAATTAAGTGCTCATATATGACACTGCACTCCTCTGTGCTATATTATTGATATAAAAACTCAGTAGCAATATTATCTGTTGAAACAAATAGTATCAGCATATAAATTCATGCTGCTTCAAAGTGTAAACTTGTCTAGCTTTACAGTCCAAGTAATTCAAATATTTTAAGGTTTATTTATTGGATTCTCTCTCTCCTGATATTTACATATGAAAAAGAGACTGGTGTACAAAGTATCACATGTGCTATTTTCATAGAGCCAGAGGAAAATCAGAATGTAGGTGATCATTCAACCCTGCTGAGTTTTACGTTGCTATCAGCAGCTTAATGTAGTGTTTGCCAGAGTACAGCGAGATGATCCTGGCAACATCATGATTTCAGTGTGATGACTTTCTCGCTAGACTTATCTCTGCCCCCAACACAGTGTGGCACCCGGAGGGGTTTGGAGCAGTAGAACAGCACAGAGGTTGGTAGTGCTTGTTAACATAGTGGTATGGGGCTGGTGGTAACCTGTAAATGTTAAAAGGGGAACCAATTTGCCTTCATTGCAATTTAACAAGCCAGTAAGACCTTCAAAGCAGGCATCACCTAAGGGAATCAGAGCAGAACAGAATTTCATAGTGGGTATGTTGAAAGCTGTATGTTTTAGGGAGGTTTAAATGGTTTTTTGGTTTTGTTTGATTTTTAATTTTTTCCTCTGCTTGGAACATGTGTCCTATCATCCTTTATAGGTCATCTTTCTATTCCCAACTTCCATGTCATTTTGGTAACTCTTCAGACTCTTTATTATATTATATATGTTATTAATTATTATATGTTAATTATATATGTATATAATTTGAATATATATATAACTTAGTTCTGTTCTGTAATCACTGTGGCTGGCTTTTGTTAGGGTTTGGAATGCGGAATTTATAACTTCATTATTGACATTCAGTTTTACAAGCCACTTTGAACCTGAGAGGGTGCTCAAGGATTGGCTTCTATCATATGTTAGGAAAGAAATATGCTCAGATTCCTGTTGGGTCATAATGTAATATCCACACTAAATGATTTACCAAATTATTTTAAATGCTTTCAAAACAAGATTTTCTTTAAACAGAATTTTTCCGCTCTCAGTAAATTTCTGCTTACCAAAGTGACCCAACGTGAGATGGACAGAGTTTAAAATGGCCCTGGTCAAGAGTTCTCTTCATATTTGCTCAACAAAATTCAGACTTCCATCTGGCTATTATGCACAGCTAAAAAGGGGATGATTTTATTGATGCTTTTTTGCTTTTAACCCTACCAGGTATATGAAGTTGACTCAGATGCTTCAGGATGTTTTGGTCTTAAATGTATTCTGTGGGATTAAGGAACTCCGAAAGCCCTGATGTGAGCCTGAGGTACAAGAAAGGGCCCTGGTATAGAATAGGAATTTAAAAAAATAAAAGGGGGGGGGGAATCAGTCCTGGTTCTGCCACTTCCTACTGGGGTGGCTTTAGGCAAGTTGCTTAATCTTTCTGAGTTTCATTTTCTTCCTTTGCAAAATGGGAATAAAATGGCTGTCCTATGTACATGGATCAAAGGCCATATATATTAACATACTTTGGAGGTGGCTAGTAGGATACATATTTAAGACTGATTATTGTCATTATCATATGAAAATGTAGAAAACTGGCATAGGAAGAGAAGAAAAATATAAAGAAGTGGAAGACAATGAGCATGAGAAACTCATGGCATACAGCCATTGTCACAAAACGTGGGGAACAAAGTCTGGGGGATTTGTAGGCTCCTGGAGTCACTAGCTGGGGTTCTGAATCATGGCAGCCCTAGCACTACAATTCAGTGGCAAGAAAACAGCATAACACAACACAAAACCAGATGTGACCCTGTTCAATGTACCAGTTTCCTCCCTTGGCACAATTGAAAATATAGAGATTTTGAGTCAGCACTGGTTGGAATATTATGAACAAATTATATAATCTTATTGAGTATCAATCTCCCCAGTTTTAAAATGAGTTTACCATCCATTTCTTATAGAACTGATGTAGGATTAGATGATGCACCTAGTTCCTAGCATAGAAAAAATGCTTTCCGTTTTGTATTTTGGGTTTCTACTTTGTCCCCAAGACCCATTGCTCTGCTCATGACATCTTTCTGCTTTCTCTTTCATTACAGAATCTTGTGTATCTTCCTCTAGTCCTACTCTTCCTGGTGAGTCTTCCATTAATAGATCAGCCATACAGTTCACTAAAGTTTAAGTTACTTATTGAGTAGTCAGTACGAGACAGATGTTCAACCTATTTGTAAAATGCTACTTCCTTGGAAATGTTTAAACTCCAATTTAAAGACTCATAAGGTGTACCCAAGTTTTTATTTGCTAACAAATGGTTGTCAAAAAGTAAACTGTGGGGCCACCTGGGTGGCTCAGTGGGTTAAACGTCTGCCTTAGGCTCAGGTCATGATCTCAGGGTCCTGGGATAGAGCCCCACATCAGGTTCCCTGCTCAGAAGGGAGTCTGATACCCCCTCTCTATCTACTTGTGATTTCTCTCTCTGTCAAATAAGTAAATGAAATCTAAAAAAAAAAAAAAAAAAAAAGTAAACTGTGGCCATGCCTGAGTAACTTTGTTTGTTAAGTGTCTGCTTTCGGCTCAGGTCACGATCCTGGGCTCCCTGCTCTGAGGGGAGTCTGCTTCTCTCTCTCCCTCTACCACTTCCCCAGCTTGTGCTCTCTCTCTGTGTCTCTCAAATAAGTGAATACAATCTTTTAAAAAATAAGATAAATAAGTAAGTAAATAAATGAAAGTAAACTGTATGCTGCTTTTCCCAAAGCACTTTCAGAACACAAGCTGTTATTTTAGTAGAAGCATTTTCCCAAGTCAAGAATATCCAGCTTCTTCCCTAGTAAAATGTTTCGCTCCCTGTTGTGAAGTGTGTAAACCTGGTGATTCATAGACCTGTACCCCTGGGGCTAATAATACATTATATGTTAATTAAAAAAAATTTTTTTTAAATGGACAGAGGACATGAACAGTCACTTCTGCAAAGAGGACATCCAGATGGCCAACAGATACATGAAAAAGTGCTCCACATCACTTGGCATCAAGGAAATACAAATCAAAGCCACAATGAGATACCACCTCACACCAGTCACAATGGCTAAAATTAACAAGTCAGGAAATGACAGATGTTGATGAGGATGCAGAGAAAGGGGAACCCTCCTACACTGTTGGTGGAAATGCAAGCTGGTGCAGCCACTCTGGAGAACACTATGAAGATTCCTCAAAAAGTTGAAAATAGAGCTACCCTATGACCCAGCAATCACACTACTGGGTATTTACCCTAAAGATACAATTGTAGTGATCCAAAGGGGCACGTGCACCCAAATGTTTATAGCATCAGTGTCCATAATAGCTAAGCTATGGAAAGAGCCTAGATGTCCATCCTCAGATGAATGGATAAAGATGTGGTATATGTATACAATGGAATACTATGCAGCCATTGAAACCCTCAAAATCTTGCCATTTGCAATGACGTGGATGGGACTAGAGGGTATTATGCTAACAGAAATAAGTCAATCAGAGAAAGACAATTATTATATGATCTCACTGATATGAGTAATTTGAGAAACAAGACAGAGGATCATAAGGGAAGGGAGGGAAAAATGAAACAAGAGGAAACCAGAGAGGCAGACAAGCCATAAGAGACTCTTAATATCAGGAAATAAACTGAGGGTTGCTGGAGGGGAGAGGGGTGGGAGGGATGTGGGTAGTGGGTGATGGACACTGGGAGGGTATGTGTTATGGTGAGTACCGTGAGTTTTGTAAGACTGATGGATCACAGACTTGTACCCCTAAAACAATACATTATATGTTAATAAAATTTTTTTAAAAAGAAAAAAAAAGTTTCACTCCTTCCCATGAACAAGTTTTGCCAAGTGAAAAATCAATGGTGTTGACACTGATCGCTAGGTTTCATCTTCCAAGAGCTCTGATGCTTTAGGCCTATGTGATGAAGATAGAATTATTGAGTAATAATAACCTCTAAACATATACATGATGCTGGAAGACTATGATGTACACAAAGAAATTGTGATCTATTTCTATTAGAGAAAAAATTCAGGGTAGAGGGATCAGTTTCTTTTTTTTTTTTTTTTTTAAGATTTTATTTATTTGACAGACAGAGATCACAAATAGGCAGAGAGGCAGGCAGAGAGAGAGGGGGAAGCAGGCTCCCTGCTGAGCAGAGAGCCCGATGTGGGGCCCGATCCCAGGACCCTGAGATCAGGACCTGAGCCGAAGGCAGAGGCTTTCACCCACTGAGCCACCCAGGTGCCCCAGAGGAATCAGTTTCTTAATCTAGCACTCTGGAACTTGGATGATTTAATGATCTAATGTGACCTCATCACCAGAGAATGGCCGGCACTATTACTGCTGTGGAAAGAAAGCCATGTACCCGCATCTCCCTATGGGACCCCATGCTAATTAATTTATAAACTGTATTTTTTTATGATGCTTTATGGAGTCGGGATCACCACTTTCGACCATTTATCTCCATATATTCATCTATTTCTTCATTTCCTCACTCACCAACATAGTCATTCATTTAGTACTTTTCTACTGAGTTCTCTGTGTGGCAAGTGTTCTAAGAGAGATCACATCCCTGGACCCAGAAGGGGCCTCTTTCCTAGTTCACCAAGGAACGAGGAGTCTGTGGGGCCAAGGAAATGTGCCTCCCCCTTTGAATCCATAATTTGGATACCCACAAAGCCCAAGTTTCCTATCTGAATAACCCTGAGCGCCCTTCCAGGCTCAGAGAATCAACTTTGTCCTTCTCAGAGCTGACAGGACAATGATGTGTCTCTCTTTAGCCCTGAGGAGTGGCCAAGTTATGGCTGTGTGGAGGGGTAGTTACCGTGGAGAAGCTTGGTATGTTGTCGGGTCTCCATAGTCTCCATACATGCAGGCAGAGTGATGAGAGGCTGAGGTGTGGGGGTCTCAAGCCAGAGCCTCGGAGGCTCCCTTGCTCTCCTGCTCTGAGGGACATCCTCTGCATCCCAACCTTTCATTGTACCTCAAAGTTTACGTATGCTACAGCTATGTCATGGTCTTAGCTTTTTCCTTGATCATGCCCCAAATTCCCAAACTAATTTCCTACAAGGAAAATAATTTTTTTCCCAAAGTGTGGGATAGTGGTTGGCAAACTCTGGCCAAATTTGGCCTACTGCTTGTTTCTGTACAAACTGTAAGCTAAGAATGGTTTTTACATATTAAATGATTGGACGGTGGTTTTGGTTGATATGGTATGGTTCTTAAGGATTTGAAATCTTTTACCTTCCTCACTATATGAGATTTCGGTTGTTCTCAAAGGTGTTTGATATATGTTATTAGGACTTTCCCTGTGATTCCGGATCAGAAGAAAAGAGCTTAACAGTGGGTTTGTAACATACTCTCCCCTTCCCTGGATACCTGAGGTCTTGCTGCTTTCCAGATTTCTTTATAAAATGTCATCGGCATTTACTCTTGAAAAGATTAGGGGAGTTCTTATGTAGGTATGTTTTATCAGAAAATACCTGTTTCACTGACACCTAATACCTGATCAGGATACTTAGTGCAAATTACTGGAAATTAATAGGTTTAAAAGATGCAGCTGGTTTGAATGTAGAAATTAGTAATATAAATTCTTCATCCATACAACAAATGGGGCATAAAAATCAAGAAACTTCAAACTCAAAGGGTTTTCTCTGAGTTGACATTTAACTCCATACTTTGTAAGCACTTCTCTGTTACTTGAAAGCCAAAATATATTCCAATGAGGAAAAGGCCCAGGCATAAGCCTATTATGTTTTATTTAATTAATTAATTGCTGGGTTTTTTTCTTCCCTTTGATGCCTATAAGTTCTTTATGTAATGGGGAGTGTTTTTATTTTTCAGTTATAAGTGTTTCAAGTATCTTCTCCTAATTTGTATTCTTTAGTATCACTTTTTCTAAAGCATAATTTTTGATAAATAGGAGTTCTTTGTTTTAATGTAATCAAATGTGTTAAATTTGTGACCCTTTATTAGGACCCCTAAATTGTCCTCTGTGACCCTATAATTCTATATTCTATTCTAAGAGTTTTAAATTTTTACTTTCTCCTCCTCTAGCTTTTTATTTTGAAATAATCATATCTATTAAAAAGCTAAAAGAATAATATAAGGATTACAATATACTCTTGCCCCAGAGTCACTGACTTTCTCTACTTATTTATGTGTGTGTTTGTATGTGAATACACATATGCAAATATATGCAGATATGTCTACTACTTATTTGTTTATTTATATCTAGATGTATAAGAAGAGCTTTACCTCCTCTTTTTCTCCTTCCCAATTTGTGTGATATTAATACAAACTCAAAGATTTTTTAAAAAATTTAATGTGGTGTAGTCTATTAGAACCATCATATCTTTTGTCCCAAATTTGGTTAGGGGGAACCCTTTCAAGATGGTTTCTGTGTTCTTTTGAGATGTCCTGATTAGTCTTCTTTGTTTGGGTTGGTTTGGTTTTGGTCACAAAAATAGTGTGTAGGGCTCACTTTATACTTTCCCTGCTGCAGATTTAGAAAAGTAATTTCTCTGTTTTTTTTCTTTACTAAGAAGTGGTATTTAGACACAAATACATGGGCATCAGATGTACTAACTGCCCTCATGTATCATTGCTTCTATGCCCTTCTGGTGAGATCATATTCTCACCAATATATCTACCACAAAATATTTGTAGTGGATACACTTTGAAGTGACCTTCACTAACCTCTGCCTATTGCTTTTCACACCTTGGTTTAATCTCTTCCCCTTGAGTATGAGCCAGGTTTAATGACTCATCCTAGTAAGCAGACTGTAGCAGAAATTATAGGATGTTGCTTCTAAGAGTAGGTTATAAAAAGACTGTGGCTTCTGTTTGGATGATTTTTCTTGCTCTCTTGCTTGCTCCCACAGAAGTAAGCCAGTTGCCACGTCATAAGTTACCTTAAGGAGAGGCTTACAATCAAGGGAGGGAGAGAGAGACTTTTAGTCAATAGCCAGTGAGTAACTGAGGGTTTCAGGAAACAGTCTATGAGTAACCTGGTGAATAAGCTTGGGAACAGATGGTTTCCAGTCAAACTTCAGGGGAGATTGAAGTTCTAACAGTTCTAGTGCAAATTCCTCAGAGACCTGAAGCCAGGGGCTCCAACTCAGCTGCATGTATATTACACGGATACTTTAAGACGATGCAATAATTCTTTTACACAGCAACACAACAGAGAATTCAAGAATTTCTGGGTACCCATAAGATAATGTTGACCAATTAAATGGGATCTTTTTCATGTATTGACAAAAACAAAAACATACAGATGAACAAAGGGACTAAATAAACTGAACATAGCTCATGTTTATACCATATTTAGGAAACAAAGGAGAGTATGAACATCAAATTTGATCTAAGTGGCAATATGAACACTCCTTCCAGTGAAATGAGAATGACATGAGAGTTAGAAGCAGATGGTACAGACAAGGAGTCAGGGAAGCAGATAGGCTAGGCATAATGGGATTAGATTGCAAACATTTCAAAAAAGAGGAAGTGTGACTCTAGTGACAAAACACTCACATGAGATCATTGACTACATATGAACTGAAATGAAGAAGCTTGACAGTGCGTGAGAACAGAGATAGGAGTTGTGGGAAGGCACCGGTACTGAGAGATGAAAGTCTGTTGTAGAAAATGGAGATACTTCTTGGATACTTCCTGGTAAAAGGGGTTGGGAATAGGGGGGCAGAAGAAAGGTGTAAATTAAGGATACTGAAGAACCAAAAGACCATCAAATAATCAGAAGATATTGTAACCTTTAATACATAAGAAACAGCATCATTGATTAACGAAACTGCAGTTGACCATACCTAGAAAGCTGAGTACAAGAAAAATCCTATATGAAATGCAAACTAAAAAATACAAGGATCAAATAAAAAGAGTTCACTAATAATAGGAAATTCTAACACACCAAAACAGATCTAAACAAGTGCAAAGGATCAAAAATAAGTGAGTACATGGAAACTTTTAAAAAGCATATTAAAAGAAAATAGGGATATGTATACTGAACTTTAAACCTATCATAGAAAATGTACCCTTTTCTCAAATGCATAATGACATTCACAAAAATTGTCTGTATACTAGTCACAAAGAAAATATTGGCAACTTCCTTCTAGTAGAAATCCAGCAAATAATACTCCCTTATCATAAAGGGATTAAGCTAGATATTATTAAGAAATGACTATTAGAAAAAAATAATAATAAACAATTATTTAGTAAAGGGTAAAATGCAAAACAAAAGTAGAGAATTTCTAAAAATATAATCACAAAGATCATGCTAGGTAAAAAAATTTATGGAGATATATTTAAGGCAGTGATCAGAAGGAATTTGCTATATTTTTATAAATATAAATGAACTAGAATAAATTAAAATTGAGAACACAATAATTTAAAAAATCAGAAAATTAATAATGTGAAAAAAATTTAAAATAGAAGAATTGAAGAGAAAAAAGAAGTTAATGGAAAATAAGTAGGTATGTCATTAGATGACCTAAATAAGGAAAATATGTGAGAAACCACAAATTTTTACATTTTTTGTAATACCAAACACCAAAAGTAAAATAAGAAGAGAAATATATGAATTAATTTTAAAAACCCATAAAAATGACAAGCATACATATTTTTAAAATTTGGTTGACTAATGTCCAAGATAAATGTATCCCATTTGAAATAGAAATCTTAAGCTGATCAATTAAAGAAAGAAATTAGTATTATTTAAAAATTTACCCACAAAATAATAATCCCAAATGACTTTGCATGTATTTCTGCCAAATTTTCCAAATAGGAAGTATCAAAAGAATACAAAATTATTTTAGAGCTTAGAAACTAAAGAATAACATTCAGATAATTTTTATGAAGCAACATTATATTGCTACCTAGCACTAATGAATAATAGCTAATAAATACTAATAAATGTAGCATACATACACAGTAAGAAAACACTAAACTTACTGAGAAATGTCAATGAAAAAGTCTTGAATACTAGAAAACAGAGCTAAGAAACTCATGCATCATAACTAAATAGAACGTATCCCAGTGAACGCAAGACTAGTTCAATTTTGGGGAAAAGCATTAGAAGAATCATCAAGTTAATTCGCCATACTAACATAGGAGGAGGAAAAATCATAATTATCTCCACGGGTGTTGAGAAAGTCATTTGGAAAAAAAAAATAGTACTCAATCATTATTTAAAAGATTTATAAGAGTTAACTGACCTTGTAAAATTAGAAACTTCACATCTAAAGCCAGCATCCTACTTAAATGGGAAAAAATGGAGTATTTCCCCTAAGGTCAGAAATAAGACATATATGCACAGTTTTCCTAAGTCTCTTGTGGCCTAAGAAACATGCTGGGCCAAGGAAACATAAATTTGTCTTCAAGGCTGGTAAGGCGTTTGGAATCTATAGGGCAGGATACCGGAAAGGAAGAATCCTCAGAAGAAGGTGGCCTAGAAATCTACACAGCGAATTCTTAGGACTTGGACTCAATTCTAAATTGTACATTTGCCAAGAAGAACTGACAAATGCCTAACAGAGAACAGCTCTCTTGGGGAGTGGAACTGAAACTAGAACAGAGACTTCACAAGTAACATCCCTTAGCAAAGATGTGCATTTCAGGACAGCCGCAGGAGAAAGACCTGCGTGGATATCCTAAGGATTCAGTTCATACCAGAGCATCTACAACTTAGGAGTAAGAAACCACACTATAGGACTAACAGGAATATTGAAATGGGCCTGAAGAAAGCCTAAAAGCAAGCCTTGACAAGATGACAAGATGATCTGCCAATAATTTCACCATCTGCCAGACACAATTCAACACACTTAGAAAAAAAAGAACATAATGCAAATCTACAATGTATAATTCATGACGTCTCACTTAAAGTAAGAAAAAGCATTGGACATGCGAAGAGGCAAGAAAATAGGACAATATTCAAGAGTTTACAAGTGTCAGTGGAGAACTCTGATAACTCAGGTGTTGGGATTAACAGAAAAAGACTTTATAATGACCACTGAAAATATGTTAAGTGGTCTGTGGATAAAGTGTCAATGTTGAGGTAACTTAAGCAGAGAAATAAAACCCCTATGGAAGAAGACATGAAAATTCTAGAACTGAAAAATAAAATATGGGAAATAAAGAATTCATTAGATGTGCCTAGTCACAGACAAGTCACAGCAGGATAATTGATTATGAGCTCAAGAAAGAATAATGTAATTTATGCAATTTGAAGCACAGAAAAAAACAGTGAAAAAATTAAAAAGAGGAGTCTAGGACATGTAAGAGTATAAGGAATAGTCTAACATGCAAGGAATTACCATAAAAGGAATCAAGAGGGAATGTGCAGAAGAAGTATTTGAAAAACTACTGCCTCAATTTTTTTTTTCTAAAATATATGAAGGACAACAATGCAGAGATCCATAAATCTCAGCAAACCCTAAACAGGTAAATAAAAAGAAAATTACACCTAGGCACATCATAGTCACACTAATGATAAAGAGAGAATTTAAAAAAATAAGAAAACATTAAGAGTAGTAAGAAAAAATGGCCCATCATATTGAGGAGAAAACAATAAAAATGACAGCTGATTATCTCATCAGGAAAAAAATGGAACACAGAGACAATGCAATGTCATAATTAAAGTACTGAAAGAAATAGAGGTAAACCTAGGATTCTGTACTGAATGAACATTTGCTTCAATAATAAAGATGAAATAAAGACATTTTTAAATAACTGTGGAAAGTTAAGGACAGTATAGTAATGTCTAGACTAACTTACTAAAATGCTTGACACTTAGCTAAAATGTCATTAGAGGTATATAAAGAATATTAACAAATAGTGGATTAATTCAAAGGAAGTGGGAGAAGTACATCAACAAAAGAGAATAGTAGAAATAAACAGCAATGTTATCAATAAACCAAATGGTATTTGGGGCTAACCACTCCATTTCAATGACAGAAATTATATCACTAGATGAAAAACTCAACTAGGTGCTGCTTGTTATGACAAAAACATTTTAAATGCAAGAAAAATTTAAAGCTAAAAGAATGGAACAAAATATACCATGCAAATAATAAGCACAAAGAAGATGATGTATTACCTTATCTACTCTGAAACAAAGTAGACTCCAAGGTAATAAATATTGCCAAAGATAACATTTCTTAATGAAAATGGAGCTAATTTATTAAGAAGAAATAACAGTCTTAATTGTGCATAGCAGATAGTTAGTTTCAAAATACATAAAGCAAAAATTGACAGAACTAAAAGAAGAACTAGATATATCTCCAAAATCATAATTGGAGATTTTAACAAGTCTTTTTTTGTAAACAAAATTAAAATCAGACAAAATATGACTAACAGTATAAAGTAATATGAGCAAGATTATTAATTAAACTGGCCAACTTCACATTTATAAAACACTATGCCCAATAACTTCAAAGTTCACAAGTTCACATAAAGTTTTTATCAAAATGGATCAGATATTGTCTCATGAAAAAGTCTCAGTGAATTCAAAATGATTGCATCATCCTGAGTATATGCTCTTATAATAATAATTTTCACTAGTATCCAATAAAAAAGATAACTTAAAAAATCTCTAACTCTTTGGAAACTAAACAATATACCACTAAATAATCCAGTTCTCCCCCCACAAAAAACCCTCTGTAATGAATTCAGAAAATATTTTAAGCTAACTGTTAAGAAAAACACACATTTCAAATTATCATGAATGTATCTAAAACAGTGCTGAGAGAAATACATATTTTAATCCATATATAATCAAAGAGGATACATTAAAACAATAAACTAAGCTTTCACCTCAGAGGTGCAAATTAAAGCTAAAAAGAACAAAAGGCAAATAAAAAACAAAAATATACTTATTTAATTCTTTCTAGTACTGCTGAGATATAATTGACATACAGTATTGTGTAAGTCTAAGTTGTGCCACATAAATCATTATGTTATATAATGATATTATATATAACATCATTACATAAATTATTATATATTAATTATGTACATATAATTAATATATATTATATAATCATTATTCATATATGTGGATATTGTGAAATGATGACTACAATAAGTTTCTTAACACATCCTTTTTCTCATAATGTTAACATTTTTTTTTAAAGATTTTATTTATTTATTTGACAGAGAGAGACCACAAGTAGGCAGAGAGGCAGGCAGAGAGAGAGGAGGAAGCAGGCTCCCTGCTGAGCAGAGAGCCCGATGCGGGACTCGATCCCAGGACCCTGAGATCATGACCTGAGCTGAAGGCAGCGTCGTAACCCACTGAGCCACCCGGGCGCCCCACAATGTTAACATTTTTTAAATTTAGTTTCAAGTTTTTATTTAAATTCCAGTTAGTGAACATATAGTATAATATAGTTTTAGGAGTAGATTCAGATGAATTTAGCTATTCATCACTAAAATACAACACCCAGTGCTAATCACAGGTGCCCTCGATACCCCCATCCCTCCACCCACCGCCCCTCTGGGAACTATCAGTTTGTTCTCTACAGTTAAGAAACTATTTTATGGTTGGTCTCTCCCTAATTCCTGCCCCCTGCCCATGGTCGTTTGTTTCTTAAAATCCACATATAAGTGAAATCATATGGTATTTGTTTTTCTCTAACTTATTTCATTTAGCACAATACTCCCTGGCTCTATTCACATCCTTGCAGATTTCATTCTTTTTATGGCTGAGTAATACTCCATTGTGAGGGGATACAGATATATAGATATATATAGATAGAGGTATCAATATCTATATCTATATCTCTATCTATCTATCTCTCTCTCTATATATATATAATTTATCCATTTATCATTCAGTGGACATTGGGTTCTTTCCATAATTTGGCTATTGTCGATAATGCTGCTATAAACATCGGGCTGCTTGTATCCCTTCGGATCATTATTTTTGTATCCTTTGGGTAAATACCTAGTAGTGCAATTGCTGGCTCATGGGGTGGCTTTATTTTTAACTTTTGAGGAAGCTCCATACTGTATTCCAGAGTGGCTACACCAGTTTGCATTCCCAACAACAGTGTAAGAGTTCCTCTTTCTCCATATCCTCATCAACATCTGTTGGTTCTTGTGTTATTGTTTTAGCCATTCTGACCAGTGTAAAGTGGTATCTCATTATAGTTTTGACTTGTACTTCCCTGATGATGACTGATGTTGAGCATCTTTCATCTGTCTGTTTGCTATCTGTATGTATTCTTTGGAAAAATATCTATTCATGCCTTCTGCCAAACTTTTAATTGGATTATTTGTTTTTGTTTTTTGTTTTTTTGTTGTTGTTGTTAGAATTTTTGTGTGTGATGAAAATATCAAGATTTACTCTCTTGGCACCTTCCAAATATATAATACAGTATTACCAATTGTAGTTACAGTGATGTAACTCTATTATGTATAGAGATACATCCATACATACCATATTCACTTTATCCATTCATGCATTGATGGAGAATGAGGTTGTTTCCATGTCTTGGCTATTATAAATAATGCTGCAAGGAACATGGGTTGCAGATATTTTTTCCAGATAATAATTTCACTTTCTTCAGCTTTATACTCAGAAGTGGAATTGCTGGATCATGGGGTGGTTCTATCTTAAATTTTTTTAAGAACTTCGACCCTGTCTTCCATGGTGGCTATACCAATTTTCCCACCAGCAGTGCACAAGGGTTCTCTTTTCTCCACATCCTTGCCAGCACTTGTTATTTTTGAATTTTTTTTTTTAATAATAGCCATTCTAACAGGTGTGAGGTGATCTCTCATTGTGGTTTTGATTTGCATTTCCCTGATTATTAGTGATACTGACCATCTTTGCATGTACCTGTTGGGTGATCTGAATACCATCTTTGGGGAAAACAAAAGTTCTATTCAGATCCTTTGCCCATTTTTAATCAGATTATTATTATTATTGCTATTGAGTTGTGTGGGAGATATATATATATATATATATATATATATATATATATATATATATATAATTACAACCCCTTATCAGATATGTGACTTGCAAATATTTTCTTCCATTCTTTGGATTACCATAGCATTTTGCTTTTCTTTGTTGAAGCTTATTAATTTGGTGTAGTCCCACTCATTTATTCTTACATATTTTTTCCAGAAAAGGGACATCAGCTCAATTCTATAGATGGGTAGAACTGTTGACTAGGATCCCTATAAATCATCCCTGCAAGGAGGAATGTGTTCTGCCAAGATCTGAGTATTGGTTGCTGTAAGGGCCACCTGTTTTTCTGTCTCAATTTGGTATTTAGTGGTCAGCTAAAGTTTGCCCCTGTGATCCTGATCACATGTAACCTGATTGAGCCTCCCACGAAGTGTCCTGCTGGGGGAGCTGGATGTCCACTCTGGGCTATCTTTATCCTACTGAAAAACTGTAAGCCTGGGCAAGCTCTCTTAGTGCATCACAGTGCTTGCCTGGAGAAGGGGCGATGTAGTCAGAGGGTAGCTGTTCATCTTATACTTTTAATGTAGTCCTTCCTTGTATGTATGATCCAAAGGGAGGTTTCAGCCTCACCTCTGTGTTCTGGGCTTTTCACTCTGGCGTCTTGTCTGTGGACACTTGCTTGCTGGTCTGAAGTTGGAAACAACCTATGATGCCATCTTAATGACATGATTCTACCATAAAAATATTAGTGGAAAGCAATAAGATGAAAAACATCAAGTAACAGGGAAAATGGATAGAGTCTAAACTCGTTTTTTGAAAATGATTAATAAAATTAAGACTACTAAGACCATCAAAGCTGATCAAGGAAATATGAGAGAAAGCAGATTTTGACAACAGCAGAAGGAAAAAAAGGGACATTGTTATAGTTTATGCATTTATAAAAGAAAAATAAGTCAATATAAGATAAATAAAATTTTGCAAAAATACTCTATGAATTAGACAAATGCATAAATTGCTTAAAATATACAACTTAAATAAACTAATGAAAATAAAAGGAGAACTCAGTAGTCTTAGATCTGTTAAAGTTTTTAATCTGTATTTTTAAAACTCATGTACAAAACTCAATCATCAGATGATGGCCTTAATAATTCCTTCTATGAAATACTTAGAAAAATTATGAAAGTAAATTTATACAAATGCTTTTAAAGAATAGAGAGAAAGTAAAATGTGTAGAAGAAAAGCATGATGCAGATATCACAACATGAAAAGGATATTACAGACAGAAAATTCCAAACCAAGATCATGAATGTAGATGCAAAGATTTTAACTCTAAGTGAAATAAATAAATCCAACACTGTATAAAGTAAATAATACATCTTGAATGATTGTGTTTATCCCAGGAAAGTGCTACTAGTTTAACATTAGGAAATAAATTGATATAATTCACAATAGCAAGAAAAAAATGAGTTAAATCTGTAGACATATACATGACATAGGAGAATATCTTCACAACCCTAGATAAATAAAGTTTATTTTAGGTAATACAGAAATAAAATCATTTGCAAAAGAAAAAAGCATGAAAAATTGGGTTTCATTAAAATTTAAAACTTACAGTCATCAAAGGAAACTGTTTAGAAAGTCAAAAGGTCATAGGGCAAGTCACCTTACAGATAATAGCAAACCTTTATCTTGATTAGGGTGATTATAATACACAAGTCAATATATGTCAGAATTTATACAACTGTATAATTATGTTTAAAAACATTGTTATTATGTAAATTATAATTCAATCTACTACTGTTAGCATAACATAAATTTAAAAATATCTTTCATAGTTTAAAAAATAGCTGTTAGAAGACATAATGACAGAGAAAATCTGATTTTCAATATCATGGGGAAAAGATAAAATTAACCAACATATAACCAAAAGATGCAAAATGTATTTTTTTAAAGACTGTATTTATTTATTTGACAGACAGAGAGAGAGAGAGAGAGTAAGGGAAAGCACAAACAGGCCACCCAGGGGCCCCTAATTCTATTTTATTTTTAGCAAATGAATTTACCCAGTCCTAATTCTATATAAATTGTGAGGCATAGAAAGTTTTTCTCCATACTGAATTTACAAATTATTTCACCCATAGCTGTTCCAGTACTTGTATTTTCTTTTATTTAGAACTTGTATTTGGAATTTAGAGTGATATGTAGATTAATGTCTGTATTTCTCCAAGTAGCTATTAAGTTACACGAACTCTACCTATTTTAAAAGTTCCCTTTAAAAAAAAAAGGTCCTCCCCAAATATATGTTTATAAAAAATAAAAAATTAAAAAAAAAATAAATAAAGGTAAAAAAAAAAAAAAAAAAAAAAAGGTCCTCCTTTTCCAGCATTAATTTAGTTGTTCTTATCATGTAGTAAAAGTCCTTATATGTTTGAATCTAATTCTAGTGCTATTATCCTATTTTGCTCACTGGTCTGAGTTTAGGCACCAATGTGACACCTTTTAACTAAAAAGGATGATTATTATATTTCAGTATCTGGTAGAACTGCTACTGTCTCATTACTCTTTTTTCCCACTGTTGTTATTTCAATTGTGAAATGTTTATCTTTATTTTTTTTAACATTTTATTTATTCATTTGAGAGACAGAGATCACAAGTAGGCAGAGAGAGAGGAAGGGAAGCAGGCTCCCCCCCAGCAGAGAGTCCAATGTGGGGCTCGATCCCAGGACCCTGAGATCATGGACTGAGCTGAAGGCAGAGGCTTTAACCCACTGAGCCACCCAGGCGCCCTATCTTTATTTTGAACTTAATAATAACTCTTCTATTTCATCTTTCTTCAAATTTTTGGAATATTTGTTAAGCCTACATGAAGGTTATAAATCAACTCAGAAAAAACCCAGAAACTAAATGACAGGACAAAATTATTTTCCATTTATTCAACAATATTAAAAAAATACATTTTGAGCCACACCTGTGTGGCTCAGTCTATTAAGTCTATTAAGCATCTGCCTTCCGCTCAGGGTATGAGCCCAGGCCCCTGGGATTGAGCCCTGCATCGAACTCCCTGCTCAGTGGGGAGCTGCTTCTTTCTTTCCTTCCAGCTTTGTGCTCTCTCTTGTTATCCCTGTTCCTATCTCGGCTCTCTCTCAAACAAATGAAATCTTAAACAAATACATAAAATAGAATTAGAAAAAGCCTAAGAAGCCTAGTTAAATATAAAAGACACTGATTCTACAGTTTATGAATCGTAAAAATTGGCCTAAAATTAGTTAATTGGAAAAAGTGTTCAGAGGCATGTAGATACAAATACTCTTCTCAACGGTGTATGGCGTATTTACTAAAATAGACTATGTGCTAGGCCATAGCAATAGTAAAAACAAAGTCAAAGCTTCCTTTTCTGAACATGTCTATCTCATTCATCAATCTCAATAAATTTACAAAGATAGAAATTATACAGAGTATATTTTCTGATGACAACAGAATTAAACTGAAACCAAGAACCAAATAAGACATTAAAGAAAACCTCAATATTCAGGAATTAATAACATAATTCTAAAAAGCACAGGAGCCAAAGAAGAGATCAAAAAGGCAATTAGACAATATTTTCAACTGAGTGATAATAAGAGTATAAGTGGAACAAAATTTGTGAGATAGAGCTAAAACAGTGCTTAGGGACTATTTGCAATATTAAATATTTATATTTGAGCAGAAGAAAAATCTAAAATAAATGATCTGAGAATCCATGTTAGAGGAAAAAATAAAGTAAACTCAATGTAAGTAGAAGAAAAAAAATAAGTATCAGTATAAAATAAATAAAGACAAATAATAGAGAAACTAACAGTAAAAATTGGTTTCTGGTAAGATTTTTTTTAAATCGATAAATCTTTGCTAAATCAAGAAAAGAGAAAAAATTATTAGTCACCAATATTAGTAATGCAAAGAGCATTCAACACTGCTCATCCTACAAATGTTAAAAAGTTAATAAAAGAATATTATAGGCAGTATTATGCCAACCAGCCCGACAGTTTAAATGACATATTGAAATGCCCTGAAAAACATGAACTACCAAACTTAGCTCTGGAAGTGGGAACCTGAATTTCCTGACAGCTGTTAAATACATGCAGTTTATCATTAACATTTTCCCAAAGGGGGACTCTAGAGCTGAAACTGCCAAATATTTCTAGAAGAAATAACTGCAATTCTTTGCAAAATATTTATGAACACAGAAGAGGAGGAAATACTTCCCCAATTTATGAGGGCAGAACAGTTTGCACTCTTACACTTTATTATATACAAATTATACCTCAATAAAATGTATCAGGAAGTTATAATACATCAATACTTTATACAAATATTTATATATGCAATATGCATTTTTATTAAAGATTTGTCCCTGTTTATATATGGTTTTATATATATAAAATATGCTATCTGTACAAATATCAATGTATATAAAGTATTTATAATACTAATACTAATGTAATAATAAAATGCATTTAAATATAAATATACATACATAGAGAGAGAGAGAGAGCGCGCGCACACACAAGTTAAAAAGAGAGGCTTGGGGAGCCTGGGTGGCTCAGTGGGTTAAAGCCTCTGCCTTCAGCTCAGGTCATGATCTCAGGGTCCTGAGATCGAACCCCATGCCGGCTCTCTGCTCAGCGGGGGACCTGTTTCCCACCCCCCCCACCTGCCTCTCTGCCTACTTGTGATCTCTGTCTGTCAAACAAATAAATAAAAAATCTTTAAAAAAAAATTTAAAAAGAGGCTCTTAATCATTCTTTGGAAATACAAACCAATGGAAAAGAATAGAAAGCCCAGAAATAAACCCATGTAGATACAATCAGCTAATTTTTGACAAGAGCACCAAGAATACAAAGGGGGAAAGGACAGTCTTTCCAATAAATGGTGACAGCAAAACTGGATACCTGTATGCAAAAGAATGAAGTTCAACCTTTAACTTATACCCTACACAAAAGTCAACACAAAATGGATTAAAGACTTAAAATCAAACTTGAGACTGTAGAACTCCTAGAAGAAAACATAGAGAACACTTTACATTGGTCTTGGCAATAATATTTTGGATATAACACCAAAAGCACATGAAACTCGTATATATCTATATATATATATATCTATATCTATAGATATATATATATAGAGAGAGAGAGAGAGACTATGTTAAACTAAAAAGCTTCTGCCTGGCAAAGGAAACAATCAACAGAATACAAGAACCGCCTATGAAATGGAAAAAGTATTTGCAAACCATATGTCTGATGGGGGGTTAATGTATGTCTTCAGATAACATACAAATGTCCAACAGATACATGAAAAGGTGCTCAGTATCACTAATCATCAGATAAATGCAAATCAAAACCACAATGTGATATCTCCTCACACCTTATTATCCAAAAAGATTAGAAATAGCACGTGTTAGCAGGGGTGTAGAGAAAAGGGAAGTCTTGTGCACTGTTAGTGGTAATGCAAATTGACACCGGAAAAAAATATGGAGGTTCCTCAAAAAATTAAAAATGGAACTACAATATGATCCAGCAATTCAATTTCTGGGTATATATGCAAAGGAAATGAAATTGCTATCTAGAGGAAGTATCTTTACTCCCATGTTCGCTGCAGCATTATTCACAATAGCCAAGACATGGAAACAACCTAAATACCCATCAACAGATGAATGGATAAAGAAAATTTGATACACGCATGCACACGCGCGCGCGCACACACACACACACATACACACATACACGCATACACACACACAGTTATGTGATTTTAAGAAAAGGAAGAAGAAGGAAATCCTGCCATTAGAACACACCATGTATGAGTTTTTAGGATAAGTGAAATAAGTCAGGCAGAGAAAGATAGATACTGTATGATCTCACTTATATGTGGACTCTAAAAGGCCTAACTTGAGGGTACCTGGCTGGCTGAGTTTGTATTCATAGAGCATGTGACTCCTGATCTCAGGGTCATGAGTTTGAACCTCACACTGGGTGTGGAGCCTACCTAAAAACAAACAAACAAAAAAACCACAAAAAACAAATTTGAAAGTCTAACATCAAGAGTTAGCAGAATGGTGGTTGCCAGAGGTGGGGGTCCCTAGAGTTAACAGTGCTGTATTACATGCTTAAAATTTGCTGAGAGAGTAGATTTTATGTTAAGTGTTCTCACACACATACACAAAATAATAATAATAATAATAATAATAATAATAATAATAATATAATGGCAGGCGGAAACCTTGGAAGGTAATGGATATGTATATGGCTTTGATGGTAGTGACGGTTCTATGGGTGTGTACTTATCCCCTAACTTGAGTGGTACATGTAATATGTTCAACTTTTTCTAAGTTGAACTGCAATATTTTTTTTTTATTCTCTGTGCACCAAAATTCTCTCTTCTCACATCCAGAAACACAACCCTAATCAATCTCCAATCATTATTTCGTGAGGAATTCAAATTTTCCCATCAAACTTGCGTAATAGGACATTGAACATGGCAGATCCTATATGCAGGTGACAGTCTTCTTGTATTGATTTGAAACTTCTGTCTTAGTATCTGAAGCTTTTATAAATAAATGGATTCTTTCTGGTAGGAACATTTTACTTTGGGTACAAATATGTTACTTTGCATCCAAAGTAGCAAAATATGGTTTGGATGTAAGTATGTACAGGATGATACTTTAAAATATTGTCAGTCAAATCTATATGTCATTATGTTAGATTTTTTAGGAATGGAACACAGAAGAGGTATGCTTAAGTTGTCAGTGGTGTAGGAGGTGCTCTTCTTTAGAATGAGTGTAAGATAAGGTGTCTTTCCTTAGAGACTCCAGTCATTCAGTCACTTGCTATTCAGTGTGTGCCTTGAGAAAGCAGCATCATGAGCCCTGGCACCTTACAGGGATTTGTTAGTAATGCAGAATCTCAGGCTTAGCCCTGACCTAAAGAGTCAGATTCCGATTTTAACAAGATCTCCAGGAGGTAAGTAATGTGCACAATACTTTTGAAAAACACAGATTAAGCCTACTACAATAGAAAGATAAGTGACAGCAGGAAGAAAACCTGGTTTCCGGAATATTCTCAGTTGCCAAAGATTATTACAGACCTTTAACATCTCCTCCCTCCTCTCTGTTCTAATTCTGCTTTTCAAGACCTCGCCTAGCCTGGATTCACTCTTGCCAGGAATCTTATAATAATTTCTAAACTGTTCACCTTTTCCACCTTGCTCCACTCTGGATGTGAAATCACCCAATTCCAACTTACCCTGTCTAGGAATGGAGAATGTGTAAAGGGAGAGTGTGTTTGAGTCACTTTGAAAAATTTGAGACTTAGAATATATTAATTACTGTTAAAGGAAGATAAAAATTAATAGATTCAAGAAACGATTTAATATTTCCAAATGCTATAAAATACGTATACCAGTGATAGAGATATATAATGTTATTTTAGGGATGAAGTGTAGAAATGAAGAAAAACTATGGCAGCTAAAGGAAAGATCAATAGAATGTGAATTAAAAAAAAATACAAATAATGAGATAAGCTTTCTAGTGAAAAGGAAACCTCAAAAAAACAAAAAAGAAAAAGAAATATGTTAATAATATCCAAAGGGGTTTTCAAAGAAATAAATAAGGATACACACACATACACACACACACACATTATACATACACTAATTAATGAGGAGAAGTTAATGAAATCCACAAAGACTTTGAAATGATTAGGATATTGACCTGGTTTCTAAAATCATCTTTAACAAAAGATTAAAAAAAGCAAATAAATAAATAAATAAATAACACATAGGTAGGAAGTTGAAACAATTAGCATGCAATGAAAATCTTGTTAAACACAGGGAAGACAGGGTCATTTTAGAAATAAACCATTTTGTTTTCCTACCATACAATCCATAATGTTGACAAAGACACACACACACACACGCACACAGATTTTGTGCCACATTTTCAAGACAGAATAGGGAGACATTATCTGTTCAGTGAGCTTGCTTCCCAATGATGAGTGCAGCTTTGTTTATTTTCACAGGTAACTTGAGACTATAAAAGAGAAAAGCTCTGAGCAAACAAGACACTGTTTTCTTAAACCGAGAGCAGCAGTCATCTCAACTCTTAGTAAAATAAGGAGACAAACCCTAAGATAAATATTGGAAGACATCTAGAGGATAAATGAATTATGAAAAGCAAGCAGTATGATTTTTAAAAGAAAAAAAAATCATGCCAGGCAAATTTAATTGCTTTTTTTTTTCCTTGTGGATCAAGTTATGAGATTAATAGATGAAAGCAGCAATAGATGTGGTATATCTTGATTTCAGCAAAGCAAAAGGATAGCCTATCTTATAAAAATTTACTCAAAGAATTAGTTTAAATTAGCTTGGATATGAATACTTTTATATAGAGTAAAAATTGGTTGAAGTATCACATAAAAGGGCTCATAATAAGTGGCAGTTTTTCTAGGAGGGAGGCAGTGTCTAGAGAACAGCTTACAAGGGTTGTTGGTAGGTCCGGTTCTTTTAAACAGGCTCATTAACGGTGGGAATGAGAAAGTAAACAGGGTACTCATTAAATTCACCGAGAGTGCTAAGTTGGGAAATACTGCACAACCCCAAGACTGAAGAAGTAATAATGAGCCCTGAGCAGTTTTGATAATTTGGTCAAAACTTCATTTTCATTTCTCCAACTTGGGATATTCATTGGGGGAAAAGAAAATTTAGGCCACACAGGAAACTCAAAAGCAAGATGCCCCCAAAAGCTGCTGTGCTAATCGGTGTCTATTCAAGAAGCAACCAACATTCAGAGCTTTCATTATATGATTTAAGATTATATCCTGACACTTTACTGAATTCCTGTATAAGTTCTAGCAGTTTTGGAGTGGAGTCTTTTGGGTTTTCCACATAGAGTATCATATCATCTGCGAAGAGTAATAATTTGACTTCTTCTTTGCCGATTTGGATGCCTTTAATTTCCTTTTGTTGTCTGATTGCTGAGGCTAGGACCTCTAGTACTATGTTGAATAGCAGTGGTGATAATGGACATCCCTGCCGTGTTCCTGACCTTAGCGGGAAAGCTTTCAGTTTTTCTCCATTGAGAATGATATTTGCGGTGGGTTTTTCATAGATGGCTTTGATGATATTGAGGTATGTGCCCTCTATCCCTACACTTTGAAGAGTTTTGATCAGGAAGGGATGCTGTACTTTGTCAGCATCTATTGAGAGTATCATATGGTTCTTGTTCTTTCTTTTAATGATGTGTTGTATCACATTGACTGATTTGCGGATGTTGAACCAACCTTGCAGCCCTGGAATAAATCCCACTTGGTCGTGGTGAATGATCTTTTTAATGTACTGTTGAATCCTATTGGCTAGTGTCCAGAATCTATAAAGAACTTAGCAAACTCAACACCCAAAGAATAAATAATCCAATCAAGAAATGGGCAGAGGACATGAACAGACATTTCTGCAAAGAAGACATCCAGATGGCCAACAGACACATGAAAAAGTGCTCCATATCACTCGGCATCAGGGGAATACAAATCAAAACCACAATGAGATATCACCTCACACCAGTCAGAATGGCTAAAATCAACAAGTCAGGAAATGACAGATGCTGGCGAGGATGCGGAGAAAGGGGAACCCTCCTACACTGTTGGTGGGAATGCAAGCTGGTGCAACCTCTCTGGAAAACAGCATGGAGGTTCCTCAAAATGTTGAAAATAGAACTGCCCTATGACCCAGCAATTGCACTATTGGGTATTTACCCTAAAGATACAAATGTAGTGATCCAAAGGGGCACATGCACCCGAATGTTTATAGCAGCAATGTCTACAATAGCTAAACTATGGAAAGAACCTAGATGTCCATCAACAGATGAATGGATCAAGAAGATGTGGTATATATACACAATGGAATACTATGCAGCCATCAAAAGAAATGAAATCTTGCCATTTGCGACAACATGGATGGAACTAGAGCGTATCATGCTTAGCGAAATAAGTCAAGCAGAGAAAGACAACTATCATATGATCTCCCTGATATGAGGAAGTGGTGATGCAACATGGGGGCTTAAGTGGGTAGGAGAAGAATAAATGAAACAAGATGGGATTGGGAGGGAGACAAACCATAAGTGACTCTTAATCTCACAAAACAAACTGAGGGTTGCTGGGGGGAGGGGGTTAGGGAGAAGGGGGTGGGATTATGGACATTGGGGAGGGTATGTGCTTTGGTGAGTGCTGTGAAGTGTGTAAACCTGGTGATTCACAGACCTGTACCCCTGGGGATAAAAATATATGTTTATAAAAAATAAAAAATTAAACATAAAAAAAAAAAAGATTATATGGCCTACCTCGTTTAAAGATGCATACTTTAAATCCCTGATATTCTTATGGTCAAACCAAGGCCCACTATTTATTGGCTCTAGTCCTTTAGAGTACAGAGATTAGTTTTAAGACATCTCATTTCCGGGAAGAGCAAAACTAAAGGTGGTCCAGAATACAATGGAGAAATCTCACTAGGAAAGTTTACTTACCGGGTTATCGCTACTGGATGTTTGCTTCATTTGTTGGTAAAACTCCATTCCTTTCACTTGGTTAATTTTATGTCCAGTACAATCCTTCAAGAAAGTGGTAAGAGATTTATGAATATAGATGTTTGTTAAACTATTACATATGTTAACACAATATACTGGAAATAATGTCAAAGATAGATAACATTACATTATAATAATATAAAGGATAAGTTTGCAGCGAGAGGAAATATTTTCAAAGCATTGTTACAATTGAAATAAAGATACCAGTAAATCTGATGCCACATTAGAACATATAGTATCTTCCCAATTTTACAGTTGTATAAGGCCTGAGAAAAAATATTGAGGGAGATTCACTTAAGTTTAAAAAATGATTATCTCTGGGTAGCTAATGATTATTGGAAATTTATTTTATTTTCATAGTTCACTAAATTTTCAAAGGTTATCTTCCTATAACTTAATTATTAAGGTTTCACAATATTTTATACAGCTATCAATATAAAAGACAAAAATGAAAATTTGAAGGCATGGGCACATATTAAAAAAAAAAAAAAAGAAAAGAAAGCATCAAGACTTATACATTCATTACTCAAGGAAGCCAAAGTCATGGAGAACCCACTACCCAATGCTATTTGTAAACCAGATTCAAAAAGCAAACCAGAAATACAGCTGTATTAAAAGTCCATTTTGTAAAAACATTGTGGTGACATGGGACAACTTTATAACACATAAACATGTAAAAGCTGATAAACAAAAGCTCAAACTTATTTGTTCCCTAGTCACTTTGGAATACTGTTAGAGGTCTTGAGATTTTCCCCCAGTCATTGAACTCATTTTTTTCCCCCTAAATATACAGCAGTGTTTCCATGCATGGTACTTAGAATGGGTAAGCAATTCTGAAGTTAAAATGTTTTATGACAAAACTTATTAATACATTCTTTCTTAATGCTGTTAGGTTATATAAATTGCTTTTTTTAAAAAAAGACTTTAAAAAGTTCACTGTGTTCCAACCCAAACATAAACTTAAAATACAAGTCAATTTCTTTGTTGATACAAGGGATGCTCACCTAACCTATATTGTTATTTCATACAATTTCTCTCTCAAAAGTGAGATATCGTCCATGAATCATACAAAGGCATTGTATTGAAAATGTGAAGGATACATTGCATGCAGCAAAATTAAGGATTTTAGTCTGGAGATCAAAACTTCTTTGTGCTTCTTCTCTGATCCTGTCTTTATCAGGTTATACAAAACAGTGCTGCTCATCTACTCTGTAGTGCGGGGGTGTTCATCTTGTTTTACCAAAGGGGATCTTGATCTTTCCACTGGTTTGTCCACATCTCTTATAAGAATGTCAGCAGGAACTGTACTGTTTCTAAACTAATAGCGTAGAAAACAGAAATATTACAGCGGCTACTCTGCATGTGGTAATCATTTTGAAAAACTGCAGTTTAGATACAAGGAGCTTTCATTGCAATCTGCACTGTGTCGAACAGTAAGAATATCTTTAGGGTTGTGTTAACTTTTCAAAAAAAAAAAAGGACAATGAAAATAAAGGACATCGCTTGCTTTGCTTTACTTTTTTATACAAGATGGTATGAAGTGTATGGTATAGATGTTTATTCTCGTATTTAACATATTTATATTTAACAGAATTAGCTCCAATTATCCTGAAGGTGTTCATTCCTTTCCTAGCTTCCTCTAGATGTTTGGTGTTTTACTTTCAGGATCTAGGACCCACCCACTGATTTCATCCAGTTAACAAGTTAACAGCAGCATGCCCATGCTTGTTCAATTCTTCAAATACAAGGTCACTTAGTTTTAGGGAATGTCCAAAGTTCTCTTGCCCTGATGGCTCTCTGAAGGCCACCTAAGAGCACTTGCGTGTTCGCGTCATTGCTGTGTTATCATGGAAACTATTCATCTAGGCCTACAAAGACTTTTTATTTTATATTTCTGATTGCTCAGTTTATGTACATAGACTTTACAATAAATTGGTTGGGACTTTGGTAATGGTTGATGTTTTGAGGCAAACCATACATAGTTCAATGATACAGTTACAACATCTTCATTCCTTTTTTTTTTTTTTTTTTTTTTTTACAAATTCTACACTTTTAAATACAAAGAAGGATTAATGCAAACCTGAACTCATTTCCATGAAGATTAAAAATGACTTGGTTATTCAAAACATGTTCATAATTTCAGAAAATAATTTTTTAAAAAGCTATCAATTGCTGAAAAGCTAAGCGTCTTTAAAAAAAAAAATAGAACTCTAAGTGAATGAAGAAAGGTAAAGCCATTCAAAATTTTTGCCAGATAATAAATGAAACTACCTAATATTTCTTTAAATTTAAAATTTCCAATATGTACTTTATACTAGACTAAGGGTTAGGACAGCTATAAATACTACTTTTAGCTTCTGTTAATGAGGAATTATCAGTGAAAATTTTAGAATAAAAATATAAATGCTGGAAATGCAATATAACAAATATATATATTCATACAAAGAATAGACATTACTTGAATTCCAGACTGATGTCTGATAACTTATCCCAATGGAACACAGAGTTTCTTTTCTTAAAACAGAGAGCTTTTCTTAGAATGTATCTCCAATGGGATGTTTTATATAGACATGTAATGGAATGCATAAAGAATGACTTGCATAGCCTGTTATTCCCTAAACTCTTCTCATCTTCTTTATGTAGAGAGCATGCTTTGAACACATTTTAGCATTCTTAGTTAACACCATCTTTTGTTTCCTCAGTACCAGCTCATTAACAAGTTGTACAATTTTGACCCACACCTCATTTTTCTGTTAAACTTTTAATCTAATACCATCAACGCTTTTCATACAATTTTCTTATTTTACAGCAAAATTTCCCAATATTACTCTCTGTAGATTAAAAAGAATCAACTCCCTGTAGTTGACACATACCTTCTTAGTTCTCGGGCCTTGACATAGCATCATCATGTTCAACATCAACATCACTATTATGATCATTATCCTCAATATTTTCATTAAGGTTTACTGAATATTTGCTATTTCTAGACATTGAATATTCAAAATTATTTATTTCAGTAATACATATAATATATTTCAAACTACCTATAATAATCCTTTGTTAGCATAATATTTAAATAACTATAAATGCCAGTCCTACTGGTATACCATATTACAGGCATAATATTTTCCTACTTTATAATTACACATTATTATAAATCTATTTAAAAGTAATGTTAGAAAACTGTTTAATATTATATACAAAGTATCCTTTAGTAAACTGTAATTCCTAAAACAATTTTCTTATAGTAACTTAAGAAAGTAATAGTTAATGGTCTGTGCAATTTTTTTCTACATTTTATTTATTTTTTAACTTCTATTCCTCTATATTTTATTTTTATTTTTATTTTTTTACTTTTTTTAAAGATTTTATTTATTTATTTGACAGACAGAGATCATTTCTAATTAATAATACAATTGATCCTTGAACAGCACAGGGATTAGGGACACCAACCCCCATGCAGTCACAAATCTGCATGTAATTTTTGACTACCTAAAAACTTAACTACTAACAGTCTTCTGTTGACTGGAAGCTTTACTCTTAACATAAACAGTCAATTAACACATATTCTGTATGCTATACGAATTACATACTGTATTCTTACAATAAATTAGGCTTGAGAAAAGAAAATAATTAAGAAAAGTCTTAAGAAAGAGAAAATACATTTACAGTATTGTACTATGTTTACTGAAAACAAAATCTGCATATAACTGATTTGCACAGTTCAAATCTGTGTTGTTTAAGGGTTAACTATAATATGTGAAATTATCCTATTCCTTTTCAAACTGTCACTCACTATCTTTGATTATCCTTTGCATCCTTTGGTGATTCCTCCTTCAAAAAATTATTACCATAACTGTTTCAAAAAAGGCAATCTTATATTTTTCCTTCTTCAATTGTTTATTGATATTCTATGAAAGGATTGTTCCCCTTTGTGGATATAAATTATCAGTCTAACACAGGGGTTCTTATTTTCCTCAGTGGTTTAAAATTCATTTTTGTAGCTACTTATTTAAATGTTCAAACTTTTCAAGATTTGGCCTTGGTGACTCCCTTCAAGAGACTCCTTCACATTTTTAAAGTCTGCCCACCATCTAAAATAATAATAATATTAATGACAATAAGTGCTGTCTTAATTTCTAACATAACATGATCTAGCCTTATTCTGTACCTCCTCAAACCCAACCCTGATTCAGTCATTTCTCTGAGGTGCACTGATTCCTTTTATTTGGAAAACATCTTTAGAAACCAAGATTTGGTTGCTAGCTATGCTAACTGCTGGCAGAGTATTACAGCCCTAAAGCCCAAACCCTTAACTGAAGATATACAATCAGCTCTGGGCAAAATAGAAGAGGGAAATGAAATAAAGTTTCTATAGTTAAGCTTATAGTATCTTAATTCAACAAATTCAACATTTGGGCAAAGCATAGGACAGACAGTAGATTATAAAACAGGATTCTAGGTATAATTTTGTACAGATCCTCAGGTAAAGAACTTATAAATCACAACTTGTCCTAATAAGAAAAAGCTGAACACTATGAAAAACCAACGAATCTTCGGTGTGTAAGGGAGGGGAGGACACAGGGCAAACCACTGTCAAGACTGCTGTCAAAATTAGCGAGACAGGCAGATAAATATAAGGGGTAGAGGTATACTGGACTAGACAGGAGCAGAAATAGCCATGGAACCAGTACCAACATAGGGAAACCTGAACTGTCATTAATGAATTGCTGGAGGCTTTGTGTGGACAAGTCTAAGAGTTAAAAACTCTAGGGGGATCCCCTGCACTACAATGAGATTTACCCCCAGGAGCTCACCCAGGTTCCTACAGTAAATACTCGGGGAAAATTCCCTTGTGCTTCCACTAGGGGGAGGGGGACAAGAACCATTTTTGAAATATGCCATAACACTTTGTTCTTAACAAGGTATGTCTTCAGGGGAAACTACTTAACCAGAGCCTAACCTGTTGGGTTCTTATCAGAGTCTAAACATAGGGGAAGGGAAATACCCAAATCCGGCCTACTCTAGAAACCTTCTGCCACCTAAGTGGGGAGGAAAAAAGTACCGAGAAACACTTGTGAAGTTCATAGACCTGAGACAGAGGCTCACTGAAACACTAGGATCTAATTGCAGGACTACAGAACACCTCCTTCCCCCCAACTCACCACCATGTTGTTAGTGGCCTATTTAATGCAATTTCTTTTACCCTGTACATCATGTCTGACTATCAAGAAAAATATTACACATACTAGAAGGCAAACAAATAACAATTTGAAGAGACAGAACAAGCACCAGAATCAGACAGTGCAGGGATGATGGAATTATCAGACTGGGAGCTTAACCCACCTAGAGTTAATCTGATAGGGCTCTACTCGCTAAAGTAAACAACATGGATGAACAGATGCATACTATAAGCAGGGATTGAAATTGTAAGAAAGAACCAAAAAGAGATGCTAGACATAAAAAATACTGTAGCAGAAATGAAAAAAAAAAAAGTCTTTGATAGGCTTATTCATAGAGTGGACATGTCTAAGGGAAGAATCCCCGAGTCTGGGGACATATTAGTATAATATCTCGTTTTTAAAAAGTGTTTTCATACAAATGATAACATACAACAATTCTGTTTAATTCTGTTAAAGTTTTAAACAAATTTGCCAGAATGAAATATCCTGATTTTTTAAAAAAGTATACTACAACCATTTAATTGTGAAAGAAATATCAACTTGTACTACAGTAGTTGGCGAACATATAATAGAGGAGATGGGACTGAACTGATTCTTGAAGAAAAGGTTCTGATTTTCATCGTTGGAGTGAAAGCATTCTTATGTCAGACTGAACAAAACATGAGCAAAGGCAGATAAATATAGCATGTTTAGAGGGAAAAATTTATTTTGGAAAAAATAGATGGGTTTTGTCTAATTAATTTAGGTAGATTGCGTTCAATTTTCAAATTATGAAAGGAGAATCTATTCTAAATTCTTTAGCAGAAGAGTAGTAATATAATGAAATTATTAGAACATCAGACATATTGATCTTTTGTTGTTGTTATATATTTGTTTTCATAATCTTCCTTTTTTCAAATGTGAAAAAGTTTTGACTTGCTTTTTGTTATTCAGCTGGGAAATGGTATAGTTAGAGGAAAACTGAGTACTTAACTCCCAAATCCCTGGTCTTAGTCATTGTCGTACCGATTACAACTTCTTCACCAGAATCCCTTCTCATTCCCAACTGTGCGAGTTCTAGGACTGCTCAGCCACCCTGATTTCCCAGCTCTTCTTGCAGTTAGGACGGGTTCCCAGTTTATCATTGCCAATATATTGTGAGTGGGCCATGCCAATTGGGTCCTGGACATGAAAACTTCTACTGTACAAAGGACTGCAGGTTACAAGGGAATGCAGAGAAAGAACTTAAAGGAAACTGGATCCCACAGTAATCCTGTGGAGTATAGCCACTCACCATCGGGGAAGATTTTCCACATTGTAGATCTCTTGGTCAGTGAAGCCTGGTTGTACTTTCAATGCTATATGAAAATGTTCCACCTGAAAAGCATCTGTCTGTTATCTCTTATTCTGATGACTAATGTGAAGTTGTGTCAGACAGAGCCTGCACTGGTCTGGGAATATTGGAAGGAAGGAAGAAAGGGAGGGAAGGAAGGAGAAAGGGAGCGAGGGAGGGAAGAAGGAATGGGGAGAGAGAGAGAGAGAGAGAGAGAGAGGAAAGGAGGAGAAAGAGAGAAAGAAAACAGAAAGGCTTTACATGATAAAATTTACTTGTTTTGAATGTGTAAAAATTTTTAATGAGTTACCTGAATTGTGCAGTCAATATTATCTAAATTTAAAACATTTGTATCACTCCAAAACTATCCATATGCACCAGGCATGGATTTGCTTTGTTTGCCTACAGAGGTTCCATCAGAATCATCACTTGAACATTTTTTTTTTAAAGATTTATTTTCAATTTACTTACTTGACAGATCACAAGTAGGCAGAGAGCCAGGCAGAGAGAGAGGAAGGGGAGCAGGTTCCCTGCTGAGCAGAGAGCCCAATGCGGAGCTCCATCCCAGGGTCCTGGGATCATGACCTGAGCCGAAGGCAGAGGCTTTAACCCCTGAGCCACCCAGGCGCCCCTCCCTTGAAGCTTTTATAACAGCACAATATCTTGCCTAACATTGCCTCAAACCAGGGGCCCTGTTTTGGCAAAGATATAACAATGTTAGACCTTACTATTGAGAATCATGTAACCTAATACAATGGGAGAAATTGTTAGTTTCAGCTAAGGTTCCAGATTTGGAGACAGTATCATACAGGGTTTGAGTCTTATCCTCCAGGATGTAGTACCTGTGGCAAACCAAAGGCCCATACACCATGTCCTTTCTCTAATAACTAGAGAATGGATCCAAAAACACTGAGGCAGGATTACGGTTGGCCTCTCTCACCCAAAGAACTAGTGGTAGAAAGTATGCTCCAAATCCCTCAACTTTTAGATTCTTCTAGATAGCCTTCTTTTTTTTCCCCTTGGTGGAGTAAAGAGAGAGACCTGTGTATAGGAAGAACACATCTATCCATGGACAAACAATAATGTTTCCACTGATTTTGAAGCTCAAGCTATCATCAGACAGCTCTAGCACTTAATGTCACTAGAACAGCAGAGAAAAGTAAGAGCTACTATACTTAGATGATCAACTGACTACCATAAAAAATATACATATACTACATACTACGGCAAGGAGAAATATAGCAGAGCCTCGGTGATGGCATGGATGGTCTGGATATTTCTTTATCTAACAATAGCAGTGTTTGGGTAATATTCCTATAGAAAGGCAAGTTAACTAAAAGTTCATATCCCTCATAAGTCTGAGTCACCTCATTGTTCATGGACACCGTATTTATCAAAGAGCTTGTTGGAGGTAAAGAATGCTCGTATGGTTGATTGAGAAAGAAAATTGAGAATATCACTTAAGGTTTTGGATTAATTAAGCTACAGTGGTTGGGGCTATAGCCTGTTTTGTTAACACTCAAACTGGATTATATATAGGGAGATTCCTAATTATTACCTTCAAGAGGATTTGTATGAATTGGGTTTAATGGAGGGCACATGGGATCTGAGTGGTACAAAGAGAGAACTGCATTGGATAGAGACCTCTTAAAATTTTCTTGAAATACTCTCGCCCTAATCTTACTGCACCCTCTGCTGTGGTGACCTGTTCTGTTTTGTTCAGTCAGCTTCACATAGTGAAATGTGACAGTACTTTAGTGTAGGCGCAGACTGTGCACCTCACTTCCTATTCTTGAACTGATCACTCACATGTGTATAATCCAGAAGTGCAGGTAAGTTAATACATTCTGGGGCATCTCTCAGTGAACAAGGGAGCTGACTGACAGTCTTTCTCTAATTAAGAAGTCCCTGAAGATATAGCCCCTGGCAAACAGCCCATGGCATCAAGTGTTCAGTTGCCTATAGAGGTGGCCAGTGTCCTAAAGCTTCTTCATTCCTTGTTTTGCTTCTTCTGTTCCAGATTTCTTCTCTCTGTGTGGCACTCCTAAAGAAAGTACTTGAACTTGTTTAAGTTTTGTTTATGTTCCCTATAAATCAGGACCTGATTTATAGGGAGCATAAGCTAAGTTAAATATCACAGGCTCAAGTGGATGCCTAGGTAAATGTGAATGAGAGTTTTATCATAACACAGAACGGACTGCAGAAAACGGCTAAGAGTTCTTGAACTTCCCAAGATTGAGAAGGCTTATGGTCAACATTTTTTCATCTTCTCAAGGCTAGTGTATTGTTAAGAAGGCTACCAGAAGTGAAGGCTGGAAAGAGAATGGAACATCTCTAGGAAACTGACAACTAAAGACAATGGCTAAGCTATGAGAATTAAGAGTATATGTCAAGGGGCACCCGGCTGGCTCAGCGGGTTAAAGCCTCTGCCTTTGACTTAGGTCATGATCCCAGGGTCCTGGGATCAAGTCCCATTGGGCAGCAGGGAACCTGCTTCCCTTCCTCTCTCTCTGCCTGCTTCTCTGCCTACTTGTGATCTCTGTCTGTCAAATAAATAAATAAAATCTTAAAAAAAAAAAAAAAAAGAGTATATGTAAAGATGAGGCAAGGGCCAAGAAAGACAAGTTACTCCTGAACAGTGACTAGCAAGAACACAGTATAGCATATAGGCCAGGTACAACTCCACCTGTGTGTTCTAAACCTACCTCAGAGACTTTGGGTCATTTCCAGAAGGGTATGCAAACTGGATGAGAGAATATTGATTTTTTATTTGCATTTTACCTGAAAAGACAGGGACTTAAACCAGTAGGTTACCATAAGTTGTATGGTAACATACTTAATTGTATGGTAACAGACATAATTCCATCATCAGTAGAAATAATTGTTCACAAGGAAGATGAATTTCCTATAGATAACTATTGTTTTAAATTCTACATGGGGATTTAAAACTTTGGAAATATAAATTATAATCTCATTAAAGCTATAAACCCAAATAAAATGGTGCATTGTTAGAGTAGATTATTGAGTGTCTAGACAAAGATATGCTACCAAAATAACACCCTATCAACATATACAGATCTATTTAATGAGATACGGTGTACGTCTAATGTTTTTGTCAGGTGAATGAATCATGAGTTCATGTAGGAGGTACAAAGAATATTTTTTACCTTCCTTTTCTTATTACTTTAATATATAGTTTCAATCATATGATTATTTTTGTATCCACTGGAAAGAAAACCCTTGGGCTGAATTGTGATCTTGTCAATTTAGTTAAATTGGAAACTATGTGTCCTGGAATTTCCTCTCTGTAAGGTTTAAAGTTAGAGTTAGCCTAAAGGAACTCATGAGAGATTTGGAGGAACAGGGAAGTGAAGTCTATTACTGGTAGAAGTTCATGGGTCATCTAGAGTGACAGGCAGACAGAGAAATCCTTAGTGGCCCCAACTTGCCCTCATACTTCTCTGCTCTACTTCCAGCTCATCATCCTGACTGGTGGCCCTGCTGACTACCAAGGTCCCCAGGCCCAGCAAGAGGAGCTGGCCTGTGGAGTCATGGGTGTGGCAGCTGCACATAGAACATAGTTTTCTTTTTTTTTTTTTTAAAGATTTTTATTTATTTATTACAGAAAGAGAGAGCACAAGAGGGGCGAAGGGTCAGAGGGAGAAGCAGACTCCTTGCTGAGCAGGGAGCCCGATGTGGGACTTGATCACAGGACCCCAGGATCATGACCTGAGCTGAAGGCAGATGCTTAACTGACTGAGCCACCCAGGTGTCCTCCAGGTATCTTTCAACAAATACATCTTTGCAGGTCCATTTTGAAGGCTGAATACACTTGGTTCCCCAGATTTCCCTGTACATTCTGACTCGTTCACCCAAGTTAGAGCTTCAGTAGGAATGATTATTAATTCTGTCTCTGATCTTCTGCCTTCCTCCTTCCATATCTTCATATTCTCAGCTTCGCTCACATGTTGCGGAAGGGCTAATCCATAGACTACATTCTCCATTCACAAAGTACTCTTTGTACCTCTGCTTTATTGAATGAACCCTGACTCCTACGACTCCATACTAATCCCATGTTTGATAAAACAGGCATCTGTTGGGCACCTCTCTTAACCTGGGTGTGGGCTTAAGTACCGATGATTCAAAGATCTTCAAGATTAGTAGGAAAAATTTAATTATGATTAAATAGTAACTGTACTTTCAAATAGGTTACTTCAATCCAAAATTCATTTCAGCATTTAAAGACACTGATGATCCAAACCTTACGTAATCCTGATAAGCATAATAACATTTTTGCTTCTGGCAGTAACCCCAGCAGTGAGTCTGCTTCCCAAGTCCTCTGGGCTATAGCTTTGGGGAGTACAAAGCGTAGTGACCGTAAGTCTGAGCCTGCTTTTACTGGTAGAACAACTCTCACTATTTTATCTGCATCTGTTATGAAGAAAAATATATTACCGTGGATCTCTTAAACCCAGACCAGACATTTGAACTGTCATTTTCACCTCTGATTTCCATCAAGGTTCACAAAGCTTTTAAAGGCACTCAGTAATGTATCCTGTATATCAAGATCCACAAAAGGCGACGTTTCTGTTCTACAGGGGTGAGAGGCAGAGTGCCGGACTCTTTGTAGTCCACGACCAGGGAGTTCAAAAGCACCAACAAAGGACTTTTATGCAGCCAAGGACTTTTTTCTATGACTTTTATTCTGAGCAAAATGTATTCAGCCAAGGAAGAATGGGAAATAGTGGTCTTAAAATAATTTCCGTGGCAGAAACTGGATTTCAAATGATATAATGAACTAATGTGCAGTAAAGGGATAGAAATAATTAGCCAGACAAGGCATTTGATAGAGTTAGCAGAAAAATAATTGATCTACATTTTATGTGGTTCTCTTAAAAAAGGAATAGATGGGCAAATTAATAAAGTCTTTGATACCTATAATCCAAAACTTATACAGAATAAATATTGGCATACCATCTTGTGATATAACATATAGATTTGATTACAATTCAGCATTTGTTCCCTTTATGAGCCCATTGTTCCCTTTATGCTCTTTTTCATAATGGAAATTTCCATTTTCCATTTGGAGATGCCATTTTAGTACATAAATCTTAATTATCAATTGGTTATTTATAATTTTCATAATTTCACAGAGACATTGACAAAATATACTGACTATAAACACAATGAAATTGTATCCTTCAAAAAAAAAAAAACATTGGAACAAGACTGGAAACCATGAAAAAAAACACGTTTACCTGCCTTTGAAAAAGCTGGCACAGTTCTCTGGACACTCAGTTTACCTACTTTAGTTCATTTATTAGGCCATAGCATGGAATTGTGTTGATCTATCCATACTCTGAATTAGGAATGGAGTTAGTGGTTGTGAAACTTCTATTTCCTTAGCACAAAGATGAAACACTTACAGAGGATGGAAGTCAACTGCCTAGGAAATCACATAGTTCACTGTGATTGCCCCATCTTAGGCTGCTTCCTGAGTGCCTGTCATGTCCTGGTGGCATGGTCAGCAGCTTTGGGCTCTTACTTCTGCTCCAAAGAGAATGGCCTTTTTAATCCAATGACTTTATAGCTCTTCAGTGATTGATTTCAGTACTGGAAACAGTGGCACGTTAAAATTTGTCTCCTGCCTGGAGCTTTGCCCCAACTTTGGTATCTATTTGATCTAGTTTCCTAAATTTAGCTTCTTTGGGACTTCATGACCCATCGCTCCATTTCTATCTGATCTTAGTATCCAGCTCTTGTTCCAACATATGTTCTGTCCTTAAGTGTGGCTGTCTGCTACCCTGAATTGTAGAGGTGAAAAGAATAACCATCCATTCATGTTCATTTCTCCACAGGAGTTTGTTCTTTGCTATTCTCAACTTGCCCCAAATGCATTGTTTCTAATTTTCCAACCAAGTAATTCCTCTAAGTACTGGTGTTATAAAACACTTGCATAGTTTTTGAATGACATTCGGTGATATATACTGTAGGCTAAAATACATATTATTGTTATTATCTGCATCACTGTCTATAATAATAGTTACCATGATTATTATTTCATTTTTTTAAAGCAGAACTATGACCCGTGAGTGTGGTAACAGGGATTGAGACATGTTGTACAATCCTTAGAGCTTTGTAGTGTCCTCCACACAGTGGCCGTGGTACTAGCTAGACACTCTAAACATAATTCCTTTTTAATCCTTACAATAGTAATACAAGGTAGTTGTTATTACTCTCATTTTACAAAGGGTGAATCTAACGTTCAGTAAAATTAAGTCTTATGCTCAAAGTCATACAGCTAAGAAGTTGTAAAATGGAGTTTTTATTTCAAGTTCAACTCCAAACCCCATGCTTTTGTCATTATGCCTTGACTTCATATTCTTTTAAAACATCATGTACAATATTACTGACCTATGTCAAGTCTGTCTTGTGAATATTCCCTGCATTTCACATGTTTCCTTAAATCATTAAATCTTAAGGGAAAAGGGTAGTAAGAGAATGCAGAAATATAACAAACTTTACATAAGGCAGGACATAATTTGAATTTGTCTCTAAAGACAGTTTAGTTAGTTCTTAGATTTGGGAAATGCTGGAGTTATCTCTATTATAATGTCACCATCACTATTAGGAATATTTTCAAGGTTATAGACATATGGGCTGAGCTGATCAACAATTGAATACACTGGTTCTTCTTAGATACTTTTCCTCAGCATTCCAGAAATGGTAAAGGACACATTCTGTGACTGTACTTGACACATTTGTTTACTGGCTATTCATCAAGATGAGGAGCATGTCAAAAACTATGTTGGGTTTTTTCAAATTCTTTTTGGGGCGATACTCAATTTGTTAAAAATAAACTGATTTCACTCCCACTTAAAAAAAATTTTGAAGACCAATATACTAAATCCAAATAAAATAAAAAGGCCATTTTAAATGTTCATTTGCAATGTACTATGGCTATGTAAGATACTGTCATTAGGGGAAGTTGGCTGAAATGCAAAAGGTAATAGTATAATTTTTGTAATTCTTTTGAGTCAAACTATTAAACAATAAAAAGTTATAAAAATGAAAAAGTTATAAAAATTATTTGTACTCATTGTTTTATTCATTTTCTTTTTAACATCAGACACATGATTCTTCCCAGTTGTCATTAACTGAAATGTCATTCATTTTTTAAAAATTTTTATTTAAATTTTACTTAACATACTGTGCAATTTCGGTTTTAGGAGTTCAGTGATTCATCATTCACAACAACCAGTGCTCATCGCAAGTGCCCTCTTTTATTTATTTATTTATTTATTTATTTATTTGACAGACAGAGATCACAAGTAAGCAGAGAGAGGCAGACAGTGAGATATGAGGAAACAGGCTCCCTGCTAAGCAGAGAGCCTGATGCAGGGCTTGATCCCAGGGTCCTAGAATCATGACCTGAGCCAAAGGCAGAGGCTTTAACCCACTGAACCATCCAGGTGTCCCAACAAGTGGCGCCTTTTTTTTTTTTTTAAAGATTTTATTTATTTATTTGACAGACGAAGATCACAAGCAGGCAGAGAGGCAGGCAGAGAGAGAGGAAGCAGGCGCGGGACTCCATCCCAGGACCCTGGGATCGTGACCTGAGCTGAAGGCATAGGCTTTAACCCACTGAGCCACCCAGGCGCCCAACAAGTGTCCTCTTTAATGCTCATCGCCCATCTAGTTTATCTCCCACCCACCTCCCCCAACCAACCCTCAGTTTGTTCTCTATTGTTAAGAGTCTCTTATGGTTTGATTCTCTCCTTTTTTCTATCCCCTTCCCATATGTTCATCTGCTTTGTTTCTTAAATTCCACATGTGACTGAAATCATATGGTATTTGTCTTTCTCTGAAAGCCCGATACATTCTAGCTCCATCCACATTGCTGCAAATGGCAAGATCTCATTTTTTTGATGGTTGAGTAATATTCTGTTGTACATACATACTACATCTTCTTTATCCACTCATCAGTCGATGGGCATTTGGGCTCTCTCCATAGTTATTGTTGGTAATGCTGCTATAAACATCAGGGTGCACGTACACCTTCAAATCTGTATTTTTGTATCCTTTGGATAAATACCTAGGAGTGCAATTGCTGGATCACACGGTAGTGCTATTTTTAGTTTTTGGAGTAAGTTCCATACTGTTCTTCAGAGTGATTGCACCAGCTTGCACTCCCACCAACAGTGTAAGAGGGTTCCCCTTTCTCTGCATCCTCGCCAACACTTGTTGTTTCTTGTGTTGTTAATTTTAACCATCTGACAGGTGTGAGGTGATTTGTTATTTCCCTGATGATAAGTGACACTGAGCACCTTTCCATCTGTCTGTTAGCCATCTAGGTGTCTTCTTTCGGAAAGTGTCTATTCATGTCTTCTGACCGTTTCGTTTCTTTTCTTTTAATTGTTCTTTGGGTGTTGAGTTTGATAAGTTCTTTATATTTTGGATACTAACCCTTTATCAGGTATGTTGTTTGCAAATATCTTTTTACGTTCTGTAGGCTGTTTTTAGTTTGAAATGTCATTCATTAATCACAATACAATTAATCCTGCAATGGTGGTCACATTTACACATATAGGTGTTAATTCTAGGATAGTAGAAGATTTAGGGCTAACACAATTAACATAACAGTGCATAGAGGAGAAAACAGAAGCAGGTACCCATTAAAAACATTTAAATGTACATTTCAGAGTGTCTGAACTTAGAGTAAATCGTGAAATCATTTTCCCTGCCCAATGAATGTTTATGAACATCTATATTAGCAACATTAAAAAAAAAAGTTTAGAAGTACAATTTAAGTTTCGGTGGGAGGAAACCATGGGGCTGAAAGACATTTCTTCATTTTCCTCTTTACCATCATCATCATCTTTGTTACTATTTGGCACCTTTTTTTTTTTTTTCTTTTTAAGATTTTATTATTTGAGAGAGAGATAGAGAGACAGAGAGCAGGAGCTGGAGTAAGTGGGAGAGGGAGAAGCAGGCTCCCTGCTGAGCTGGGAGCCCAATGCAGGGCTCAGTCCTGGGACCCCGAGATCATGACCTGAGCCAAAGGCAGATAATTAACCAATTGAGCCATCCAGGCTCCCCTATTTGGCAGCTTTTTTTTGAATTGGGCACTGTTCTATGTATTAACAGGTTTCATAATAGAATCCCTCAGATTCTAGCTCAAACTACCTATATATGATAAAATATGTAAGAATAATAGAAAAAACTCAACTGATTGGTAAATCATTAATATAGTTAGTACTATAGTATTTTAAGTTAGAAATTATATCTTTGTAAAATTATATCTACATACTTATACAATACATAGTTGTAAACTCTAAAAAGAATTATTAATGCAAAGGTACAAAACCTTGTAATTCAAGAAATTTGGTTTCTATTCTGAGCCCTGACATTAACTAACAATGAAACATTTAGAGAATTACGTACTCTTACGGACCAATAATCTCTAACCTGGAAATCCTATTTTGCGAACATTTTGATTATATGTAGGTATAAGCAGATTTCTTACCTATAATTGATCTTTATATCTATTTTAATGAAATACCTCAATTATAATTATTTGGAAAAGACCAAGGTTAACATTCACCATTAAATAACTTTTCAGTATCAGACAAAAAGAGACCATCAGATGTTGGTATAGATGCAATCCTGAAGCCATATCTTAAAGGAAAATGAATTTATCAAAATGTTGTCCCAGTACATTATATTTTCACTGTATTTCGAAGGTCCAAATGCAGTTTTCTTCTTGGGGCTAAGATAAATGGTGCTATTGATCACTTTTTAAAGTAAGATTTCTTTATGTTATTTAAAAAATTATACTATATATGCTTAACCAGATCTTGGGAAAATTTGCTTAAAATGAGCTTTACGTGAATTCTTTTTTTTCTGCTGGGTTATGAGATTGCAGCCAATACATATTAATTGTTTTGGTGCTGGACACTACGTATTATTTCTTACACTATTATGCTATGTGAATTAGAAGCTTTATATAAAGCCCAAATTATAGGCAAATAAAACCAGACTTAGTCGCTAACATCCCTGCTCAAAATGTCAGTAAGGAAGAAGGCACGATCTGAACCCAGGCAATCTGCCTCAGGAGATGCACACTTTCCACCAGGCAACTCTGCCTTCTTTAACAAACATACAAGAACAGCCTTACCTTTGGGATACTAACTAATGTAGACCTTTCCTTCACTAACAGGACTAAGTTTGGAAGACACTTTTTTGACAGTTTTAATGTGTTAAAATGTACTGACCTGCCTTCCAGCGTTTTGAAATCTTTGTCTTTTTCGTTAGCCTAAGAATCGGATTATCATGAACTTGTTAAAATGGCAGGGAAACCTACAGGATTCTTTTAAAGAGCTGTGACCTAGTTTTGTAAGTGTGCTATGCGCTGTTAAGGTTTAAGGTCAAGATAAGGGTTTTCCTGCCTTAAATTTGCAAATCTCTGTTAATGAACCTCAATTATGACCTTTACCTTGGTTGTTTCCCTATATACACCAGAGCTCGAAGGAGGCTCTTAGTCCTGAAAAATTTAGAGCTGGAGCAGTCTTTCGTCATTTGGCTCAACTCTCTGCCTCATAACCGGAGCATTCAATTGAGTTGAAATCCATCAATCCAAATAACTTGCCAGCATAATTACAGTTTCAGATGAAAATTAGAGTGAAATGTGCTAATAGAAAACATTGTTTCTTTTAAAAAGTTAAGTTACTTTGAGTACTGTTAAAAATCTGGGCACTGTTTACTGTAAATGCAGTATTTGAAGTATTAATTGCATAGAAAAAAAGGAAATAAGAGACTAACCTCTTAAAAGGGGAATGCTTTCTCTGTATTAATATCTTATAAACAACATATTTTAATTTTAATGGGATAGTACAAAGAGAGTAATGATGTTTGTAATTTTTCAATGTTTTTAATAAATTCACATTAAATTTAAAGTGTTTATAAATTATATTTTTGGGGGAAATTGGTTTTCTCTTAACATTTTTAGGATTGGACCCATAATGATTATAGTCAACTTGTTCTCAATCCTGACTACACATTAAAATCACAGGGAGGATTTAAAGGGGGGAAAAAAATATATATATATATATATATTTATATACATATAAATATTTATTTATTTATTTATTTATGATGTGATCTCATCCAAGGCAAAATAAATCAGAATCTTCTATGATAAAACTCTGTCAGTGCTGTTGTTTAAATGCACCTTTCTCCAGCCTAGGTGATTTTAATGATTCATACTTTGTTTTTGTTTCTCATTTACTGACTTCCAATGATGATGTTTTTCAATGCCTAGGAGAATACTAGCAGTTTCTCCCCAATGGTCTCTCCCTTTTCGTTTTGAAAATTTTGTCTTTGTACCTTTAAGTATACATATACCTCCACAACTTGATAAACTGAAATCTGACATTTTCTTAGTAATTTCTTGATCCCTTGTTAAAATAAAATTTTGCTTCATTTGCAGATTTTCAATCTTTTAAATCTTCCTCTATGTAGCACGCATTGTATTGTCTATTTTTGTGACTTAATCGAAAGCTTTTACATTCAATTCCCAGTATATTTGTATATCTTTTTATTTTTATTTATTTATTTTTAAAGATTTTATTTATTTATTTGACAGAGATCACAAGTAGGCAGAGAGAGAGGGGGAAGCAGGCTCCCTGCTGAGCAGAGAGCCCCGATGCGGGGCTTGATCCTGGAACCTTAGATCATGACTGAGCTGAAGGCAGCGGTTTAACCCACTAAGCCACCCAGGCACCGTGTATATACCTTTTTAATAGAATAAAGCAACACTTACATAATTAACAACTATCTGAACTGAATTTGAAAATGTGATCATCTACAGAATATGAAGTAAATATGGAGTAAAGTATAATGCATCTTCCTTACCAAGGCTTTCTTTTGTTTTTGGTGTACTTAGGTCCTATTCATATTAATCTTTTGTTGACATTTCTTAGGAAATAAGTCTGTTTTTGAAATACCTTTTGGAGATGCACACACACACACACACACACACACACTGACGCACTCTTCTCCTTTCTCAAGTTCACCTTCTCTAAGATGCTTTTCCTAATGCCATTCTGTCTTCCCTACACTTCCAGAACAGAGCTCCTTTGTGTTCCCACAGCACCAAGTATTCATTGTCCTTTCCTTCCTCTCTCTCTCTCGCTCTCTCTCTCTTTTCTTTTTTCTTTTCTCTTTCCTTCCTTTTTCTCCCTCTCTCTCTCTTTCTCTCTATCTCTTTTTTTAAAGATTTTATGTATTTATTTGACAGACAGAGATCACAAGTAGGCAGAGAGGCAGGCAGAGAGGAGGAAGCAGGCTTCCCATGGAGCAGAGAGCCCCACGCGGGGCTGGATCCGGGACCCTGGGATCATGACCCAAACTGAAGGCAGAGGCCTTAACCCACTGAGCCATCCAGGTGCCCCAGTCTCTCTTTCTCTCTCTTTTTTTTAAACAAAGAATGTTTGCTGCTTGTGGGCAGGGGTTATCCTTATTCATTTTTGTATACTGAGAAACTGGAACCTGATTGTCATGAAAAGAGGTTCTTTGGTTAAAGGGATGGAAGAGTCTGTGGCAAAGAGCCTATCTGTACTGTTGACCTCAATCAATCTCATAGCTCTATTAGCAATCAGAACCTAATTTCTCCCTCTGCCTTGCCTTGGATTAGAAGACAACCCTGCAGCCAATAAGACTTTTTTTGGTGACTTGAGGGTTTCTAATTAAATCGTCAATTTTCATTTCTTTCTAGATCTTTGTGGGGTTTTTTTTTTTTTTTTGAAAGATGATTTTTTTGGGAACAGGAAAATGTATACAGTCCCCTGCACAGTCCAAAGCAGTAATCTTTTGAAACCTGGCCTCATATCGGAAATTGATATGTTTATGGAATAAATTGTTTCAAAGAGTGACATCCTTCTTACAATTATTATTATTTTTTTTTTTGCCTTTATCTGACAGTCTGTTGATGCTAGATCAAGCCCTAGATTCTACTTTACGTTTCTCTATCTTAAGAAATTGTCTTTCTCTTTTTTTTTTTCTATCTCTCTGCTATGAACAAAGTTACATGAATTCTCGGGCCTATTTCACTTCAGAAACTTTGTAAAATTTGTTACTTATTAACCACAAATACCACCTACCTTTTTTCTTTAGTGATTTATCAAACTAAAATGCAGGGGTTTTGTTTCATATGTGTGCTATTAGAAAGTGAAACCGCCTATTCATAGTGAACTCTGTAAGGTTGGTATCAATACAAATAACATCTTCAGGACAATTTTTAAAATCAAACAACTCTGTATTTATTGCCGTGGAGTTTTTTCCTTCTTACCTATTTGCGAGGTTCTTCAACATCATTGTAAGAGGAGTCTCAGAAATAAAACCGAACCACAAATGGTGTCTTTCAAAGCTTCCCAAACTCACCTTTTGATTTCATCTTGTGCTGTTATGTAAAATTTGCCCTAGCATTTTGCTCAGCAAGATGGCAGTTATTAACAATATATTTCTCTAAACTGTTGCCGCAAAGCTATTATTCACGCAGGGTTACAACCGAGTTAATTTTGGGAGAGAGCTGTTCAAAGAGGCCCAGAGCTGTGGCGCTTATGAACACCTGCCTTTTCTCTTATTTCTAATTAGTGTGAAATGGCTCCAAACAGGAGTCAGCCCCGCGGAAGTCTGTGTCGCACAAAGCCAGGCTCATTAACGGACACAGGGAACAGTTTTGTTTTGCTGAATAAACAACTGCGTCATAAAGCCTTTTCAAAAGGAATACAATCTGATTTACCACGCTCCTTAAATGTTGAACGTTGTTTATATGCCTCCAAGTCTTTTTTATTAAAATTTAAAAAGCCTATTATTATGACTCAATGTAGATGATGATATGTTTGCAGTGTTCCCTGCAGTAGAACCGTAGACTTTCCTAGTAAGACATTTTCCCTTCTCATTCTACTTTATAAATGGACTTTTATCTTTTGTTTCGAGTGTTTTCGATGCACAGCTACCCTTCTAAATTTCACGTTATACACTGCAAAGAATTCTGCTATCAATAATTACAATATTGCAAGAAAATCCGTCCATCGCTTTTTCTACAAAATTTGGTTTATGGTGTATTACAGATGACTGTTTCCTTCCGATATAAATCTCCAACCCATGTTTCTAGTAATTTGTGTGTATAAGTGTATAAAGTGGTTTAAATATAGCTCACAACTGGAGAGCTCCCGACATTTGCATCACATGAGTCAATTGGACAATCACATCTGATCAAGAATATATCTCAGATTTCTCATTTGGTATTCAGTATAGAAAAGCCCAGACACCCGACTATACATTATTAGACAAATCTCACAAATCTTGGTCTTGAATTTGCCTTGCATCACTCAGTAATAATGTGTAAAATTATGCTAAATTTCTATTTCATCTTGGGAAACATAAATATGTTCTACATTTTCTACAACCTTTCAAAATGTCTAGCATATTTTAAGTACATAGAGTGGATGCTCAATAGATGTTTTTTGAATGAATTTATGAACGGATGTCAGCAATAGTGCTCTCCACATGCAGAGGAATATGAAAAGCTGAATTACTTTAAGTGAATGCCTTCAAAATATACTTACATGAAGTAATACATGTATTATTATATTATGCTTAATGTCTAACCATGGAGTATCATTCATTATTGTACTATTAGACAAAGACATTTCAGATTCACATCAGAGAATACTTGAGAGACTATAAAGTCATAATCTCTTGTTGCCTTGATGTTGAAATTTTGCATTCACATACACATAAGAATCACAACATTAATCCTAAATATGGAAATCAGTGGACAGAATTATTTTACCAGTGAAATGGTAGCTGCTATGGACAGTAAGACTCACTGAAGTGCTCTGGATCAAAGAAAAAAGTGCCCAAGAGAATATCAATTTATATGGCCATGTAAAATGAGTGTTCAGAAGCCAATAAGCAAGTTTCATACTTTTTTCCCCCTCTTCTGATTTAACTCCCATGATCCAAAATTCTAAGACATATTTTTTTTTTTTTTTTTTTTTAGTTTAACTTTTGTGTGTGTGTGTGTTCCAAAATTCATTGTTTATGCACCACATTGTTTATGCACCACACCCAGTGCTCCATGCTATACGTGCCCTCCTTAATACCCACCACCAGGCTCACCCAAGCCCCCATCTCCCTCCCCTCAGTCTGTTTCTCAGAGTCCACAGTCTCTCATGCTTCATCTCCCCCTCCGATTTCCCCCAGCTCACTTCTCCTCTCCTTCTCCCAATGTCCTCCATGTTATTCCTTCTGTTCCACAAGTAAGTGAAGCCATATGATAACCATATGAAACCATATGACTCTCTCTGCTTGACTTATTTCACTCAGCATAACTGACACATTCTTTTTCAATCTTTGTTAGTATTATCATAACTTTACTGCATATTCATAAAACCCAAAGAGATGTTTTAAAGAGCTAGATAGATAAGCAGCTGGCTATAGGGTAAAGTTATAGAGAATTTTACAATATAAATATTAAGATCTATATACATATGCATATATATTATGATCTAGAATACTGTTTAACATTAATATGTAGTAATTATTTCTCTTAAGAGTCTTGATATAGAGTTTATAATCCCTGTGCTTCAGCTGTAGGCACCAAGGCAAGAGATTAAATGTTGCTTAAAGAGCAGAGCATCAGCAAGAACATGACCTGAGAGCTTCTGACCTTCCACGTGGGTATGCCCACAGCAGAATCTCCTCAGTCCTTGCGATGTCCTGTGTTACTGCTCCTGAAATCTCCCAGAGAGCTAGAAAATAATTTCTTCTTTTTAAACTACCTCACATTAAAGATGGGAAAATCAGTTTAAAAAAAAAAATAGAAGAGTCTACATCAATGAAGAAATTCAGTGTAAGTTGAAACTACTAAAGAGAAATAGAATATTCTTTCCAGGTCTTAAGTTTTCAAAGACTCGCCTGACACAAGCATCTTTACTTATTTCAGGTAAATAACCCATCTTCTAATCTCACCAGCTCTGACTTAAACGACTTAAACAAGTTGAGTTGAATCTGTAGTTAGTTATTTTAAGTTTTGCACTCCATGGGGAGAAAAGTATATATGTATGTGTGTATACACACACACGTGCGCATGTGCACACACACGCACACGTGTATTTGACCAGGTTAGAGGACTTTTTTTTCTTTCTCTCTCTCTCTCTCTTGGTTCCTGCCCCCTGGTTGATTTTAATTTTTGTTTCACTATTAAAATCAGTACATGAAGGGGAACCAGATAAGATCCAATTTTTATCTAGAGTGTGTTTTTGAAACACTGCGAGTAGAACAAGTTAAGAATAAGTCAGAGTTGGAGCTAAACCACGCAGAAAGAAAACTAAGGTTATTCTTTTCAACTTCTGATGTCGTCTTTCGGCGGTACTTTAAGTCTTGACACTGCATGATTAATGTGTCAAATATTCTTTTTTCATCAATCACACAGATTTTTTGTAAGATAACATATTTACTAAAGCTGAAATTAGACCTCGATATACTATAATCTGGTGGTAATCTGGGGAAAAAAATAAAAGAACAAGTAATTTGTTACTTTTTACAGCACTGAAGTATATTTGGAGTTCAGTTTCTAGTAATGTGAGAGTGTTAATTTATTTAAATCCCACATTAAGAGGGCACTCCTGGGTGAAAGTCAAGCACTACATATCTTTAACATTGCCACAGTGGAGGGGTCATAGATGAAAGAGATGCAGTGAGAACTCACCACCTAATGCTCCTCCCTGTACCGTAGGATTCCCTTACCTGTAGTTAGCCTAATTAAACTGGATAGGGGACTGTTCTTAATTGGTTCCCTGCTCTATTAAGTAATGCAGATTTTTTTTTTCCTAGTTGTGTAAGGTATCTTCTCTCTTTGGTCATACTCTGTATACCTGGAAATTAGGCAGTTCTGCACTTCCTTGCTTTTCTTTATTCACTTCCTTTGAAATTATGATTATTTTCATTAGTTAGTTATCATCTGAAATAAAGCTACAGTGTCACATAATTTAGATGAAATTCATCTGAGTGAAGAATGTTGTTTAATTTCCAGACTGTTTTGTTGTCAGTTTTTAAAACTGGCAATGGTACTAAGGAAGATTTCATGTTTACTGAGTGCCTGCTTTAAGCCAGGTATTATGCTTTCCCCCAGTTCCCCCAGTTGGTCAACCCACTATTTCTGGTGGTGCGAAGTATGATCTCAACTTTATCCCTGAGATAAGACATCTAACATTAGACATACAGTATTTCAACTTGGGAATATAAAACTCCACAATATCTATTTGTGTCATGTTGTTTCAATACAACCTATTATCAAAATATCTCTCCCGTAATGGACACCAAAGGTCCAGGTTAAGCCACATAACAGTTTCTAATGAAAACAGCAAAAAGTTCAAATCAATAATTTTTCACTGTTGTATCAACTTAAAAAGATCATGCACGTTCACCCTTTTCATACCTGTGGCTGTTTTGTGTTTTTGTTGTTTTCATTAAAACTGGTTGCTGTTAGAAAGAAAGAGAGAGAGAGAAAGAAAGAAGGAAAGAGAAAAAAAAAAGAAAGAAACTGGTTGTTGTTTTGTTTCATTGATTTGGTATTTCTTTGTTTTGCTTTTGTGTCTTTGTTTACTTTTCGTAGCCCAAAGGTTCCTTATGCTCTGGTCTATAAGCAAATATCCTTGTCATTTGACTTTAAGGATTCCCCCCCCCTTCCTCCCTCCCACACTTCTTTCCTTTCCTTCCTTCCTTCCTTCCTATTGTTGGAAAACCTATAGTGATGTCCCAGTCCAATCCCCTGTCTCAGGGGTTGAGCTGGATTTATCAGGACGGAGATTAGAACCCTAATGTTCTGATTTGGGGCAAGTGCTCGATCTACCTAAACTACTTTGTTTTGTATTTCTGTTCACTTTGCTTTGGTTTGCTTTTTGCAAATGTGTGACTGTTCTGCTTTATTTTCCATAGGACAGATTACTTTAAAAAATCAATTTACATAGTGCTGGCAGTATATGTACATCATAAACTATCCTTTCACATAAATCCATGTGTCCTCGCCTCTCACACTTCAAAGATATCACTGTATTTTAATGTCATAGCTTGAAGAAATTTTGAGAAGCGACTCTTACCGAACTCAAAATCAAGCAGGCAATGTTCAACAATTGTTCTCTTACCTTTACAGAACTGTGGAGATGTGCTCTCAATGATGAGGGCCATTTGTTCTCAAATGCTCTGATATTTTGTCTTCATGGAACATTTTCATTTTAGCTACAAAACAAGTGGAAATTTCAGATGACAGCAAGAAATTTCTGTCTGCCAATATTTAAAAGATTGACATCATATTTGTATGAATCCTTGTCATCTTTGGTAATTAGTCTATAAGGCCAAAATACATAAATGGTGTGATTCATAGTCCTATGTTTGGAGTTAGGGCTATGACGCTAGTGCGAGACTTGCAGGAAAAAAACGAAAATTCACTATTCAGGTAATTTTCCATATTTCTTCACTAACTTAAAAAAATTAGGAAAGATAACTTGGGAGGAATTTTCCAACAGATTAATAGTGCAGTAACACTGTATATTACTACAAATGGCTACCACTACAAATAGAAAAACAATACCTTGGCTGGTATTTGAGCAAAAAAGGCACATCCACAGCATCAGATCTTATCATATTGTAAAATTAATAAGCAAATTTTGGGAAGGTTGGAAAACAAAACTAATTTCTTGGTATTACACTTTATTTGAAAGAAAAAATACTATTTAAAAAAATCTATTCTGTGGCTTCAAATTTAAAGTCATCAGCCAAATAGTCTAGCATTTACAAGAGATGTGCAGAACATCTTTGATAATCAAAAGGCCCATATAGTGGCTGCTTGTCCAGACCTATTAGTTTTACATAAGTAATGTTCTCTATGAATTGAATATTCACAAAAGCTCATTTTCAATGAATTGTCTGTATTACATACAGTTCATTACCACATTTCCACAGTTTTAAAAATTATTATTTACGATTATGAAACAAAACTCCACTGACAAAATTTTGGGGTTTTTCAAGGTATTATTTTTTTAAAGTACAGAGCTTCATTTCCTTAAAAATAGCCATGTTAGAAATTAGAAGCGGAGCTACATTTCAATCCCTGTAGTCTGACCCCTTCACTCCCATACATGTTATTTATTCGAGCTGATGGCTTGGTAAACTGACTGGCTATTATACTTGGTATTTCCTTTCGCTTACCTGTGAGGCAGCAAGCATACTTTGGACATGAGTTTTCATCACACACAAGAATCCCTTTATCTTCAAAACACTGTCTCAAAGATCTAGATGCCAAATCAGGACTGTGACTGAACTGTTTTAGGCTGCTGTGTTGGTTATGGTTAGGAAGTGATTTTTCTGTATTTCTGAGCTTAAACTGAAAAAGAACATTTCACTTTTCAACTGCCAAAAGAAGGAAATAAGACAAAATTTCTAAGAACTAACTAATGAAAAATTTGAAGAATGACTAGAGAATCACTAGAATCACTACTTCGCAATGTGATAGGAAAATACTGTAACAATTGCTGGGGCGTGTGGGGGGCTCAGTGGGTTAAACATCTGTCTTTGGCCTTGGTCATGATCTCTGGGTCCTGGGATCGAGTTCCACACTGGGATCCCCACTCAGTGGGGAGTCTGCTTCTCCCTCTCCTTCTGTTCTCTCTCTCTCTCAAATAAATAAAAATATTTTTTAAAAATACCATAACAATTGCAATTGATACTTCCAACAGGCTAGGTACTATACTGTGTCTTATCGATTTTCTGTATTGACTTCTTACAACTCTGTGAGGTAAGTGCATTACTGTACAGTTTCCAGATGGAGAAACTGTGGTTTGGAATGCAGGTAGTGCTATGGTCTGAACGTCTGTGTTCCCTCAAAATCATAAATCGATATCTGAATGTCCAATGTGAAGGTATTAGAAGATGGGGGGGCCTTTGGGAAATGATTAGGTTATACAGGTGGAGCCCTTGTAAGTGGGTTAAATGTACTTGTAAGAGACCCCACAGAGCTCCCAAGCCCCTTTCACCAAGCGAAGACACAAAAGTAAGGTGAACCAGGATGAGGGTGCTCACTGAAATAAGACCATACTAGTGTCTTGATTGAGGACTTCCCAGCCTCCTGAACTGTGACAAAATTTCTATTGTTTATGAGCTAACCAGTCTGTAGTATTTTGTCATAGCAGCCAGAACAAACCAAGATGGGCAGCTCTCCTAGTATCTATTACCTAGTAAGTTACAGAGATGGAATTTACACTAGTCAATAGGTTTCAATGCTTTGATTAAAAACGATGCTCTCCCTACAGAAAGGGATAGAAGTATCATTGACTGTGCTTGAATATACATGTGTATATGTATTTAATGAGTTATTTACTACTACTCCTTTAAACACTATATTGTAGCTGACAAACTGACGCATGAAAAAATTAAGTAACATGCTCAATCTAATCTATGCAGCTCTATGAAAAGAAAACTGGAAGTTTTGCTCCCTACCGATCCAAAAGCCCTCCTCCATTGAAACCCACTAAGTTCTTCAAACATTAATTTAGTACTTTTTATATGCCATGAACTGTGTTGAGCCAATCCTTTAAGATCTTTCAGTCAGGAATATTTTTTCATTGTTTGATGAATCTGACACGATTATTAACTTTTTAGAACCTTGGTTTTCTAGAGTTGTCAAATTTGCACAAAGTTCTGTATGATTTTACCTTGACATTTATAGTGATTGAAAGAGAAGTGTTTGTTTGATCAATATTTTGTAAATAAAGTAGGAATTGGGGTTGCTAGTTTTTGATAAATATTATAAATAATTTATTTTAAAAATCATCAAAAAGTCAGTAAAAGTAAATTGTAAAGTTGGACCAAATAGAAGCATGTGCTTCATTTTCAAAACATCAGATTCCTTTCTCCTTCTAATAGAGATAATTCAGGAATCCATAGTAGAATAGAATATGGACTTAATAAAAAAGCAATGAATGAATTAAAAAAATACAACATTGGCTTTATTAGGACAGCTTGCGTATGATGAATATAGGATTCAATAACATTAAAGAAAAATTCTACCTAAGTGTAAACACAAATTTGATTCTGATAAACCTGGTGTCAAATCAGCTGAAAAATAAGAACTAAATAATGGAAAAATTAATGTCATCTTAATCTCCAGTTATGATTTATTCATTCTTAAATGCCTTAATATCCTATGTAAATAAGGATAACTTTCTGATGCTAAATTATTTGCTTGCTTATTTGTTTTTGACTAGGATAAGACTCTCATACCTTCCCACAGAATGTTAATTAAAGCTAATTTTCAATTATGCTCAGAAAAAAAAGAAAAAGAAGGAAAAACAAAACAAAACAGAAGGGGAAGAGTATCACTTCTTGAGTAATAAGTTATTAAATGCAGAACATGGCTTCAGAGAAATAAAAATTTGAAGAAACTCAAGGATGTTCACCTAGGTCAGTACTTCTAGATTTTATATTTTTCACCCAGAGCCTTATTTGGTTCTGGTCAACCAAGAGTCTGTCTGATATCATTTCTTGTTCAGGAGTTTTGGGGTTGAGATTATTCTGGGTCAACAGAATGGTATTATAGCAAGTTTGTTTTGGATGAAACAGATCGAGATAATTTTCCATCAATGTACTTTGTTGATGTTACCAGGAGGAAAAAACAAGAGCCAATTGCATATCATAACCTAACTTTACAATGCAAATGTCATGCATTGGAGAACAGTGGATATGATGCATTGCTTATGGCATGGGAGAAGTTATTACAAGATATTTGGAAGAAAGTGGAATAGATTACTGTTACACGTCTTCCTCAATATAAGTGCATGTTAGATTTTTATTAAAAGAAGTCAAAATAAAATTTGGCAAAACATATTTACAAAATGTGGCCTATCTTCTGAAGAGATAATCTTTATAGTAATGTAGCACATTAAATCACTTAATACTTAGTCTCTGATGTCTCTTTCACCTTTTCTTCTCTTGAGAACTCTCCTCTTCCCCCTTCGCCTCTGTATTTCTTTCAATTTACAATATTGCCGTGTGTGCAGTCCTCAAGAAATGTGAAATGGAGCAAGAGGCTGTAACAGGGGAGGGAAGAAATCTAACAGCTAAACAGGTGCACACAGAAAATAAATAAAAAAATGAGAAATCAGGACCCATGGGTGCTTTAAAAGTGCATTTGCTGAATAACTAATTCAGTAACCCTTGTGCCCTATGAATTATTGTTCTGATTTACCTGATCACACTGTCTAACAAACTCAAATTGCCTAACACTCTAATTATTCTGTAGGCAACACGAGAAGAGAGCAATTTCTAACTGGCCAATTATTAAAGGAAAGAACTGATTCTGTGTTTCTTTGTTTTTGTTTATTTTGTTTTAGTTTCCTACTCTAATGTAGGACAAGGTCATACTCAAAGGACACCTGCACCATATTGTATTGTTTAATGGTGCCATGTATTTAAATGCAATATTGTAATTGCTTAAATGTTAACCAGTTGTTTTCATGTAATAACAACCAGCATAGTATCCTCTTATTTATTTACTAAAGATTTATTGAACATCTACTACATATATTCCTACCTACTATCACTGTGCCAATTCATAGTGGGACTCCAGCCATTTCAAAAAAATGTATATTGTAGACCAATCATTCTATTATTTGTATTGCTTTAGTATACTATGTCATCATTTTACTCTTCACTTTTAAAACACATAAACCTTGAGTACTTAAAGCAAGTTGAATTTAAAAACACATAGTTTGGGGCACCTGGGTAGATCAGTTAGTTAGGTATCTACCTTTCCCTCAAGTCATGATCTCCAGGTCCTGGGATTGAGCCCCACGTTAGGCTCCCTAAGGAGTCTGCTCATCCCTTTCTCTCTCTCTGCCCCTCCTCTGCTTGTTCTCTCTCTCTGTCAAGTGAATAAATACAATCTATCTATCTATCTATCTAGATTTATTTATTTACTTAAGATTTATTTATTTATTTATTTATTTATTTGACAGGCAGAGATCACAAGTAGGCAGAGAAGCAGGCAGAGGGAGAGGGAGAAGCAGACTCCCTGCTGAGCAGGGAGCCAGATGCGGGGCTTGATCCCAGGACCCTGGGATCATGACCTGAGCCAAAGGCAGCCACTTAACCAACTGAGCAACCAGGCGCCCCAATAAATAAAATCTTAAAAAGAAAATAAAAATAAAAATACATAGTTTGTTTCATGGTTACTACTTGTCAACTTCTGTGCTCAGTGCATTCTGTCTTTTACTCATCATAAAAACCCCATTAAATATGTACTATTAGTATCCTCACTTTAGAGATGATGAAATGGAAATTCAACTAAGTAACTTGCCTGAGGTCACACTACACCATTAGTAGATGCATTCAAACTCAGCTAGTCATACTTAGGAGAATAATCTGGTAACCACTATTCTGTGTTTTATCTGTATGCCGAATTCTTGAAAGTTGTTTTTATTTATAAATAAACTAAATATAGAATTTACAAGAAGGCTTTTTAACTTTTATTTTACCTAATATCTGACTGCCTGGTTTTCGGTTTTCTTTTTAATGTTCAAGGAAAGGGATACAATAAAATAATTTTTATAAAATGTTTTCTTTAGGGGTGCCTGGGTGGCTCAGTTGGTTGGGCGACTGCCTTCAGCTCAGGTCATGATCCTGGAGTCCTGGGATTGAGTCCCACATCGGGCTCCCAGCTCCACCGGAAGTCTGCTTCTCCCTCTGACCTTCTCCTCATTCATACTCTCTCACTGTTTCTCAAATAAATAAATAAAATTTTTTAAAAAAATGTTTTCTTTAAATATAGAATTACTACTTTTCTGTGGATTTCCAAATAAAATAATTTCTCTGAATGACAAAACTCAAAACTGGATGAGCTACATATTAAGTATCTTTCAGGGTACTTATTTAATTGTATTTATTTATTTATTTATTAAATTTGGCCTCACCTTTTGGCTTCTTCTCCCCCCGCCCCATTTTTGCCTGGTTGCTTTACTTTTCCTTCTTATTCCTATATTCTATTAGGGCCTTTCCTCCACTTTTCTTTTATCCTAGTCATCTTGTAAAACTTTATCTTAGAATGAATCCCACTATTAGAGTCTCAAAGTAGGCTTATTAATTTCACCACAAATTCCTACTCATCAATTAATTACCATTAATTATCTACCACTAATTCTATACTGGTGTGTTTGTTGGTCAATTCACATTCACACCTTCCCTAACAATTTCAAATTCCCTCCATGGTCTTAAAACCTTTGGCTGTTCTTTTCCCAATTCATGCTTACTCTGGGCCAAACAGTACGATATCCCATTTAATCTTCAAGGCCACTTTGAAACACCTGTACCCAAATATTTCAAAAACCTCTAATCCTTAAATCCAAGTTCTGAAACCCAAGTTCACTATCAGCCACTCTTTTGGTGTCCTTTCCTGTGATTGGTATTTTCATGGATGCAGCTAATCAAACCAGAAAGTTTGGTGGCATCTTTAACACTCCTCTTTCACACTTTATACCCAATACACATCAAGTACTAACGATTCTATTTTCTTTATCTCTCGAAATGTGTTTAATTTTCTCTAATTCTGCCACCATTACCTTAGGCCAATGTACCGTCATCTTTTAGCTGTTCTACTGATAATTGGTATATTGGCTTTGTTTGCTGTGTAACAAATTACCACAAAATTAGCAAGTTAAACTTAGTGTATTTATCATCTCACAGTTTCTGTGAATGAGAAGTTGAGACAGGACTCTGCTCAGTGTCTCACAAGGCTCATAGAAAGTGTTGGCCAGGCTGTGTTCTCCTCTGGAGCTCAGGGTCTTATCTCAATCTTATCTGGGTTGCTGGCAGAATTCATTTCCTTGTGACTATAGGAATGAGGACTCCACTATCTCACTAGCTTTTGGTCAGGAAGTACTCACAGCCCCTGGAGGCTTCTGTCAGGTCCTCACCAAGTGGCTATGTCCACAGACAATTCAAAATATGGATGTCTGTTTCTTCAAAGCCAGCAGGATAATCTTTCCTTCTTTGAATCTTTTCTTTCAGGAGAAAACTGAACCCTTTTTACAGGGTTTTGGAAAAAAAAAATGATTCACATGATGAGGTCAAGCCCAGACTAATCTCTCCTTTGTTAATCTCAAAGTCAACTGATTATAGACCTTAATTACATCTGTAAAATCCCTGCACTTTTCTCATATAACATAGCCCAATCGTGAGAGTTAAGTCCCTTATATTCATAGACATTACTCATGTTCAGGGGAAGGTATTATGCAGGGTGTATACATAAGGAAGTGAGGACTTGGGGAGCCATCATAGAATCTGCATACCATAATTGCCAAGTCATACCAAAATGAATCCTGACCCATCTCCACTGCATTCTTTAATGCTTGGGGAATCTTCTCAAATGCAACTCTAATCACTGTGTTTTCTTCTTACATTAAACTGAAGTGAAAGAAGTAAATGAATTTTTAGAAGAACTACAGCATGTTCTGACCTCATCCACCCCTCTGGCTACGTCATCCACCAGATTTTCTTTCTTCACTATTTACCACGTTCCTTCCTACCACAGGGATTTTGCCTACCATCATGTCTCTACCTGGACTCTCCTCCCCTTCCTTTCTAACTAGTTATTCTAATTCATTCTTCTAAAGCATCCATTCCCCAGGCTAACTCCTCCTTTAATAGTCACTCTTGGAGTTTCTTTATTAGAGCAACTTTCAAAGATGAAATTTCTCTCTGTTTGAAGGCAATATTTCTGTCCCCTGTCATAAGCTTCTCAGGAGGAGGTCAATGTGAGTTTTTACACCCATGGGTATCTCTGTGTTTGGAACAGCAGCTCAATCAATATACGTTAAGTGATCAACTAAATGAATGGAAGTTTCTCACCTGACATCTATATTTGGTTTGAAAAAAAATCCAAAAAAAACAGAAAAACAGGTTTTTTTTTTTCCTAAAAGAATTAATCACATTTTTGTAGGTTTATTTATACTTTATACTTTTGAGGCATAATTAAAGATGTTTACCAAAATGGGAGTATTGTGAAAGGGGTGGTTTTGGAAATTGTCCTTTCCGTGAAAACCATGGTTCAGATTCTGAACAATTTGGAAAAAATCATTTCATCTTTTACAATCATGAGGAAGGAAATCATTTAAAGGCACATGAAAATATTTGCAGAGAAGTTGTTCTAAATGTAGGCTTTTAAAAAATATCTGTGTTTTGACATTCAGTGAAGACTGGAGAAGCATCTTAGTATTAAAAATTGGAAATGTAGGGGCATCTGGCTGGCTCAGTGGGTTAAAGCCTCTGCCTTTGGCTCAGGTCATGATCGCAGGGTCCTGGGATGGAGCCCTGCATTGGGCCCTCTGTTCATCAGGGAACCTGCTTCCCACTTCTTTCTGCTTGCCTCTCTGCCTACTTGTGATCTCTGTCAAATAAATAAATAAAATCTTTAAAAAAGTTGGAAATGTACTAAAATTTAATTGAACAGATAATAGCGAAAAATAAAATGCAGAAACTGACATAGACCAATATAAATCTGTTTTAGTTTTAAAAAAAGTAATTACTCAAGTCAATTCTACTTTTAATCTGGTTAATTCTTCTTTATCAAACTGCACAAGCAATATCCCAAGCTAAAATTAGAATATTAATTTGAATAGGAGAAGGGATACGTAAGGGAAAGAAATCCTGCTAAACCTAATGCCTACAAGAGATTTGTTTTGTTGAATAAGACTGATCCTCTAATTCACATATTTTGCAGATTGAGTTTTCTTAATTCTGCCTGAGTTTTCAGATTCAGTATTCTAAGAAACAAATTCAAGATCCATCTCTGAACCCAAGCATTCTGAAAGGTATAACTCTGAATACCTCTGCTCTCAAAGCTGTCAAACTGCCAAAACACCAGGGAAAAAGGAAAACAAAAATTAATAGTTACACATATTATTTCCTATTTTCGAAATGTAATTCATAAAATATAAAATAAGATCTTTACTTATGTTAGTGGATGTGTAGGATATGATTATTTCTTGTGGAATAAAACATATTTCTGAAGCAAAGAACTATGTCTAAAATGGGACTGTTTTCAAGACATATTGAATTCAAAATTAGAAATTATTATTAGATATATATAAATTAAGGATTATTATAGATTACTGATTAATTGATCTTCTTGTTGTATTTCTATCACTGATAATATTGCTTGTTTTAATGCCCACTTTCTCTAGTATTAATGTAACCACTCTAAACATTTTTGATAGGACTTTCATGGTACATTGTCTTTTTATCCTTTTACTTTAATCCATCTGTGTCTTTATATTTAAAGTAATCTTACTATAAACATAGTTGAATCTTGCTGTTTTATCAGATTTATCAATCTTTGTCTTTTAATTTAGGGTTATTTAGATTATGTACATTTATTGACATGGCTGGATTTCATGCTAGTTGCTTTCTATTTGATCTTTTTGGTTTTCTTTTTCTTGTCTTTCACTTTTGGGTTTCTCAAACATTTTTAAATGATTCCATAACTGGCTTATTTTGTTATACCTCTTTTTAATTTTTCAGTGCTGCTAAAGATTTACAAGCTACATCTTTAACTTGTCAAGGCTAATCATCAAATAATATTATGCCACTTCACAGGGAGTATAAGAACTTTAAAACAGTATACTTAAAATTTCTTCTCTCCCATCCATTGATTAGTTATTGTCAGATGTTATTTCTCTATATATTATAAAGCAAACAATACATCTATACTCTTGTTTTCCCTTAAAGACATTTCATGATCTTTTAATAGAAATTAAAAATAAAAAATTCATGTGTTTGTTCTTACTGTACAGATTCTGATAGCTTCATTTCTTGCTTAGATCAAAATTTTTAGCTGGTATCATACCCTTGCCCACAGAACTTTTTAAGATATTTCTTACAGTGTTTCTATTCTGGGAAATAAATTTCTCTTTCGATTGTTTATAAAGTCTTTATGTCATCTTCCTTTTTATTTTACACAGTGAGAAGGTCAGAAGCAGCGTGTTCCCAGGAATGACTAAGCCAGTGATTTAACAGCATCATCCAGCATCCAGTTTCTTCCTAGCTGGAAATGATTTCCATCCTGGAAATGGTGTGTCTTGAGTTGTCTACTCATAATCATAATATGCCTGGATCAGCCTAAAGAATCTCATACTTCTAGGTCGGAACAGCTGAAAAGAGAATGTCTTTTTGTTCCTTTCCCTGAATACCAAGAGCAGATTTTCCCCGTTGTCACTGGCTTGGGTTATATTATATTCTCAGTCTATAAAGAATCATTAATAAGGAGACTGTTACTAACATTTCCCCCATGAAGGCTGTGCTCCCGCATCTTCCAGATCTTCTAGATCCCATGAAGTCCAGCTCTTCTTCAACATACAAGGCCACCCTAATAAAAATTCAGTTCTGAAAATGTAGGAATTGGCGAAACCAACAAAACCAGTGAAGACTTGCCCTCACTTTTAATATTTCAACGTGGTGAGAAATAGGTCTTATTTTGTTAGTTTTTTATTTTGTAGAACTGGATTTTTGAGAGAAAAGTGACCTTGAGACTGTTTTTTTCTTTAATCATCTATGAATGCAGATCCTAGGGATAAATGATATATTTAGGCATTCTCCCATAGCATCTCAGACATGTCTGGGGAATTTTCCTGAAAAGCCTTTCCTCAAGAAGCCACAGGCAAACAAGTATAAGACACTACCTCCAATTATCTCCTTGGGTTTTACAAAGAACACCTTCCATATCAAAAAGATGCTTACAACAAAAGGAAATAAATGCAATTTTGGTATCTTGAGAGAGTTAACCTGAGATAAAATGAGAAGTTTATACAAAGATATGTGTAAAATTCATGTTTTTTGACAACTTTGAATATATCTATGTTTAAGAAGTTTATTATCAAATTAGCATTTTGTAGACTTTTATATAAGGCTTGAAATCAACAGATACCTCCCCTATTCTCATGAGATTATAATACCTGAAACTTTATCTCAGAATGAAAATGGCAGAAGTGCTTAAGAGAATATTTAGCAAATCTTCAAATATCACAGAATCATAGACAGTTGCATGGGATTTAGGAAGCACATACTCTTCTGTGCTTTTGTTAATTAGTGGACTTAAAAGGCACAGGCAAGGCCTCTGTTAAACAGTCTCAGAAAAGGAATTTACAGTCTACTGAGGAAGTCTAGTGCAAATCACAAGTTTCTTATGGTGAGCCATGTTTCTTCCCTATAGTTTTTTTTTTTTTTTAATTTTTTATTTTTTATAAACATATAATATATTTTTATCCCCAGGGGTACAGGTCTGTGAATTGCCAGGTTTACACACTTCATTGTACTCACCAAAGCATATTCCCTCCCCAATGTCCATAACCCAACCCCCCTTCTCCCAGCCCCCCACCCCCTAGCAACCCTCAGTTTGTTTTGTGAGATTAAGAGGTTTGTCTCCCTCCAATCCCATCTTGTTTCATTTATTCTTCTCCTACCCCCTTAAGCCCTCCCTATAGTTTTAAGCCTTACTTCGCCTTCTGCAATGGTGTGCTGGAGCTGGTCTTGAGGTGCTTGGGAAAGCCAACTGGGTGCATCTCTTCTCAGTTCTTCATTCAGTGACTTCCAAGGTAGCTGAAATCAGCCATGATGGGAAGGCTTGTACCACAAGAACTGGGAAACATACAAATGGGGCTATTTTCCTTCCAAGAACCAGTTTACCAACATACCACTGTTTCCGGGGTAACAAATTAAACTCCACCTTCTACAAAGATGACTAAAATATTTGATATATTTCCCTCTACCTCTCCTCTATTACCTTCCCACCTCTTCTTTTCCAGGCTAAACATCCTTGTTTCCTTAACGGTTTCTTCTAACTTTATTGTTTTCTAACTTCATTGTGGTCTCAAATGTAATACTGAATATTATTATTTTTTTAAAGATTTATTTATTTATTTATTTATTTGACAGAGAGAGATCACAAGTAGACAGAGAGGCAGGCAGAAGAGAGAGAGAGAGAGAGAGTGAGAGAAGCAGGCTCCCTGCCGAGCAGAGAGCCCGATGCGGGACTCGATCCCAGGACCCTGAGATCATGACCTGAGCCAAAGGCAGCGGCTTAACCCACTGAGCCACCCAGGCGCCCATGATATTATTTTGATGCCCCTGGTAAATTCGTACCTTATATTATTATAGTTGTTATTTTTATAATTTAAACATTTACAAAGTCAAAATCGGTTATATTTTATAGTTAGCTATTTATACTAATATTCTTTTTAATTTAAAAATATTTTAAGTCAAGATAACTTAGTAATGATTTTATTTGAGGCACCCCTCATCCTTATGGGATCATCTATTATGTTTATACAGCACTTTGGACTCTTTTTAAAATTTAAATTTAATCAGTCAACATACAGTACATTATCAGTTTCAGATGTAGAGTTCAATAATTCATTAGTTGCATAGAACACCCAGTGCTCATCACATCATGTGCCCTCTTTAATGCCCATCACCCACTTACCCTCTCCACCCCCTCTTCTCTCCCCTCCAACAGTCCTCAGTTTGTTTCCTATGGTTAAGAGTCTCTCATGGTTTCTCTCCTTCCCTGATGACTTCCCATTTAGTTTTCCCTCCTTTCCCCTATGATCTTCTGCACTTTCTTATATTCCACATATGAGTGAAATCATATGACAACTGTCTTTCTCTGATTGACTTACTCTGGTCGGCATCATACCCTCTAGTTCCATCCACATCAGTGTAAATGGTAAGTATTCATATATCTCACTTCTTCTTTATCCATTCATCTTCATAATTCATATTCAGTTTGAGTCTTGTCTTCCTGAATAACACAAAAAATTCACTGTATTTAGATTACATTGTTAGTCCACTGTTGATTAAACTGTTTTCTGTAAAGAGCCATATAATAATTATTGTAGATTTCAGCCATTTGCTCTCTGTTGCAACTACTCAACAATGCTATTAAGCATGAAAACAACCAGATAAAATATGTAAATGAATAGGATAAGTTTGTTCTAATAAAACTTTATTTATAAAAACAAGTGGCAGCCAGATTTGGTTTGAGGGTCATAGTTCGCCAACTCCTGATCCTGTGCATTAGAGTTGATAGTGTCACATCACTTGTCTTAAATCAATGCTCCAATGTAAACAGATCCCCTTATATTAGGTACTCTTAATCTGCATTCCATAGGTTGATTTCATTGCTCTATGAACTCTGAAAAAAGTATCTAAAATGTTTCAGGAAGGGGCACCTGGGTGGCTCGGTTGCTTAGCTCTTGGTTTCTGCTCATGTCATGATCTCCGGGTTATGAGGTTAAGCCCCACGTCAGGCTCTGCACTCAGCACAGAGTCTGCTTGAGATTTTCTCTCTCAGTGGGGGAAGTAGACTCTCCCACTGCCCCTCCCCCACATTGCACATGCTTTTTTTTCTCCCTCTCTCTTTAAAATAAATAAACCTTTAAAAAAATAAATGTTTCAGGAAAAGAATACATAAATAAAATCCAGTTCTCAAAGCTGTCTATAACATACTTCTCCCCACCACCACCACTTAAAAAGGTGCATGAATCTCTGACTTTAACAGAGGAATAATGCCAGAGTGGTTAGGATGCTCAAGTTGTTGCAGTCATTGTTAGGAAGAATTAGCAAGCACAAGGATAAGTTACCAAAGACATAATAGCATAAAATATATAATTGAAAACCCTGTATTTAAATAAAAATACTGTAATCAGTAAAACACTTATATAATTCTCTATTGCTTTGAACTGCTTGATGTTCTTTCAGCCTAGAAGGAATAAAGTACCTGAGTTCAGTCAACAGCAAGTATTTGTTGAGAGCCAGTCATGAATCAGGCTCATAACAGATTAGAGAATTAGGAAAAAGATATCAGAGGATCAAAGATACAAGAAACAGAACATCAGATGGTGCCATTGATCACTCATTTTACACACATGAGTCTTTTGTCGCATCCATTTATTTTTATATACATCACAGTTTGACAAGTGTATCTTAAATTTGACAAATGCTGTACGCTGCTGGAAAGTGGATGCAAAACTATATAATACTTAAATAAATCACAAAAACTGAAATCGTTTATAAATAAGTGTATAATCACATAAAATAATCACAACAGATACTTACATGAAATTGCTAGTGTAGGCATATCCTTAATATTGGTGTCAGGATACATACCATATCTGATACTAGTCCTTTACTAAAAAAAGTACTTGAATTAGTCTTATGCAATGAAGTATGACTCATTCTTTAAGACCTCAAAGTTAATGTCTAAAGAAAAAAAACTCTATTCCCAATAAATTTTCTAGTCTGCAGTCAAAGACAGTGATGCAATGTTCTATATTTTACATTGAAGATTTATTGTTTTATGAAAATATGTGATTTTTCTGTCTTTTATTCTTTTTTATTGCTATCTGCTTAGAGAAATAAAAGCACTATATCAATAAAAATTATTTCTTTCTAAATTAATTTTTTTCTTTGTTAAAATCTACCATAAAACCCTAGTTTCTATCTTAGGGTGACAAGGCCTAGAGTTTTTATCTTCATTCATCAAACATCTACAGAAACAGATGGCAAGATAAATTACAAAGTAATTCTCCAGGTTTGGGATAATTCAAAAGCCTGCGAGGCTGTAAGTGCAAAACATCCACAAATACTTTCACCCAGAGACCTAACAAAATATAAATATTTGTAATTAAGGCTAAGTCATATCAAGTTGCCAAGCACCCCTCATCATATTTTGATCTAATATGGTGAAGGTTTAGAATGATTAAAATAATTTACTTATTCTTCTTCATCTGTGCTCTCAAAAGTGTTGTATTTTCTTTTCAAGTAACTTAGTCTCCATACTTGGGCAAAGAAATCTGGAATATCCGTGCACTCCCCAAGGCTCTTTATCTGACCTAACAATTGCTGAAAAAGCACTGGGGAGTAAAAGTTAGGGCACAACCATAGGTGTTTGTATTATTTTAGGAGAATGGAAAGTGTGGAAGAAGTGCTGCAGAGAGAGATATTTGTATATATGAATACCTACCCTCCCAGTGACTGGGAAAAAAGTTTTAATTCCCACCACATAATGGTCCATTTGCCTCGAGTGTCTCAGAATGGTTCAATAATCACTAGCCATGTGTGTAGTTTGTTGAATTATTTAAGCTTATTTCCAGGGGGAAAAAAGACAGGGAGGAAGGCAACTGATTCAATGCAAATGAAAAGCTTTTGAAGCTCCCTATGGTGAAGATGTGATTACAGTCAGACAGTTAATAACCTAGACTTAGAAAAATCTGAAGGTTTTAAAACTGTCTGGCCAGTCAGTAAATGAGGTTTTTCCACACTATCGACCAACTGCCATGCGTTGTAATGGTTTCAGATCTGTTTGGAGTTGGGAGTGGACCCACAAATGAAGCAAGAATACTACCCCCTGTACTTTTGATGATTAAGAAAAGTAGTTTGTAAACCTCAACGGTTTTCCTCTGGATTTGGGATTGCGTCTTCCGCGCACAGAGCTTATAGAGCCCTTTGAGAGTGAGCGCCGCTCTCTGAAAATGGGGGTGGGGGGGATAGTTGTTGATTTGCAAAGTACCTGTATTTTCAAAGTGGAGTCTCTTCTCCTAAAATGACCACTACCTCTCCATCCATGGACATTTCATGCATGTTGCATCCCTGGAAGAAAGTGACGCCAGAATTTCTGAGCAGCAGTACTCTTTCTGGTCATTAGAGCAAATTGAAATAGACATTTGGAGACCTAAGGTTTTATTTTAGCTACTACTCAAATCCCATTTGGTGTATCGCTAGAAATACATTTTTACCTTTTTAAATGTTCATTTAACGTTTGTGGGGTTTAAATTCTCTCGGTTTTTAAATCTCATTACAGAGATGAGAACAAGGTATGTTTGGTTTCATGAAGATTCTTTGATAATTAGACGTGTGTTAATATGTTTGTCTTCGGATGAGTCCTTGCATCATTTATACAGTACTCATGAAGAAATGTGAACTTGCTTTGAAGACATAAAAATATTGTCAAGGATTTTTACTGAGTTGAGTAAAGATGACTCGCTCTGAGACTCCATAGACTTAAAATCTAATTTAAGTCACCTATTTTCCTAAAATGTTCATTATTTTACTGTTGTTTATGAGGATGAGAGAAGAAACATTTTTTTAAAGCATTTTATCTCTTAAGAGCTTTTGAAGCTTTTCTGTAATAATTTCCTTATTAGAAACATATTAGTTATTTAAAACTAAGGGGGTTGGCCTGAGGGCTAATTGCAGCCTGTTAAAATTCAGTTGCAGTAATCCTATTTTTGTTGTGTGTTTGTGTGTGTGTGTGTTTCTTTCATAAAAAAATTATTTTAAAAAAGTAGAGGCAAAAAGGATATTAACATTTCCAAATCACCTAAGGGAAATTTCTTCCTTCCAGAACTAAGCAATAAACTTTCTTCTATATTAGCAAATGTGTAAGATTTAGACAGTTTTGCATTCATCCTCACAGAAGAATTTCATTATTTAATTTTCTTTTAAACATGTAAAATGTCATAAGCCATGCAAAAAATTCTTAAAGTAGAGGATGATCAATTCTATAACAAATGCAGCACCTTTAAATATTCTATCTCCTGCTTCCCAAATCAGATTAATTAATATTATTTGGGAAAAAGACCCAAATTTAAAAATTTTTTATAGTTCTATTATTGATGAAGTTTAGACCTTGAATGTAATCAGCAGTTTTTACTTCTCTATGCTGTGCTATAGCATGAAACCTTCCAGTTCCTCATTATGAATGAAGTTTTTTTTTTTTTTTTTTTTTTTTTTTTTGTCAAATGAGACAAGGGAACAGTTACTTTTCTAATAATCATGTTTTTGCTTCACTCCCTACTAAAACTTATAAAGAGGAAGAAATATTAATATATTATTATCAGGAACTATATGAAGCTTAATTGATTTTACATTAAAAACATTATAATTCAATTTCTAATTTTTTCATCTTTTCTTGAGGGACTACACAAGAAAAGAAAACACTTTCATGTTGTTTTTTGAGTAATTCACACATAGTAATGACAATTCTAGAGAAGAGAAAGAACATTCTTTTATTGTAGAGCACAGTTGAAAATAAAATTTCACCTTGACAAAATTTGGTGAATTCTACTCCCTATTTTTAACACTTAGTGTCAAACAATCAAATTTTAGATCAGGAGTCAAAATGCTTAATTGGCATACAGAGCATAAATTATTCCATTTGGCATTGCTACCATTTCATTTTGGAAACTGCCACATAAATAACCTTTCTTCCTCCAAGAGGGTCAATATTTGATTTATGCAATGTAAGTAAATCAAAAAGAAATGGATTGCTTACAAAAAGTGTACACTCACACTCTGCTTCCAAGTAAAAGAATATTCTAAAGTGAATAGACAATAACATTCACACCCATTAACACTCTTCCTATATAAATCACAGGTCTATGTTTATGACAGTCATTGGATAAAAATAATATTTCTTTACATTACTGTAAAGAACAACATTAGAATCTGTATCAAAGGTGAGAGATTTAGCTTTGGGAAAACCCTGAACAGAATCTATAAGCCTTTAACATAAAGTTGTATTAATGTCATTTGTAGAGTATCTGTTTCAGTTTTCTATATATTTAAATAAATGACACAGATGGGAATATTTTTCAGGAACACAAAACTATAGAGTAGGAAAACACCAGAGTGTAGCATCACTGTATGAACTGTTTTCTGATAATATCCAAATCAGCAATTTGGTTGCATTTAAAAGGAACCCACAATTTTCAAGAATTTAGCAGACTACCTAAGGATACAGCAAAATGAAGGACAAATTCTTAAAAATTAATAGGACCTAAAAGTGACTGAAGTCAACATATGGACTATATATAATACAGAAAGTTTTATTTTCCATATGAGCTTATGGCTCAGACACAATGTACTTTCATAAAGTGACTATGTTCCTTTTTGTGAAATATTGGATCTATATTTCTATATTTGCATAAATGATATAAGGTACTATATGCCTCGATACCGCAAGGATAATAATCCTTGAGCAAAACTGGGTAAGGCAGATAGAAGTGTAGCAAAAAAAAAAAAAAAAAAAAAAAAAGAAACTTCACCAATATAATTCCTACAAACCATGTCTAGAAGAAACAAATTATATGATCTTATTACTATGCACTTAAAGGTGATCAGAAGATCAGAAGCCAGTTACTACTTAGAGCAGCGCGGTCTCTTCTGAATGGCCACGCCAGTGCAGTGTGCAAAGGAAACAGCACTCATTCCAAAACATCGCATGAGCTTGTTTCTGCCCATAATGCTTCCCCAATGAAAGAAACCAATAGAAACAACTTGATTGCAAAATACCCTGTCATTTGACAATGAAGAACGGGTTTGCACTACTACTTCCTCTCGGATTTGGAAGTTGCAGGTCCCCTGGCAGGGCAGTGAATTCTGTGTAGGAGACGGACTGCTGACGAACATCAGCTTCGGCATATTCCGAAATTGCATGAGGCTAAAAAACAAAACAAAAACTATGTCTCCTTAACTCCGCACCCTATTGGTGTGAAGATTGAAGGAGGGAGTGGGGAGAAGAGGATGTTAATTGATTCTTAGAAGCCAGAGAGTTGAAAAGTTCAGTACCCAGAGCAATTAAAAAAAAAAAAAAAAAAAAAAAAAAAAACCAACAACAACAACAACAACAAAAAAAAACCGAACTTCGACCAGTGGAAAAAATAAAGCTGGGTAACACTAACACGAGTGTCTTTTGTTTTTGTTTTTTTGTTTTGTTTTGTTTTTTTTTACAGGGTGAAAGAGCATGTTCTATGTTTAAGAAAATAAAGCACTTAAGCCTATATGCTTAGAGTAGCAAAATGGATTGTTTGCCTTGTTCTGTATGGGAAAGTCCCTATCAATAACAGGTGCGACTTAAGTGCACTGCATTAAAAGACTAGATTGTTCATTAATAAAGAAAGGGAGAAGCTCGGACGATAAATCAACGGGGACTCCCAGGGAGTTTTATATTAGGCAGTAATTAAATAATAGTTCATGTTGCTTTTCTTTCACTGGAAATTACATCCTTTTCACCTCTTCTCTGCTTAAGCAGAGACATCCATTAGGACGAGTAGCTACAACACTTGTCAGAGGTAATCAGTGCCGAGCCGCTGAAGGCCAACTGACGTGCACGCTCTGAAAGCCCGGCTTCTTCTCTCCCCCAAGCCCACTGTCCTTTCACACGCATGCAACAGTCAAAAGGGATCACATCACCTAATGAAGAAAAACAGAAGCATATGGTAGGAAGGGGCCTCAGCAGGAGATGGCTGAAATGCCAAGGCTCGCACATAAACAAAATATATGCAAAAATGTGTGTTCATAGAAGCTGTCAGCCACAGCTTCAGGAAATAATAAGCTTGCAAAGGAAGACAGAGTTTTACTGTGACCACAGTTACCTAGGAGTCTGTATTTTTAGTTTAATTTTTTATTGCTCTATAAAGTGGTACACCAGAGCAGGCTAGTCCCAGATAGTTAATTATGCATAAGCAGTTGCAAAGTTCGATTTTGCTGTATAATATTGAGCCACATATTCTGCACTGTATATTTTGCTCATACCTACTGCAGACTTCCACATGACAGCTGAATTACAAACTGTAAGTGACTTCATTGCTGCCTTTTTTTGAAGCCCACCAACTATCCAAAGGGAACGTTGAACTAAGTTCATGAATTCACCCTGCCTGTGTAACTGAAACGTAAGTTGCTCCTCTTTCCAGAGGTGTATTAATTAACATTTTAGGTGTGCATTGGGCACATTCTCCCTTATTGTTTCTTTCAAATTTGCTTCTGTGCGAAGTGAACGTTCTTAATCAAAATCCTTTCTTTCCGTAATAGCTCTGATCACAGGAAGGCAGCTGTCTGGCTGCACTGAATCTTTACCTTTTGCGAGTGAAAACACACAGTATGTCCCCTTTTGACTTGTCAGCTCCTATGTTGGGACAACCCTGGTGTTATCGCTTAGTATAATCAGTTTGACTGCAACCTTCAAACTTGTGTGTCCCTTTGCTGTGAATATTTTAATATTCCGTGATGATATTGTTAGAACTGGGGGATCTATAAGGACAGAACTCAAAGACAGAACCCTGTGTGATTTCGAAAATATGCTCCAGGCATTTTATGTACCTATGTTGACAATAGATAAAACAAGTTATTGTTCTAAAAAATAAAAGTGGTGCGGGCTCTCCTGTGGACAGTTACAGTAAGGGAAAAAAATGCTATCTCCAAGTTGAGTACACTTTAAGTTCGAATTGCATAAATAATACACCTTATTTCATTTAAATATTTGTATTTTATCTGAAGGATAATCGTGTCTCTTCATGTCATATTTAAAATACATTTTCTTGCCTTTCACCCTCTGTTCTCAATGGTCCCTAAGAGAGAAACTATTTATTTAACCTAAAAAAAAAAAAAAATAGTTACTTATTTATTCTTTTATTTGGAGGATAATTTTAAAATATACCTCATGCTTTTAATTCTTAAAAAAAAGAATTTATGGAAAAGGTACTGGGAACTTAGGGCCGTCTTTGCAATTTAGTGCCTTGTCTAAAACTAGGGATGTTATTGGTTATATGACAAAAAATTGGTGTAATATTGGCTTCCCCAATGCTCCAAATACTTCATATCCATTTATTGATTTGCTTGCTTCATTGTATGAACATAAATAAATAAATGACATTTGTAAGCAGTTTTCTTTCGGAAGTGTTATCTGGAAGGCACTTTGCTGGGCATTGACATAATCAGAATATCAGGACTTCTGTATTAATCCGTACTTTGAGCTGGAAAAGTATCCGAAGGAATGCCCGCCTGTCAGAGTCTTACTGCTGGTAGAAGAAGCATGTGTGTCTATAAAAAGCTTTCTTGGGTCATTTTTAGAAGATTTGTTCCTCTTTTTCTCTCTCATCACTCCACCCTAACCCTTCCACGTTGAGTAACTGAGGAAACCCTCAAACACACAACTGGGGAATTTGTGCCCTAATGAACCACAGACTCCTAAATTCGCATCGGTGGGCTCACGACGGAGGCAGAGTTTGAGAGGGTGGCAATTTACTGGAGACTATCCGGGAGCAACTGACTGAATGTCAAATTCTACTCCCAGGAACGTGGGCCGTGCCTGCACACATTTTACTCTCTGTGGACAAATACAGAGAACTGGATTGAGATATTTCTCAGAATCTTTTTTTTTTTCCTTTTGGCTATGATTCTTTAGGTGGATCTGAGACAGCTCTGCTTGGCCCAGGATTGTCCCAAATGTCCTTTTAGCTACTTCATTACAGGCAACGGGAGAGCCAGAGAGAGCAACTTCAGGCAAAATGTTGACTCCTCGTGGCGTGCCTTTGATTCCAGAGCGAAAGGTGCTCTCAGCATTCTGTACGCCCTTGATTCATCTCTTAATGCTTGGTGTGTTAGCAAAAGCTTGGCCCTGAAGTGCCTTTTTTTTTTTTTTTTTTTTTTTTCTGAAGTACAGCCTTTCAGACACTTCTGGCAATTTGGTTTTAAAATGTGGACTAAAGACATGAGATCGGTAGTGCCATGGGGAAAATCTGCACTACACAATAACTAGAATAGTTCAAAATTTTAAAAAAAATAGTAAAAATTTGCCTCAGTACTGTGGTCAGGTCGTTATGTATTCTGGCTTTAAAAAGCTTATCAGACAAATGTTTTGCAGGAGGAAATAACTATTCCTGAGCAATCTCTAAGAATTTTGAACGCTTGCTTAGTTTTCTCTTGTAACTCTTAAAGAAAGTCTTCATGAATAAAACAAAGCAGACATCTAATAATACCTTAACATAATCAAAAACAAGTAAACAAGGCTATCACCATGTTCACAAATAGATTCAATTTCTTAAAACTTTTATTATCAAATAGCTCTTAGAGCATTTTAAGATTCTTCTCAATTACTATGATCATGTGCAATTTGTAACAGATAATTTATCTTTTACTAAACAAAATTATTGAATGAACTGACAAGTTTTTCATGAAGAAAAATACATATGGCAGTAAGAACGCTGAATTAATACTGAATAATTGAAGATTATTTCATCAACATGAAATTCTTCCTTTTTAATTATAATTAAAGTTTTTTTGGGAGAAGTATGTGTTGGTGTTATAAAATATTTTAAATGTTAAATGTATATATTGAGAACAAAGAAAGGTATGGGTTTTAAGAAGTGAATTATTTGAATATGAACTCACATTTTTAACCTCATCACAGGTAATGTGAATGTAAATTAAACCCATCTTTTTTCTTATATTACTAGGATTGTCCTATATCCTATGGAATTTGGAAACACTGAATATTTTTATATCTTATTTGATCTCATGAAAATGAAAAGACTAGTATTATCCAACTAGAGGCAAGAGGCAGAATCCAGCTGAACACATTTTCACAAATTCCACAAAATTAAGGACTTTGCTGTTGGCCAAGACATGATGTCTCATATTCAGCTCTAGACAGAAATCCTTTCTCTTCTCAAGACGATATTCTCCCAAAGGCACCTCTTAGTGTGGTGCTCTGGTGTGGACCCACACTCCACAACTTGCCAAGAAGCACTGGCTCTGTAAATGGAGACATGTTCGAATGGTACAGAAGCAACCCTGGGAATATTCTACTTCTAATTTGCCTGACATTTCTGTTCAGTTATAAATGAAATATAAAAAAGAAGGGAAAAAAACCAGACCCTAAATAAGTAGAAAATATGAGACGACACAACTGTGTTAGACAAGCAAAACAGTGCATTCGAAAGTGACTAAGGACGTTGATGAGTCTTGGGATTGCTGGATTGTTGCAGCCCCTCGGATAATACTGATTTGACTTTGGGAACATTTAAGTTTTTCTTTCTTTCAGTTATTTTCAAATAGGACCATAAAACAAGGAAGGAAGGAAGGAAGGAAGGACGGACGCACGAAGTGCTTGCTCTCGCCTTTCTTAGTCCCTTTGATATTTTTGGATGTTCACCAAGCTTGCTGTTACATATCGTGTTTAACTAAGGCTTTGTGTACCTGCTGCTGCATAATGATTTATTTATTTTATTGTTGAAAGTTTGTGTCAAGACTATAATGTCTAGGGGCACGTTGGTGGCTCAGTTGGTTAAGCGTCTACCCTCAGCTCAGGTCGTGATCTTGGGGTCCTGGGATTGAGCCCTATGTCCTTGGGCTCTCTGCTTTGTGAGGGTCTAACGCTCCCCAGCTTCTGTTTCTCTCTCTCTGTCTCTCATTCTCTCTCAAATAAATAATTAAAATCTAAAAAATTTTTTTAAAGGCTTTAATGTCTAAAATATGAAAATATAAAATGCAAATCTGGGTTAGATTCCGATAAGCATATACCCCTTAAGAAAAACATCTGAATGCAAAAACCAAATTTAAAAAAACCATTATATTTGATTGGTAGGTCTTTTAATATACTTTTATATAGGGGTGCCGGGGCTGGATGTATTAAATGTGTTCAAGTATAAAAACACAAAGAACATGTGGTATCAGAAGCAATATGAGATGTGATACTTTACTTTGCGTTTTAAGAAGAGTGTCAAAACATTTGGGGCTTCGCTTATTTTTAAACTTAGGTGTTTTAACAGTGACACATTTGCAAAGCTCTAAATATTAGTTCCTAAAGGTTATTCTTTTTATATTCTCTAACAGCATACATTATTTGACTCAATGACAGTTATTTCAATTAGAAGAACTTCAGTTAAATACCGTTTTGGCAGAGTATCTCTGTAGACTGACACTATGGTACTACTTCTCAAAAGGCTTGGCATGTTACTTTCAAAACAGATGAACAAAACCACCCACATAAAATAATAATAATGATAATAATAATAATAAATGGGTCTAGTACAATTAATTTTCTATACGAATTGTGGTTTTACACCCCCTACTCTTTTCCTTTGACAGGTAAATGGTTGAAGACAGAAGACTTATTATAGATTTTACATCTAGCCCATGAGGATTTTGACTGATTCCACTGAGCAGGCTCAGGTCAGCTAAGTCCTTCCCTTCAAAGCATCATGGGTGTCTCCGAGCATCATTGCAAGCTTGTCCTGGCAGTAAGCCAGGCTTCAAAAGCCTTTCACGGCAGTCACTGACTCACTAATGGGCAACTGCAGGCTTTCTGATTTTTCTTTCGTTTCATGTGTTCATTTGACATAAATTTAATTAAACCAAATCTGGTGTTAAAGCAAGACGAGATAAAAGTGATATGTCTCAAATTAAAGAACTGTGAAAGATACAGGAAACAGAACTATGCTTTTTTTTAAAAAAAAAAAATCTGTTTCTGTAAAATATCATCAATTTCCGTAAGCTCACTACTTAAAGTCGGCCAAAAAAAAAAAAAAAAGAGAGAGAGAGCGGTATGCATTATTAAGAATAATGTGTATCCAAGGTTAGATGAAGGTCTTGGCCCCATATTCTCTGTAGTCAAACCTTTCATAGAATTCTTATGTTTTCTTTCATTGTCACACTAAAGGTAGTCACCTCTTCACAGGATATAAGACAAGTCTGCCCTTCTTCTGGCTACATAGCTATAGTTGTTAGACAGCTCAAAAGCATACAACAGCAGAAACATGAAAAGATCACATATTAAGTATAAAAAAAATCATCATTTTTCAAAGGTCTCTTTTGGTTTTTTACTTAAGGCTAAAGAGGAGCTTGAGAGAGTGAAAAAGATCATGTTGCTTAAAAAGCTCCATTTAATTGCTTTGAATGTTGCTTTAGGAAACATCCGAGTTCCTCCTTTTAAAAATCGCTTTTTCCTCATTAAAAGAAATCTCACACGAGAGATACAGTATGTGAACTAAAAGCAGTTTTGCAATCTTTCTCAAGAATGCTCAGATTGATCCTTTTCTTTCCTGCAGCTGAAATCCTGCCACATCCTAGGACCGCATCATAAGTCGCTGGAGGTAATATGATTACTCTGAGCAAATACAACACAAACTAGCAAGTGATTGCAGTGTCCTGTGGATAAGAATCAGAAAAAAACAAAAGAATCGAGCTGGCAAATTGCGTGAGAGAAGGCAGCTTTCCTTGGAGCAGGAAACCGTGTGTGGCATGCGTACCCTGAGCGTTTCTCGCATCCCAACTTTTGAGAGCCAACCTCTTTAATTACAAACAGAACTCAGGTGCCTCTTCCGTACTCTCCCGCCTTGATTTCTTTCTGTAGATTCCACTGTGATTTATACGCGGGGCTTAGGATCATCAAATCCCCCTGCGACATCTTTCATTTAAGAGATTTTGAAAAAATTAAGGGCTCGCAAGTTGACGTGACCAGCCAGGGTCACACAGCCAGTTATTAGCACAGCTGAGACAAAATTCACATATTCTGACTCCCAGATGAATGTTTTCTTTTTCTTTTTCCTTTTTCTTTTTTTTTTTTTTTTTGAGCACCTCAAGTACTTCATTACAACAGATATTTTAGATTCTTTAAAATAAACTCTTCTTTGTATTCCCAGGTGTGTGTCGTGTCTCTGACCAAAGCGAAAATATTCCAATGCTATAGGTGGAATTAAATCTGTTCAAGATTCTCAAGAACCTCATATATTATTCCTTCCTTAGTACTCAGTAAATGGTATCCGTTGGTCAATCCTTTGGTTTCGGGAGTTATTAATGGGACCACTTTTCAACGATGAGTTATATGGTGAGGCATTATGCATGGAAGCCACTGAAATCTTTAATATAGCCACAAAACAGGTCCTACCTTTCACCAACAACCAAGCAGAGCAATGGCCCTCAATACAAGAAACATTTATTTCATCTTTAAGAGATTCCACTTTAAAGTTTACCCTGAATCCAAATGGCCATTGAAATAGAAAAGACCAGTACTGTTACAGCCCACCTTAGACATAAAGACTTTTAAAAAAAATCTCCTAAAATAATGAATAGTGTTATGCTAAAAATAAATTAAAAAAAAAATTAAAAAATAATAATAATTAAAAAAAAAAAACAACTCCTGACTCTTTTTAGGCATGGATCTGAGTTTACTTACAGAGTTATTACATACTTTCTCTATGTATATTATTTGTCTATCTATCCACATTTCTAACACAGGCTCTAGTTCTATTTATTTTTTATTTTTTAAAAGATTTTATTTATTTGAAAGAGAGCAAACATGAACGGGGGTGGGGAGAGGGACAGAGGAAAACAGAAAAACAGACCTCCCCCCCCCCCCCACTCAGCAGAGAGCCAGACCCACTTCAGCTGGATCCCAGGACCCCAGGATCATTACCTGAGCTGAAGGCAGATGCTTTACCGACTGAGCCACCCAGGCTCCCCTGGACTTTAAAATGCTTGATGAGACTTTGTCAAGGTCCACAATGATAGCATGCATCAATACAATTTCATCAGTGTTTGTTCCATGTATTGAGTTCATTTATTCAACGAATCATCATTAAAAGAGTACTACATGCGGGCACCTGGGTGGCTCAGTTGATGAACCAACTGCCTTTGGCTAAGGTCATGATCCTGGAGTTCCAGGATCGAGTCCCACAGTGGTCTCCCTGCTCAGCAGGCAGTCTGTTTCTCCCTCTGATCTTCCCCCCCTCTCCAATAAATAAATAGACAAATAAATAAATTAAATTAAATCTAAAAAAAAAGATTACTATGAGCAATTCACTGCATACATACAGCATATATATAATGGTGAGCTGGACACTGAGTACTTAGTAATCATTCTACCTAACAGAGAGGTCGTACTTTTCTTAGGCATATATCATAATATCTGAGTAATTTTACAAAGTTAAACTTGACATATTTTTTCCAATGTTTGTAATTTTCCAATTCTGGAATTTGTTAAGTATTTTGTTTTCATAAATGAGGAATTTCTGGTGACAGACCACAAAGACTGAAGTTCTAATAAGTTGCTATATGATTCAACCGTGCTAGGTGATTGAGTTGTTGGATCAGAATTGAGACTGTCTATAATTGAGGATGTTTATAAATATTACCACTCAGAATATCTAACAACCAATTTTTAAAAAACACAAATAAATGTCATAATCACCAGTGTTAATCATAAGTTGCAGAAATAAAGTATCTTTATTGTCTAATAATATAATGACTATACAATTGTCCTCAAAAAAAAATCTCTACCTTAAAGCCTTGCCTTCGGGGGATCTGAGGGTCCTGGGATTGAGGTGGCTCAGAAGGGAGCCTGGGTAAATAAAAAGCCTCTGCCCTTCGGCTCAGGTCATGATCTCAGGGTCCAAATATTTAGTAGGGGGGCTATTGGGGAATATAATATGTAACGGATCGAGGAACAATAATTAAAACCCCTCAACCTAGAAAACCTGCAGGCATCAAAATGTAACTTCATTCAGGGGCTCTCTGCTCAGCAGGGGCCTGCTGGCTCCTTCGCTGCCCTGGGAACGAGTCCTGCATCCTCTCTCTCTGCCTGCCTCTCTGCCTGCTGTGATCTCTCTCTGTCAAATAAATAAATAAAATCTTAAAAAAAAAAAAAAAAGAAATTCCGAGTGTGCCCTTATGAAGAATTTTTTCAAGACTATGAACAGTAAGAAAAGAAGTCTGGCAAATTAGTATCAAAGATTTGTTTGGGTTAAGTATGAAAAACTAACGTTCACCTTAACAGCGTTAAGACACAAGCGGTTTATAACAAACCAACAGGTGGAAAATAGAGTTCAGAACAACAAATAAGAATTTAAATAATAATCTGTAGAAATCAGGTTTTGAGACTTCTTCGTGATATTTAATCTCATTACATGTCATTTCACCTCTAGTACTTAGCACTTGGTTTAACGACTTAGCCACCATTATTAGGCAACTAGCTCTTGAAGATGAAAAGTGTAGGCAGATCCTTGGCAGAGTCTGTGCCCTTCCTTTTCAGAATTTAAATAATACTTAAGGTTTGGTGGCTGGTGTCCTGAACCTCCTCAGAGTGAAATTATGGTGCAAAATAACCTGGCACCACACATGAATTGACAGCTACTTTTTTTTTAAGCAAGCAGTATTTGGTGACGTCTGGTTGAATGGTGTTCTCTATAAGTTTATGCCCACCCCTGCTACCATTTTACTTGGTATCATGTTAGAACCAGCCTTTCACACAGAATTCTGTCTGGGTCACATGGCACGATTCCTCCTCCTCATCTGACCTTCCTCCTCCTTTTCTTTAAGAAAACCACAGTTACAAATGAGAACAGTTCATGCCCATCGTATTTCTAATCAAATATATTCCATTTGGTTTATATCCTTTCTTCTGATTGATAAAGAGCCTTGGCATGGAATGTCTTGGTCACAAATGTTATTGATCTGATACTAAAGAAGAAAACCTTGGTGAAAACAGGAAAACAGTAGTAGGGAGTAAATGCTGGAGGGCAGGAGTTGGCAAACTCTTCTGGTAAAACCCAGACAATTGATGGTTGCAGTGTTACAGGCCATAGTCCTGGTCTAATCACTCAGTTCTGCTATTACAGTACTGATGCAGACCTGTATACAATTTTGATATTTTATTTATCGTGAATTTTTGGCATTAACTTTGAGCTGTAAAATATTGCATTAGAATATTATTTATCTTTATTACCCAGTTTCTGGGCACCCCCTTAAATTCTGTGCCCAAGGTCAGTGCTTCACTTGACTTAACCTACTGCCAGCCCCGTGAAGCTAAAAAGCAGCCACAGACAATACATAAAGAAATCAGCATGGCTGTAGTTCAAGAAAATTTTATTTATCAACGCTGCAATTTGAACTTTATATAATTTTTGCACATCATGGAATAGTGTTTCTTTTGATTTTCCACCATTTAATATCATAAAAATCTAACTTAGCTTGTGGTTTGTATAAAAAGAGGCAGCTGGCTGAATTTGGACTTCAGGTCTGAGTTTGCGAACTCCTCCTTTAGAAATTCAGGTATGTTTCATTTTTTAAGAGACACACACACTGCAAAAGTCACACAGATAGGAAGAAGGCTATGAAACAATAATGGTTTTCCAAGGAAAATAAAATTATGGGTAACTGTTTCCTTTATAATGTGCTTATGTTGCTTTCATGGTTCAAACTACTGAAAATATGAATGGATAGCTTATTTTTAAAATTTTAATAACGTTTTCCTTCTTGAATTGCATCAGAATGTCAGAACTGTGTGAGTGAGTTCACTTTTGATTGACTTGTAATGAAAAGTTAGTCTTAATGGGAAATTTCAAACCAACCACTGCTTAGCCTTAGGTCAAGTTGCTCATGATTTATGGACAAGAGTGGGCACACCACAGGCACTCAGCTGTTAATTCATTATTGTTTGATGCTAATTTATAAATACATATTTGTGTATGTATAGACAGTACACACATCTAGCATTTAAACATTCAAATCCTTGGATTTAAAAACAAAAAACAAAAACAATTATAATTACCCCTCAAACATGCACTACCCTTTCCCAAACAGGAGAAGCATATGAAAGAGAGGTATCAAGGCGTGATCAAAAACAGACAACAAACATGGATATGGGAGACAGAAGAATCTAGTTCTGTACCCCAAATCTGTTTCTTTTTTCTTTTTTTCCCCCCAAATCTGTTTTTTAAAGAAGTGGTCAATAAGTAGAATTTCTTTTCTGTTATTAGATTCCAGGGAAGGAAGAAGATAGGCTCACTACTACTTAGGTGCAGTAGAGAGGTAAATTCATCTAATCACAGAGTCAAATTTGAAACAAAAAGTCACCAAAAGTGGTTACAACTCTCATGTTCATAGTTCGGCATGGTGATCCATGAGCTTGGCTGTTTAATTAACCACACAATCTCCAACAACCTTCCCCACAAAAAATGTATTTCATATTGTAAACTGCTTATTTCCCAGCATACGTTTGCTTCACAAATTGTCTGTGAGTGTAGCTTTATAAGTGCTTACAAAGTTATGCATGGCTTAAGTGAGGCTGTAAATAAATATCTGGCTGCAGAAGTGTACTACCACCAGATTTCAGCCTAGTTGGCATGGGGATAATGCTTTGGAGAAATTCAAGTCTGAAACAGCTTCAGTGATACCATTTAAGCTTGAGGTATATTGGCAGAACAAGGATCTGACTAGACTAAATTTGGCTTAAGCCACCTATTACTCATACCCTCTTTCTACTGCATTCACACTCCAATTAACAAACTGTATATGATACACACACATATATTTATAGTTTATATTTTTCCTGTGTTGGCAATGAAACTTTTTAAATTACTTTCTGTAAGCTGTAAGAATTTACTTGGTAAGATGAGCCTGGTTTTGGAAGTGGTGGGGAGCATGGGTTTTTCCTGTTCATCCTAGAGAAGTTACGTTTGTACCCATCACCTCTACCCCACCCCGACTTTCCACTCAGCTCACTGTGGTTTAGTGATCGTCCCTATCCTTTTTGCAAACACTAAAATTCAGAAGGAGGCTCTGTGCTCAACACTTGGCATAGACTAATACAAAGAGAGGTACACTAACATTTCAAAGTTAAGAAACTTGTTCAAGGTCACAAGTTCAGCATCTTCTGTAATAACGTACCAATCTACCTCTTAATCAAAACCTATGGTTTTTTTTTAAAAGGTCGGGTTTATTGAGGTATAATTTAAATACATGAAAAGACACAGTTCTCTGAGTTTTGACAAACCTACTAAGTGTGTAACCACAACCACAACCAACACATAAAGTATTTCCACCTCCCTAAAACGTCTTTCCTTATTATTCTTTATAATAATAAAGTCTTCAGTTTGCTTCCCCTAACCTCAGATCCTGGCTTACAGTGATCTGATTTCTGTCCCTTTAAGATTGTGTTTGCTAAAATGTCATAAAAATTGAACCATACAGTATGTTGATTTTTGTGTGGCCTTCTTTCATTTAGCATAATAGTTTAAGACCCATCTTCATTTGTGCATGTTAATTCTTTTTTATTGATAAAGGGACAATTTGATACAGATATATTGAAAAATTGACGAGCAGTATTCCACTGTACAGAAGCACTTCCCTGCGTTTATTCACTCACTGTAATGGACATTTGGATTGTGTCCAGTTTTTAACAATTATGAATAAAGTTACTATGACCATTCACATCTAGGTATTTGTGTGAACAGGTAATTTCACTTCTCTTGCATAAGAGATTAAGATTGCATAAGAGATTGTAAGGTTATTGAGTCGTAAGTATGTTTGTTGTGTATGTTTCCTTTTTATCAGAAACTGCCGGCCTGTTTTCCTAAGTGACTGTGACAGTTTTGCATTTTCATAGGCAAGGCAGGAGAGCTCCACTGGTTCTGCGTTCTCATCAGCCATTTTAACAGATGTGTAGGGGAATCCCATTGTGGCAATTTGTCTTCCCCCTAATGGACAGTGAAATTGGGCATCTTTTCCTGGGCTGGTTTTGTCATTTGTCTTGTGAAGTATCTTCTCGTATCTGGCTTTTTAAAAAACTGGGCTACTTATATGCTTGTAATTTTTAAAATATATTCTGTATACAAACATTATATCAAATATATGTTTTCCAAATATTCTCCCTGTCTGTATTTTTTACCACTTACTTTTTTTTTTTAACAGTTCTAAGAAGTTTTAACAGCAAAAGTGAGAGGCAGGCATAGAGACGTCCCAAATATATCCTATGCCACACACACGCATGGCTTCTTCCACTAACACCATCTCGCATCAGAAGGAACACTTGTTACAAGTGACGAACCTACACTGACATATCACAGTCACCCTGGTTTACATTTGGGTTCACTCTTGGTGTTGTACATTCTAGAGGTTTGCAGAAATGTATTAGGACATGTCATTGTTGTAGTATCATAGAGGGGATTTTTATGGACTCTGGGCTCCGTTTGATCATCCCTTCACCTAGTTCTGGTTAACCACTGATTTTTTTTTTTTTTTTTAAGATTTTATTTGTCAGGAAGATAGAGTATAGGCAGGCAGAGTGGCAACTAGAGGTAGAGGGAGGAGCAGGCTCCCCGCGGAGCAAGGAGCCAGATGTGGGACTGGATCCCAGGACCCTGGGATCATGACTGGACCTGAAGGCAGCTGCTTAACTGACAGCCACACCCACGCATCCCTGATTTTTTTTTTTTTTTTAAGACTCTCTTCATAGTTCTGCCTTTTCCAGAATATCCTATAGTTGGAATCATGCATGTCACTTTTGGAATGGCTTCTTCAGGTTTTGCCATGGCTTGTAATGGCTTGACAGTTCATTTCTATTTAGTGCTGAGTAATATTCCACTCTCCGGCCCATTCACTTACTGAAGGACATCTTGGTTGCTTTCAAGTTTTGACAATTATGAATAAAGGTGGGATAAATATATGGGCGGTGCAGACAGAAGTTTTCAGTCCTCTGGGTAAATATCACGGAGTACAATTACTAGATTATATGGTAAAAGTACATTTAGTCGATAAGAAAGTGCCAAATCGCTTTCCAAAGTAGTTATACAATGCTGTATTCCCAATAGCAATGAATGAAAGTTCCTGTTACTTCACATTCTTGCCAGCATTTGGTGTTGCCAGTGTTTGGGATTTGGGCCATTAAAAAAAAAAAATTTTTTTTTTATATTGGGTCATCAAGAAAAGTACAAGTTCCTTAATTTTGATGGGGTTTATCACTTTTTTTTTTATGGTTTCTGAGTTTTCTGTGCTATTCAAGAAAGCTTGGCCTAGCCCAAGGTCTCAAAAATTTCTCCTATGTTTTTTCTAGGAATTTATACTTTCAGCTTTTACATGTGTGTCTACAATCCATTTGAGTTCATTTTTGGGTATGATTTAAGATATGGACAGAGGTTCAGGTTTCTTGCAATTGAAAGACTATCTTTCCTCCCTTTGGATCTTTGTCAAAAAAACAATTGCCCATATGTTTGTAGGTCTAATCTGGTTCTCTATCCTGATGCTTTAATCTCTGTGTCTATCCTTATGGCAATACATACTGACTTCATCACTAGAGCTTTATTGTGAATCCTGAAATCAGATAGCATAGTTATTCAACTTTGTTCTTCTATTTCATTGTTTTCTTTTAAACAATGCTTTATAGCAGAACTTGATACTAATGTACTCCAAATAATAACATTATAAATATGATATAATTATATTAAACAATAATAATACCTAAAACCTTCTTAAATTATACGTTTCAGGGGGTTTATTACTTTGAAATTTATTACTCTCTCTTATTTATACCTCTAAAAAGAAAGTTTAAATTTTTTTAGGAATATGGTTCTTAGTAAAAAATATTGTTCTCTAACAGTTCAAAAATTCAAGACTTTGGCTGAAGGAATCACATGTAGAACAGATTATCAAAATGTATTTTTAAAATACCCATCTCATATTTTGACAGTCTGTTTAGGCTAACATAAGTTTCAAGATAAAGCTGAAATCTGAAGTAAAATTACACATTTGTTTTTTAAGAATATAAATTCTTGAAAATCAATTTAAAATGATAAATATATACAGCCAAATGAAAGACACTCATCTATTATTATTCTTATTCTGGTCTCAATGATTTCATTTCCAAATGTATCTAGAAGATTATTGGGAATTCAGGCCTTTCATAATTTTGATTATATGCTCATCCTTGTAATGAAAGACAATTTTATTCTGAGTCCATTTGAAAAGAGAGGGAAAAAGGAACATGAGAAAAAATGGTTACAATACTCTTGCCTGTTTGGGCATTTATTGAGGACTGAAAAAAGCCTGAAAAGTGTCGGCAGTGGGAACAGAAACTCAGGAATGGACATAGTGAAAATCAGTCGGTGCTTGGCATTCCCCTCTCAATAATAACCTCCATATTTTATCACTTCTCTTCAGTAAGCTACTTACATCCTCTTCTTGGACCTGCTGGCAATCACAATTTATTGAGTGTTTACTCTATGCAAAGGCAAAGCATGGTCTTACTTCCTTGACAAACTTTATTTCTGATTTATGATGGTTAGTTTTATGTGTCAATGTGGCTAGGTCGCTGTACCCAGATATTTGTTCAAACACCAGACAGGAGATCTTTGTGAAGTTATTTTTTGGATGAGATTAGTATTTAAATCAGTAGACTCCGAGTAAAGCAGATAACCCTCCATGATATGGGTGGTCCTCATCCAGTAAGTTGAAGGTTTTAACAGAAAACAGACTGTGGTCCCCTGAAGAAAGGGGATTCTGTCTCCAGACTGTCTTCAGACTTTAACTGCAAAATCAACCACGTTGTGGGTTTCCAGTCTATTGGTCTAATCTGAGTATTTTGGACTTGTCAGCTTCCACAATAACATGAGCCAGTTCCTTAGAATGAATCAATCTATCTATCTATCAATCATCCATCCATCCATCCATCCATCCATCCATCCATCCATCTATCCTTTTGGTTCTATTTCTCTGGACAATGCTAACTAATGAGGTTTCAACCCTTCTTAATCTCCTGTTGGAAATTTCCATATTTCTTCCTTTATTAATCTTACCCCTATTGATGTAGGCTTGGGAGTTCCCCTACCTATTTCTCTATGTCTAAAATAAAAATCTCTAGAATTCATCTTTTATTTTATATCACCACTTCCACGGACCAAGTCTACAGTCATCAACATCATCATCTCTCTCTCCTGAATTCATCAAAATTCCTAATTAGTCTGCCTTCCCCTTTCTTCCTTTTTCCCTACATTATCCACAATACTACAAAATTAACTTTATAAGATACAGTTCTAGTATTGCCATTGTCAGCCTTAATTATCTGGGTGATTTCCCATGGATTTGGGGAAAAGATACCTACTAGAAGTTTTTAAGGTGAAAACTGCATGAATATAGCCATGTAAGGCATAGGAGAGTTTACAAAAAGTAGGATCACATTTAGGCTTATTTAAAAACAAAATATACTGGGATGCCTGGGTGGCTCAGTTGGTTAAACAGCTGCCTTCGACTCAGGTCATGATTCTAGGGTCTTGGGATCGAGTCCCACATCGGGCTCCTTGCTCGGCAGGGAGCCTACTTCTCCCTCTGCTTCTGCCTGCCACTCTGGTCTGCCTGTGCTCCCATGCTCTCTCTCTCTAACAAATAAATAAATAAAATCTTAAAAAATAATAATTAAAAAATAATAAAAACAAAATATACTTAAAACATTTTAATGAATTTTGAAGAACAAAACAGGAATATATCAGTATACATGATTTCCTTTCATATTCTTTAATCTGGCTTATCTATTCTGGGATTAATTCATTGTGATAACAAACAAACAAAAACTACTTTGCTATTTAATAGTAAGTTACTATGTATTACTCCATAATCTGAATGTTTTAACTTGAACCTTTTTTGGGTTAAAAAAATGACCTAATAGAGGCATACAAAATATAATGAAAACATCAGATGTTGTTTTTAGTACATATTCAGTTTAAATCTAGAACTTCTACTTCTATGCATTCATTCTTAGGATCAGTCCATGTGTCTTCGAGCCTCTTTGGGTTTCTACAATGTTGGAGTTAAGGTAGAGTATGAGATCATCTATAATGCCCAGCTTGCTAAAATGTAACACAGAGGCTGCCGGGGGCAATGGAAGGTTTCAGAGAAGGGCATAGGCCTTTGGAAAGCAGAGGGTCGTGGGGCCACTCAGCTGTTCGAATGCTGTGGGGAGTTGCCTTCCTTGAAGCTGTCTTAGCCCAAACAGCCACCCCATGATCTCAGAGATGTATGCATTGCCCCTAAAGCTAAGTTTAGCAGAACTCCTAGAACAAGGTGATCAACACATGGTATCTTTCCCATAATCAGACTTCTATCTCCTGTAAGCCCCTTGCCCGCATCACTTGCTTGTATGATTATCCTGAACTATGAATAAAGGTGAGAGGAAAGAAGAGCAAAGCGTCTTTCTTTCTGAGCATTGCCCCCTTGCCTTCTCCTCTCTTACACAGCCAAGTCTGGAGTCCTCTCTCATCTATCGGTACAGGTTTTGCTGGCCATTCCCAGCACTACACCAGGGTAAAAATACTTAATTCACATGTAGATTGGGAGTTGTTAATAAGATAACATATGTGAGTACCATCTTAGACCCACAGTAGTCAACTAGTAAATATTTAATTTTTCTCCCTGCCTCCTGTAGAGACCAAGGAAGTGTTTTTCAAACTCTTTGCCATGACCCAGAATCCATAGTAAGAAATGCATTTTTCGTTTTTTTAACACAGTATTTTGTAGCACAATTAGAAAGTTTGGAACACACACACAAACTCATGTCTGTATCCATGTGTGCACGTGTGCACACCCTGAAACATAAAATAGTAACAAAAGTTTCATAAAACAGTATTTTTATATGAGAAACTGATATTTTATTTTCTATTCCAGTCTAGTCTATTCCATTTTACTTAGTCTTTGCTAGGGCTGATTACCACCACTTAGATGATTTTATGACTCAGTAATTGGCCTAAAGGCATAATTTGAGTAAATTAAAATATTTTAAATTTACTTAAAGTATTTTATCTTTCTTTTGGTTTTCAGGAAAAAGTTATGGGCTCTCTCACACATCTATTTGGTACAGTTCAAGAAAGAAAAGAGAGCAAGATTCATACTGAGTATATTGGAAAACAGATATTTTTTTGCTCCACCCAAATTAAGATTTATATTTACATTTTTATTTTAAGTGTGTAAGTAGACACAGTAAATTATATAACTGGTATAAGATTCAAAAATTAAATATTGCAATAAATTTCTGCATGACACGGAGCCAAGAAAACACTGATGAATGAAATGAGCCAAGAAATCTCAGCGCAGAAAGCTTTAGGGCCCTGAAGAGGGCCTCTTCAGGGTCCTGGGGTTAGTTTGCCAGTTTGCCCACTGGTGAGGCACTGGTCTCAGAGTGACCAGGTACAATGAGGCCAGGGGTGAGTAATAAGGTAAAGGGAAGAGCCTTACTGAAGATGTGAAAAGCGCCTTTAATTAGTACCAACCGCTTCCAAACACTCACGTGCAAAGTCACAGTAGCCTTTAACCTCAAGCCAGAATAGAACAAATACCGAACTACTACACACACACACACACACACACACACACACACACACACACAATGGAATACTACTGAGCCATAAAAAGGATGAATACTTAACCATCTACATTGACATGGATGGAACTGGAGGGTATTATGCTGAATGAAATAAGTCAACCAGAGAAAGATAATTGTCATATGGTTCCAAGCATATGTGGAATGTAAGAAACAGCACAAAGGATCATAGGGGAAGGGAGGGGAGACTGAATGGGGAGCCATCAGAGAGGGAGACAAACCATGAGAGACTCTTAATCATAGGAAACCAACTAAGGGTTGCTGGAGGGGAAGTTGGTGGGGGGATGGGATAATTGGGTGAAGAACATTAAGGAGGGCATGTGATGTGATGAGCACTGGATGTTATATGCAACTGATGAATTACTGAACTCTACATCTGAAACTAATGGTGTATTATATGTTGGCTAAATGAATTTAAATTTAAAAATTTTTTAAAAATAAAGTTTTTTTAAAAGAGCAAATATTGAACAGGAACCCAAAAATGAAACAATGTTAATATTCTCTAAAAATATTGAACAAATTGTTTGAACAAATCATAGATTTGGAGTTTGAATATTGATGCCCCAGAAACAAACCTTCTTTATTCTGGATTTGGTATTGATTTTGGTTGCCAGAAAAGAGAGGCATCCTCAAGCTTAGGCAAAAAGGAGATTTGTTGCTGGGACATGGTACAAAGCTAGAACTGGAGTGTCACCAAGTAATTCTAAGCAATTCTAAGTCCATAATTGCAATTCTTTGATATTTTTCATTTAAAAACATTTTTTCTCCAGTTTCATTGAGGTATAATTGACAAAATCATATGCGTTTAAAGTGTAAAATGTGATACTTTGATATACATATACTTTGTGAAATAATCACCACAATCAGGTTAATTATCACATCACTTCATTCAGCTACCTATTTGTGTGAGTATGTGTATGTGGTGAGAACCCTTAAGCTCTACCCTCAGCTAATTTCAATATACAAGAGTAGTATCAACTTCTGTCACTGAGCTACATATCAGACACGCAGAACTTATTCATCTTGTACCTGAAGGCTTCTATCCTTTGACCAGCATCTACCCATCTCCTTAGCCCCAGGCCATGGTAACCATTATTCGTGTTCTGTTTCTATGAGTTCAACTTTTTCTTTATGTATATTCTCTATATAAATGAGATCATACAGTGTTTGCCTTTTTCTGTCTACCTTATTTCTCTTAGCATAGTGACTTCGAGCTTCATGCACGTTGTTGCAGACAGCAGGATTTTCTTCTATGTCATGACTGATCAGTCTTACCTCTTTATCCATCCCTCTTTATTCATTCTTCCATCGGAGAGCACATTTTAAGGTTGTGTGCACATGCTGGTGATTGTGAATAATGTTGCAATGAACATGGGCGTGCAGATCTCTCTACGAGATACTGATTTCATTTCCTTTCGACATATACCCAGAAGTTGGATTACTGAACCATCTGGCGGTTCTATTTTTAAATTCTTGAGGAGCCTCCTCACTGTTTTCCAAAATTGCTCTACCAATTTACATTCCCACCGTTCGTGAACAAAGGTTCTCTTTTCTCCACATCCTTCCCAACACACAACCGTGGTTCTTAAACATTACTGCATATCAGAATACCCTGGAGGATTGTTAGAAACACTGATTTCTGGAACCTAGACTCAGGGTTTTTGAATAAGTCTGGATTGGAGCCCAAGAGCTTACATTTCTAAGAAGTTTTTAGGTAATACTGATGTTGCTTGACAACCACTGCCTTACATGACTATGATTCTGATGCTATTGGAGTCAGTGAAACCTGAATTCAAACTCTACCCTACCCCATCCAAGCAAAGTGACTTAGGTAAAGTAACCTCAATTGTAAATCTCTGCTTCCTCTTCTGTGAAATGGCAGTATTAAAAGGCAATCACAAGTCTTAAATAATACAACAAACGGAGCCCAGCACATGTTAAGCAGTCAATAAAATGACTACTACAATTGTTTAAATGCAAATTGATAGTATTTTCATATCGTCGGATATTTTAGGTTTTCCAAGTCTGTCTCCCTAGCAATTTATGTCTGTAGGCAACAGTGGTAGACGCTAAAATACGAACAGGGAACTCAATTACCAGTCTTCATTTGAGATTTCCCTGATTTTGTTGACAATCTGTGCATGGGGGTTTGGCGCTTTCACACGACTAAACCATTTGAAGATAACAGTATTTCATAGCCCTTCTGATTTGGCCCTTTGTTTTTCTAGTGTGCTCAGGTACAAATCATTTTCCTCCAGTAACATCCCCAGTGAGCTTCTCTCTGGCTGTGACTTGGCCCTTCTACAGGGTGATAGGGGGGTCACTGTTGGCCTTTCAGCTGGAGATATTCACATGAGACAAATATCTAGGCAGTTATTTAATTCAGAACATCATAACATAAACAAGCTAATTGGAAATGATGAAACCCAAAGGCGATGAGGACTCTATACATATGCATGTGTTAAAAGATATATATTCACACACATACACACACACACAGCAACACACACACAGATGTTATAGGGAAGTACTTACATCAGTTTCCAGTTCATCCTCGTAGAGAGGACAGAAGTAAGTCTGTTGTTACCATATCCCTCTCTGTTACGGCCTCATCGGGTCTGTGTTCCTCTTCTCCAAGGTCCAACGATCCCTCAGTGTGAGCCGCAAGTTTCTAGGCTTGTAGGTCTGTGTTTCAGTTAAAGGCCAATTCCTAAGCTTTGAACTTGGGGGCAATGAAAGCTGGATGCCCCAGCTCTTCACCGGGGTAGAACGAAGTTCTTACTTAAAAAGCTGTGAAATGAAAGTTGACTGAGATTGATGGACTGAAGGAGAAAATTCTGCCTTGAATGAAAAGCGAACCTCTCCAGGCCATCTCTAACCTTTACATGTCCTTTGAATTTTTCTCCCACACTTTTGTTTTTGTTTTCACCCTGGGGAGTGTTTGCGGGGGGGGAAAAGTGTCAATGACTCAGTTCAGTTTTGTAAAGTACTAACAGTTCTTGAGAGGAAACATGTTATATTGAGTAAGTGCAAAGTATGATTATTAATCTTAATATAGTATTTTTAAACTGCTGCCAGATGGTGAATACAATGAAATATTTTGATAACTCCTTGTTATATTTTCAGAGACTTGGAGGTTTATTGAAAATATGAGGTTTTAAATATTTGAACACGCAGATGTTTTTTCAGATAGGTGTGATCAAATCCTTTCTTTCTTTCTTTCTTTCTTTATTTTTATTTTTATAATTATTATTATTATCTTGCAAACAACATGTTGGAGTTTAAAAAGGAGGGTGGAGCTAAGAGAAAAGCAAGGGGAAAAAAAATACATACCAATGAAAGACTCCTACAAGAATTCTAGTGGAACATCAGGCATTCCACCTCCAGGGAAATCTATGCATCTTTTAAACAGAAACTCCCTTAGATGAGCTTGTCTAGGATCTTTGAAAGAACTTGGGCCAAGCATGTCAGCATTAAAAATACTGAATTGGCTGGAAATACTGTTGTATGTCAACCTTTATTTGTCCTTTAAACCAAGAAAAAGGAATAAAAGTATGCCTGTAGGCAAAAGAAAGGTCCCCTCTTTCTTTTTCTCTCCCTCCTATTCCTCTTGCTCTCTTCAGCTTATATGAGATTTGTAAAATGAATTGTAATAGAAAGTTCATATGACAAAAATTACAGTGGTGTGGCCAAGAAAACACCCAGGGGGCTTTTAGCTTCCGTTGTGCCAGGAATGAACTATCAGATCAGCCTTCTGGACTCAAATGCGACACTGTCAATAAGGATACATCATCTTTTTTGTGGTGTAGAAGAGCTGTCGGTTGTAATTCCCATTATTCCAAAGCCAGGATTTTCCATTAGTACAGCCACCTGCTGGGTTTCTCTACTCAGGTTTAATGGAGTCTGAATTTGAATTTATCACCATCTGTGGGAAGACAGGAAATGAGAGAGCATCACTAATTCCTTTCTTCATTTGCTAAGTGTGTGTATAATCTTTATAAGGAGGCGAGCAAATCAGCAGAGATTGGGAATGGATGGGAGAGAGAATATTTTAGTTCACATTGACATCAGAGCTCCAGACCAGGGGGGAATCATGCTGTCTGTTCTAAAGCCAATTCCAGCAACAAAAAGAATGTTTTAATTTCCTATGTAATGTAGTATCAAAATGATGCAGATCCAGAATATTTCTCTTCAGCTTCCAAAAAGATCTCAGAAGATTTAATCAGATCTCTGGTGAAGATGAAAGACTTGGCTACGTATCAAGTTCACACACACGCACAGCATTTAAGATTTCTAATTATTACATTCGCTTTTACATAGAGAGGTATGGAATACAGGTGTCTGTTTTATGCAGTTCCTTCTTTCCCTCCAGAGATTTAAAAAAAAAAAAAAAAGAAAGAAAGAAAGAAAGAAAGAAGAAAAATTCCTTCATAGAACCAAGAAGAAAGACCAGAGAACATCAAAACCTTCAAGATGATCCCTACAATCAAAGTATAATGCCTTCAATTCAAATAAATATATCTCAGTTGTTCCGACTTAATACAGAGTCACCAATGGTACTTCGTTGCCATTTCCAATTTCAAAAACAGTAGACAGGTTTACAAGAAAGGTGAGCAATTTGAGAGTGAATTCTGGCATTGGCAAGTAGATAAGAGCTGGCAAGTTTGATCTGCCCAATATTAACACTGCTCCATCAGGATGTTCGTTGCCTTCTGGAATCTGCAGTCCCGGCAAAGACTGGGGAGAAAAACAAGCCATTCCAGTAGGCCAGCTGCAATAGGTGTCGCTGACGGCTACAACTAAAACACGCCAGAGGATGAGGACAGTTCAAAAGATGAGGGGGAAAATCCTCTCAGGAAAAGAAGGAGGATTTAAAATCAACACACACACGCACACACACATGCACACAGGCACACACACGCAGCCCCTGAGAAAACACTGCATGCCATTGTCTTTCTTCAGGAACCACGAGTTCACCCCTTTCTCATGAATCTCCCTCCATGTTTATAATCTTGGATTAATGACTCTAAACAGTGAGTCGGTTCGAAAGTCATGGGGTCAGCTCTGTGGACTTGAGGAACTCAGATAATTGGAAGGAATGTTACTTATTACAGTGAAGCAACAATTCCAGGGGAGGAGAGGAAAAGCACAACAAATAACTACACCGTTGTTCTTTAAGGCTACCAAGAGAGTTAGCGCTCCTATCAGCGAGCCTGTGAATACTGTATTGTGACAAAGCAAAATGCCTCCTGGGTGCCTGCTTCTAGTGGAAAGCTTTTGATGTTTGATCTGTAATGAGATGGAAGAAGAAAACAGTTCCCTTGGTTAACTAATACATCCTGGATGGGAACAGATTCAAAGATGTAAGTTTCAGTTCTGGGACAAGATCCCTCATCCCACTAATTTATTATTTAGAAAATTCTGTAAGTTCTTTTCTTACGGAATACCTGATGGGCTTAACGCGCTTCTGCTTTCATATTTAGCTTGGATAACAACCCTATTGATTACTATGCCATGTTTCACTTTCGCCAGCCTACTTCTCTTCTCAGTGAGGACACGAGGTGAATTTTTGGCATGTCCTTTCGGCAAACGCAAGTGGACTGGAACCTGGGCCATCACACGAGGCCTAGCTATTTTGTATGGGAAAGGGCACGGGTGGTAAACTAGGAAAAGTGTGAAGGGTTACCTACAACCCAGAGCTCAAGAAGAAGGTAGACCGATAAACAAAAACAACAAGAAATAAATCAGCAATGAATTTTACTCCACATGGCCTGCCGTGGATGATGTCCACATACGGTTATTCATACTAGGAGCAGCAACTTTCGAGATCAAGTCAAACCCTAGAAAATCTGTCAGTTTGGGTTAACAGAACATTGTTATTACCTCAAGTCAAGCAGATGGAGGGCAAACTTCTCTGCTGGATTCTGCGGCTCTTTAATTAATGTCCACATTTATTATGTCAATATAATGCATCACGTTCGGTCTAAAGGTTGTTTTACATTTTTTTTTTTAACAAGAACGATTATTTCATTTACTTTCAACATTTGAACAGTTGCACGGGATTTTAGAGGCATATGTAGATACCCGGAAAATAATGTTTAAATCAGTGTATAAAAGAAAGGAAGGAACCAGTCTGGTTTTACATATTTCATTCTTGATGTAGAGATAGATTTGATACTTCTTTTATAAGCATTTCCAAATGAGGGATTTTGAGAGCACGCATGTGAACATATAACAAAAATAGAAATCTCAGATGATAAAATTGTGCGGATCTCATTACAGTATTATTCCTTCATAAAGAAATTAATAGCCGTAATTCATTTAGTGCTCTGTTTACTCTCATCGGTGAAGAATGCAACTGGGAAAATAACACAATAGAGGCATCTTATCTTATTTCGTAAATTTTGGGGTTAAGAAGGAACAAGAAATCCCTGGTGTCTGATATTATGCATGTGGAACTGTGGCGTTAAATCTTTAGCACAAGTCAGAGAATAAGCCTATTATATAACAACGAAAGAGGACGTGTGCCATAACTACAAACGTTTTTTCTTAAATAGATGACAGGCTCGCATTGTTCATTTTGGGAAAATATTTTTGCACTGTTGGCTCTAGCCTTTAATTATTTAAGTTAGTCAAATCCAAAATCGTTAAAATGTGCAAATATTACCTGGAATCACTCCAAGAGGAAACAGTAGGCAGTGATCTGGCCCCTTGGATGGAACACTCAATTGCTGCTTAGTTTCCTTTCAAACTGTAGAGTAGATACGCTCTAACCCAAATCCGTGCTCCCACCGACAACTCCTGATAGATGTTTGGGAGTTCCACGCAGGGTTTCTGAGTGGCTAGACCATACCACACCCAGTGCAGTCTCTTTTAAGTGAATCCTCTGATGAATGGTTAGTTTTCAAGTCAAACCCATTTTACACACACACACACACACACACACACACACACTTTCAGGGTTTTAGCATCCTAATGAGCAAGGGCTATGTGTTCTGATTTTTTTTCAGCACTACAATCTATTACATTACTATATCCCTTCATAATTCTAAAATTTTATATGCTCACAGATTTACTATAGTGACAGGGACTTCAAGAATAGATTCTAAGAGTCTACTGTGATCTCCACATTTTTTTTTTTTAATTGACAGTTTAGGTTCTCAAACAAGGGCTATTTTGTCCCCCAGAGTACATCCAACTCAGGGTAAGGAGTACTAGCAAAATCTAGTGAGTAGAAAGCATAAATACTGCTAAATGACCCAAAAGATCAAGATAGACCCCCCAAACAAAGAATCATCTGGCCCTAAATGTTGATAGTTTTGAGATTTAGAAACCCTGGTCTATGTGATGAAACCATTTTGTCACCTCTAAAAAAAAGGGAAAAAAAATCTGTATTTATAGGGAAAAATCTCAAAGAATTATATCCATTGCAGGTACTGGGCTTAAGGAAGAGATATGCAATACCAATCCTGGTTGTCTTCCTTGTGATTGACATACTACTATATATGATATACTACTATATATGACACTAATGTATATAATAATGAAATATATAATAAATGAAAAGTTACTCCTTTAACAGGTTAGTCTCTATCCACTTCTCTCTCTCCCTCTATCTCTCTTATTTGTACATCTTTACAAATATGTACAAATCAGGGCACCTGGATGGCTCAGTGGGTTAAGCCTCTGCCTTCGGCTCAGGTCATGATCCCAGAGTCCTGGGATCAAGCCCCACATGAGGCTCTCTGCTCAGCAGGGAGCCTGCTTCCCCCTCTCTCTCTGCCTGCCTCTCTGCCTACTTGTGATTGCTCTCTGTCAAATAAATAAATAAATAAAATCTTTTAAAAAAACGTACAAATCATTATATTTGTCTTTACATTTCTTGGAGGAAAAAAAAAAAGAAAGTTCTCAAAAATACAATGAAATTGATGTGCTAGCATTTTTGTGTCTGGAATCCTTTCGACTCTCCACTCTTTCAGATCTGATGTGTCACAGTTCGATCAAGAAACTTTCCTTGTCCCTTTTCCTTAATGGTTTATTATTTCATTCTGCATGTTTTTCACATTTAACTATCTAGTATTCCTCTTATTATTTTACATGTTTTGTTAGGGATCTTTAAGCGAATCTAATAAATTCTATGCATGCTCTGCATTTTTCACAAAATAATAATATCCTTCAAGTCTATTTCCTTTAGAACATTCCTTTCTTCCTTGGTTCCCAATATATGGTGCACCCTCTGAATCACTGCCTCAACTTCCTTCCCTAAAACAGCCCAGGATGGAATTTGCAGTGCAGGGGATGTTCAGGAAACAAAATTTTTCTCAAAGAAACAGGTGAGCTGTGAGTTCTCATGTGTTTTGAAGGGGACAGAAATTGTTAACAGGCCTGCAACAAAGATGCTCTCCCAGGGCTGTTTCGACTTGTCCTGAAGTCATTGACGTTTGCACGACTATTTAAAATAAGTTACACATATTCAATGCATTTGAAGGTATAGGAAGAAAAACGAAGACCAGGATGAAATTTGAGGCCAACTTTATGTAAGTAGTGACATATATTCACGCTGTGAAATGTCATGTAACAGTGAAAATGACGAGCTAGAAGTACAGGTGCAGTCATGGATACATCATATATATAAAGCACTGACTGAAAATGGCCAGATCCAACATAATATGTGCTTCTGATTTCATTAATATAATGTTCAAAAATAATCAAAACTAATTTATATTGTTAAAAGTGAAGATTGTGGTTACATTTGGGGAATAGAGAATCGTCAGCGGTTGGGCAGGTTTTATTTCTTGACCTGGGTGGTGGCCATACTCATGTATTTGCTGTGTGATAATTAACTGAACCTGTATTATTTTTCTATTGTTATAGTAACAAATTACAACAAAATTAGTGGCTTTATATCCATTTATTATCTCACTCATCAGAAGTCCAGGCACAGCACCGTTCACTTGTTTAGAGACTTAAAAAGCTAAAGCCGAGGTGAAGACCAGCCTGTATTCCTTTGAGAAACTCTAGCAGATACTCTGTTTCCAGGCACACTCAGGTTGTTAACAAACCTTAGTCCCAGGTGGTGGTAGGACTGAGGACTCAACTTCCTTGCTGGATCCTAGTTGGGGTTTGTTCTCAGTCACCAAGAGCGACCCACTTTCCCTGGTCTGTGGCCCCTTGCTGCTTCAAAGCCAGCAGTGGCAGACCACGTCTTCCTCTCATTTGGAATCTGTCTCATTTCTCCTGCCTCACTTTCTTTTCTGCACCTCTGTGACTTCAGCTGGAGACATTTTTCTGTTTTTGTAAGGGTTCAGATGGTTAAACTGGATCCACCCAGATAATCCACAATAATCTCTCTATGTAAAAGTTGGCAATATTAATTAGTTTTGCAAAGTCCCCTTCACACTGGTGACTAGATTGGTAGTACTTGATTAGATGACCAGAAGATGGAAATCTTGGGTGGAAATCTTTAGATTTCTGCCTATTACAATACCCATAATGGTGGGCTTCTTTGTACATTTGTTATGATCTGGTAATAATGTTTTTTTTTTAGTTATGTAAAAATAAGTTGGAGAATATTGTATATATGTCTTTATTCAACCAACAAATATTTATTTTGACTGCTTACTATATAGTAGAGAGGCATTAATCTTTATCTTTGTGAAATGTATAATTTAAGCATGTTTTAAAAAGTTACAAAACAATTACCTATTCTTTATGAATACAAACAAATATAAAAGAAAACATAAAATATGACAGGAATTATATAAACCAATTTCTGTTTTTTGTATGTCCAGAGAGTATTCTATAAGAAAAAAAAACAAATACTGTACATGATTAAAAATGTGAATCATTCTAGTGTAGATGTGCTTATTATTTTACTGTGATTTTTCTGCTTTTTTGAAAATTTTCAAAAAGGAAAAAACCATGCTGTAAAGCTTAATAGAAGATTTTTAAAGATAAATGTAGCCATGTATTACATAGTCATTTAAATTCTAATGGTCTTTCTTTTAGGTCTATGATCTAAATCAAAGTCAAGATGCTATTTTTGACCACAGTAACAGATATGTAATAGCTATCCTCAAACACTGCTTTGCAGATGAAAGTAACAAGTGTTCAGAAAAAGAAAATTTTCTTATTTATGGCCTGTTTCTAAAATTGATGAAGACAATTTTTTCTTTCATGTTTACCAAGGCATCCCTGCATGTTGTCTATCACATAGCAGGCAATCGATAAGTACTTATTAGCTGAATAAATGAATGTATCTTGAATATGAATGGAAATATTGGAAGTGGCTATGGAGATCCAGTAGGTTACCTCTTTTTTTTTTTCCCTCTTGTTAAGGAAATACATGTGATGTGTTCCAGAGAAAAGTGATTTGTCCACCACCGCATTTCTTTTTCTGGGGTGTGAAGAAAGATTATGATTTCCAGCCTCCCTTGCAGTTGTGTTGGAACCTTATAAGTAAGTTCTTACTAATGGGAACATAAGAGGTAGTTAACGTATAATGCCACTTCTTGGTAGAAGTAAGTAAGAGTGGGTATGGTGTCTCCACTTCCCTCTCTCTTTTATTTGAGGTTTGAAGAAAAGAAGTGTAAAGATGGAAAAATGGAAGCAACTCAGATCCCTAGGAGATGGAAGAGAGCCACCAATGGGAGCCACCTGATCTGCATCAGACTGTGATATGATAAAAACAAACCTTTTATGGGTTAATCTATTGAGATTTTAGGAAACGGGAGTCAGTCTGGTTGTGACTGATACATTATGACATGACTTTTGGAAAAAAATTATTCTTTTGCAAACATGTTGACATATGGAGGTATGGAAAAGAATACTAAGCAAGGTTTCTCAATCTGTGTTCCAATAAATATATACATTATATTGTGTGTATACATATAGAATATATTTATGGAATATATGTGTATATAATCTATAAGTATATATGTAAAATATATATTACACATTATTGTAGGGGAGAAAAAATAATTCTCCCTCTACTCTTCTAGTTTCTTGATTGAGAGTCTCTTGTAATAAAAAAGACAGATTAACAGGAGAAAAACAAACAGAAGTTTAAGAACATGAATACTTCCCTATACACGGGAGATACCCAGGAAAATTGAGTTAACTCTTCAAAACGGTTCAAGCCATCACCATCTTAACTTTTTTTTTTTAACTTAAGTTCAATTAGCCAACTTAACTTCTTAATGACTGAAGCCATTAAATACCATCTTCAGCTAAAGACAAAAGATGTTACAAGGGGTGCCAGTTATGAGAGGTTCCCAGGCAACACACGGTGAACAAGAATATGGTTGTTACACAGAATTAAGTAGGTGGTCTCTTCTCTTAAGAGTTTCTAGAAATGTAGTCATTTTCCTTTTGGTATAAAGAGGCAAACACCCTTACAAGTGGAGAGTTCCCTTATAATTGTCAATGTCTCTTACAAAGGGTAACTTCTCAGTTTTTAGAGTTTCTTTTGTGCCTGTTGTTTCTTAAAAATAATTGGTCCAAAATAATATATCAAAAAAGCATTCTTTAGGGTAGCAAATTCTCCTCTCAGTCGTTAATGTATGAATGATATTTACAGATATATAGAAAAGTCTACATTCAAAATAACCATCTGTGAATGATAGGTTAAACAAAATTAAATTGTGTTTACTGCAAGACTTTTCAGAATCTCTAATGTACTAATATGCATTACAAATAGCTAGAAAGGGATTTAGTAACTATTTTTTCCCAAAGTTATAAGATCGTAGAACTTTTTTTACATGAACTTTCTATTAACATCTGATGAAATTTGTGATCTGAGAAATAAGCCATGTACCAAGCTCAAGAATGTCATTTTCCCATTCCTGAGGACCTACCACCTATAATTCTACATTCTCACTTTGCAAAGCTGTTAGGAATGTAGAAATCTGACATCTGCTACAGAACAGGCCTATCTATGGAACAGAAGATAATACAACTTCCTCACTAATGCTCCATTCTTGTAGTCCACTCCTGTTCCAAAGGAAACACTAATAAGTACTTTGACCAAACAAAATCTGAAAATACAGGTCAAGCCCAATGTAGCCAGCCACGTATCCTTTGATTTGCTTTGGTCAACCTGTCTTTGCCATTTAGACTTTTCAGCATGAGACACACACTGCTTCCCTGTGGTCCTCATACGGCAAAGGACATTTTAGCTTCTTTGAGTAATCCCACTGGATACCCTTTATTAAGGATGTACACCATTCCATGTGTTAGGGACTCCCTGCCCAGCCTCCCCTAGTGGTCTTCTCGGGAAGTGTTTCATAATTTCCACCCTCGAGTCTGGTATAGCTTCAATATAATAATTTACAGAAGTATTGTATGGTATCTTTGTTTTTCATCTGTTTTTCTGCTAGTCAGTCTGACAGCAGGATGGCCAGTCTCACAACTCATTCTGCTAGCTCATCTACTCTAACTTACTGCTTCAGTTTAGAGTTCTAACAAACTGAAAGGTATATCTAGGGGGTGAAGCCCACAAATTCATGCACATTGTCCTATACTTTATAAGATAATTCAATAAATTTCAAAGATTATTTCATCTGTATTTGGTTTTTACCAAATATGCTAACATTAGAACCAGATTTTAATTATGATATTTAAAGACTCTGTGGAAAACCAGAGACATGAGAATTTACCTTTTAGTTATAGCTTTGACCAAATCTTTAAGTGAGCTGATTGACTCATTCTACCGCTTTGGACTTGTTTTTCACCTGTGAAATGGAGATACTTTCCCGTCTTGCTTTTTAACACCTTGAAAGTACAGCACCTTAAATAGCATTTTAAAAATACAATGATATATGAAGACTAAACCAAGGCCTCAAATGTGAGATGTGCTTTAAATGTTCATGTCTATATTAATGTCAATTAAATGTCCTGAATTTTGAAGTTTGGGTTCATGTTTTATTTAAAATATCTACATTTTGTAGGAAAAGACATAGTTTTGTCCATGGAGAGAAACTGTAAAAATTGTAAGGGAACAACATGTATGTTAAAATTCTAGTGTTATGATGAAGAAAATAGTGAAATGTTCCTTGGGACAGTGAAAAAAAAAATCACGGTTTTCAAACCTTATAGATATTCCATGTGACTCTGTTCATGAGAAAAGAGGGGATAAAGAGTGAAGAAAATGGCTTTTACCTAGATAGATGAGTTAGGACTTCTTGTTTTCACTTTAATTTGATCAAAGGAACCAAAATAAGGAAACAGATTACCTTTGTAAATAAATATTATAGAAAAATACAGGAATGTATTTATATTGATGTTTTTATGATCTAGTGCCAAAATGCTGGATATCCATACATGCCCCTGGCAAAATCTGAATCTAAGTAATAGATTTATAATGATGTGAAAAATTCAAGTCTGGAAGTAAAAATAGTTGTGTAGGAATGCGAAACCTAACAGAGCATTTCTGACAGTATAAAAATTAGTAAGATACCAAGTGATGTTTTGTCGTACTTAACTGCTTAAAAATGATTAATAATAAAAGTAATAATAATAGACAACATTTGCAGATATTTCTTAGGTGCCGGACATTGTTCTTCCCAAGTGCTTTATAGGTGGTTGTTTCATATACTCCTTGTAATCCTTTGAGACAAGTTCTATTATTATCTCTTGTATATAAAAGGAAAAAGCACAGCGTGCCTAAGTAATTTATTCAAAGTCAAACAGCTAGTAAGTAGGAGAGCCAGAGCAAAAAACTCAAGCAGTTTAGCTCCAAAACCCTCATTATCAACTACTATGCAGAACAGCCTAATAAAGGCACACTGTCAGTAAAATGCAAGGGAAAACTAAACTCCAAGCCACAGCAGATATGGCATTAAAGTTGGGTTTTGTATTTGAAAGATTTGGAATTAGATTCACTTACAGAATTGTTTTCACAATTCTATATTAACTATTCTTTTCTGTCAAAACACAATACAAAGGCAGCAATGAGGTATGAATGTTAGTTACTTCTATCATCATCATCATTGTTGTTATCAACTGTCTGGTGGTTAACTTCCTCAGTTAAAATAACATGCCAACTAAGCTTACAAATATTAAAAATTAAATATTTTCTAGGAAAACCCAGATTTTTGTAATTGTGCTTTATGTACATACCATGTTACACACACACACACACACACACACCACACACACACATATATATATACAATGAGATTGGAGACTATGCTTTTAATTACTATTTTCAGTGCTTGCTTAACATTTGCTACTTGACAGACTACTAATTAGTATAGTTTGAGTAATCAATAAATGCTACCAGAACAGATCAACCAATTATATATTAATCCTATTGGTTAATAGCTTAAAGTAAAGAATTTAGACTCCTTTAGGATGTGACCTCAGCCCATTACTTCTTAGTTGCTGAAATCTTTTCTATTTGGTTCTGTCATACTGTGATTATTCAGAATGGTTAAATAATCTTAGAAATTACTGAACCTGATGATAACTTTAATTTCAAGACTTTGAAGTACTCTCCTTGATGCTTCACTACTTTTATGGTTGTCTTCAAAGTTCACACTGTCTCATTTACAAAAATCTCTATGTAGATCTATTGCAAATTGTATATAATGTTTCTTGTGCTCATCATACCCTCATCAACATATTTTGAGGTTATTAATAGCATGATAATTTTGAAGTGTTATGTAAAAGAAGAAGCCTTTTATGTAAAGGAGATCACATTAATCCAAACTGAAGTTTATGCAGTATAAGCTTGAGGGAAAAGAAATTTGAATGCAAATCAAATTGGATTTTTCTGGAAATATCTCTTTAAGTCTGTGAGGAAACCACGGTAGCTGTGATTAAAATTTGTTTTCTTATTCTCTTGTATTTGATTAGAAAAAAAAAAAAGTTCCTGTCCTTTTGGAAAAGTGTTTGTTAAAAAGGAACTTTACAACACTTCCAATCCCATTTAATTATTCCTTCAACAGGCGTTGACTTTCACTTTCACAGGGCAATGTGAGCAGAACTGGAAGTGAAGCAAACACATAGAAATAATGGATCAAATGAGAGGAGATCATAGAGACAATAAGGAAAGACTGCTCTTTTCACAAGTTTTCTAGTAAAGAAAGAGTAGGAAGAGATCGTACTAAAGAAAAACCCAAATCACAGGCTTAAGAATTCTTGCCAACCTCAGAGATGCCCTTGATAGAGCATAAAAGTAAGCAAGGGGGGAATCCTTTACCCTTTAATCAAAATGGCATTTAATTTTTAACCTTATTTTTGTAAAGGAGCTATTCTCTTATCTTCCTCACGAGCTCTTAGTTTGCCTTAAATCTTCCTTAAAATACCAGGGTTCTGGCACGTGAGAAATGAAACAAGGTGAGGGGAATAGAGTGTTGTGGAGGAGGAGAGAAGAAATGCTATTTTAGACAGCAGTCAGGGAAGGAAGGTTTCTGTGATAGGTGATGTTGCAGTAGCAACCATGGTAAAATAGAGCATCATGATAATCAGAGGATTAGGTAGGAGAGCTCCAGGCCAAAAGAATAGCAAAGGCTAAGGTGTTCATGAGGAGTTTGAAAAAACAAAAAAAGAGTTAGTGAGGGAGACTAGGGTAAGATGATGATGTAGCGAGAGCCAGGGACAAGATGATAAAGACACTTAAGGTGATGTTAAAAACTTTGAATTTTACCTAAGTGAAGTGGGAAACAGCCTGAGTGCTTTGAGAGGGGATATGTCATAATTAGAGATACACCCTAAAAGGATCATTCTAGCCACTGGGTGGTAAATAAATTTTTAATGTGCATCAAATTATAGAACATGGCAAGGCATCTGAAATTTAATATAAATATAAATGGGAGCCACTGGGGTCATATAAACAGGTATGAAATAACTTCTTTGTGATTGAAAAGGATCATTTCAGTGCTATATGGATAATAGGGTTTAGGAAAAACAAGAGGACCAAGGAAGGGACCATTCTGGTGGCCCAACTAAGAGAAAACAGTGGTTTGGGTAACAGTTGGAAGAGGTAGTTTAGCGAAAAGTGGTTGGTTTTGGATATGTGAAAGCTGAGATAAGGGAACTTGATGGTAAACTATGTGATTCAGAAGAAAGAGAAGAGTCAAAAACAATTCCAAGTTGTAGAGCCTGAATAAGTAGGTAAATGATGGTGAATGATTTCCTGAGACAGGGCAGCTTGGAGGAGGGGTGCTTGTAGGCATGAGGAATCAATCCTTCTTTGGACAGGTTAAATTGGAGATGGTCTCAAGCTTTCAAATTAGAATGTGGATTTAGCAATTGGATATACAACTGTGGGATTCAGCAAACGATCCCACAGGAAGAACAAAATTATGGAGTCATCAGGAAGAAGCAGATGATGCAGTGTCAGACACTTCCAGTTCTCTACTTTTCAGGCATATGGTAAAATTGCATTTCTTAGTTCCCTTGTGGTTAGTTGGGGTTTTGAAATAGCGTTGAGAGAAAGCTATTGTAGGCGAAACCATTTCCGTATGAGGGCCTTAAGAACCCTTACTGTTCTGCCATTATCTACTGATAGTTTTCCAGAGGGTGGGTGCTCTATATATCTGGGTTCCAAAATGAGAATAACGTGTAGCATAACTTCCAGCTGCCTCACAATGCCATAGCATGAATGAGAAGTCAACCTTGCTGTGTTATTGTAGTTAGCCTAGCTCATTCTGAATGATACAGAAATAATTACTGCTATAGGACTGAATGAGATCAGATAAAGAAGTATGAAAAAAAGACAACAGGTCCAAGGATTGAGCTGTGGGACACACCAATGTTTACTAATTGTAAAGAGAAAGAGGATGTAGATCAAGAAGAGAAACCATCTTTGAGCTATTTATTTATTTTTAAAAACCCCATATTTACTATTATATTTATTTAAAAACTGGCAGAAATTTAATAAAAGCACTCTTCCCCCATGGGCTGGGCAAGGCAGAGGAGGGAAGGCAGGAGAATACATCTTCAAAAATTAATTAATTACAGCATGGATTTGCAGTCTACAGACTCTTCTGAAACAATTTTGACTGTTATTTCTGGCATAGTCACATGATAACCCACTGCTCATAGTCTGTGCTTAACTTTATTATTTCTTCAGTATGTTTAAAATTGTGGTTAAAGCATTATGGTGTATTTTGGTGTGTGGATAGTCTAGTATATCAAACGCCAGGAAAATTGAACAGCAATGTTAAATTTATTAAACAAGTAGGTCATTAGATGCTGTGGTGGCCTATGTAAGCAAACCAAAATCTAAGCCTGCAAATACCTCAAAGTGATTTACAAATCAAAACTCTAAAGACAACTAATCTTAGAGAGCCAACTAGGATTTTAACTATAGCCAATCAGATAATAAATAACCTTTCTTCCCTTTCTAACTTTACGTAAGTCTTTCCCCTAGTTCCTATTAGGGGTGTGATCCTAACAAATTGCAGTTTGGCGCTGCCCTATTCCAAACATAATGCTCAAATAAAACTCTTAACAATTTTAATATGCCTCAGTTTATCTTTTAACAGCATATATCAAGGTTTTGATGGCATTTCTTATTTTGTTAATTGCGGAGTTATTTTGTTTTTCCTTAGTTGGACTATGTATTCTGAAACTTTAGTTTTATACAAATATTGGATCCTTTTGAGTGATAATTATTTGGTCCCTGAATGACAGCCTTTAGAAAAACATGATGTAAGTACCCACACATGCACACACACAACCTACTTGAATGTTATAATTCAATTGTTCAGAATGCAGTGAACAATTTGTAAACTTTGCTGTCCTCATTTTATTGCTCGATACTTGATAGGCAAAGATGTTGGTTTTATGTATCTTGGTAACAGAATAAAACAAAGCTGCATCTGCCACCATGTTTCCTTGTTAGGATCAAAAAGCTTTATGGCAAATGTGAAAGTGACCTGTTTTTATAAGTGTCAGATATTAGCTTCATTTATAAATGTGTATTTTGAAACTCTACTGCTCTTCTTCCATACAGAGTGTTCATTTCAATGCTGTCATAATTTAATACATCTGAAGACAATTTAATCTATACTTATGAATCCGAACTTCTGTTAAAAATTAACTACTGTGATAATACTAATAGAAAAAGCACTACCAAGGTGATTGCTGGATGAAAAGATACATTTTTATGTATCATGCAGACAAGTATTGGCAATTGTGGCAAGGTGGAAGTTTTGACATTGATTTTAAAGCAGGCCACAATTTCAAAAACACGGATAATTTTTGAAAGGATATAAATATTTATTCTTTGAATATTGCCCAATCATTTCTCTCCTCTCCTTGCTGAAAAGGATTTGGGTTTCCTTTATCTTGACCCCATCCATGTAGGACAGTCCTGCTATTGCCAGACGGACTTGGGGTTTTCTGAGGAGCTAAACCTGAAAAAAGAGAGGAAGGGGTAGAATCGCAAAGAGAAGGGGTGGAGGGACAAAGAGTACATAGACTAGGAGCAAGAATTTTGTGATTGTAAGGTAATTGTAACCAAAAGATTAGGCAGCAGGTATGAGTAAGATTTGGAGTAGGAAGTGGTGAAGTGAAAATGGCCGGAATGGAATTTCCTTTACAGGATTCTAGAGAGTCCATTTCTGACAGTGATCCACCTATCTGAACTCTGATTCTTTGAAGACAAATTCTGGGTTGAACCAGGTTGTTCATTCATTCATTCAATCATTCATTCACTCAACAAGTATTTGCACAACTCCTATTAAATGCCATCTGTGTTTCTAAGCTCAGGGAATACAGTAGTAAAACAAGTAGCCCCAAATCTTGTTCTCCAAGGACCTTATGTATAGATAGACATTAATTAAACAAATAAAACAGACCAGTAATGACTAAGGAGACTCAATCAGCATTCAAAAACCTCTCAACAGAGAAAAGCCCAAGACTACACGATTTCACTGATGAATTCTGCTGAACATTGAAAAATAAATAAATAACTCAACCATTCTCAAACTCTATCAAAAACTTTAGGAGAAGAAACTCCTCCTAAATCCATTATGGAGTCAGCATTACCCTAATATCTAAGGATACTACAAGAAAACTACAGGCCAATATTCTGGATGAAAATAAATGTAAAAATATCTTAACAAATTTAGCAAACTGAACTCAGCAGAACATAAAAGGAATCTTCTGGGGTGCCTGGGTGGCTCAGTGGGTTAAAACCTCTGCCTTTGGCTCAGGTCATGATCCCAGGGTCCTGGGACAGAGCTTTGCATTGGGCTCTCTGCTCAGCAGGGAACCTGCTTCCCCTTCTCTCTCTGCTTGCCTCTCTGCCTACCTGTGATCTCTGTCTGTCAAATAAATAAAATATTTTTTAAAAAGACACTGATGAAAGAAATTGAAGATACAAATAAATGGAAAGATATTCCATGCTCATGGATTAGAATAATTAATATTGTTAAAATATCCAAAATACCCAAATCCATTTGTAGATTCAGTGCAATCTCTATAAAAGATCTAATGGTATTTTTCACAGAAATAGAAAAAAAAATCTTAAAATTTATATGGAACCACAAAGGACTCAGAATGCCCAAAGCAATCTAAGGAGAGAGAAAAAAGCTAGAGGCATCATATTTTCTGATTTCAAACTATATTACAAGGCTATAGTAATCAAAATAATATGGTATTGACATTAAAACAGAAACATAGACAATATACTCAATGGAACAAAACCAAGAGTCAGAAATAAACCCATACATACTCAATCAACTAATATTTGACGAGGGAGCCGAGAATACTCAATGCGGAAAGGACAGTCTCCTCAATAAATGGTGGCCTGGATACCGGGACACGATTCTTAAACCAGTCAAAAAAATTAACTCAAATGGATTAGACTTAAATGTAAGAACTAAAACCATAAAGCTCCTACTAGAAAACTTGAAGAAGCAGCTCCTTGACATTGGTCTTCATAATGATTTTCTGGATATGATACTAAAAGCAAAAGTAACAAAAGTAAAATACATAAAGGGGACCTTATCAAACTAAAAAGGTTCTGCACAGCAAAAGAACCAACCAACAAAAAGAAAAGATGACCTACGGAACAGGAGAAAGTATTTGCAAATCACATTATCTGATAAAAGGTTAATTTCCAAAATACATAAGGAACTCACAAAATCAACAGAAAACAAAACAAAAATAAAAACAATCCGGGGCTCCTGGGTGGCTTAGTCATTATGCATCTGCCTTTGGTTCAGGCTGTGATCCCAGGATCCAGCCCCACATAGGGCTCCCTGCTGGGTGGGAAGCCTGCTTTCCCTCTCCTAGTCCCCCCCCACCAACCCGCCCACTTGTGTTCCCTCTATCACTATGTCTCTCTCTGTCAAATAAATAAATAAAATATTTAAATAAATAAGTAAATAAATAAGTAAATAAAAACAATCCAGCTAAAAAGTGTGGTAAGGAACTGAATGAACATTTCCCAAAGAAGGCATCCAATGGCCAACAGGTATATGAAAGGATGGTCAACTAACTAACCATAAGGGAAATGCAAGTAAAACCCACCATGAGATATCACTTCGTACCTGCTAATTCTAGTAAAACAAAGCAAAACAACAACCATAACAAAAACTGCTCAAGAGATAACAAGTGTTGGCAAGGATGTAGAAAAAGGGGATCTTTGTGCACCATTGGTAGGAATGTAAATTGATAAAGCCAATATGGAAAACAGTATGGAGGTTCCTAAAAAAACTTTAAGAGGACTACCATATGATCCAGAAATCCCACTTCTGGATATATATCCAAAGGAAATGAAATCACTTAAAAGAGATATCAGCATTCCATGTTCAATGCAGCTTTATTCACATTAGTCAAGACATGGGAACAACCTAAGTGCCCATTGATGTATGAATGGACAGAGAAAAAAATGCATGCCATATATATATATATATATATATATATATATACACACACACACACACACACACACACACACACACATATATATATAATAAGTAGGAAGCCATAAATAGGAAGAAAATCCTACTATTTGTGATTACATGGAAAAACCCTGCAAGCATTATGCTAAGTGAAATATATCAGGCAAATTAACCTTATTAGAGCAATCATTTCACAATACACATGTATACTAAGTCATCACACTGTGTATGTTAAACTCACACAATGTTATGTCAGTTACATCTCAATAGACCTGGGAAGAAATTAAATTAGTAAAGTATATGTCAGAGAGTAATAAATGAGCTAAAAAGAAACATAAATCACAAAGATAGGAAGTGTGGGATTGGGACAGACATTCTGCAATGGAATATCACAAAAAAAACAAAACCTCACCAAGAAGGTGACTCCTGACACTGAGGGAGAGATCCAGAAAGATATCAGGGAGATCATCCAGAAAGAGGGCAGAACAAGAGCAAAGGCCTTGAGTTAGTAGAACTGTTGCCTGTTCTAGGATGAGCAGAAGCCTGGGTGACAGGGGTCGAACCTGCTGGGAGTTAGAAGAGATCAGAGAGGCAAGAGGTCTAACTTTTACTCAATATGAGATAATCTTTTGGAAAATCTGGAGGTATGCATATGAAAGAAAAAGACATTGTTTTAGTTACATCAAGTTATACTGTACATTATTCTTTCAATTTCAGGCATAAATTAAAAAGGGGTGCATAGAGCCATTTACATTAAAAATTCAGTTATAAGATTGATTGTTTTGTGAAATTATCTTTGGAAACTGTACAGTTCTAATTAAACATTGGTTAAGTAAAAATAAATATGTAAAACACTTTGCAAAGAGCTTCATTCCTAGGAAGCTTAAAATAAAGATAGCTATAATTATTGCTATCATCAGAGTTTCTCCCTCTTGGTGTGAGAGCCATCCTGTGGTACTAACATATTAACTACACACACACACAAATAAGGGGAACAAGTTTTATGTGATGATAATTTCTTTTATGAGATATTTTTTGGTAAGCTTTGGGGGCAGTGATTATACTATCATATTTTCCCTCTATCACAAATTTTTCTTCAGCAGACATAAGGAAGGTATATTGAAAGGGCAAAAGCAAGTGTTAAACGATAACTACAAGAAAAACACCTGGGACAAAATGAGGTAGATTTTATTTCCCCTTAAGCTGGGATCTGTGGTGAGAGGTAAAAACTCTAAATTCAGTGTTAAATGTGTATGGAGATAACTACCTTCAACACACAAAAGCAAAGGACAGGGGAACATTCTAAGTAGCCATAAATGAAATTCACAAGAAAAAAAATTTTTTTTTGGCTTGTTTTTGCTTGAAATTTCTTTAGACTGCTCTCTCCTACCTCCCACGGTACAAGGCACCAGACAGAAACTCAGCCTGGGGAACTTGGCCCAAGCGTAAGTGGGACAAAATGGCTGCAGATAATGGGAATTAAATGAGAAGTCTACTGTACAATGTTCTCTGGAGGCCAATAGGTCTAGTCAGGATAAGGCACTGGATAGTAGGCAGAAGGATTTATACTGTTTACAGTCTCTGCCAATGTGTATAGTTCCCAAGTCTCACTTAGTGGGCATTTCAAGGCAGACAGGAAGAGGACAGCTAATCACATCCAAACACCAATCTTCCAGAAGCCTAGGCCAGAGTTGAAGAAAGTTGTTGCAAAGCACACTCCCTATAACACAGCTGTGCATTACTGGCTCTAGTGGCATACGAAAGACTGTTATACATGTGGGAGAAAGATGTTGAGTCCATGGTCTTAACATATCTAGGATTGAATCCCAATGTGGTCACTTAGAAGACTGGCCTTGAATCATCTCTCTATCTGCTCTACTCCATCAGTTAAAGAGAGTAACATTTAATTATAGGATTAGATAAAATAAGGTGTAGTGTTTGATACAGAGCTGGTATGCAAGGAAGTATAAATTTGAATATTAGTTTTAGTGAGTTGGGATCAATGAAAGTTGGATATTTAGGGTATCTTAGGGTTTACAATGATCACTCCATCATATTCAAATAATTGAATAATTGTGTTAAGGCCAATAACAAATAAATCTATCATTTTCACTGTCCCCACACCAGAAAATAAGCAAAATACAATGGCCTTTCAAGTAATTCATTTTGGTGACCACATTTCTTTTCACTGATTTTCTCTACCTTTGGGGAAAGGTAAAAAGAAAGAAAATATAAAGTAGACTTAATAAAGTCACTGCATTCCTTAACTCTTAACTTTTACTTCCTTCCTCTTAAAATTATCATTTCTAAACTTATACATCAAAAAAAGAGTCAATTTAAGTCTTTCTCTCTCTTTCTCTCTCCCTCTCTCTCTCTCAGCATACAAGGTCATTAATTGCTATTGGGACCTTCATAAACCCTAGTCTGCCGATGGGGTGAGAACTCTATTGTTAAATGTATTATGGCAGGACTGTCTTTGGAGATTGCCTGCTTGATTGCTTTGTAAAGGCCCAATGGCACACAGCAATTAAAATCCATAGACCTCTATAACCCTTCTGATGTTTTATGGGCCTTTTTGTGTCCTTCGGTAGAGTTTACCATTTGTGTATTTCCCACTGGGTCTCTCTTTCAAAACTCTAAGTAGGATTTTTTTTTAATCCACTGTGATAAAGCTAGTTATACATCATGTGAAAGGTTAATGAATATTTTCCAGAGGAGCATATGTTTTAAGTCAGAGGGTGAAAGTTATAGTAAAAAAAATGGTTATATAAAAATGGATAATATTTTCACAATCTCATCAGAGTTAATTTGTATAAACCTCACCAATACCTGTGATTCCTAAAGTAAAGCATAGTTTGGAAGATTGAACTGACCTCAAAAATGAAGAAAGTGACTTGAGTTTACATGAAAAGCCCACTTTTGAACTGCTGCACAGAAAATGCACGGTCCCACTGTCAAGTTTGTACCACATGCAGAAACAGATACATCTATTTATTTTCTATTTCACTGGAAGTAGATGTTTCCCCTAAACAGAAGGCTTTTCAAACAAAGATTCCTAGCTTGTATCCAGATGTGAGAAATCTGATATTTTAATAGCCAGAGAGGAGACCACCGGAGTGGTGTTAAGGAAGACAGAGCAGCTGAGTATGAGCTATCTTCCTACTTTCGGCACCTCTCTCAGAAGCTCCCACGACTCTAAAAACAAAATTATTAAGCATTTCATAATACCTTCAGTCATTTGAAATTGTAATTGCTTTCTTTCTCTATACCCTACTTTTCCTTTCGCCCTTATTTTTTTGCTTTTCTTTCCTTTCCTGGGTGTCCCCTCTCACATACTCAAAGGGCACGTAGGAATCTCCACTGAAAGAGTGATTTGAACATTTTAAGAGTAAATTGTGCAGTGTCTGGAGCTCTGGAGCATTATGGGACTTAGAAAGTGAACACGGACCTTCATATTGTACTCTGCATGAGGTTCACAGATTCTATAACTTTACAAACTATTATTTGAGGGTTAAGTGGTAGATGTGGGAAGAGGACAAGTCCCTTCTTAAAAGTTTTCTAAATCACGTCCCCAAAAACACTTAGTGTAGTGTAGCTGGGAGAAAAGTGATTATTCTATCATGTGTAGGTGGTGTGGGGGGAAAGGAAGATGAATGTAATGATAATGCATTATTATTTAATGGAGAGAAGACTAGTTCTTAATCCCCATTACCAGATGGTCACAGATCAACAGGAATAATTGAGGAGCTCTTCGTCTAGCTCCATGGGGTTCTTATCTACTTAAGAACACATATTGCAATAGGCTTTTTAAATCTTACGCTTTAAAAAATTCTAAATGTTATTGCTTTTAAAATTATTATGTCAAGCGTCAACTCCTGAAACTGTAAATAAACATAATTCAGTCTAGTTAACAGTGCTTTCTAGATCTATATTGTCTGAAGTATTGTCCGTGCTCTTTATGCATTTAGATCATCTGCTACGCTTGTTTGAATGATAGATTCTTGGGCTACTCGCTTGAATTGAGATATATGGGGATATTCACTGACTGCAATCTCCTCACAAGGTCCTTAAACACAGAAAAATGTGAAAAACCTCATTTTATTTATCTTTTTAAAAGATTTTATTTATTTGATAGACAGAGAGCACAAGTAGACAGAGAGGCAGGCAGAGAGAGAGGGGGAAGCAGGCTCTCTGCTGAACAGAGAGCCCGATGCAGGGCTCTATCCCAGGACCCTGAGATCATGACCTGAGCCCAAGGCAGAGGCTTAACCCACTGAGCCACCCAGGTGCCCCAAACCCTCAGTTTAGAGTTTAAATTCCACATTTCTTTTATTCAAGTAGGAGCTTGTCCTGAAAATATAGGCACATTCTAGGCACTATAGAGGTGTTTTACAGTTATTCATTCGGTATTTTCAATATTCTTGCAAAGTAAGCCTCATTACTTCTAATTTCTAGAAAACCTTTAGTTTTCTTCAGTTATTCCTCAAATAGTTTTCTTCACAGTACAAATAGTCTTCTAGGTACTGGAAAAATGATCAATTAGACAGTAACTATTTTTTTTATTTATTTATTTAACATAGAGAGAGGGAGAGAGGAAGCACAAGCTGGGGTAATGGTAGGCAGGGGAGAAGAAGGCTCCCCGCTCATCAAAGACACTGATGTGGGGTTTGATCCCTGGAACTGGGATCATGACCTGAGCCGAAAGCAGACGCTCAACCAACTGAGCCACCCAGGCACCCCTAGACAGTAAATATTCTTGAGCTGCTTTCAGTTTACAAGTGAGCTGAAGAAAAGTGCAGCTCTTAGATTTTCTAATTTCCTACTTACATTTTAAATGAGCTCAAATCCCCAAATAATTAAGTGACTTAGCATTTTATATATATATATTATTTATATATTGACATCATATAATAAACATATTGAAAAAATATATATATACATATACATACATACATTCTCTCCTTGAAGACTCAATGGAAAGTGAATGGCCATTTTAGTGATCTCTCTATATTCATCTCTTTATATTAATGATCTCTAGACATATGTGAATTTATGACCTTTGTAATAAATATGTGAATAAAAGCTTTACTATATTTTTGCATAGTAGAATGCTAATAAAGAAAGCATAAGGACTTTCTAGAAGTCTATGTGATATGATTATAATTATACCAGCAAGAGAGGACCATGGCGGCATTTTGAGTGGGTTCATAATTATGACCATATTATCTCATAGTTTTGTGACTTTAGGTATGCGTTGTAACCCACTAGTTTAAGTTAAATAATTTTCCTATTTTAGACATTTGGCAAATTAGTGACTATTTCTGAGCCTTGGTTTCCTTGAATGTAAAGTGGGTAAAATATTATTGCTTCTGAAGAGTACTTTTAAAAAAATGAAATTAAATATGCAAAATATGTTGTTCAAAACAGAGTTAAGACAGTTTAGTTCAGTTAAACCATTTAAGTGAAACTAGTTATTGCAGCATTAGTTTTAGAGCACTTCACTCTATTGGAGACTCTCAGTGTGTGTGTGACTATCCGTGCCTTTTCTGCAATGGGCAGACATTGATTCTGGATTACTGTAGCATCTTTGCTCATAGTGTACCTACACACCCACCCTTGTTAAATGGCTCTTGATTAGTAGAGAGCTATAGTATAGTTATCACTGTAGAAAGACAAGGCAAATGTAACTATTTTAGATTAGGCTGCTTTGACGTTCTATCTCAGTGGTTTAAAAATTAGTACAATAAGGATGGCAAGTATGTGACATGTAGACTGTCAATCTCTCTTTCCATTCTGTTACATTGCTAATAAATCACTGCATTCATATGATGAGCCCGATACTCAACACAGGCAGCCATTACCAATAAATCAGATTTGATAACCTCATTGAAACTAAGAGTTTTTTTCAGCTCAATTAGTAATGCAGAGTTGATCAGCATCACCATGATCTAGATCCACACCAGTAACTTGTTCAATTACACTTGGGTACTTTTCTACAGTGTATGAAATACCTACATTCGTTTTCCTAGGCGTACCTTCTCAAATGTCCAGTCCCAGGGAAATCAAATACCTAATCAGAAACTATTTTATAAGTTTGGATATGGAACAAAGACAATAAAACAGTTTTGAAGTATTCATCTATGGTATATCCTAAGAAATTCTCCATTTTGAGTATTTTCCCTCCTTCAAGAGATAAATATAGTTTAAGATACAAAATCAAGTTTTCCCTTTGTAGGGATTCCAGTTACTTCAAAAATTCAATTCAAACACGCCTCCCCTGTTTACATCTATACCATCCTATTCATGAGCATCATTTTATCTGTTTTTTAAAACTTGTATCTTCCAAATTTATGGACATTTTTAATATATAAATACCAAGTTGAGTGTTTTCAAAAATATACACAGAAACATTCATTTAATAAATACACTCATAATAGTTTATGAATGGATTATTTCTGAAAATCTGAGTATAGATTTGTATTAGTTTTGCTCTTGATGGTGGTCCTTCCCAGACTTAATGGTTTTGTTCCTTTTCCCTAGATTGCACAATCCACTTCACCATGGAATACATTTCCACCGTGCAGTAGCCACATTCAAAATAAAATCTTTTATATAGGGTCCAGTTATTGTTTAAGTGAGTTACATCTTCCTATATAAATCCTATGACCAATGCCTTATATAAAATGTGTTAAAATAGGGAAAACTATCATGTTTGTTTTATGATGTTAATATATTATTAACACCAAAACTAGATAAGAACAATATGAGCTAAAAATTATAGACCAATCACATTATAAAATTATTAAAATCTAAATAAAAACATCCTCCTCCAGTAATGCAGACAAAATGCATCATATGAATGCAATGATTATAACAAATACATCAAAATAAATAGTTTATCTCAAGAATGCAATGAGATTTTAATATAAGTACACCTAGTAATATTCTTTTCCTAAATAACAAATGAGATGAAAAAGATATAAATTTAGGACGTGTAGGAAAAGCACAGAATTCAACAAGTATTTATAATTTTAGAAGGTAACTTCTAGGAAACTAAAGATAGGAGATAGTATGGAGGGCATTAGGAGAAGGAAGAGAAAAATGAAGTGGGGGGGAATCAGAGGAGGAGATGAACCCTGAGAGACTATGGACTCTGGGAAACAAACTGAGGGGTTGGAGGACGGGTGAGCCCAGAGATGGGTATCAAGGAGGGCATGTATTCCATGGAGCACTGGGTGTTATACACAAACAATTAATCATGGAACACTACAAAAAAACTAATGATGTACTGTATGGTAACTAAGATAACATCATTAAAAAAAAAGATAGGAAAGTAGTATGCCTTACAAATAGTAGGTATATCTTATAAGATATGCCTTATAAAATGATACAGAAAATGTTAATGTAGGAGGCTTTAGATATATCCTCACTGACATAATTAAAACACAAGGCTAGATTTCATTTCTTTTGATGGCTGCATAGTATTCCATTGTGTATATGAGGAAGTGGTGATGCAACATGGAGGCTTAAGTGGGTAGAAGAAGAATAAATAAAACAAGATGGGATTGGGAGGGAGACAAACCATAAGTGACTCTTAATCTCACAAAACAAACTGAGGGTTGCCGGGGGGAGGGGGTTTGGGAGAAGGGGGTGGGATTATGGACATTGGGGAGGGTATGTGATTTGGTGAGTGCTGTGAAGTGTGTAAACCTGGTGATTCACAGACCTGTACCCCTGGGGATAAAAATATATGTTTATAAAAAATAAAAAATTAAAAAAAAAAAAACAAAAAAAAAAAAACACAAGGCTAAGGGTGCTTGGGTGGCTCAGTCAGTTAAGCATGTGTTTTCAGCTCAGGTCATGAGCCCATGGTTCTGGGATCCAGCCCCAGCCTCTAGCTCCTTACTCAGCGGGAAGGCTGCTTCTCTCTCTCCCACTTCCCTTGCTTCTGTTCCCTCTCTCTCTGCCTCTCTCTGTCAAATAAATAAAATCTTAAAAAAAAAAAAAAAAGAAAGAAAGAAAGAAAGAAAACACTAGGTGACTTCCTATTACCTAACTAGTGAAGTCCTACACAATTCAATAATAAAAAAAAAAAAAAAAAAAAAAAAAAAAAAAAAAACCAACAAAACAACAACAAACCCGGCATAAGAATGATAAAGGAACATAGAAGCTGGTTATTATGTGAGAAAACGTATATACATAGAAAAGAGAACTCAAGTTTGCTGGGCACATGCACACACACATACACCATGTCTATATCTGTATCTCTATCTGCAAACAAGCATATATATTTATGTATTTTACATATGTAAATAAATATACACATATTTCTTATACCTCATAAATCCTTATAAGATATAATAAAGTAAAAGATTTTATTCAAAATAGCAACAATATTTAAAAATTATCTGAGATTAAATCTACAAAAGTAGTACAAGAAATTTATTGGACAAAAATATAAAACTTTGGTGAGGGGCATTAAAAAAAGCAATACATGAAGGGATGCACTATGTTCATGAATAGAAGTGATGGTATTATAACATTATAAAGATATTACTTTTGTTCCCATCTATATATCCACTTTAGTTTCAATGAACATCTCAAGGGATTTTTTTCATGAATCTTCATAAACTTTCCGTATGATTCAACTCTTCATAACAGAAAAAAAAAGAAGAGAATCAAAATATTAAATAAAATAGCCAAGAAAATTTCAAAAACTAAGGTGACATGATTTTTAAAAATACTGTAAAGACAGATTAAAATCACATTTTTCCTGTCCTATATTAAAAATATATACAAAATTTATATCTATAAAATATATAATATATATTTATAGATATTATATATAAAATTTATATGTGTGTATATATTATATATAATTATATATCTGGCCATATATATAGCTTGATAGATTGATAGAGCTATATACACATATCACAACTTCTTTATCCATTCATCAGTCAGTGGACCTCTGCTCTCTTTCCATAGTTTGGCTATGGTGGACACTGCTCCTATAAGCATTGGGCTGCATGTGCCCCTTTGAGTCACTATGTTTCTATCCTTTGGATACATCAAAAAGAATGAAATCTTCTCATTTGCAGTGACATGGATAGAAGTAGAATATATTATGCTAAACAAAATAAGTCAAAGAAAGACAATACCATATTATTTCATTCATAAGTGGAATTTAAGAAACAAAAACCATGAACATAGGGGAAGGGAAGAAAAAATAAATACGATAAAAATAGAAAGAGAGGCAAACCATAACAGACAACAGGAAATAAACTGAAGGTTGCTGGAGGGGAGATGAGTTTGGGGATGGGGTAATTAGGTGGTGGATATTAAGGAGGACACTTGATGTAATGAGAACCAGGTGTTATATGCAACTGATGAGTCACTAAATTCTACATCTGAAACTATAATACACTTTATGTTCACAAACTTAAAAAAAATTCATTAAAAAATCACATATTTTTCTATATCAGGTTACATAAACAAATTCTAGATGGACTAAATGTAAAAAGCAAAGACATAAATATAAAGAGCAGAACTTTAAAATTCAAAGAAAAAATGTTTATAATATAGAAACATCTAAATGGTTAATTTCAAAACTAATGTTGAATGAAACAAAAAGTCATAGAATTATAAATACAGTACCACATCATTTACACAAAATATTTAAAATACAGAAAACAGTATTACACATTGACTATCAACATACATATGTAATTTAAAAAATAGTGTTAACAAACTTCAATATGAGGTATGGAAGAGGAGGTTTAAGGGACCAGGAGTTTCCAGAAGACTTTGGCTATATCGGTAGTGTTTCCTTTCTTTAAGATACCATTTGAAGCAAATTTAAGCATTTGCTAATTCTTCTTAGTGATGGGTACATGGGAAATGTTATATACTTTCTGTCCATTTCTGAATATCCAATGTCAAGATTCTGGTCAATGAACTACATTTTGAGGAGCAAGGCCTTAGATGATTTTTTGTTTAACCAAATGATAACTTCATCAGTTTGTGACAAATCCTGTGAATATCTTTGCAGGGAAAATGAGCAGAGTAGAAGATTAGTAATTTATCCCAGATACCTATTATGAGGTATTTGATAATTTAATGTAATCCTTAATAAAAACAAAATAAATTACACAGTTTTGCTAAACAGCATGAATGGAGGTGGTTGAACAAAGTGTATTGATAGGGAAGTTAGGAATCCTACTCTTGAAATATAGAATCAACCTGTCAATAAATCAAAATCTGTATCAATCAATCTATCTGTCCAACTATCTGTCATTATTTGAATCACTTTTTTCCAGTTTACTCTGAATTTTATATTGTCATTTTCCAAGAATTCACTGTGACCTAGATGTATTTATACAAGTTATAAAACTTGACCAAGCAGGATTTAGTAAATAAGGTGCTATAAAATTTAACTAAAGTGAGACAAACTTATTTTGATTTGTTTTTTTTTCTTCTCATCAACATTTGATTTCCTGTTTTTAGAAGAAAATTTTTTAGAAACCTTATTTTAAGTGAATTAAAATAATTCTTCAACATCAAATAACTCTTACAAAACAGCAGTTAATGACTTAAGTCTCAATGATCACAAACATGTGAAAAAAATAACAAAAAAATGAGATATGATCTCCCAAATTAAAAATCAGAACAAAACACAATTTAAATTGTACCGTACTTTAAAAAACAAATTTGGATATTGCATCAACCTATAGAAGAGATAAACAGAATAATGAAAAACAAGTAGGACGTTTTCTCACGGTCAAAACTAATTCCACTGGCCACATACAATTTTGAGAACATAGAACAACAGAAACAAAGAGGTCTGTTTGAAAAGGGAAGTAAAGCTCATGCATAAGTCTGAGGAGGGTATATGTATCTGCTTCCAAAAGGAAAAGGCCCTTTGACAGTGATGTCTGACAGTTCCCCAGTCAAGGTGTTCAGAGGCCAGTCTCATTATTAAATTTCACAGATCCATGCCATGAGAAAGGAGGTAGATTCAGAAGAAATGGATAAGCAAGAAACTGTAAGTGCAAGTCAGATGTGTTTTGTTGTTGTTTTCTTGCTCATTTTAAAGGACTAGAAGAAAAAGTGAATTGAATTTTAGTTTTGATATTACTAACACAAAGCTCTTTGAACTGCTTTATGTCACCTCTCAGGGCCTCAGTTTACTCAGATCTAAAATAGGAGTGGCAACTAGTAATTTTTAATGTGCCACCTCGCTCTAAATTTTATTTTTTTTTTGTCATTATAAGATTATGGATTTCACTGCTATCAACTGATAAAAGCATAAGTAGAAGAACCTTGTACTTTTAGGCTTAATATTACACCCACCTACTAATTTAGGTACAATCTCTCTCAATTCCAAACTAAGGAAAAACATTCCAAACTAAGGATAAACACCAAAATACTAAATAAGAAAAAAGGAAATAGGATATTTTACTATTCTATGTTTTGGCCACAACTCATTTAGTCAACTTACTACAAAAATTGGGAAGCATGACCAGTCTGGGCTATGTGTGCTTAAAAGCTTGGAGAGACCAAAATTTACTAAACCTACAAGAAATTAGGTATACTATACTGACTGTTCTCATCCCACATGTAAAAAATTTGAGGAGGTATACACACTCATCATGTAAATAATACACACAATAGAAGAAATTTAAGAGTCACTATAATCCAAGGTAAAATTTATGGCTTAAGAAAACATATTTAACATATCAAATGGACAAATGAGATCGTACAACCATATGATTTCACTATTTTAAAATGTTTAAAAGGTTATACAATATCATATTAGAAGGCAGCTACCTTTGAGACATTAGATAACTTCTATTTTATGTTTTATAATTTTCTGGAATTTTCAACTATTCTCTAATAAACATGTTCTAGTTTAAGTAATGCATGTCTGTTATCATTCACAAAATACAAATGCCATTGATATTTTTCATGGAATTATTCATTTTTTTAGTTTTCAGAAATATTGTTTGTCTTTTTCCTTACCACCCCTCCCAACACTACTTTCCTTTTTTTTTTTTTAAGATTTATTTATTTATTTATTTGACAGACAGAGAACATAATTAGGCAGAGAGGCAGGCAGAGAGAGAGGGGGAACCAGGCTCCCCGTTGAGCAGAGAGCCTGATGCTGGGCCTGATCCCAGGACTCTGGGAACATGACCTAAGCTAAAGACAGAGGCTTTAACCCACTGAGCCACCCTGGTGCCCCACTACTTCCCTTCTTATACTGGTTCATAGATTATAAATCTCTGAAAACTAGGTAGAAAGTTGATGATTGCAACTTTAACCCTAGATTACTGTTAACTTGTATAAAAACAAGAAGAAACCAAAGTACTAATGTAGGTTTAGGGCTAGAAATATAGAGAAAACTGCAATTTTCCATGTAATCTATCAGCTCAGAATGCCAAAGAGCTATGTAAATATAGATGCCAACATATAGCCCATACATGGATAAATATCCTGTATGCTTGACTGTGATCTCATCAAATTATAGATTTAAGAAAGGTATACAAATATTACAGAGGTATACAGTGAATAAGACCAAATTCAATCCATAAATGAAAACTTTCATTCTTTAAGAGTTATTATATGGATTTGGTTTATAAAAAGTTGAGAAAGAACCATAACTCTGAAGGTATATCTCTTGTACTAGCTTTCTATTACTGGTATTACGAATTACTACAAACTTAGTGGCTTAAAAAACACACAGTTATCTTACAGTTCTGTAGGTTAGAAGTGGAGTACAAGTCTCACAGGACTAAAATCAAGGTGTCAGCAGGGTTGTATTTTTTTCTGAAGACTCTAGGGGAAAGTTTATTTCCTTGCCTTTGCCAACAACTAGAGGTTGCCCACAGTTCTTGGTTTGTGGCCACCCACTTCCCTCATCTTCAAACTCAACAAAATCAAATCTCATATTGACCATTCTCCTACCATCACATCTCTCTCTCTCGACTCTCTTTCTAACTTCAATTGGGTTATCCAGGATAAGATTCCCATCTTAAGGTCCTAACGAAGGCAGGACCATAGAGCCCTTTTTGATATAGAATAAGAGGATAGGATTTGGACATCTTTGAAAGGCCATTGTTCTGTAAATCACAACTCTGAGAAAATGTTATAGGCAACAAAAAATCATCCTAATAAGCAATTACAAATAACGAGAAAAGAGCAAAATGGAAGTGGAGAAATGAAACATGAAGAGTATTAAATGCAGAGGAAAATGGGAAAAAGAGGAAAACAATGATGAGATGATAACTCATTGATGAAAAGAGTTGACAAGAACTATGCCTAAAAATTATAGGTATATATGAGTTACAGAGAGGTGAGAGAATGAGTAAGTGAAATAAACAGATCAATAAAATACAGTAAATCCAGGGGAGCCTGGGTGGCTCAGTGGGTTAAGATTTTAAAATATTTTTTAAATCTTAAAAAAAAAAGTAAATCCATTGAATAGTACTATTGAATATGTTCAGTAAGAGGATTTACCATTTTGCAGATGAAATACTACAGGCATTCAGATAGAAAAAAGTGTGAATTACCAAAACATAATAATCTAATTCTTCCTAGATTTCTTCTCCATCACACTAAATGCTGAGAGTCTGTCACAAGCTGTTTTTCAACTGTGACTCCTTCTGATAAAAAGAAACATTTCAGGCCCTGTTTCAAAGCTATTTGAAAATTAAAAAAAAATACATATTCTGATTGATTAATGTAAATCAAACCACATCTCTGGTACTTCTCAAAAGGTAGAGTTGTTAACCCACTGTACTAGATAAGATATGGAAAGGCAATTCATAAAAGAGGAAATACAATTAGACACTCAACACAGGAAAAAGTGTATAACTTCTTTCCCTCTCTAATAATCAAGTAAATAAGAGGACATTCAAATCGTATGATGTAAGTTGCCGCTGTTAAATTGGCAATGATAGGTTCTTTCCATTAATTACAACATGAAATGTTAGTTATGATTTAGCATAATCTTTCAGGAAATCAATTTTGTATTATGCATAAAAAAATCTTAAGAGTTCATACCCTTTGAGTCAATACATTATTTCCTAGGAATCTTCCCTAAAAAATAAGAGAAGCCTGCACACATGTATACATAAACATTCAATGGGTGATTTGTTACCACAAATAGGAAACTAAGAATACGGGAGTGCTTAGTTATATTATCATACAATAGGATAAATAATTAGGAAATAATTATAAATTGTGTTTTATAAAGGAATATTTGTAACAACTAAAAAAAAAACCCACACAATCTAATGGTAGGAAAAAGTGACTATATAAACTGTTTACATAGTGTAATAGTAATTAAATATATAAACATAAACATAGAAAAAAAGCAATGATCTTATCCATTAACATGAATTCTCGCTTGATTGTGGGGATATAAGCATTTTTAAAAATTAATTTTCTATTTTTCAAATTCTTAATGTAATACGTAAAGTAAATTAAAAGGAAAGAACCCTAGAATAAAGAATAAAGATTAAGAAGAAAAACATCTACAAAACAATAGAGCAGAAATTGTGAAATTTTGAGAAGAAAAATGTTATACACCTAAGAGTTTTAAAATTAAAATATTGTAGTTCATGTGAAAAAGGAATTTATGGGCATTCTGAGATTTTAAAAAAATTTAAAAAAAGAAAAAAGATTATCTATATATTTTCTTGGTAAAAGTTACTTGAAGATAAACATCATCTGGACAAGTAAAATGTATACTGCGATTAATAATTCGGTGGAGAAAACTTGTTTAAAAGGGATTGATGGGAAGGACTGAACACTCTTAAATATAACTAAGTCCAAGTAATAGTTATTAGTATAGTTATACATTTTAACACAAATGTCAAAAATATTTGACAAAACAGTATTCATTTAAAAATAATAATATAAAGAGATTCTTATGGCAATATAGGAGCCTCCTGAACTCATCTCCTCTGTGGACAGACTGAATCTACAGTTGCACATGGGGAAATTTCATTCTGAAAGATATCCAGAAACTTCTTGACTTTTGCACCTTAAATAGATGAGAAAATAGCCATATCACTCATATTGAAGTAAGGTTCAATGAAGAGGGAGCAGATAGAAACACTGATCTGCCAGTCCTTCTCTAAAAGAGGCCTATGTGCACACTTTCAGAGGCTGCTGATTGCAGATCAATCAATTCAGCATACACATAGGGGATGACTGTGGTCCTTCCCACAGACTGGTGTAGCTAGTTGATACCACCTCTGCCTTTTCACTGAAGTCTATTCAAAATCACCATTATCTCCCTAGAATGAGCTTGTACATATGTCTGGTGCCCTAAGTTTACAGCTGCTACATAGTGGATTGTTTCCTGGATGGTCTGACTCTGAGAACCAATGCAGTCATGAGTCACACAGGACTGTGGCAAACAAAGAAACAGTTATTAATGGGAGAAGAAATAAACCTTTATGGCTATATACTGGGGTCCAGCATAGAGGGAGAAGACAAAAAATCCCATTTCTTAGTTTATCCTTGAAAAGACCTTAACTATGTACATTTCTAGCTGATGATCTGGCTGGTCTCTACCAGCCTGCATCTAAGTGCTGACTGTGGTTTTCCCCCACTTTGGGACACTGACTTATTTTGGCCAAAAAGCTCAACTACTGAGAGTCACTAAGAACAAAGAAGGCAACTTGGACAATCACAAAGGTTTGAGAGGTAACCAAGAGCTTGAGCCAGGCTCATTAATAAAGATAATCTTCTACAGGAGACAACTACATCAAGACTGAGAGAAATGGTTATCTAATGCACAGAAATCTACACAGAGTCAAACAAGATGAATAAATAGAGGAATATGTTCCAAATAAAAGAACACAATACAACCCTAAAAACAGACCTTGAGAAAAATAAGGTAAGTGATTTACATGATAAAAAATTCAAAATAACAGTCATAAATATGCTCACCAAGGTCAGGAGATGTTATATATACAAAGTGAGAATTTCAACAGAGATAAAATATATAAGAAAGGACAAAACAGAAATCATAGAGGTGAAGAATACAATAAATGGACTGAGAAAAAAATATTGGAGAGTTTCAATAGCTGACTGGGTCAAATGGAATTAAGGATAAGTGGGTTGCCAGGTAGAATGGTAGGATTCATCCAATCAGAAGAGCAGAATGTAAAAAAAAAAAAAAAAAAGAACAAGAGTCAAGATAGCTTAAGGAACATATGGACAACATCAAACAGACCAGCATATACATTATAAAAGTACCAAAAGAAGAGACAGAGAAAGAAGCAGAAAGCATATTCTAAGAAATGACGGTTGAAAACCTTCCCAATGTGGGAAAGAAACAGACTTCCATATTCAGGAAGTGCAGAGAATTGCAAATAAGATGAATTCAAAGGGACCCACACCAAGACACACTGTAATTAAAATGTAAATAGTTAAAGACAAAGAGACAATCTTAAAGCAAGAGAAAAGCAACTTGCTACATACAAGGGATTCCCCACTTGCCCTCTCCAATGACCACAATAAGACTTAGCAGGAGTTTTGTTTTCTGAAGAAACTTCCCAGGATAGAAGAGAGTGGCATGATATATTCAAAGTGCTGAAAGCAAAAGAAAAACAGAAACAAACCAATAAAAAAACCTGCCAACCAAGAATACTCTACCTGGCAAGGTTGCCCTTCAGAACTGAAGGAGAGATAAAGAGTTTTGCAGACAAGCGATAGCTGAAGGTGCCCATTACCACTCTACAGGCCTTAAAAGAAATGTTCTTGGGAGTTTTTCAGGCTGAAACAAGAGGACAGTTTCATTATAGGAAAATATAAATATAAATCTCACTGGTAAAGATAATACACATAGATTGATTCAGAAAACTCAGGCTGGTATGGTGGTGTATAAATCACTTGTAACTCTGGCATGAAAGTTAAAATACAAAAGTATTGAAAATAACTACTATTACGGGGTGCCTGAGTGGTGCAGTCAGTTAAACATCGGACTCTTGACGAGTCTCGCTCCTTGCTCAGTGGGGAGTCTGCTTAAAAGATTATCTTCTTCTCCTCTTTCCCTCACCCATCTCTCTCTCAAAATAAATAAATAAATCCTCAAAAAATTAAAAAGATTCTCTTTCCCTCTCTAACTCTGTTCCCTCCCTGCTCTCTTTCTCCTTCTCTCTCTAAAAATAAGTAAATCTTAAAAATAAAAAATAAATAAAAATAACCACAACTACAATAATTTGTTAATGGATAAACAATGTAAAAAGATGAATACTGAGACAGAAAAACAAAAAAAGGTGTGTGTGGGGGGAGAGTAAAAATGTAGACCTTTAGTATGTGTTCAAAGTTCAGTTGTTTAAAATAGACTGTTGTAAAGATGCAAGTCTCATGGTAACCACAAAGCAAACACACAAAAGAGAGAGGAGAAATCTAAGCATTCCACTATGGACGATCATCAAATCACACTGAAAGAGACAAAGAGAAGAACAAATAACAAAATAGCCATAAAACAATGAACAAAATGGCAATAAGTACATACCTATTAATAATTACTTAAAATGTAAATGGACTAAATACTCCAATTAAAAGACAAAGTGGGTGAGTGGATTAAAACAAAACCCCCAGGGTGCCTGGATGGCTCAGTGGGTTAAGCCTCTGCCTTCAGCGCAGGTCATGATCCCAGGGTCCTGGGATGGAGACCCACATGGGGCACTCTGCTTGGCGGGGAGCCTGCTTCTTTCTCTCTCTCTCTGCCTGCCTCTCTGCCTACTTGTGATCTCTGTCTGTCAAATAAATAAATAAAATCTTCAAAAAAAAAAAAAAAAAAAACAAGACCCAACTATATGCTACTTATAAGGGACTCACTTAAGCTTTAAGGATACACAAACACTCTTAAGATATTCATAAAAAATAATAAATATGGTGCAGCCACTTTGGAAAACAGTGTGGGAGTCCTTAAGAAATTAAAAAATAGAGCTATCCTATGACCCTGCAATTGCACTACTGGGTATTTACCCCAAAGATACAGATGTAGTGAAAATAAGGGCCACCAGTACCCCAATGTTCATAGCAGCAATGGCCACAGTTGCCAAACTGTGTAAAGAACCTAGATGCCCTTCAGTGGATTAATGGATAAAGAAGATATGGTCTATATATACAATGGAGTATTATGCTTCCATCAGAAAGGATGAATACCCAACTTTTGTAGCAACATGGACGGGACTGGAAGAGATTATGCCAAGTGAAATAAGTCAAGCAGAGAGAGTCAATTATCATATGGTTTCACTTACTTGTAGAGCATAAGGAATAACATGGAGGACACTGGGAGATGGAGAGGAGAAGTGAGATGGGGGAAATAGGAGGGAGAGATGAACCATGAGAGACTGTGGACTCTGAGAAACAAACTGACAGTTTGGAGGGGGGTGGAGGTTGGGTGAGCCTGGTTGTGGGTATTGTGGAGGGCACGTATTGCATGGAGCACTGGGTGTGGTGCATAAACAATGAACTTTGGAACACTGAAAAGAAATAAAATAAAATGGAAAAAAATAATAAATAAAAACCTGAAGAAGACACAATAAATAGAAAGATACTTCACACTCAAGGATTGGAAAAATCAGAATCATTAAAATGTTCATGCTACCTAAAATGATCTACAGATTTGATGCAATCACTGTCAAAATTCCAATGTATATTTTTATAGAAGTAGGAAAAACAAGAACAACAAAAAAGCAAGTCTAAAGCTTAAACTAAACAAGAAAAGATAGGCATCACTTCCTGATTTCAAACCATATTACAATGCTATGATTATCAAAACAGTATGGCACTGATGTACTAACATACACTTAGATCGATAGAACAGAACAGAGAGCCCATAAGCTAAATAAATAAAAATAAACAAACAAATAAATATATATATATATTCAATTAATTTATGACAAAGTCAATAATTTACAATGGGGAAATAAGAGTCTTTTAAATATATGGTCCTGAGAAAGCTGGATAACTACATGCAAAAGATGAAGCAAAGTGCCTTTCTTACACCACTAACAACCATCAACTCAAGATGGATTAAAGTCTTGAATTTAAGACCTGAAAATGTGAAAGTCCTAGAAGCAAATATGGGGGTAAGTTCCTTGACATTAATCTTGGCACTGATTTTTTAGATATAACAGAGAAAGCAAAGGCAAAAATAAATGAAGAAAGACAGCTATCATATGATATGAGGAAGTGGAGATGCAATGTTGGGGGTTCAGGGGGTAGGAAAATAATAAAAGAAAGAAGATGGGATAGGGAGGGAGACAAACCATAAGAGACTTTTAATGTCACAAAACAAACTGAGGGGGCCCAGGGGGAGGAGGTGGGGAGAGGATGGTGGGGTTATAGTCACTGGGGAGGGTATGTGCTATGGTGAGTGCTGTGAAGTGTGTAAACCTGGCAATTCATAGACCTGTACCCCTGGGGCTAATAATACATTGTATGTTAATAAAAAATATTAAAAAAATAAATGAGACTACAACAAATTAAGAAGTTTCTGTGCAGCAAAGGAAATCATCAACAAAGGAAAAGGCAACCTATAGAATGAGAGAAAATATTTGCAAATCGTAAATCTGATAAGAGGTATATGACCCAAACATATACAGAACTACTATAACTCAATAATAAAACAACAACAACTTCATCAAGGACAAAAATTTGATTAAAAAGTGGGCAGAGAGGACACCTTAGTTACTCAGTCAGTTAAGCCTCTGACTTCAGCTCAGGTTATCATCCAGGGTCCTGGGCTCTATCCAGTGGGGAGTCTGTTTGTCCCTTTCACTCTGCCCCCCACCGCCCGTCCCCCCTGCCCTGCTCATGCTCTCTCTCACTCACTCTCTCTCAGATAAATAAATAAAGTCTTTCCAAAAAAAATGGGAAGAGGAACTGAATGGGTATCTTTTCCAAAAAAGACATCCATGTGGCCAACAGGCATGTGAAGAGGTGTTCAGCATCACTAATCATCAGAGAAGGGAAAATCAAACCATTATGAGATACCTCACACCTGTCAGAAGGGCTGTCATCAAAAAGGCAAGAGATAACAAGTGTTGGTAAGGATGTGGAGAAAAGGGAATACTCCTGCGATGATTGTGGGACTGTAAATTGGTAGAGATGCTATAAAAACTAATACGGAGTTTCCTCAAAACGTTAACAATAGAATTACCTTATGATCCAACATCTCACTTCTGAGTGTATACCCAAATAAAATAAAACCAGGCTATTGAAGAGTTGTCTTCCTGTTCCTGTTCTTTGAAGCATTATTCACAATAACCAAGATATTGAACACAGAAGATATGGAAACAATCTAAATGTCCGTCAATAAATAAAGATGTAATATAAATTCAATGGAATACAACTCAGCCATTAAAAAGTGAAATCTTAAAAATAAAAGTGAAATCTTGTTCTTTGTGACAGGATGGATAAAACTAAGAGTATCATGCTAAGTGAAATAAGTCAGACATAGAAGAACAAACACTGTATGATCTCACTTACATAGTATACAGCAGAATCTTAAAACAAAATAAATGAACAAACAAAATAAAACTAATCCTGCAGATACAGAAAACAGAATGATAATTGCCATAGGGGATAGGGATTGAGGGTGGGCAAAATGGGTGAAGGAGATCAAGAGGTACAAAACTCCAGGTATAAAACAGGTAAGTCATGGTGATGTAATATACAACCATGGTGAATATAGTCAGTAATACTGTAGTGCATATTTGAAAGCTACTAAGAAAGTAAATCTTCAAAGTTCTCATCACAAGAAAAAAAACTGTAAATTTTCATGGTGATGGATGATATTGTGGTAATCATTTTACAGTGTGTACAGATATTGAATCAATATATTGATACTTAAAACTAATATATTATATGTCAATTATATTTCAAATTAGTAAAATAAAATAAAATAAAATTGAAAAAGATAAAATCAAATAAAATAAAACTAGAGGTAGGCTAGCATAGATTTCTTTGGTTATAAATCCATTTTTTTTCTTTCAGATGATCTATTTTTTTTTCTCTCATATGATCTATTTTTTTTTCTTTCTTTCACATGATCTATTTATTTTGAAGGATCAGCAGACCAATGCCAGCAGTCCAAATCTAGTCTGCTGCCGGCTTTTCTTTTTGTGTTTAGAATTTTCCGGGCCTTCTAATACTATAACAATCTCTCTTTTTTTTTTTCCCCCTCCATGCCACCTGTTTGGAGGAAAATTTCTTTGACAGTCACACTCATTTGTTTATGTGGCGATTTTGTCATGGCTGCAGGGTGGTACAGTTGCAATAGAGACTGGAAGGACCTCAGAGCCTAAAAGAGTAACATTCTCGTCTTTTACAGGAAAAGGTTTGCAGATACCTGAGGTATATCAGCAAACTTTTTGAAATATGTATGAAATAAAGCTTAACCTATTATAGTAAGTTTAATATATAGAGATTTTATTTTATTGTTTTATTTTATTTTACCTTATGTATATCCTAGAGGTTGTTTAATTTTGGAGTATTGCTTACTAAACCTTTCCTCCTTTTTTTTTTTTTTTTTAAAGATTTATTTACTTATTCGCCAGAGCAAGAGTGAGAGGGAGCGTGTGTATGGGTGTAAGAGGCAGGGCGGAGGGAAAGGGAGAGAGAGAGAATCTTAAGCAGGCTCCACGGAACCTGGCTCGGGACTTGACTTCATGACTCTGAGATCATGACCTGAGCCAAAATGAAGAGTCAGACACCTAACTGACTGAGCCACCCAGGTGCCCCCTCTCTCACTTCATTTGTCCTCTTTGTTTCACCCTCCAGCACAGATGGCTAGTAAGGCGACTTTAAGTTTCCTCAACGTCCTTCTCTTCCTGTTACATGGTACAGTATCTCTGCACCTTGAGAAGCTCGGTAAGAATCATGACCACAGAAATTCAGTAGAAAGGATATTTATTTTGTGTATCCACAGCTTTTGTTTCTGCCTGCTCTTCCACAACTGAAGAACACTGACTTAAAAGATGTTTTCATCTTCATTTACCCAGGTTTTGGAACACGCACATTTTTATATTATACAAAGATGATCAAGGTGTAGGTTCATATTCTCTATGACTGAAGGCCATGCTACTACTAGTCAACTGGTTGTCTATTGAACAAATTACATAACCTCCTAGGCCCTAGTTTTCTCAGTGTGCAAAAAAGCTCTGTTGTGAAAATTAAAAGACAAAATAGATAAACATACTGCACTATAAAAGTGCTTAGAATAGAGTTGGTCACATATAAAACACTTAGTGTTCCACTTGTGTGGAATTATCTCAGGATTTGTTAGGGATCCATTACAGCAATAACCCTCCCTTCCTTTTAGGCAATAATAAAATATTATACCCTGCATTTACAAATTTGATGATGTAGTTCAGAACCTATTACAAAATTTGAGATATTCCTAGGGACCTAAATGTGAGAAAATGTCTCAGACTTGGATCTACCATTGTTCCTGTCTCAGACAATAGAACCATTCTCAGTGTAGACCTAACTGCTGATTGCATATCTTCTATTAGAAAAATCTTTGTAGAGACAGCAATTCATAGAGAAGCTTGAAAATTGCTTGAACTGGTAGAAATTTTGGAAGAAATAAGTGATTCAAAGGAATGTAATGCTGAGTGTGTCCTGTGGTCAGGTGGCAGAGATAAAAGGATTTCCTTTGACCCTATGACAATAGTTATTGATTATCTTGTGATGAAAATGAACAACTCTAATTCCTAGATGCTTTAAATACATGCTTCCATGTCATCTTTGGCTTTCACAGTTGTGTGTGTGTGTGTGTGTGTGTGTGTGTGCACGGACATGCACACTAATTTTAAAAATCTAATAAAACCAGGGAAATTAATATCCTCTGATTTTTCATGTTTTATTATCAATGGATCATGAATAAGCTCATAAGCTTATTCAACAGTTACTCTCTCTATGCTCCTTCACGTCTGTGGGATTTATGTGACAATGTCCAATAGTTCTGAAAGTAACTGGATATTCTTCAATGTGTACAACTCACACTCAAATCCACTAGTTTAAAAAACCCTCTATCTTGGCTTACTAGAAGGATCCTGGTGCTGGAAAAGAGTGGATGTACATCCAAGAGGAATTCTTGTTTTGATGTTATGGTTTCAAACAGGATGATATGACAAATGATACTTCAGGTACTTTGATGAAATGTTTCTGGAAATCAATAAACCTTGAATTTCTGACACTTTTCTATGGATGAAATCGTATCTATAATCAGCAAAAAATAAAAAAGGGCTAGCATTACTGGGTGTGGTGCAAAAACAATACTGTTATGCTGAAAAGAAATTTTTAAAAAAAGTGCTAGCATTTCCTCTACAGATCTCATACATATAACCCTGCAGTTTACAATCTTTATATCTATGTGGCTGATGATGAGGTATATAGCTGTAAGTTAAGAAACGAGGGGATTAAGTGTGTATGTTACTATTAATCGGTAATGGGCACATTACTGTTAATTTTCAAGTATACGTTCAATATAAATGTATTAAAAATCTTATATATACATATATATGAATATAAATGCATACATATATGGTTGCACACATGTACACACACACACACACATACAAACTTACATGCACACAACGACCCTAAGTCCTAAAGCTGTCCTATGGGAACACTGATGACGTTGTATTTGATAGAGCTGCATAACATGTCAGGTCGGTGCCACACGCTTTATATGCATTGATAAATCAAACCAATATGGTGTCACCCCTCAGTAATATATGTTATTGAAAGTTAGGAAAAATAGCAAATAAGGAGATAAACATAAAACTGCCATGTGTGATATACTCTCAAGATAATAATATGAGAAATAGTGGTCAAGGAAGCAAATTATAGTAGTATGGGAAAGCTTTATTAAGGCAGTGAGGCCTGAAATTTAAGACAGAGCTGGTCAGATGAAAAGCCTAGAAACTGAGCATTAAAGGTAGGAGGAAAGGCATGTTTTCAGGAACACTGGACAAGGAAAGAATTTAACAACACTGAAATTATCAAAGACCAGCACAGCTGGAGAAGAGAAGGGGGAAAAAAAACCCCTCACAATAGGATTGGTAATGCATTACTGGCAGGATCATACAGGTCATTGGAATGTGTATTTCATGGTTTGGGTTTTATTCTTACAGCAAGGTGGAGCCACTGTCAGGTCTAAAGAACAAGAGTGGTCACTTAAAAAATCGGCTCTGGTTATTATGTAATGTAAGCCTGAAGCAGAGGGAGCACAGGGTAAAGTGGGAATAACAGTTAACAAACTATGGATCAGGGGTACCTGGATGGCTCAGCTGGGTGAGTGACTGCGTTGGGCTCAGGTCATGATCCCGGACTTCAAGGATCGAGTCCCGCATCGGGCTCCCAGCTCCTTGGGGAGTCTGCTTCTCTCTCTGACCTTCTCCTCTCTCATGCTCTCTCTCACTCATTCTCTTTCAAATAAATAAATAAAATCTTAAAAAAAAAAAAAAAAGAAACTATGGATCAATCCAGGTGAGGAATGTTGGTGGCTTCATTGTGATAATGGCAATGGAAATAAAAATGGGCATATTCAGTAGTATTTGAGGACACAAAAAATGTCAAGAATTGGGAATGAATTAGATAGATTGTGGTAAATAATTCTTTAAAATGACATAATAGAGAATAGCTGCATTTTACAAATGCATTTCATTAAAAGAAGTGAATTATGAGTCAGATTAAAAAATGAAATTATTTAAGACCTAAAAAACCACATTTTATTCAAGGATCTAAAACAGAGGTGTCTAACCTGGGATCACAATGGGAATCAGAGTAGTAATTTTTATTTTTACTATTTCAGAATTCATGCATTTTCTTTGATGAGGCAATTTCAAATATCTATTTATCAGTGGATGCTTAGGGCTTGATATGGAGAGAATTGTTTAGCTTTTGGCGGTGGAATTTATTTACTGTCTACATGTGATTTATAATAATGACAAAAATAAACTGCCTTTTTAAAAATATTTTACTTACTCATTTGAGAGAGACAAAGAGACAGAGAGAGCACAGAGAGGCAGAGGGAGAGGGAGAAGCAGGCTCCCGGCTGAGCTGGGCTCTTGACATGGGGCTAGATTCCAGAAGCCTGGGTCATGACCAAAGCTAAAGGCAGATACCTAACCATCTGAGCCACCCAGGTGTCCTGAATTGCCTTTTAAAATAGTATTTAGTAGGTCTGTGTGTGTGTGTACACATGTGTGCCTACAAATGAATTAGTAAAGCACAAATGAATTAGTAAAGCAATGGACACTTAATATTAAAAAATGAAAAAAATCCATAGAAAGGAATGAAGAAATGGTCCAATTTCATTTTTCTGCATGTGGCTGTCCAGTTTTCCCAGCACCTTTTATTGAAGAGGCTGTCTTTTTTCCATTGGACATTCTTTCCTGCTTTGTCGAAGATTAGTTGACTGTAGAGTTGAGGGTCTATTTCTGGGCTCTCTATTCTGTTCCATTGATCTATGTGTCTATTTTTGTGCCATTACCATGCTGTCTTGATGATGGCAGCTTTGTAATAGAGCTTGAAGTCCGGAATTGTGATGCCACCAACGTTGGCTTTCTTTTTCAATATCCCTTTGGCTACTCGAGGTCTTTTCTGGTTCCATATAAATTTTAGAATTATTTGTTCCATTTCTTTGAAAAAGATGGATGGTACTTTGATAGGAATTGCATTAAATGTGTAGATTGCTTTAGGTAGCATAGACATTTTCACAATATTTATTCTTCCAATCCAGGAGCATGGAACATTTTTCCATTTCTTTGTGTCTTCCTCAATTTCTTTCATGAGTACTTTATAGTTTTCTGAGTATAGATTCTGTGCCTCTTTGGTTAGGTTTATTCCTAGGTATCTTATGGTTTTGGGTGCAATTGTAAATGGGATTGACTCCTTAATTTCCCTTTCTTCTGTCTTGCTGTTGGTGTAGAGAAATGCAACTGATTTCTGTGCATTGATTTTATATCCTGACACTTTACTGAATTCCTGTATAAGTTCTAGCGGTTTTAGAGTGGAGTCTTTTGGGTTTTCCACATATAGTATCATATCATCTGCAAAGAGTGATAATTTGACTTCTTCTTTGCCGATTTGGATGCCTTTAATTTCCTTTTGTTGTCTGATTGCTGAGGCTAGGACCTCTAGTACTATGTTGAATAGCAGTGGTGATAATGGACATCCCTGCCGTGTTCCTGACCTTAGCGGAAAAGCTTTCAGTTTTTCGCCATTGAGAATGATATTTGCGGTGGGTTTTTCATAGATGGCTTTGATGATATTGAGGTATGTGCCCTCTATCCCTACACTTTGAAGAGTTTTGATCAGGAAGGGATGCTGTACTTTGTCAAATGCTTTTTCAGCATCTATTGAGAGTATCATATGGTTCTTGTTCTTTCTTTTATTGATGTGTTGTATCACATTGACTGATTTGCGGATGTTGAACCCACCTTGCAGCCCTGGAATAAATCCCACTGGGTCGTGGTGAATAATCCTTTTGATGTACTGTTGAATCCTATTGGCTAGTATTTTGTTGAGTATTTTCACATCTGTGTTCATCAAGGATATTGGTCTATAGCTCTCTTTTTTGGTGGGATCCTTGTCTGGTTTTGGGATCAAGGTGATGCTGGCCTCATAAAATGAGTTTGGAAGTTTTCCTTCCATTTCTATTTTTTGGAACAGTTTCAGGAGAATAGGAATTAGTTCTTCTTTAAATGTTTGGTAGAATTCCCCCGGGAAGCCGTCTGGCCCTGGATTTTGTTTGTTTGGAGATTTTTAATGACTGTTTCAATCTCCTTACTGGTTATGGGTCTGTTCAGGCTTTCTACTTCTTCCTGGTTCAGTTGTGGTAGTTTATATGTTTCTAGGAATGCATCCATTTCTTCCAGATTGTCAAATTTATTGGCGTAGAGTTGCTCATAGTATGTTCTTATAATCCAATCAAGAAATGGGCAGAGGACATGAACAGACATTTCTGCAAAGAAGACATCCAGATGGCCAACAGACACATGAAAAAGTGCTCCATATCACTCGGCATCAGGGAAATACAAATCAAAACCACAAGTCAGTCAGAATGGCTAAAATCAACAAATCAGGAAATGACAGATGCTGGCGAGGATGCGGAGAAAGGGGAACCCTCCTACACTGTTGGTGGGAATGCAAGCTGGTGCAGCCACTCTGGAAAACAGCATGGAGGTTCCTCAAAATGTTGAAAATAGAACTGCCCTATGACCCAGCAATTGCACTATTGGGTATTTACCCTAAAGATACAAATGTAGTGATCCAAAGGGGCACGTGCACCCGAATGTTTATAACAACAATGTCCACAATAGCCAAACTATGGAAAGAAACTAGATGTCCATCAACAGATGAATGGAACAAGAAGATGTGGTATATATACACAATGGAATACTATGCAGCCATCAAAAGAAATGAAATCTTGCCATTTGTGACAACATGGATGGAACTAGAGCGTATCATGCTTAGCGAAATAAGTCAAGCAGAGAAAGACAACTATCATATGATCTCCCTGATATGAGGAAGTGGTGATGCAACATGGCGGCTCAAGTGGGTAGGAGAAGAATAAATGAAACAAGATGGGATTGGGAAGGAGACAAACCATAAGTGACTCTTAATCTCACAAAACAAACTGAGGGTTGCTGGGGGGAGGGGGTTTGGGAGAAGGGGGTGGGATTATGGACATTGGGGAGGGTATGTGCTTTGGTGAGTGCTGTGAAGTTGTAAACCTGGTGATTCACAGACCTGTACCCCTGGGGATAAAAATATATGTTTATAAAAAATAAAAAATTAAAAAAAAAGAAAGGAATGAAGATTAAAATTAAAATATGTTGTTTGTCCACTTGCTAGCTGTGTGTCCCTGAGAATGTTACTTAGACATTTGACCTTACATTTCTTCTTCTCTAAAAAGGAATGAAATAATAGAGCAATAATGTGGAATAAAGTATTATACTGACATATGCAATATTACAGACAAATTTAAGTGAAATAAGTGAGACTAAAAACTCCATTGTATAATTCCCTTTACATGAAATTTTACAAATTAAAACTATTGGACTAGAAAACAGATGAGTGGTTGCCAGGGTCTCAAGTTGGGGAATGATTGACTATAAAGGGATGTAAGGGCCCGGGGTAACTGTAGGGGGTACAGAGGTGGTAGGAGTTGGACGGTGTTATATTTCCATGGTAGTGCTTAAACAGCTCTCTACATTTGTCAAAACTCACAGAGCTGTACATAAAATGGGTAACTCCACCGCATATAGTTTATACCTCAAAGAGCAAAATAAATACAAATATTCCACTGTATATTAAATGCAATTAAAAAAAGTTGGAAAAAAAAAAAAGCAACAACAACCAAAAAAACCTCTGAGCAAACTAGGAAAAGAAAGGAATATCAATTTCACAATAAAAGACATCTAAAAAAATTAAGCTACTCTTACCCTTAACATGAAAAAGTTAACAATTTCTACCTAAAGATTAGGAAAAATGTAAAGATGTCTGCTCGCACTACTTTTATCTAACATTGCTTTGTAGATCCTGTCAAGTACTATAAGTCAAGAAAAAATATTTTACAGATTGGAAAGGAAAAAGTAAACCTTATTATTTGTAGACTTCATGATTATATATGCAGAAAACCCAAAAGACTGTACCAAAGACCTATTAGAACTAATCACTGAATTTAACAATGTTCCAGAATACAAAGTCTTTATACAAATCAACTGCATCTCATACAATAAACACTTCCCAAATAACATTAAAAAACTACAGTGTTTATTATAACATAAAATAAAATATTGAGGAATAAATGTGACAAAAGTTTTCCAAGATCTATACGCTTAAAAACATAAAATGTTACAGAAGGAAACTAAAGAAGATATAAATAAAATTAGAATCTGACCAAGGTCATGCTTTGGAAAACTCAGTATTTTTAAGATGACCATCGTATACAAATTGATTTATATATTCAATCCACTCAAAATAGAAATCTTAATGTATTTTTGACAAAACTGACAAGTCAATCTTAAAATGTACACAGAAAGGCAGGGGCAGTGGGATAGCCAAAACAAGTCTGAAGAAAAAACAAAGTTGGAGGATTTAAAATAAGTGATCTCAAGACTTATTATAAAGGTTAAAGTTATTACTATGAGTATTAGTATAAGGATGGATTTATTAATCAATATAAAAGTCCAGATAGACTCACATTACATGGCCAATTTTTTTTTCCCCATCAGTGTTGCTAAGGTTATTCAATAAGGAATAGCTTGGATTTTCAACAGATGGTGCTAGAACAACTGATAGAGTATTGGGAGAAATTAATCTTGACCTTCATTTCACAGATACACAAATTAAGTCAAAAAGAATGGAAGACTTGAATGTTAGAGCTAAAATTATTAAACTTATAGAAGAGGTGCAGAAGAAATCTGAGATATTGAATTAAGTCAACTATTTTATATAAACATGACACAAGAAAGGAAACTATAAAAGAAAAACTGGGTAAGACGAGCTATCAAGATTAAAAACTTTTGCTTTTCAAAAGCATAGTTAATAAAAAGAAAGTTGTAAGGAAGAAGATTTTTGTAAGCATATCTAACAGGACTTGTATCCAGAATATATAAAGAACTCTCACACTTCAATAATATAAGAAAAAAAGTCAAAACATTTGAACTGACATTTTAAAATGCAGATATAAGAATACCCAACAAATCCTTGATATTGTAATTATCAGAGAAATACAAATTAAAATCACAGTTACCACTGTATTCTCAAAAGAAGACCTAACCTTGAAAGAATAATACCAAGTGTTAATGAGGAGTTAGGAAGACTAAAACTCTCATGTATTGCTGATAAAAAGTGCAATATGATAGAACAATTATGGAAAAGAGCATGGTTGTAACCTATACATTTAAACATACATTTACTTTATTACCCAGCAACTCCACTTTTAGGTACTGACTCAAGAAACATAAAAACTTGAGTTCATGAAAGGATATGGAATGTATATGAATGTCCATAGCAACAAAATTTATAGTAATAATACTAATAATAAAAACAAATCAATAAGCCACCCACATATCCAACTAAAAACATTTCTAATGTAACTAGGAAATGGACTGATAAAGAAGTTCAAGATATATTTTGAGAAAATTATATGGATAATGGTATAATCTAAGAAGTTTCTAAAAAGAAAAGGTATGACACTTTATTTCAAATAAATATATATTAATAAAAATCATATTTTAAAAATATATCTCTAGTAAAAGTTCAAACCAAAATATTCACCAAATATGTGTCCTAAGAATGGCAGATTTTAACTCTCTAATGTCAGACATGAGACCAGGAGCTCTTGAAAGTCATGCTTGTATGAAAGAATAGTGAGATTATCTAGTCCAGCTATTGTAGTCCACTTCTTTCTGACTTTAGGAAATCTTCCAATGATCTAGAGCTAGTTGTGTTATGTAATGAAAAATTAGATGATGGTATTAACTCATTAAACATATGTTTAATGAAGCCAAACGTGAAAAACATGCAGACCCAGTGCTAAGCTACTCAGGACATATAATTTAATCTTGTTCAAGTATGTGTTTGGAAATGACAAATGATCAAGGCAATAATTCTAGTTCAATATATTTGGAGATAGGAAACTTCAACACATACTTTTTTTTAAATCATATATGTGATTTGAAAAATGTGAAAAGCTTAAACTTTTTAAAACCTAGATTAAAAAAAAAAAAAAACCACTTAGGTTCCAGTAGTTTCTAATAAAATAACTGAATTGTTAAACCCTGAGATAAAAGTAAAGAAATAAATCTTAGTGATATACAAGTAGTCTGGCAGTGAGGAACTCCTTAAGGTACTATAATTAAAGTACCATAACGGAAAACAATTCTGAATTATGTCTCCATATCCTAAATTCTAAACTATGCATTCCTTGGGATGGTGCTACAGGATTCCATTGGTAAACGAGAATTTCTAAAAGAATGAGATCTGTTCTGTCTTTACTGCACAATCATCTCTAAGAACCCCTGAAAAGGAAGATCCACTTCAGTGGCAAAAAGGTGAATTCTGTGCTAAATAAACAAGTCATTCCTAATGTTTTTGAGGAACAAAAGCAGCCACTTCTTTGTAAAGAGACACTTTAGAATGAAAAGAAGACGGAAGACACTCCTAATGGTACTGGTGGAAGCAAACCGTGAGAAAAGGTGACTAAATTTTCAGGATCTTATTTCTCTTGAGGATCCTGTTTTAGAGGTAGAAAAGTAAACTTACACTTGGCATAGTGCATCTTAAATGAATAATTTAATGGAACTTGAATCTTTAATTTTTTTAGCTATAAGAACTCCATTGCAAAACAGTTTTCCCAATGTCTCCTACTTATTCTTACATAATTATCACTGACTCCTGTCACTGAGTATTTGATGTGGTTTAAGTAAAAATTGCCCATTAACGGAGTGTGACTTTTAAATACACCAAAAAATAACCTTATTCCTAAATAATTTGTCAATATTGTCTCAGATGTCAATATTAGATATTTACTAAAAAATATTCATTTACAGAATAACTTTTTGTGCTTATTTTTCCTGTAAGTGGATACAGATGATTTTATCAGACTGAAGCAGTCAGTACAGTCCTCAACGTGATACTACACAAAAAGGAGTGGAGATAGAAGTCCTTGAAGGAAAAAGAAAAATCTTCAAAATGTCAACTGTGCTAATAAGCCCAGTGGGGTAGTTACAAATACACTGGAGAGATAGAGAGAGAGAGAATAGGTACCAATGCTGTATTAGTCTTGGGTTCTCAGAGAAATGGAACCTATAGGAGATATATACATATATAAAAATTTGTATATTGTAATAATGTCTGTATTATTTATATACTGTCTGTATCTAAATCTAATCTATACCCATCTGTCTATCTTGTGGGGGTAGAGAGAAAGAGATGGAGATGGAGAGGGAGATGGATAGAGACAGAGGGAGGGGAGAGAAATAGGAGGAGGGGGAGGGGAGAGGAAGAGACAGAGGAAGGGGAAGAAGAGCAAGAAGGGAAGAGGGAGAAAGAGAGGGAGTTAACTTACTATAATGCGTCAGCTCACACAATCATGGATGCTAAAAAGTCCAAAGATCTGCCCCTGGCAAGCTGGAGACCCAGAGGAGGCGCCGTGGAAGAGCTCCGGAGCTAGTCTGAAAGCAGAGGCGAGGAGAGCTAATAGTGAGCGTTCAATTCTGAGTGAGTCTAAACACAGCAAAAGACCAATGTTTGAGTTCAAAGACAGTCAAGAAGGAGAAATAACTCCTTTTTTTTTTCCTTTTAAAATTCTTTTTATTTATTTTAGAGAGAGAGAGAGAGAGAGCATGAGCAGAGAGGACGGGCAGAGGAAGAGGGAGAGGGACAAGCATACTCCTTGCCCAGCATGGAGCCCAGCACTGATCACAGGACCCTGAGATCCCCACCCTAGCTGAAGTCATTTGCTTAACCGACTTTGCCACCTAGTACCCCAAGAAATAGCCTTTTTTTTTTTTTTTTAAGATTTTATTTATTTGACAGAGAGAGAGAGAGAGCACAAACACAAGCACAAAGAGTGGTAGGCAGAGGGAGAAGCAAGCTCCGCTCTGAGCAAGGAGGCCTGATACAGGGCTGGATTCCCCGGCATCATGACTTCAGCCAAAGGAGGAGGATTAACTGACTGCGCCACCCAGGTGCCCCGAAATAACTCTTTTTAAACACGGTTTTCACTCTACTCGGGCTTTCAATGAATTGGATGAGGCCCACTCAAATTGGGGAGGATAATCTGCTTTACTTAGTCCACAAATTAAAAAGTTAATCTCATCCAGAAAACCCTCAAACAACACACAGAATAACCTTCAACCACCCCGTGGCCCAGCCAAGTTGACACATAAAATTAACCATCACAAATTCTATCACATATTTCAAAGGGGCACTATAAATTAAATGTTCTGAGTCAAATGACAAGGGTGCTTCTAGCAGAAATACAGAAGAAATCTTAGGAATATAGTTTAATATTCTCATTTTACCAATTAACAAGGTGACTTTCCTAAGGTGACAAAGACTAGCAAAAGGCTGAAATACAGAATTTCCTAAACTAACTCCGTAAACTAAATTAATTTGCAAACAGTGACTGTAACTTCTTGATTTTACTCTAAGTACATTTATGGGAAAACTTCTTTGAGTAAAAACAAAATAAAACAAACCTTTGAAATGGCAAGAGATGATTTATTAACATATAATGTATTATTTGTTTCAGGGATACAGGTCTGTGATTCATCAGTCTTACACAATTCACAGCACTCACCATAGCACATACCCTTGCCAATGTCCATCACCCAGCCACCACATCCCTCTCACCTCCTTCCACTCCAGCAACCCTCAGTTTGTTTCCTGAGATTAAGAGTCTCTAAGGTTTGTCTCTCTCTCTGGTTTCATCTTGTTTTGTTTTTTTCCTCTTTTCCCCAATGATCCTCTGCCTTGATTCTCAAAATCTGTGTATCTGTGAGATCATGTAATTGCGTTTCTCTGGTTGACTTATTTCACTTAGCATAGTACCCTCTAGTTCCAGTCATGCTGTTGCAAATAGCAAGATTTCATTTCTGTGACTGCATAATATTCCATTGCATATAGATGCCACATCTTCTTTATCCATTCATCTGTTGATGGGCATCTATGCTCTTTCCATAGTTTAGCTACTGTGGATATTGCTGCTATAAACATTGGGGTGTACGTGCCCCTTTGGACCACTACATTTATATCTTTGGGGTAAATACCCAGTAGTGCAATTGCTAGGTTGTAGGGTAGCTCTATTTTCAAGTTTTTGAGAAACTTCCATACTGTTTTCCAGAGTGGTAGCATCAGCCTGCGTTCCCACCAACAGTGTAGGAGGGTTCCAGGAAGGGATTATTTATAAAGAAGTGTTTTAATGTATAATCTAGTGCCAAGCAGTGCTGTCCCAAATTCCAGTTCTACTAATTAATTTTCTGTCATATTTGACAAAATTATTTTTACATGTTTTTTGTTAATTGGAATATTACATATATATGCAGTGAAATTTTACCCTTTTATAGGAGCACAATACCAGGAGCACAAGTTTTTGGCAAACCTAGCTGGAATATCACTCTTCCTGGTACATGAATGCCCCATAATTCAATAGAAACTCATGAACATTTTCCTGGATAGTAGGAAAATGGAAGCTAATAAAGGCAGAATAGTACAGATGAGTTAGGCCAGATGCTGACATTACCAAACTGAAAGATGTCTGATAAAGAAAGAACAGAGTCCATTGGAAAAGTCACTCTGGTTTAAGATAATACTCTTATTTAATTCTGAATTTTACACTTTTTGAAATTCAATTTCTCAAACAATAAAACTAGAAAAAAGATAATGCCCACTCTCTAGGTCTATTCTGAGGATAAAGGGATTTAATGGACAAAAGAGCTTTTTAAAATGTAAATATAAATGTGGTTTATAAATATGATATGAATAAGATTATATTGTTTATGTCATCTCTGTCAAGGTATACAGGTCAATTTAGTCTTGAAGAACTGCAATTTAATGTAATTATTCATGTAAAAACTATCATAGTGTGTTAATTCATTCAATAAATATTTACTTAGTACATATCGTGTGTCAAGGACTAGAGACATAGCATTAAATAAAACAGATTAAATCCCTTGCTCCATAGAGATCTCAGCAACTTAATGCACAAACTAAATAAGTAAATTACTCGGCCAGAATATAATATATGCTACTGAGAAAAGAAAAGCAGAGAGGGATAATTTGGTGAGTCAGGTAGGTATAAGTGAATTAAGATTTTTTTACCCTGATAGATAATGGCCCACTCGGGTTATAAAATGCCTCTTTGTGAATTCGATACAACTGGAAATAATTGAGGGAGGATATGAACTATATAAGCAGCTGGAGCCAGATCCGTTTAGACGGAGGGACAGATAGGACTGGAGTGTGCTTGGCATCTGCAAGGAAAAGTAAAAAGGGCAGAAGAGAAAGTGGGAAGGAGACTTAGAAATGAGGTGGGAGATAGGAAGGGGAAAGGGGATCTGACCTCATAGATCCTTATAGGTCCTTCAAGCCACTATTATGAGGGTTTTCACTTTTACCTTGAATTACACAGAATGCCATTGGAGTGTTTTTAGCAGAGGACTTTTTTTTTTTTTTTTAATTTTCCTGAATGTTATTTTCCTATGGCTGATGTAACAAGTTGTCCCAAATTTAGTAACTTAAAAATAACAAATTTATTTCCTTATAGTTCTGGTGGCCAAAAACCTGAAATGGATCCTACTGGTTAAAATCAAGGCAATGGAGAGGCTGCATTCATTCTTTCCAGAGGCTCAAGGGTGACTTCTTAAGCTTCCAGAGGCTGTCTGCATTCCTTTGCTCATAGCCCCTTCCTTCACTTCCAAAGCCAAACAGTGTAACATCTTCAAATCTCTTTCAGACCCTCTTGCCTCCTTCTTATGAGGATGCTTTTGATTATGTTCAGCCCATCCAGATAACCAAGGATAAACTCCCATCTGAAGGCCCTTAACTTAACCACATCTACAAAGTCCCTTTAGTTGTATAAGGTAACATATATATAGGTCCTGGGGATTGGGATGTGGACACATCCTGGAGGAAACTATCCTGCCAGCACTGTCTGTCAAGAGGCAATAGTGCTTTTGTTGCTACTAAAGGGTACTGAATAGAAAATTAAAAAGTGGCAATATTTACCCAACATTTAATACTAGTTGGGAAAAAAAGGTGCTCTGGATCTGGACATGATATATTCGTATTTGTGTTATAAGAACCTCAGAAACAATCTAGGTGCTCCAGCTTAATAGAACTAGAATTTTAAAAAACCCAACCTCTGAATGATCTATTTTGGTGTTAGCTACAATGGGTTCTGATCCATGTATCGATCTTACAGGTCATTTTATTCATAAGATATATAAGTGCCCATAGCAATTAGCTGATGCTAGTGATCCTTCTACCTTCCAGTCATTTTAAGTAATTTAGACATTCTTGCATTTAAATAAGTCCCTTTTGAGTTTGGTTAATTGATTCCAGCTTCATAATTTAAATTCTATTTTGGGAGCTAGAAAAATAAAACCAGATTATTTTTTTTAATAAAACCAGATTTGAGGGCTATAAACTGAGAACCAAATTGGGGGCCACAGTGACCCACTGGATTTAGAGATAAACTGTAAGATGCCACCAGGGAGCAAATCATCTGGTCTTCAAATAACTAATATTTATTCAGTTTCAGTGACTTATTTAATACCAAACACAGCAATAATAATAATAGTTAATATACACTGAGCACTTAAGTACTGCCACTGTATTAAATGCTGTTCATATATTATTTTTCATTGTAATTTTTTGATATAGGTACTCATAATAGCCTCATTCTACACAGGAAAAACTGAGACAGAATCTAAAAAACCTCACCATGTTTACATAGCTTAATGTCAAATGTAATAAAATGATTGAAAATCAAATCAGGCCCTTGAGAAAAAAGAAGAAATATCCATATATGAAAACACCCAGCACACCAAAATATTCTCTATGTTTTACTATCAGAGGTTAGATAATATAATTTACATAATTCCATTAGGACCAGGGTTGATACTAGAGATATACACCCACATCTGTAGATAAGTAAACTTGACTAACAAAAGAGACAATTATAATAACAAAATTAATGATAAATGATAAATCTCAAAAAACATTTGAGATTAAATGAAAGGTCCCCAAATTTATTTTATATAGAAACCAACAGAAGTTCAAAAATAATTTTATTTTCCATTTATCCTCAAATGAAAGGAAGAAAACAACAATTAGCAGCTATATACTTTTTTCCTTTTCAATGCTTAAAAAAAAAGAAAAAAAGACTAGTGTGTCTTTTTTGGTATTACTACCAAAAACATGTCCATGTTACTACACTGATAGTGGTCACTTACAATACATTTATAAAGCTAATTACAGAGAAGGAATTTTTGCTGACTTGATATCTGTAAAAATGAAGTTCTCACGTTTTCTTGTCTTTCAGTAATTACAAGTTAAAAGAATGAGTTTCCTACATTTGAAAACAGTTGGTGAGGGGACTATATTAGCTCATTTCAACATCTTAATTCTTTTTTCTTAAGATACTATTTATATATTTGATAGATCACAAGTAGGCAGAGAGGCAGGCAGCTAGAGGTGGAAGCAGGCTCCCTGCCAAGTAGAGAGCCTGATGTGGGGCTTGATCCCAGGACCCTGAGATCATGACCTGAGCTGAAGGCAGAGGCTTAACCCACTGAGCCATCCAGGTGCCCCCAACATCTTAATTCTTTAAACCCATTTTTTCCCCACAATACACAAAGCATTCATTGATTATAAAAAACAAAAAGGCAGACCATAATATCACCCTAGAAGCAGTAATACTGAAATTAGTGTATCCAAGTATTTTCTGGCATTTCAGACACACAAACATGGTAAGTAAAGTGAGGCAAACTTCCTTTTGATGTAGGTGATGAAACTCATGGTAACACAGCACTAGGGGATTTAGCTGGTTAAATATTGATAATACACCAAGCATTAGTCATCCCAAGGGAAAACACTAATTCCTGACATCAAATTCTTATCCGTGGTGACTTAGCTTGTGACCTTGCATGTGGAAGGGACAGTTATGAGTAAGTGGTAAACTGTTATATGATGTGCTCTCCAATCTACCATGACTCATGAACCATATTTTATGGTGCCTGCTTTTGCAGCATGTTTCAGGTTGTGCAAATAAAATGTACCTCATCAAAAGTTAAAGAAAAGCAGCATTACATGCGATGACAGCATTGTAGAACATTGACCTTTTCACATTTATCATGTGCCTCCGATGCCTCTCTAATGGATATCTTGACATTTTCATTTGAAACGATTGTTGTGTTCTCTGACATTTTTGTCTCTGTCATCGAAATCATAAGGTTTAGCAGCAATTGTTTGCAATTACCTGGCATACAAATCATTTGCAGGTATAAGAAGCATAAAAATATTTTAACACAAAATGTTCCAGCATATATCTCAGAACACCCAGATTTTGCATTTGTCCTTGTAAGTGATCCACTAGTTTACCTGGTTTGATAAGTTTGGAAATATAAATGTTGGAAATGCGTATAGCATACCACATTTTCTCGAGTCTAAATGTTTTTTCAAATAGAAATTGAGTTGAATGTTTATATTCCCAAAGTTTTGTGGCAATTTTTTAAAGTTTATTTATGCTTTCTATGGAGTTTTAATAGGACACGAAGAATGCAAACATGAACTTTAAATTGCATGTATGCATGTATATATCTGCTTACAGTTTCTTTGTTATTGAAGATTTGAGACTTACCAAAATAGATTAAAAAGCAAGATAACAAATAAGGAGAATATTGGAATTAAAACTATGTGAGAGAATTAATAAAGACAAAGGCAAGATTACCGCACAGAAAGGCATATTATATGAAAATATATAGTGAATGTAAGTAGACTCCAAATTTGATTCTGAACTTTATGGAGGGAAGAGCACAAAGGAAAAGCTCAAGATTCAAAGCAAAAGAACGATGTCTTTTATATTTCTTTCTTTTCCCCCAGAACACATTTTTTGCATGGTTAAGACAGAATGCTTGTTATCATGTTTAGAATTAAACCCAGGCTTTCAAACTCTTGAGTTACTTAACCAACTTAGAGTTCATTGCTTTATCTGTCATGTGAAGGAAAGCAACATGATTTTATAAGGCTGTTGGGAAAAAATGGGTTAAGTTCAGTGAAATACTTAACTCAGTGACTATAACATTTTTAGCTAATGAATATTAACTTTAAATGGCTCCAGCATCCTCTGGAGTAGGTAGTAAGAATACTGATGTGTAATTGAGTAAAAGTATATCTTATGACCTTCAAATTAATTCGGTCCATGAATGTCATTCTGGTTCAATCTAAAGAAATAATTTAGAACAGCTAGAACTCTTTCCAGAGCATAATCTATGGAACACTAGTACCATAAGACGGTTCACACATGCTGGTTTGTGAAACAACCCTTCCATCCTTTTTCTCAGGCTGCAGAGAACACACTAGCATATGTGGGGTTCTGAAATACCTTTCTTTGAGCAACTTATTTAACTGTGTTTAATGCAACACATAATTAGTTCTTGTTTTTTCTTTTCATTGTTGAACCATATGTGTTTATTTTTATTACTTAGTAAACCATGTCTTAGTAGATAAAGTAATTGGAGTTCAGTTGGATACAATTCAGGAAACATTGCTCTAGATTATGCTCTATGTACAGGCTTACCCTAGGCAATCCTCCATAATATTATTCCTTAGGCCTCCATTTCGGAGAAGCATTAGATGGGAAATATTTCAAGGTCATAGTTTTTCCAACAACTCCAGAATGCAGATATTTTGGGTTGCTAATTAAGATCCTAAGTAAGGGATTTGGTTGCTGGCCAGAAATGAAAATAATGGGATTTCATAAAGCACATACCTGAAGGAATGGTCAAAATGGTCCCAAAATTTATATGGGCCAAAAGAAAAGATCAATTAGGCCAAATTCTTACTTGAGATATCAGATCATATAACTGATGCCTCATGGAAACCAACATATGAAATTTAGAGCAGAATATTTCCAAATGAGTTATCTACACAGCCTTCCATCACATAGTAAAATATTCAAGTATGAATTTGCTCTCACTTTTGCTACTTAGGAAACTGAATGATTTTACCTTTTCATGAAATACAGTGATATATGTTCCCTTTATGGAATTTTGTTTAATACATGAAATTTTTTTTCTAGGCAATCATTCTTAAATCATCTTTTTTCTGTCAATAATTAAATAGAAGAATTAATGATTTGTTGAAATCAACCTTAGTACTTGCTAACAAAAACATATCACAGAAAGTACTCACATTTGATTTCAAAATTATATACAGTTCATTCAAAGGGAGAACAAATTAAGTCACAAGTTAAATATAAGGGAGGGTAATCACAACCTATCTCTACTTTGTACTACTTGAAACTGTTATTATTCTATCAGGATACTTCTATGAACTTTCTAGTGATAACATTAAATAAGAAATAGAGATTTTTATCTTTTAAAAATTGCATTTAGGTAAACTTGAATAAACTGAATAAAGGAAGAAGCCTTGACTGACTTGTCTTTATATGTCCACTGTGTGATGAAATGCCAGGTACATGGAAGATACTTACAAATATTTGGAAAAAATAATTGATCATGAACACTAGCTGAGAACTTTAAAAGCAGAATTACAGCTCTATACTAGTTGTTTATGGAGAGACACAAATAAAAGATTCTTGTTTTCAAACCATGCTTCTAAAACTGGTCCATAGGCTCACAGGTTATTTCTTCATGTTTCTAGCCAAAGAGTGAAAAATGAGTAATAGGTAAATTTTACAACATTTTAATTGAATAAGAAAAGAGCTCAATGGAAATTAAATTACCTATAGAGGCAAATATGATTAACTTTGAAAGGAATCAAAAACTTAATCAAATAAGTGAAGAATATTTGAGAATTGTCTCACCAATGAGTATAATTTTTAGAATGTTGTAGTTTGGGCATAGGGATCAGTTTAATATACTCTAACAAAAATAGCTCTGAGAATAACACGATTTCTTAATTACAAAAATTAAAATATGGTTCTATTTTCATAAATCAAGGATGGTTATTTATATAACAAATTTGATTGTAATAGAATATGGTCATGAAAGAAAACTCACAAAATATAAGCTATCTACATTCCTTTTTGAGGGTGTGTGATGGTAGATTTATTTATTTATTTATTTATTTATTTGGGAATTTCATTCTTGGTAGTTTGATGCTATATCTTTTAAAAAATTAACACATAATGTCTTATTTGCTTCAGGGGTACAGGTCTGTGAATCATCAGTCTTACACAATTCACAGCACTCCCCATAGTAAATATCTTCCCCAATATCCATAACCCAGCCACTCTATCCGTAAGTTGACAATGTTTATAGCAATTAATATTTTAATAGTTACAGAGCTTTAAGAAGACTTTCTTCTTTGTTTATCTATCATCATATTCCTGTTTTTCATTGGTTTGAGAAGTAGAAAGGCAATATTTGACATATGTAAGAAATGTGTTCTTGGAAAAAAATTAAAAATAAAAAGAAACAGGTAGAGGTACCTGGGTGGCTCAGTCATTAAGCATTTGCCTTAGGCTCAGGTCATGATCCCAGAGTCCTGGGATCAAGCCCACATCAGGCTCCCTGCTTGGCAGGAAGCCTGCTTCTCCCTCTCCCACTCTCTGCTTGTGTTCCCTCTCTGTCTCTCTTGCTGTCAAATAAATAAAATCTTTAAAAATAAAAACAAACAGGTAGCTTGAAGGCTCACATCAACCAATAGAGTAAATCACCAAAGTGAAATTCCCTTAGATTTTATCCTTCTGTGTTAAGTAACTCAAAGATATCAACCTTTTACTATGTAATTGACATTTTCTAGTAAATCTCTGTATGGTAGTCAAAATAAGATCTTTCAGAAATACTAAAGTAAACATTAGTGTATAAGCATGCCAACTGCTTTAAATAAAGGATAAATGAAATTCAGCTCTGCCTGACCTCATCCACCTGTGCCTTGCCAGGAGGAGGGTGTTAATCTGGAGCAATTTTAGTAAAATATTAAGAAAAGTACCGGTTTTAATCCAAAAGAGGTTCATACAGAAACAGGAAGCTCAAGATTCTTGTTATGTTGCTTTCACAAAGACTGCCTCTTGGGTGTAGTCTCATTATCTTCTCTTAGGCCAGGTGCTTAGCAGCCTGTCTCTCTCTGTCTCTCCCTCCGTTTCTCTCTTCCTCTCTCTCTCTTTTATACATTAATGGTCCATTTATAATCAATGGAAAATGCACACATTTAATCCAGCATGTATTACAATGATGTTATTTCCTAAATCCTAGCCTTATATTCTGCTGCTTATCCTTATATATTACACTTAAGATAGATAACAGTGCAGTAAGGCTCCCTAAAGTCCAGGGTACACATGAAGTCCTCACTAAAGGAAAACAACCCACACACCCATTTTTTTTTTTTTCCCCCATGGAAAAAGTGAGATTACCAGAGTAAAAGAGACAACTCTGAAATGTCTCCTTTCAAATTACAACCTCCTTATTGGTCTACCCATACCCTTCTGGTAGACGAAGGATAGGTAGTCAGCTAAGAGTTCAATGCAATCTTGGTTCCTGAACACTTATTTTGAAAGACATCACATACAGTCTAGCATAAACCATCTAAAGCCTCAGAGAAAAAGCTGGGGAGAGACTTTTTGGTATATTAGGGCAATAAAAGATCCCACATATACCAGGTAATTTAGAAAGTCACATGCACACCCAGAGCAAAATGTACGCTCAGAAAAGGTCTAAGAGATCCTCAGTTTTGACCTCTATTCTACAGACTTAGTACAAGCCTAGGTAAAGGTTGTAGTGTGTCCAGCTGAGCCTACCTGCAAGGAGTACAAGTGTTTCCTTTGTTTTGTTTTTTGTTTCTCTGTTCTTGACATTCAAGGAAGTATCTATAAAGGTATTGACTGAACACAGGCTAAAGGAAGAGACTGTGACAATATACTATTTAAGAATTTCTGGATTTATCAATTAACTAGATGGGAAGATTCTTTTCACAATGTATATGTATATCAAATCAACACAATGTACACTATTATTTTTATTTATTTTTAAATTAAAGTATAATTGACAAAAAATTGTGACGTTAGTCTCAGGTGTACAACATAGTGATTTGATGAGTCTGTATGTTATGCTCACACAAGTGTACCTACCATGTGTTACCACAGAAAGCTATTAGAGTAACATTTACTATATTCCCTATGTTGACAAGCAAACTTCAAATATGTTTTAAATTTTATATATCAACTATACCTCAATAAACCTGAAATTAAAAAAAAATACATGAAAAAAGAAAAAAATTAAATATAGTCTTCAGAAACACTTTGAAAAAGTCACTAAACAAATGAACAACAAGCTTTGGCAATCCAAAAAAAAAAAAAAAAGAAAAAAAAGTAAGCTATGGGGCACCTGGGTGGCTCAGTGAGTTAAAGCCTCCGCCTTCGGCTCAGGTCATGATCCCAGGGTCCTGTGATCGAGCCCCACGTTGGGCTCTCTGCTCAGTGGGGAGCCTGCTTCCCCCCGTCTCTCTATGGCTGCCTCTCTGCCTACTTGTGATCTCTGTCTGTCAAATAAATAAATAAAATCTTTTTAAAAAGTAAGTTATGAAGAATAGAAACTGATTTCTAGAATTATCACATTATAGTATGCAATTTTCAGGGTTTTAAAATCTTTGTTTTAGTATATTTCATTATAGATTTCTATAACATAATTAAAAAAATCAATTCCATCATAGTTAATGTACAGTGTTCTATTAATTTCCAGTATACAATATAGTGATTCAACAATTCTGTACATTACGCAGTGCTCATTATGGTAAGTGTACTCTTTAACCCCTGTCACATATTTCACCCATTCCCCCAACCTCTTCTCTAGTAACCAACAGTTTGTTCTCTATAGATAAAGGTCAGTTTTTTTGGCTTGTCTTTTTCTTTTTGTTCCTTTGTTTTATTTCTTGTGACATTCCATGTATGAGTGAAATGATAGGTTGTCTTTCTTTGACTAGCTGACTTCATTTAGCATTATACCATCTAAATCTATCCATGTTGTTGCAAATGGCAAGATTTCATTCAGTAGTATTCCATTTATACCACTTCTTTATCCATTTATCTATCAATCAGTGGACACTTGGGATGCTTCCGTATCTTGGTTTTTGTAAATAATGCTGCATATATCTTTTCAAATCGGTGTTTTCATATTCTTTGGGTTAACACCAGTAGTGGAATTACTACATCATATGGTAATTCTATTTTTAATTTTTTGAGGAGCCTCCGAAGAGTTTTCCACAGTGGCTGCAGCAGTTTGCCTTCCCACCACAAGTTCACTAGGGTTCCTTTTTCTCCATATCCTCACCAACAATTGTTGTTCATGTTTTTGATTTTAGCCATTAAGCAAGTGTGAAATGATATCTCCTTATAGTTTTGATTTGCATTTCCCTGATGATTAGTGATGTTGAGCATCTTTTCATGTGTCTGTTGGCCATGTGGATGTCTTCTTTAGAGAAATGTCTGTTCATGTTTTCTGCTCATTTTTAATTGGATTATCTGTATTTTTGTGTGTGTGTTGAGTTGTATAAATTCTTTCTATATTTTGGATACTAACAATTTAACAGGTATGTCATGGGAAATATCTTCTCCCTTTCAGCAGACTGTCTTTCAATTTTGTGGATTGTTTCCTTCACTGTGTAGAAGCTTTTTATTTTAGTGGAGTCCCAATAGTTTATTTTTGCTTAGATATTTTGCTTATTTTGCTGAGATAAGGGAGACATATCAAGAACAATGTTGCTAGAACCAATGTCAGAGAAATTACTGCCTGTGTTCTCCCCTAGGATTTTTATGGTTTCACATCTCACATTTAGATTTTTAATCCATTTTGAGTATATTTTTATAGGTGGTGTAAGAAAAAGGTCCAGTTTTATTCTTTAGCATGCAGCTGTCCAGTTTTCTCCATGTTGTTAGTTGAAAAAACTGTTTTTTTTTTCCATTGCATATTCTTGCCCCCTTTATTGAAGATTATTTGACCATATAATCATGGATTTATTTTTGGGCTCTTTATTCTGCTCTGTCGATCTACGTGTCTTATTTTTTGTCCCAGTACTATTATTGTTTTGATTACTACAGCTTTGTAGTGTATTTTGAAAGCTGGGAGAGTGATACCTTCAGTTTTAGTCTTCATTTTCAAGACAGCTTTGCTAATCGGGATCTTTTGTGGTTCCGTATAAATTTTAAGATTATTTGTTCAAGTTCTTTGAAAAATGTTGTTAGTGTTTGATAAGGAATGCATTAAATCTATAGATTGCTTTAGGTATTATAGACATTTTCACAATATTTGTTCTACCAGTCCATGAGCATGGAATAGATTTCCATTTGTTTGTGTCATCTTCAATTCTTTTCATCAATGCTTCATAGTTATCAGAGTACAGATCTTTTACCTCTTTGGTTAAGTTTATTCCAAGGTATTTTTATTACTTTTTGTGCAGTTGTAAATGGGATTGTTTTCTTCATTTCTTTTTCTGTCACTTCATTATTAGTGTATAGAAATTCAATGGATTCCTATATATTGATTTTGTATCCTGCAACTACTAAATTCATTTATCAGTTCTAGAAGCTTTTTGGTTTTCTATAGACAGTATCATGTCATCTGCAACTGGTGAAAGTTTTACTTCTTCCTTACCAATCTGGATGCTTTTCATTTCTTTTTCTTGTTTGATTGCTGTGGCTAGGATTTTTCAAGACTATGTTGAATAAAAGTGATGGGTATGAACAGCCTTGTCTTGTTCCTGGTATTAGGGGAAAAGCTCTCAGTTTTTCAACATTGAATATGATATTAGCTGTGTATTTTTTTATATATATCCCTTATTATGTAGAGGTATGTTCCCTCAAAATCTACTTTGTTGCAAATTTTTATCAAAAATGGATGTTGTACTTTGTACAATGCCTTTTCTGCATCTATTGAAATGGTCAGTTGGTATTTATCCTTTCTCTTATTGATGTAATGTATCACATTGATTGATTTGTGAATACTGAGCCACCCTTGCATCTCAAGAATAAGTCCCACTTGATCATGGTGAATGACATTTTTTAGTGTATTATTGTATTTGGTATGACAATATTTTGTTGAGGATTTTTGTATCTCTTTTTTTGTAGTGTCTGTATCTTGTTTTGGTATCGGGGTAGTGTTGGCCTTATAGAATGATTTTTTTTTAAAGTTTTATTTATTTATTCGACAGAGAGAGAGATCACGAGTAGGCAGAGAGGCAGGCAGAGAGAGAGGGGGAAGCAGGCTCCCTGCTGTGCAGAGAGCCCAATGTGGGGCTCAATCCCAGGACCCTGAGATCATGACCTGAGCTGAAGGCAGAGGCTTAACCCACTGAGCCAGCCAGGTGCCCCCTCATAGAACGATTTTGAAAACTTTTCTTCCTCTTTCATTTTTTGGAATAGTTTGAGAAGAATAGGTATTAACTCTTTAAATGTTCGGTAGAATTCACTTGTGAATGTATCTGGTTCTGGACTTTTGTCTGTCGGGAGTTTTTTGTTTTTCTTTTTTCATTATGCTACAATTTCATTGCTAGTAATTGGTCTGTTGAAACTTTCTATTTCTTTCCAGTTCAGTTTTGGAAGAACCTATGCTTCTAGGAATTTATCCATTTCTTCTAGGTTGTCCAATTTATTGGCATATAATTTTTCATGACATTCTGTTACAATCCTTTGGGTTTCTATAATATTGATTTTAATACTCTTCTATAATTTCTGATTTTGTTTGAGTCCTCTCTCTCTTTCTCTTTTTTTTTAAATCAATCTAACTAAATGTTTATCCTTTTTGTTGATCTTTTCAAAGAACCAGCTTCTGGTTTCACTGATCAGTTCTATTGTGTTTTTGTTGTTGTTTGTTTATGAGCTAATCTTTATTGTTTCCTTCTTTCTACAGGTTTGAGGTTTTGTTTGTTCTTTTTCTAGCTTCTGTAGGTGTAAGGTTAGGTTGCTTGAGACTTTTTTTTGCTTCCTGAGGTAGGCCCTTCCCTCTTAGAACAGGTTTTCTATCCCAATGATTTTATACTGTTGTGTTTTCATTGTCACTTTTCTCTGTGTATTTCTTGATTTCCTCTTCGATTTGGTTGACCCATTCTTTGCTTAGTAGTATGGTATTTAGTGTCTCTGTATTTGTGGTTCTTCTCAGACTTTTTTCCTCGGGGTTGATTTCTAGTTTCGTAGCATGTGGTCAGAAAAGATGCATAGTAGGACCTCAGTCTTTTTGAATTTGTTAAGATTTGTTTTGTGGCCTAACATGATCTATTCTGGAGAATGTTCTATGTCCATTTGGAAAGAATGAGTATTATGCTGTTTGGGGATGGAATATTCTGATTATATCTGTTAGAGCTATCTGGTTCAATGTGTGATTTAAAGCCACCATTTCCTTGTTGATTTTTTTGTTCGGGTGATCTATCCATTGATGTAGGTGGTGTATTATTACTATATTATTTTTGATTACTTCCTCTATGTTTGTTATTACTTGCTGTTATGTATTGAGATGTTTCCATGTTGGATACATAAATATTTACAACTGTTACATTTTCTTGTTGGATTGTTTTCTTTTATGATTATAGTGTGTTCTTGTTTCTTATTATAATCTTTGTTTTAAAGTCTATTTTTTTCTGATAGGAGTATTGCAACCTCATTTTTCTTCTCTCTTCCATTTGCTTACTAAAGCTTATCTATCCCTTTATTTTCAATCTGTATATGTCTTTTGGTCTGAAATGGGTCTCTTGTAGGCAGCATATAGTTGGGTTTTACTTTTTTATCCATTCAATCACCCTATTTCTTTCAATTGAAGTGTTTAATCCATTTACATTCTAAGGATTTATAGGTATGTACCTACTGACATTTTGTTACTGTTTTATGGGGTTCGTTTTTTTGTTTGTTTGTTTTTGTTTGGTACTGTTCCTTTCATCTCTTGCTCTCTTCTCTCAGGGTATGCTGGTTTTCTTTAGTGATATACTTAAATTTCTTTCTCTTTATTTTTTGCATATCAATGATCAGTTTTTGATTTGTGGTTATCATTAGGTTTATATATCATGTCTTATGCATATAGGAGTCTATATTAAGTTGATGGTTATCTAAGTTAGAGCCCATTCATCTCTTGTTCCTATCATTCATGTTAGGATGCAGAAATATGGGCAGGTCTGGAGGAGATTATGCTGAGTGAAATAAGTCCAGCAGAGAAAGTCAATTATCATATGGTTTCACTTACTTGTGGAGCATAAGGAATAACATGGAGGACATTAGGAGAAGGAAAGGAAGGTGAATTGGGGGAAATCAGAGGGGGAGACAAACCATGAGAGACTGTGGACTCTGAGAAACAAATGAGGGTTTTGGAAGGGAGGAGGGTGAGGGGAATGGGTGAGTTTGGTGGTGGGTATTAAGGAGAGCACGTATTGCTTGGACCACTGGGTGAGATGCATAAACAATGAATCTTGGAACACTGAAAAAATAAAATAAAATAAAATAGACTTTATATTTTAAAAGTATAATTAAATTCACAGCAAAATGAAAAGAGAAGTTACAGAGATTCCCCATATATTCCTTACCCCACACTTGCATATCCTACTCTACTCTCAATATCCTTCACCAGAGGGATATTTGTTAAAATATCATTTGTTAAAATTAATGAACCTACATTGACATCATTATTACCCAAAGTCCACAGTTTGCCTCAGGGTTCACAGAGAATTTGGACAAATGTATAAAGAGAATGTATTCACCATTATGGTCATATACAAAATATTTCGATTGCCCTAAGAACTCTCTGAGTTTTACCTTTCATCTCTCCCACCAACCTAATCAACTCTTGGCAACACTGATCTTTTCACAATCTCCATACTTTTTCTGACAATTTTCAGAATAATTATAGAGTAGTAATCCTATAGCGCATATGCTTTTCATATTTTTTCACTTAGTAATATGCATTTTAGTTCCTTCATGTCTTATCATAGCTTGATAGCTCATTTCTTTTAAGTGTTGAATAATATTTCACTGTTGAGATGTACTACAGTTGATTTATCAATTTACATACTGAGGGACATCTTGGGTTTTTTCCAAGCTCTAGCAATAAAGGAATAAAGCTGCTATAAACATCTGTGCTGGAGATTTTTGTTTGGACATAAATTTTCAATCCCTTTGACTATGATTGCTGAATTGTATTGTAAGAAGATGTCTGGTTTTATAAAAGCAAAACAGAACAAAAACTGCCAAACTGTTTTTCAAAGTGGGCACTGATTTGCCTTCCCACTGTCATTGAGAGACCTCACTGTCACACATCCTCACCAGCATTTGGTGTTGTCCGTGCTCTGGGTTTTGGCCATTCCATCAGGTGCATAGTATCGTCTATTGTTGTTTTAATTTGTATTTTTCTGATGATATAAAATTTGGAGCAACTTTTCACATGTTTATTTGCCATTTCTATATCTCCTCTGATGAGGTATCAGGGTCTTTGACTCATTTTTAAATTAGATTCTTTTCTTTTTTTTTTTTTTTTTTATAATTTTAAGGGTTACTTGTACATTTTGGGGCAATAAATCTTTATCATTTGTTATTTGTAAATATTTCCCTGCCAGTCTGTCTTGTCTTCTCATTCTCTTGACAGAATCTTCTCAAGAGCAGACATTTTTAATTTTTTTTTAAATTAATTTTTTATTTTTTATAAACATATATTTTTATCCCCAGGGGTACAGGTGTGTGAATCACCAGGTTTACACACTTCACAGCACTCACCAAAGCACATACCCTCCCCAATGTCCATAATCCCACCCCCTTCTCCCAAATCCCCTCCCCCCAGCAACCCTCAGTTTGTTTTGTGAGATTAAGAGTCACTTATGGTTTGTCTCCCTCCCAATCCCATCTTGTTTCATTTATTCTTCTCCTACCCACTTAAGCCTCCATGTTGCACCACCACTTCCTCATATCAGGGAGATCATATGATAGACATTTTTAATTTTTAAAAAATGTAGGTATCAATTATTTTTTTCATGGACTGTGCCTTTGGTGTTGTATCTAAAGAGTCAAGTCCATGTCAAATTCATCTATATTTTCTCCTATGTTATCATTGAGTAATTTGTATTTCTGTATTTTAAGTTAGTTTTTGTAAAAGGGTAATATCTATGTCTATACTTTTTTTTTTTTTAAATATCCAGTTGTTCAAGCACCATTTGTTGAAAGGCTATCTTTGTTTCATTGTATTGTCTTTGCTCCTTCATCAAAGATCAGCTGACTATATTCCTATGGGTCTATTTCTGGGCTCTCCATTCTGTTTCATTGATCTATTTGTCTATTTTTTTGCCAATACCACACTGTCTTCATTACTGTAGCTTTATAGTAAGACTTGAAGTTAGGTAGTGTCAGTCTTCCAGTTTTGTTTTCTCTTTCAATACTGTGTTGGCTATTCTGGGCCACTTTCCTCTTTATAGAACTCAAGAATCAGTTTGTCAATATCCACAAAATGACTTGCTAGGATTTTGATTGGGGTTGCTCTGAACATACAGGTTGAATTATTTAAGTTCTTAGAAAATTATTATGACCTTTTAATAACATCTTTTTTTCAAAAATAATGGTATTTTTGTAATATGAGAGTCACTTATAAACCAACAAAAGTACATGCCACTTAAAGTTGTGGATATGGTTTCATAAACAGAGTGTTATGGGTTTTTTTTTTAAATATAGGTACTCTAATATAGATGAAATAATTAAGTATTCATCAAATGAACAAATGAAAAATGAGTCCAAATATTTCGGGAGGCTTGGGAGTGATTTTTACTTTTCTCCTGAATGCCTTACTTTAAGTATCAATGGTTAAAGAGCAGAGCAAATCTGGCATATAATCCCCAAATCTGTGAATGAGCATAAGAAAAGATCAGCACCTAACAGGGAATACTTAGGAAATTAGATGCTTTTTATGTTTTCTGAAATGTTCTGGATTGAGCTCAAAACGTAATGTCAGCATTGCTTGTCAAAAAGTGTCACACAGTTTCAAGCAAGTCTCACCCATCAAATCACAAGGGAAAGACAGGATCTTTGTAACAACGCATTCAGAAATAGAACGAGGTAAAAGTCCACAGTTCCTCGACCTAAATGATCCTAACAAATGAAAACAGCCAATACATTCTGCTTGGGATTTTGCAAGTTCTTATAAAGTTTAAATAAAACAATGTGGCAAAATTGTACACTGGCCAAAGATGGCCATATTTTAGAGTTCCCTTCTAAGATGTGGACTGATTTTCTTTATCAAGTTGCATTTCCACATTACTTATTGTCTTTGACCTTTTTCTTCATTAACGTTGTCCCTTCCAAAAAGTGTGACCTGTTCATACTTTGAAAGGATAATTAAGAGATTTCCTTAATTTTTTTAATTTGACAATCTGATTCTTTTCTTTTCATAGCCAAGTAAAGAAACAAAGAACATGGAAGGAAGGTTGATTGAAGAAGCCAAAAGGGAAGAAATCACTGAATCCAAACATACAGGCCATTCTTTTATGCACTCAACAGTCAGGAGACAGGGGTGTCTGGGTGGCTCAGTTAAGCGTCTGCCCCGCATAGGGCTGGCTCCCTGCTTAGTGGGAAGCCTGCTTCTCCCTCTCCAGCTCCCCTTGCTTGTGTTCCCTCTCTTGCTGTCTCTCTGTCAAATAAATAAATCTTTAAAAAAATTAAGTGCAGGAGAGAAATGAAATAGGAGACAGGAGACCTTGGCTATACTTTGTTTTCAGAAAGCTGCATTATCTTTGTCAACAGTTAAGTCACAAATGAGAGATATCTCCTAATATGATCAGCTTGATAACATGAAAAGCCAGGAGAAAGCTGGATATGTTACAAAACTCAGATCTCAGAAAGAAATATTTGGTACAATGCCAAACTCAAAATGTACACAGTAACATTGCTACTTAATTTTATCCAGCTAGTCATAATGTATAGTGGCATAAATAAAAAATGTTAGACACAATGTTAAATTGAGTATTGACTTGAAAATCACTAAGATGAAGCATGACATTTAATTTTATGATCACATTTATTGTACACAAAGAAAATTTCCACTGTCATCTATATTGTAGATTTTGAAAAATGGAACAAAATATTGAAAAACTTTCTGCATACTAATACTATTTTTCTTTAGTTTCTCTTTTAATCCTTTCCCCCCTAAAATATACAAAATTCTTTTGCTTTTTATAAAATATTCTCAGCTCAGCAAGATCCAGATGAGAGACGCAGAGGAAAGATCATTTGATTAAGCTATGGAGTAAATTTTCTTTCAAGCAAGCCTTCTTTGGAAATGTTAATTAGCTTAAAAAGATTTCAATGCATTTACTTATGTTTTAAAAATGGGCCACAAATTATTTTCTAGTACATATTCAATAATTCTTTTTAATCATTTCGATGTTCATTTTAAAAATCAAGTATGAATACATGGAAAGAAATGTTTTAGATATATATTAATATGTTTATTTTTTTAGAATGTGAGAATGTAGGCAATATATAATGATTCCATAGACATGTATTAGTTCAAATTAGAATTTCACATTGATGTAAATAGTGAGACAAATTAGCGTTTCTATGTGGTCTTTTTCCCCCCCTTCAAATATTATTGAACTTTTAAAGACTTCCATTTCCTCATCTGTATATTGTCAGAGTTGGAGAGTTTTTAAGTCCTTTCATGTTCTAATATTTAGTGATGCAATAGACATAACTTATAAAATGTGTAATAATTATCCTAGTATTCAATTCAGAAGTCAGATATACTCTGAAATATTATTCCTGAAAACAAAGTTTCAATTTGAGGGGACAAAGAAAAAACAGACACACACACACACACACACACACACTTAAAGAGCAGTTCTGGTTTTGTTCTTACTCTGTCTTCTTGTTTTACCCTGTAGGGATACGTCATATAAGTTTTGAGTGGAATTTAAAAGCAAAGTCTGTGAAAACTTACCCTTTCATTAGGGACTATGTGGACACAATTTGAAAAAAAAAAAAAAGGGTCAAAATATACATAGCATTTGGTAGTGAATAAATAATCTATTATAAAATTCAAATAAATAGAGACAATAAAGAAAAGCAGAAAACAGAAATATAGAAATAGAAAAATACATTTTGTCAAAGGTATAACTCATTATATAATTATTTCTAAGATATAATTATTTCTAAGATGGAGAAAGAAAGGCTCTTTGGAGAAAAAAAACCAAAAGAATCAAGAACTTCCATGTCTAAATGTGAGATAGCAGCTTGAAGCAGAAGTAGATCTCTAAGAAGAACAGACATTAAACTTCGGAAACATTTAAAAATCAGTTTGAAACATTAAAATGAAACAAAACAAAAAACATTGAAAGGATCTGAGAGGCCCAAATACTTGAGTCAATGAAAAAGTAATACTCCATTCTGATATTCCGCCATATTTTCCCTCAAGACATCTGCTAATTATCAAGTTGGTTTAGATTCCAGAGTTGAGAAACTGAACACAAAAGACAGACAAAAAATGAGAAGTAAAATAGAGCTTTCTGCAGTTTCATAGTGCCACGGAGGCAATGGAAGGTAATTCAGGAATTGTCAAAGACAAGGGGGCTCTGACAAACATCCAAGATACTCACTTAAAAATCCCTTAAGAGCTACAGTGTAGGAGTGTGGGCAAAACCAAAATTAATTTAACTTACAAAGTCTGGAAACACAGCTTTGAATTATCTCAGTCCTTTTTGGGAGAAAGGTAGTTTATCTTTATTCTAACTGCATCTAAAGCAAAACTAAGTTCTCAACTAGTACATAAGTACTAAGCATTCTCATACAGGGAAAAGACAGCATCAGACTATCTTGTAACAGGAACTGTGGGTGACTGGGATATGGAGGTGTGAGACGTATGTAGGTTTTTTTTTTTTTAGAAAAAAAATTTTTTTTTTTTTATTTGACAGACAGAGATCACAAGCAGGCAGAGAGGCAGGCAGAGAGAGAGGGGAGGAAGCAGGCTCCCTGCAGAGCAGACAGCCCGATGCAGGGCTCGATCCCAGGGTCCTGGGATCATGACCTGAGCCAAAGGCAGAGGCTTTAACCCACTGAGCCACCCAGGCGCCCCCATACGTAGGTTTTTAACAGGCTGTCAAGAGTTTAACTAAGCTAGCTACTCCATGGTACTGCTGTTTAGTCATCAATTTAGTTTGGGCCAGCAGGCTGTGGGGAGCCTTTCGCTGATACTAGCTCCTCATGTTACCCCACGCCCTAGATAACAGTTTGCAGAGTCACAAGCAAATATAAGTTCCTGATAGGACCTCTCCAGTAGCCTTGATAATCAGCAGCCTGTGATGTCTCCCCAGGCCTTCTCCTTGTACATCTCTGTTATGGAGCCCATGGCACTCACCCCAATTTTTTCCTTTTTGGTCTGCATTGACCAATCCATCCTTAGCCCACAAATGCAAAACATTCTACCTAAAGGGCCCTAATCAAGTCATGTACATAAGGTCTAGCCTATGTCTCTGCCTGCACTTGCCTTGACCTCCTGTGTGGCCCCCTCAAGACATGCCAGTTACTTCCTCTAGGACCTGTGAGTAAACTCCTCTACTTCAATTTCTTTTGTAGTCTTTTGTTGAATCAGGCTCATCATCCAGTACTCTGTGGGTCCACTTAGCAAAGGTCAATTTAAAAATACATTAATTTGGGGCACCTGGGTGGCTCAGTGGGTTAAGCCGCTGCCTTCAGCTCAGGTCATGATCTCAGGGTCCTGGGATCGAGTCCCGCATCGGGCTCTCTGCTCAGCAGGGAACCTGCTTCCCTCTCTCTCTCTGCCTGCCTCTCTGCCTACTTGTGATCGCTCTCTGTCAAATAAATAAATAAAATTTAAAAAAATACATTAATTTAACAAATTTGTAACAGATACTGTGGTTAATATGTCCAAAAAAATCAGGAGAAATGTGGGTAATTTCAGTGGGGAACAAAATCTTTAAAAAACTGAATTAGAATTCTAGAACTTAAAAAATACATTAACTGAGTTATGAACAAAATTGGTGAGTTTAGCAATAAACCAGATACGTCTAAAAAGTTAATTAGTAAGTAGAAATATAAATCAACAGAAAACATTCAAATAAAAGAATACAGAGAAAACAAAAGAAGAAAATAAAAGGAACAGAATGAGAGAACAGAGATATATTGTACATGCTTAAAACATCTAGCATGCATGAAGTTGCAACTCCAAAAGGCAGGCGAAATAAACATGCTTTTAGGCAAGTAAAAAACTGAGAAAAATGAACCCTGAAAACCCTGAATAAAAGGAGTTCTTAAGGCAGAAGAATAATGATTCTGGAAACATGCATGGAAATGCAAAGAAATGAAACAAAATGACATGGTAAATATACATGCATACCAACAGTATAAAAAGTAATAAAAAATGCCTGGGAGTTTAAAATATATGTACAAATAAATGCATGAAGACATTAGCAAAAGGCAGAAATGGGCAATAGTAATTAAAGATAATTGAAGTTAGTGGGGGTAATTGCATTTTTCCGGAAGTGTTGAAAGCATTAATTTACATTCCACTGACTCAAATATTCTGTAAACACTAAAATTCCTTTTTAAGAAAGGTAAAATGAAATACAATTAATAAGGAACAGAGAAAAAATCACAAGGAAAGTTTAACAAGGAAAGTTAAAAAAATATTTTTAAATGTTATGTTATAATGTCACTGGGTTTTTTCTTTTTAATTTATTTATTTACTTGAGAGAGAGCACACAAGTTGGGAAAGGGGCAGAGAGAATCTCAAGCTGACTCTTGGCTGAGCAGAGAGTCTGACCTGGGGCTCAATCCGAGGACCCATGAAATCATGACCTGAAGCGAAACTGACTCGGACGTTCAACGGACTGAACCACCCAGGTGCCCCAGCTACTCTGGTGGTTTTAAATGAACGCTTCTTCCATGTTTTTACAGACTTATTCTACCTACTCCTCTTGAATCTGGTCAGGCCTGTATTTGAAATGATTCCAAAAGTAGACAAGAACAAAAAGAAAAAGTAGTATAAAACAAGTGAAATCCCAGCTAAAATGCATGGTGGTGGAATAAGATGCAGACACTAACAATAGCATGAAGTGTAATGGACAAAATGCATCCATTTACAAGACAAAAGAAAAAGTTAAACTGGCTGAAAAAACAAAACCCATTATGGGATGCTTATAAGATGTGTATCTTGTTTATTTAAAGATACAGAAAGTTTAAAATAAATGGTTTAAAAAGATATGCCATACAACTAATAAAAAAAATCAGTTGTAGCTAATAGAATAACATGCAGATATATTTTTTTAAGATTTCATTTATTTATTTGACAGAGAGCGATCACTAGTAGGCAGAGAGGCAGGCAGAGAGAGAGGAGGGAGCAGGTTCCCTGCAGATCAGAGAGCCCAATGTGGGGCTTGATCCCAGGACCCCAGGACCATGATCCGAGCCGAAGGCAGAGGCTTTAACCCACTGAGCCACCAGGTGCCCCAATAACATGTAGATTTTGAAGGAAGAACAATCACTAGAAGTGAGACATTTAAAAACGATTAAACGTTTACCCCCTACCCCCTATCCAGGGAGGTTTCTAAATTTCTAAATTTGAGTGTACTTAATAGCAAATCTCCAAGTATAAGCGAAGCAGGAAAATACAGAATATATTTGGAGATTTTAATTTTTCTCCTGTAATATCAGAACAAACAGAGCATAGATAATGATACAAAAATGTAAAAAAAATTGAATAACAAGATTAAAATAAATAAATAATTGGCATTGAACATCAAGATACCTAACGAACTCGAATACATTATTTTTCAACTGGCCCATGGAACATTGGCTGATATCAAAAATATGTTGCTCCAAAAGCAATTTCTAAAAAGTTTCAAAGAAAAACATTTCACCACATATAGAATTAATCTATAAATCTGTGAAAATCACCAAAATTTGTATGCATGTGTGTGTCTGTCTCTGTGTGTTTGTTTGTGTGTCTCATAGGTCAAGAATGACTTACAAAAGATAGAAAAAAATAATTAAGGATGCCTAGGTGACTCAAACGGTTAGGCATCTGCCTTAGGCTCAGGTCATGATCCCCGGGTCCTGGGATCGATTCGGACATCAGGCTCCTTGCTCAGCAGGGAGCCTGCCTCTCCCTCTGCCTGCTGTTCCCCCTGCTTGTGCTCTCTCTCTCTGATAAACAAATAAATAAATAAAATTAAGCAAATGGTACAACTAACAAAAGTAAACAGAAAACATACTGAAACTAGTATAATGTAGCTAAAATAAGTATTATAGTTGGTTACTATGGTGATACCAAAAAACCACTCCCATTGTTCCTAATGCCCTGGTGTAACCCCTTCCCATTGAATTTTGAAAAAGTCTATGACTTGTTTCCATAAATGAGTGAGGCAGAAGTGACCATGTACCACTTCAATACCTATGCCCCCAAAAGTCCCGTTAGTCACCCCATGCTTTGGGGAGCCTGACTATGCAAGATCTACCATGAACACACTACTGGAAATACCATCTAGAGAGACACTGTGGAAGAACCAGGTGGAGAGGAAAATGTCCCTAAAATGCCTCTATTTGGAAAAAGACACAGAGTCCAGTTCCTGACTCAGTGTCTGAATCCAAGCTGAGCCCAGATTTTCCTTAGCATGGTTTTAGAAATATGATTGAGACCTTTTGGATATCAAGTCCAGCTGATGCTCTTGATGACTCCCTTCATCACATCAAGTAGTAGACCCACCCAGCTGAGTTAATTAAAGGTAGCTGACTGTGGGACAACTTGAAATACACAAGACATGCAATAAATAAATCAAGAAAGAAGCAGTAGGAACATTTAACAAGCTTAATGTTAGGTTCTAAAGAGACAACAAAATGCTAAGTACCCACATAACACTGATAAAGAATAAAAGAAGACATAAATGACAAATCTCAATAAAAAAGAGAACACTGCAGCAGGTTCTATTTTTTTGATTTGTGTACTTTTCTGCATTTTTATCAAATTCTCCACAAGGTGAACTAAAAATAAATTAATCCCTGATTCAAGTAATATCCAAGATCTACATAATCCATTAAAGTAATATCCAGATTATTAACTTCTATTAACAAAATGTATTAGTTATAATTTCTCTCCTTGAATTTTCCAGAGAACTTCCAAAAGCCATGTCTCTAACAATCTGATGCTCTTTCTGTTACGAGTGGGCTATTCAAGGGTTAGCAACTGATTTCTTTGCGAATTAATTGTTTTTAAGCAAATTCCTTAAGTAGACTGTTCACATTTAAGCCATGTGCTAAAATATCAAAATCTGTCTCCTTGCATCTTTTCTACATACCATTGTCTATATATAGTTCATTCTGTAGAAAAGATAAGTTCCTTCTGATCATATGTCGCATTTTCATCTTGGTCTTAAAAAAATTAACCTAAAATAAGCCAACCAAAACCAAATAAATAAATAAATAAAAGTAAATAAAACGACCAAACAAAACCCAATAACCCTGTATCAACAATTTGGTTCACTCACTGAGTAGGAACTGGAAAGTGTCTCCTCTTCCTACTGTATTTCTATTTGTATAAATTTTTCTTCATTTCTCAGAGCTACATTTATTAATCTAACTTATATAATTGGGAACTCTGTGAGGGAATCTTTCCTCACTTTCTATGAAACAAAACTGCTATTGACATTTATTATTTTTTTTTCAACTCAGTTTTGATTACACCATGACACATTTTCCTCAAACAAATCATTAATACTGTTTCTTCCCTATCTTCTTATTCAATCTGCAAAAGACGATCTAGCTTAAATAGTTTTAGGGAGTTCTTAAGAACCATAATCATAATATATATATATTTTTTTCCCTGCCAAAAACTTCATGTACCTAGAGAAAAATTTTCATAAGGGCATGTTGCAGAGATTGTTTCTAAAAATATAAACAATCATTATGCTTGTGATACCATGCATCTGATTGCTTTTTCTCGTTGTTTTTCTGCAATAACTGGAAGAGTGTCGCAATGAGACTTTCAAACATACTTCCTTTTCTGCGAGCTAAAATCTATGTGAGATAATTTTGCTTTTTGATAGATACCAGTTCAAAAAAGAATACTTCAAAATAAAATTCAAGGGCAGTCTCAATTTTTCTCCTTTTGAAGACTTCCTTAGATGGGTCGTGCCATCTGGTAATACTTGACTTACAATGTGTATATTAGTGTCAATTTATGTTAGCTTATTCTCTATAGTGTGCTATAAATTCACACACATTATTTCATTTAGTTTGTAGAACTTTGTGAAGGTCAGGCAATTGTTCTTCTGTTTCCTCATCTGTACATGTGGCCCACCATGTACAAAAACTTGCAGTTTTCCTGCCATTATAAACCATTCATTAGAGGGGCGCCTGGGTGGCTCAGTGGGTTAAGCCGCTGCCTTCGGCTCAGGTCATGATCTCAGGGTCCTGGGATGGAGTCCCGCATCGGGCTCTCTGCTCAGCAGGGAGCCTGCTTCCCTCTCTCTCTCTGCCTGCCTCTCCATCTACTTGTGATTTCTCTCTGTCAAATAAATAAATAAATAAAATCTTAAAAAAAAAAAAAAAACCATTCATTAGAAAACTGAAACTTATGTGAATTGACCAAGGTAAAAACCTGCTACAAGTGAAGAATGTGGGGGCTAGGGGTGCGAACTCTTGTGCAGTTGAAAAGTCATGTATAACTTTTAATTCCCTGAAAACTTAACTACCAACAGCTTACTGCTGACGGTAAGCCTTACTGATGGCATGAACAGTTGACTAACACATTTTGTGTGTTATACGTATTATATATGGTATTCTTCTAACAAAGTAAATTAGAGAAAAGAAAATATTACAAGGAAAATCACAAGAGAAAATATATTTACAGTACTGTAGTGTATCTGTCAAAAAATATCTGCCTAGAAGCAGACCTGGGCAGTCCAAACCCTGTTGTTCAAGGATCAACCATAATAGATAGCAAAAACCAGGTTTTCTTATTCCATGTTTACCAGATGTTCTTAGATTAAAACACACTACAGGATGAGTCAAAACTAATCCTTCAGCCATTCAAAGTAATTCACAGTAGATTCTTTGCTGTGTGTCAGCCTTAGTCATTGCTTCAAGTCCACTTAACCAGATGGACACCCCGCTCTCAGACAGACCTACATGATCTCTCCATCCTCCCTCCTCTAACTTTGTACACTGTATTCACCTCATTTCATTTTGTTTCATGTTTTGCCCATCTAGAATAACAAGGGCCGTTTTATCATTTTTGAAGCTTTCCAAAATTATCCAGCCTTGGACTTTCTCTCTCAATGCACATATCTTGTCACTATACAACCTAGCCGGCAAACATGCATTGTCTTTTATTGCTTTCATATACCTTATTTGACTTTCTTTATATTATTAAAATGTTTTGATTTTTTTTTCCTTGAGTATCTTCCTCCAAACTAGTCTGAAGCCAGAGCTTTTTTTTTCATTAGTGTAAAGAAAGTATAAAACAATTTAAACTATAAGCTTAACACGTGTATGTGCTTTAAGGAAATTCTAGGGATGACTAATTTCTCTTTCTAAATGGGAACAGGAAGGACGAGTACAAATATTCAATTAGCGGTAGACTCAGAAGGCATACTTGCTGCATCTGTGATGATCTATGTAAGATTTCCCTAGAGAACACCCAAGGATTTGCATTGATAATTAAACTTCTATTATTTTTTAAATTTAAATTTACCTCTCAAATTATTTTTTGAATTTAGTTACAGGAGATCTAATAACTCTAAAAAAAAGTTTCCTTCTGCAAAAATCCATTTGAAATCATAAGATTAAAAAAATTAAGGATCATGTCTTCTTCTATCTTGTGTGTATATTTCTAAGGGTGAAATGCTGTAACTAAATGTAACCTCCAAACTCTTTTACTGCCTGTTTACCACTTGACTGTTAACATGAGACAAACCCACCTTTTGATGCATGGTTCTGAATGGCTGAAGAACCATCAGTGCCTCCTCAGTCCTCTTAAGAACCCCTCTGTTTAGTCTCCTCTTGGAAAGTGAACTAGAAATGGTTTATCCAAGACCCTGGTATCTAGTAAATACAGTAAACTTCCTAAATCTTTTATTTTTTTTTCTTTCTCATTTCTAAAACCAATTAAAAATAACTTTCTCTTAGGAACATCACGAGGATCTGAAATCAATATATAAAATATCTTGCTCACTGAATGATTAATGGTTATTTTAATAAGGCTTCTATAATCAACATTTTAATTGTAAGACATACGATTTCATTTTAAGGAAAAACTATTTGCTAATAATTCTATGCCAAGGTTATCCTTACTAGGATAGCAAAAACATTTGGAAATGTTTTGTTTTCTCTGTCTTTCTTTTCCTTCCTTCCTTCCTTCCTCCCTTCCTTTCTAAGTAATCTCTAAAGTCAACATGGAGGCTCAAACTCAACTCACCACTCTGAAGTCAAGAGTCACATGTTATAATGACTGAGCAAGAAGACAGGCACCCTGGAAACGTTTAGTTTTATATTTAATCTTAGTCTCAAGCCAAAAGATGAGAATTTGAACACCTAACACTCTTTATTTTCATCACTTCCCCTCAAAAGAAGTATACACATCAGCACAAGAGTGGCTGACTTGACAATTTTAAGTATACTGCAGGAAGTGTTAGCACAACAAAGAAGGCTAAGTCGAAGGCAGCATCATCCATTTCTAAGTTGATGGAAACTCACAGAAAATGCTTCCTGAAAAAAACAGTAACACTCTTCTTTCCCTAATGGCTGATTCTTTGAATTCCCGCAGAAATCCTTGCCTAAAGGAAGGGTCTCACTGTGCTGCTGGGTCCTTACATCAGCCTTGGCATCCCTACCATGAAGATGAGGGGGCATTTGGAGCCATGATGCCTGGGTGGCCCCTGGTCCCATAGACACAGCCTAGAAATATGATAGTTTCAGTGTCTAGTTCACAGTCATCAGCGTCACACATTCATCCAGGTCTCCAGCTCTGCACTTTCTGAGGATCACAAAATTGTAGGCATCGCGGAGAAAGGGGAACCCTCCTACACTGTTGGTGGGAATGCAAGCTGGTGCAACCACTCTGGAAAAGAGCATGGAGGTTCCTCAAAAAGCTGAAAATAGAGCTACCCTATGACCCAGCAATTGCACTACTGAGTATTTACCCTAAGGACACAAATGCAGTGATCCAAAGGGGCATGTGTGCACCTGAATGTTTTATAGCAGCAATGTCCACAACAGCCAAACTATGGAAAGAACCTAGATGTCCATCAACAGATATATATATACATATAGATATATGTGTATATATATATATATCTCACATCTTCTTTATCCATACACACACACACACACACACACACACACACACACAATGGAATACTATGCAGCCATCAAAAGAAATGAAATTTTGCCATTTGCAACGACATGGATGGAACTAGAAAGTATTATGCTTAGTGAAATAAGTCAATTGGAGAAAGACAACTATCATATGATCTCCCTGATATGAGGAAGTGGAGATGCAATGTGGGGGGTTTGGGGGATAGGAAAAGAATAAATGAAACAAGATGGGATCAGGAGGGAGACAAACCATAAGTGACTCTTAATCTCACAAAACAAACTGAGGGTTGCTGGGGGGAGGGGGGCCGGGAGAAGGGGGTGGGATTATGGACACTGGGGAGGGTGTGTGCTATGGTGAGTGCAATGAAGTGTGTAAACCTGGTGATTCACAGACCTGTACCCCTGGGGCTAATAATACATTATATGCATAAAAAAATTAAAAATATTTTTAAAAAATCGTAGGCATCCTTCTGGTGTCAGGAGACAGTGAACATGTCCTTGTTCTTTTACCATCTCTGGCGAGTGGGCGAGGCAAGCCTGGCTCCACTAGGGTTATGGTTTCCAGCCGCACTTCCATCCTCAACCCAGAGCGCTAAGCAGGGTGCAGAATCCAGGGAATAGCCTTTGGGGTTGCAGACCTAATCAAACCACTAAATGTGGTAGTGGGCGCCCAAGGCACACTCCAGTGAGCATGTGGCTGCACCTTCTGTACATCAGCCCTCAAGTTCCCTTTATGCCCAGAGTGGCCAATAGGGATTGACCCACTGTACCTCTCACAGGGCCTTGAACTGTCTTTTGGGTAGTCCTCAGTAAGTACTGAGGAATATAATACCATAGTCTCCCATATTGAGATAGCATCTACAGAGGCCAGGGGAATGAAGAGTTAAGCAAAAACTGCATTCTAATGGAATGCCTACATCTCTGATATGGTAATCATTATTATTACATTAACTATACTAGTATTATACAACCTATATAATACACATTGACAAAAGTTTAATAATATAATTAATTTATATTTTATTTGTATAATAAAATATGTGCAATATATATTTGAACTAATTTTGTATTTTTATATTTTTAATTTTTTTAGAAAAATTTATTTATTTATTTGAGAGAGAGAGAGAACAGGGGGAGGGGCAGAGAGCGAGGCAAAGAGAGAGAATCCCAAGTAGATTCCATGCTGAATGAAGACCCCCACATGGGGCTCCATTTCATGATCCTGAGATCATGACCTGAGCCCAAACCAAGAGTTGGACGCTCAACCAACTAACCACTCAAGTGCTCCTAAGTTTATATTTATATATGAAATATATATTATACATGACATGTAACACACATGATATAAATGTATCATAGCACAATTATTATAATTTAAGTAAAATTTATACAATTCTTAGTGCAAAGTGTTTTACATTTATTATGTGATGTAACTGATGTAAGAGCTCCTTGAGAAAGGTACTATTATTTTTCCACTTACAGATGTGAACACTGAAACTTAGAGAGACTGATAGGGATTTAGTATGTGTACCTTAACATGACACTGTGCCTCATGCTGCTTTCCATATACCGCCTGCACCTTTGCAGATAATGAATAATCATGCCTGTACTTGCCTGTGTGTTACAATGTACTGAAAAGCTCCTACCAGCAGGTTATTACCTATAAAATGCAGTGAGCATTTTTAGCATCATTGTAAGCATTTTAGGCAATCTACATCATTTAATTCTACAAAAGCTCCATAAGAGTCATAGAGTGGAATACTATAAAGCCATGAAAATATCCAATCCAAAATACACTTAAAATTATGAATGATTCTCAATTAAGGAATAAGGCCAGCTATATATATGATGCCATTTTCACAAACATATAAACACAAGCAGAACTAATCTCTGCTAATAGAAGTCAGGATGGTGCTTATATGGGGATGGGATAGTAACTGGAAAGGACCAAGAAGATGCTTGTTCAGAGCTAAAGATTTTGATTCCTTGCTACAGATACTCATTACACAGCTGGGTTCAGTTCATAAAAAGCCATCAAGCTGAGTAAAATAATGGTTGGACTTCTCTGTGTGTATAATTTGCTTCATTTAAAAGTTTGACACATGCAGGGGTGCTGATGTGGCTCAGTCGGTTAGGCATGATCTTGGCTCAGGTCAAAATCAAGTCAAAGCTTGATTTTGGCTCAGGTCATGGCCTCAGTTGGTGAGATCAAGCCCTGGGTTGGGCTCTGCTGCTTGAGATGCTCTCTCTCTTTCTCTCTCTCCCTCTGGTCCCCCTATGCTCTCTTTCTCTCTCTCTTTCTAAAGTAAATAAATATATCTTTTTTAAAAAGTTTAACACATTGTAGGCACAGTGCATGCACACACACACATTTTGCACACACACTGTGAACCTTTAAAAAAATCAATAAGGTACATGCTTTATCGTAACCATTTTTATAAATGAGGATACTGAAGCACCTGGAGGTTAAGTAATCTCCCTCAGGTCACACACTAGCAAGTAATGTAGACAAGGCATTTGGAACTCACTTTGGGAGCATAGCCCTCGGTGAAGTAATTATAATACTACTTGGAGGACAAACAGACATACTATGCTTTTAAATATATCAGGAGGCATTTAGGGTGCCTGGGTGGCTTGGTTGATTAAGCATCTGACTCTTGATTTGGGCTCCGGTCATGATCTCGGGGTCATGGAATCAAGCACCACCTTGGGCTCCCTGCTCAGCATAGAGTCTGCTTGGGTTTTTTTCCCTCCTCCTCTGCCCATCCCCCGACTTCACCTCTGCTCATGCTCTTGCTCCCTCTCTCTCTTAAAAAAAGCTTTACTAAGTAATAAAATGAAGCTCATTTTTATTGTTCCTGATACCATGAAAACATTTAGAGTTAAGTGTTCTCAATCCAAAATTATCAGAAATACATTTTTTTTTTTTTTTACTATGTGGATGTGTGTAAATTTAAACGGATGTGCTTAATTGAAAAAAAAAAAAGCTGGGGACTACTGTCTTAGAACATAAACATGAAAAATCAATTAAATCAATTTTTCATGAACAGCCCTTCAGAACTTGGCTTCTGAAGTCCTCTTCCAGCCTGCTTGTTACACTGAGGACCAATGTTACATCTGTGGGTGACTGAAATTCTGACTGATGTTACTGAGTACTAATTAATACCTCATCCTGTGAGGTACAGAGCTCTGATAAAATGATCATTCTCAGGTTAATTTTACAGAAATGTTTGTCCCACCTCAACAGATGCTATACCACTGCAAGTGTGAAGGGTTAGGTTATAAAATGCCAAAGGTGATTCTAGTGATGTTTGTTTCTTCACAAGCAATTAGCAGCCTCCTCCACAGGTGATTTCATTCTTAGTATACTTGGTAACACATAGATGGAGCTTGCAATTGCACATTCATTTCAGTGTTATTTATCTGTCTATATCTTAGTCCTTATATAAGTTGCTAGCTTTCTGAGGGAAGGGACCTTAGATCTTTCCCAGTGTCAGTGCATCACAAACACCTGGCATGATAGCCGGCCCATAAAATGAATGAGCAAATGAATGAATGAGTCCAACAGATCTAAAATACAAGTATTTCATGTCATCTGTCTGATTTTGGCAAAGTTATCCAACTTCTTTGAATTTCAGTTTCTTGATCTGTGAAATATTGATTGCATTTGCTTTATTTTAAGCATTACATATGATGAATATAAAATTTGCAGTAAGCATTTGATAAGTAATAGGCATAATTAGATTTCTTCAAAATTCTTTTTCTCTAAAAAGGACACTAAGGAATCTGGAGGAGCCAAAGAAAAACAATGATACTGAAACTCCCATGGAAGATATTCACTGTCTCAGCAAGAAGTGGAACAAGAATATAGCTAAAACTGGGGCGCCTGGGTGGCTCAGTGGGTTAAGTTGCTGCCTTCGGCTCGGGTCATGATCTTGGGGTCCTGGGATCGAGTCCCGCATTGGACTCTCTGCTCAGCAGGGAGCCTTCTTCCCTTCCTCTCTCTCTCTGCCTGCCTCTCTACCTACTTATGATCTCTCTCTATCAAATAAATAAATAAAATCTTAAAAAAAAAAAAAGAATAAAGCTAAAACTTGCTGCTGAGATGGGTGCCTGGGTGGCTCAGGTGGTGATCCTGGGGTCTGGGATTGAGCCCTGTGTTGGGTCCCCTGCTCAGCAGGGAGTCTGCTTCTCCCTCTCCCTCTACCCCTTCCCCCATCCCCACTTGTGCACGTGTGATTGCACTCTCTCTCTCAAACAAATAAAAATCTTTAAAAGAAAAAAAAAAAAACTTGCTGCTGAGAGCAATGCAACTTATATGGGGTGATAAATTAAAGCATATTCCAGAATGGAAAACATCACTGAGAATGTCTTGTAAACTGAAAGCAGACCCGTATGAATTTGGGCAAATATATAAAAACCTAATAGTTGCACATAGAGCCTAGAACAACGGTGATATTTTAAATTCCAAGAGGATAATAGAATCAGGATAAATTATTTAATGTTAAAAAAAACCTTTAATGCAAATATGTCTAACGTACAGGAAGGTGTTTTGTTCTCTTTACACACGTAATAGTGTATATTCAGTGTCAGATTTCCATTGTGTACTCTACTGAAACATCGGATGTAGAATACAAATGTTATCGGGTATCTTATTAAATGTATGGTCTGGGGTTAAGCCATGCCTCTGGAGCTCCTCAGCCATTTCCGTCTTTTGTTGGGCGCACTCACTACCTGATAACTAATAATGACCCGGTCCTTTCCCATTTAGCTCTATTACGATTTGTATGGTAATTAGCTCCTTGGCTTTATTTATAATATTATCACCCAAAAAATGCTTCTCTCAACACTTGCTCGTTTTGAACTTTGTGTAAGTAGAATCATATGGTATGGGCCAGGGAACACATTCAAATTTCAGGCCACTTTTAATTTTGCTTCTCCTCGGGGATCCTGGGTGGCTCAGTCAGCTAAGCATCTGCCTTTGGCTCAGATCATGATCCCAGGGTTCTGGGCTTGAGCCCTGCATTTGGCTCCCTGCTCCATGGGGAACCTGCTTCTCCCTCCCATTCTGCCCCCTGACTCATGCTCTCTCTCTCTCTCACTCGCTCTCTATCTCAAATAAATAAGTAAAATCTTAAAAAAATTGAAAACATAAAAAAAAATTTGGTTCTCATGTCAGCCAGGCTCTCTGGCATCTTCTCTGGGAATCAGAAGCTCCTTGTGTTAGGGATGTGCAAATAGCTGGCAGTCATACACATTTTCTGTGCTGCATGCACACAGCCTCTAAGTGACCTATGACTGTATCACCTCCTTATCACCTCCCTATTCTTCATAGTTCACTGGTCTCTTATGCATGTCAAACCATCCCATGATCTCCGAATAGAAGCTACTGGCCTTCCTTGTCCCCTTGTCATGGATGTTGCCATTTCAAATGACACAGTCTAAATCAAGCATGCCCCTTTTGGTGGCCCATATATTCACAATCTTCCCTCCCATTGTTGAACTACTGTGCAAACCAAGAGGGGAGATGAGAAAGGCCCTGAATAAAGATGTCATGGACTATGCCCTTCTTAGCTAAAATTTAGTCATTTTTTCATTTTTTGAATAAATGCTTCTAGATTTTGCATAATTTTCTAGCTTCTTATTGGATGGTCTATTTTAGACTAAATTGCAGAGCACTAAGATACTTGTATTTTATAAATTTTTTCACTTTTACAATTGTCAACCTCCTCATTTCATGCTGGAAGCTGACTTCATAATTAGACATAATATCTTGATATTAAATACCTAATGCAAAAATAAATTATATTAACATGCAATCATTAAACAACTAGAAAATTACATATTGAAAATATGATACAGTTTAAATAGCATCAATAATCATCAGAAGCCTAGAAACAAATACAGCAGACCTGAAAGACCTCTACAATGAGATTTAGAAAACATTAATTAAGATACAAATAAAGATGGAGACAAAATAAGTGCCTAGGTTGGAAGACATAGTTTGGTAAAAATTTGAAACTTACCCAAAAGGATATGTATGGTAAACTTAATTCTAACAAAAATCCCAGTAGTTATATGCATGTACGCACAAGCTCCTGTGTGTGTGTGTGCGTGTGTATGTGTGTTGGAAAGGGTTTTCAAAGAACAGCAATCTTGAAAGAGAACAAAGCTAGAGGAATCACTCTACCAGATATCAAGATCTACTAAAAAGCTTTAGTATTTGAAATGATGTAGTATGGGAACAAAAGACAAATAAACCAATAAACCAATCACACAAAATAAAGAATCCAGAAACAACAGTGTATGCATACAGTAAATATATTTGATTAGCCAATGCAATGAGAAAGAATTCAATAATTCAATAATTAGTGCCAGCTCAAATAGATATCCATATGAAAACAAAATGAAATTTACCCCATCTCACATCATACACAGAAATTCTAGAAGTGTTTGCCTAAATGCAAAGACAAAACAATAAAATTTTTTGGAAGAAAACAAGAGAGAATATCTTTATGACCTTGAAACACACAAATATTGCTTAACCAGAACATAAAATGCACTACTAATAAAGGATGTATATATTAGACTATATTAAAGATGGGGAATACTGGTCAGCAAATAACACCATTAGTACAGTGAAAGGGCAAGCCACAGCATGGATAAGGTAGTTGCTTATGCGACATTTGAAATGCATAAAGATAAAAATTAATAGAAAATACAGTCCAAAAAAATGACAAATCATTTCACAAGAACTTCATAAAAGTAGGGCTCCAAATTAACAATAAATATGTTGGAAAAAAAAACTAGCATAATTATTCTTCAGACAAGGGCAAATTTAAAACATAAAGAGATACCAAACTATTATAATAGAAAGGATGATGAAACAAACAAAAAAAGCAAAACAGAAAGAAGGAAAGAGAGGGGAGGAGGGAGACAGATCAGATTTTGGGGGGAGGAGGAGGAAAAAGAAGAGGTAAAAAGAGAAAAAACAGAAAGAAAGAAAGAATGAGAAAAAGAACAAACGAAGAGTGGAGATGAATTTAGAGGAGGAGGTAATCAGGTCTGTCATACATTCCTGGTAAATGTCCACATCATTAGGCCCCACTCTGGAAAGCCATTTGGCAGATCTAACAAGTCTAAGCATATATGACCATTCACCCAGCAAATCCACTCCTAGGTACATATGTGCCCAAGAGAAATGCAAATATAGGGCCACTATATATTTGGACTACACAAATATTTTCATTCTTATTATTTATAGTAAGAAAAGACTGGAATTTTTTTTTAAGATTTTTATCTATTTATTTGACAGAAAGAGAGAGATCACAAGTAGGCAGAGAGGCAGGCAGAGGGGGAGGGGGAAGCAGGCTCCCTGCTGAGCAAAGAGCCAGACGTGGGGGCCAGATCCCAGGACCCTGAAATCATGACCAGATCTGAAGGCAGAGGCCCAACCCACTGAGCCACCCAGGTGGCCCTTGCATTGCTTGATTTCCAATCAAAAAATTTAAGATACAAATATGTTTTGTTTTGTTTTGTTCAGATAATGGTTAACTATATAACAACGATGAACAGAGGCAACTGCTTAGAGAATTATGGGCGAGTATCAAAACAATACTGAAAAAGATGTGAAACTGTAAGTATTCATAGTGTATGTTACACTTATACAAATTTTCAAAAACAGAAAAAAAAAACAAATGCATAGTACTGTAATTTAGGATTATGGCTACTCATGAATGAAAAGTGTGGCATGAGGGTTTTTTTTTCCTGATGATGTTCTGTTTCTTAAATTGGGTGTGTTACCCAATTGTGTTCAGTTTACAAATGTCATTGACCCACACATCTGTAATCTTTACAAGTTCACACGTATTTGCATAGGTCAAGAAAATGTTTATGTAAGTAACGGATGTCTGCATTGATTTTTTAAATGCAAGTTACAGTGGATTGAAGATTTTCGCTGAAAAAAAGATTTCTGTTCACTTGCACTGAATATGAGAATAAAAAATAGTGAAACTATAGTCAATCATTAGTAGTCTCCTCTCTCTACCAAAGCTCCGAATTTATGTTTAAAAGGAATAGTGGCTTGCAATAATATATAGATATTAATATATATGCAGATTATTGTTACAAAGGGCAAAGCTAGGGAAAAAAATGGTCAGAAATTTTATTTTATATAACCAAGCATAGCAACATACTTTCTATTCAGTCACTGAGAATTTTTCAGACTCAAAGCGGCAACCACTGGCCCAAACTTAGGACGCTCTGAACATTATAGAAAAGAATGGTGGTAACATGTTTTTAGCATACTGAATTAGAAAGAAGAAGAAGGGAGGAAAACCATAATGATATACAGAGGTAAATGAGAGAGGGAAGGGAAAATAAACCCTTTTTTGGAAAAGAATTCTAGATAAAAAATGTAGAAGGAACGATAAAATTAGAAAATCACAATTTGGCAACCACTAATGTAACAGTAACTGACAGATGTCACTAGTAGATGCAAATAAAAAAGGAACAGGATATTAACACAATTTCCTAGCATCATCCCCACAGATTACTTAATCATTACAAAAGGAGGAAAAAGTAATTTGTACAATGGAGAAAATGCATAGAAATTATCTTTTTAAATTTTTTATAAAGATGGATTTATTTGCTTATTTATTTATTTGAGAGAAAGAGAGAGGGGGATGGTCAGAGGGAGAGGGAGAGAGTCTCAAACAGACTCCAAGCTGAGCACAGGGCCCAACGTGAGGTTCCTCCATGTGGGGCTCAATCAAGAGTCTGTCACTTAACAGACTCAGGTGCCCTTGGACAGAAAGTATTTTACAGGTGATCAAACTTAGCATCAATCACATTGGGAGAAATGGAAAGCACTTCCTGATGTGAAACAATGAAAAGTAAGAACATCACTTATAGTGGTCCCTGAGTGGCATCTGCCTTCGGCTCATGTCATGATCTCAGGGTCTTAGGATCAAGTCCCATATTAGCTCCCTACTCAGTGAGGAGTCTGCTTCTCCCTCTCCCTCTGCCTTCCCCCCCCCACCCTGTTTCTGCTCTCTCCACCCCCCTCTAAGTAAAAATAAAATCTTTTAAAAAAAAGAACATCGCTTATGTAGTTATGATGAAATATTTACTTTCAAATGCTTACAGGGTATTTTAATGAGTTTAATGAGTTCCCATACTCATCAGTTGGTCAAATCATGACCAGTTTTATTTCATTATAACCACATTTCCTCTACCATTTCCATGTTGCTTTTCAGTCAGAGCTACTCTTTCAACAACCTGAATGTTAGCCATCATTTATTAGGTAGTTTTGACAATCTTTTCAATTATTTTCCTTAGCTGGCCAACTCTTATTTCATAGTTTCCCATTTCTATTGTGTTTTCTTTTTTTAAATTTCTGATGTGAATCATCCACAAATTTATGTCATGGATATTTAATTCAAGTCACAGTGTAGTCCTTTAGTTTTTCTCTCTTTGCAAGTACTTTGGAAGAGATCTTCATGGAAATTACAGATGATTCCTTGAAGATGGACAAGATTTGAGTGGCTTACAAGGTTTCTAGCTTCAGATGAGCTCTGGTTTTGCTGGTACAGCAAAGTATAGAAGTATAGTGTTTTTTTTTTGTTGTTGTTGTTGTTGTTTAAAGATTTATCTATTTGAGAGAGAGAGAAAGAGAGAGAGAGAGAATGCACTAGGGACGGGGAGAGGGAGAGAGAGAGAGAGAGAATCTGGAGCAGATCCCACGGAGTGCAGAGCCCAAAACGGAACCAATCTTACCACCCAAATTCATGACCTGAGCCTTACTTAACCAACTGAGCCACCCAGGCTCCCTACAAAGTATAGTTTTTGACAGATGCCACTTTTTTTCTAAGAGGTGAAGTGCCCTTTTGATCTTGTGTGTGTTTGTTTTTATAGGACCCTTGATTTCTCCCACTTATTTCTATGTTTCCCCTTTACCATCCAGCCTTCATGCAATGCTTTAGTGTGGTGCTTTCCAAAATCTACCTTTTCTGCACTTTTAAGTTTCTCCCCTTTAGATTCCCTGGAAACCAGTGCTCTGCTTCATCAGGTATGATCTCAGTTCAGATAAGACTCTCTCTTTTTCTGGAGATGATTTTTTTTTTCTACCATATCTGGGCTTGATTGCCCTCTCTTATTTTCCATGTTGTCTTTTCATGACTCTCCACTTAAAGGATGGCCTTCAGGGTTGGTTCTATTAATGGTGATAGTTTCTTTCACTTTAAATATATGTGTAAATCTATTGCTTTTCCTGTTTCCCAAAAGAATTCTGCAGTCTTGGATCACTGATAATTTCATCTGTTCTCTTTGAGGTTTCTTTGATTTTTCAGAGGCTGGGTAGTAAGTTTCCAGAAAATGGAAGTCCTCTGTAGGCACACGGTAAGACTTTCTAGTCAATAAATTAATGTATATATGAAATGAGTATGTGTAAGGTGCAAAACATTGTTAAGTACTCAACTAGCCTCATGCTAGGCAAATGTAGTGGTGTAAAGAAATCCATATTCACATTAGTGAGCTGATTTTCAATTGTTGTGTCTCTCAGAAACATCTCTCTATAAAGAAGAATGATGTGTGTTTTAACTTACTTTTGTATTTTGCTTCCAAAATAATTTTATATAAGTGGTTATATATAAAGATGTCTACCTTTGTTTGGTTCCATAGTGATATCTAAACATAATCTTGTAGGTAACATCAATAAGTTTATTCCTTACAAATAGCAGAAATCTATTTGGAAAATCAGGAGAAGCTCATTATCTTTTAAACACATTTTCCCTGAAAAATAAAGAACAATATAGAGTAAAATTTAGAGGAGTGAGTTCCAAGAAAGAACCTTGCTCTAGGCAAGTTCTAAGAGAGCAAAAGAGTATGTGTTCCCATCTGCTGGTGGTGATGCAATTTATAAAAACATATTTAGCAATCACACTGATACAATGTATTAACAATTCAGAAGTTCTTTACTTTGATTTACCACTTCTACATTTTCACATCTACTTTAGAGTAATACAAACATGTGGACACAGCATGAAAAGAATATTTTTTCCTACAGTGTTTGCAATAGGAAAAAAAAAATGAAGTGACTTAAATGTCCATTGGTTGAGGAGGGCACATATAAAATAGTGTAAATCTTTGGTATGGACTATCATGAAGCAGTTTACAAAAAGGGGGTGATTTATTTATTTATTTTTAAAGATTTTATTTATGAGAGAGAGAGAGAGAGATCATGAGCAGGGAGAAGGAGAAGGAGCTCTTTCCTCCCCCAGAGCAGGGAGCCTGATGCAGGGCTCGATTCCAGGACCCTGGGATCATGACCTGAACTGAAGGCAGATGCTTCACTGATTAAGTCACCCAGGTATCCCTATTTTTTTTTTTTAATGGAGTGATTATGTCAATGTCTATATGGGAAAAAAAAATTGAACAATATTCAAATGTATATCTCACATGGATCAGAGACTTAACAGTAAAAATGTAAACAAATGAAGTTTCTAGAAGATAACAAGAGAAAATATCTCCATGACCTTGACATAAGCAAAGATTTCTTTGACAAAAATTACTATTATTAAAACAGTAAAAAGAAACTTTCTGATCATTAAAACACAATTAAGAGAGTATAAAGCAAATCAAAGAGAGGATGAATATATTTGCATATATATCTAGGAATGACTCAGATGGAATGTATGATGATCTCCCAGAAATTATTAAGAAAATAACAGACGCTATTGGGAGGGAAAAAAGAAGACTGGGAAAAGGCACTTTACAAAAGAGGATTTCTAAATAGCTAATATAAAAAGAAAATGGGACCAATATAAGATTTCAGGGTACTTAAAGTCAAACCTACATAAAATATTACTACATTCTCACTCGAATGACTACACACATACACACACAAAAGAAAAAACAGTTTAAGAAGCCGCTGTTAAAAAACAGAAAAACAGTTTAAGATAAATAAATAAAAATCTTAAAAAAACAATATCCATAGTAGCTTCATGTACAATTGCTAAAATGTGTAAACAACACAAATATCCATCAAAAGTAAAATGCGTAAAATGTGGTTACATGTTCATATAAAGAAATAGAATAGTGGTATGAAATAAAAACTACTACTCATAGTAGTATGGATAAATAGCCAATTAATGCTAAACAAAGGAATTCTGACACCAGAGTGCACATATGTTATGAATCCACTTTTTTAAAGATTTTATTTATTTGACAGAGATCAGAAGTAGGCAGAGAGGCAGGCAGAGAGAGAGGAGGAAGCAGGCTCCCTGCTGAGCAGAGAGCCCAATGTGGGGCTCGATCCCAGGACCCTGAGATCATGACCTGAGCCAAAGGCAGAGGCTTTAAGCCACTGAGCCACCCAGATGCCCCATATAAATCCATTTTTAAAAGCCATCAAAATAAAACTATGATGATTTCAGTCAGAATGGTAGTTACCTTCAGGGTATCCCTGACTGAGAGAATCATGATAGTATTATTTGGGGTGTTGGTAATATTTTAATATGAAGCCACCTGATGGGTTGGTTTCAAGTTAATCTTCATTTCTAAAATTATACTGTTGGGGCGCCTGGGTGGCTCAGTGCATTAAAGCCTCTGCCTTTGGCTCAGGTCATGATCCCAGGGTCCGGGTCCTGGGATCGAGCCCCACATTGGGTTCTCTGCTCAGCAGGAAGCCTGCTTCCTCCTCTCTCTGCCTGCTTCTCTGCCTATTTGTGATCTCTGTCCGTCAAATAAATAAATAAAATCTTAAATAAAATAAAATAAAATTATACTGTTGTATTTTTAAGATTATTAAATTTTACAATATGAACTTCATAATCAGAAAAAGAGAACGGGAGTTATCTCTATATGTTTTCATGGAAATATTTCTAAGATATAGTACAAAGCCCAAAAGTAAATTGCAAAATAATGGGGCACCTGGGTGGGTTAAAGCCTCTGCCTTTGGCTCGGGTCATGATCCCAGGGTACTGGGATAGAGCCAGGCTCCGGCTCTCTGCTCAGCAGGGAGCCTGCTTCCTCCTCTCTCTCTGCCTGCCTCTGCCTACTTCTGATCTCTGTCTGTCAAATAAATAAATAAAGTCTTTGAAAAAAAAAAAGAAAAAACTGCAAAATAATACTTACAGTATGAACCCATTTACCTAACCATCTTATCTCAAACAACTGAAACAGTGTTATATATTTGAATGTATAACTTTCATTTCTGTGACTAAAAACAAATATTTTTCACTTATAGAGTAATTCCAGGTATTTTTAACCATAGTCTAAGCCAGATAATTCTTATTGGGCCAGTTTTTTTCTTATAGTCTTAGGCTGACAAAATTAAATGGAAATATTTTCCTAGGGTCAAGTTTACTCCAATAGAAATGACCTGCCCAAAGAATTTTGCCTCTTCAAATAAAATTTAATTACCTTGTTTAATAAAGTATTCATTTTAACCATGTCAGGGTAGGGGCTTGAAATAGTGAAAAACGTGCTTTGCCCTTCTTTTACTGAAAGACCAGAGGATTGTCATGGCTACTAAATCCTCTATCTGTGTCTTATCAGTGCTAATGTTACAATCAATTCAAGGACCAATGAGTTATAAACCGAGTTCCAGTGAAGAAAGTGTGAAAATGATCAATCCTTTTTATGATGAGTCACCAAGTATTTATCTATCACTAATCTTGTGCTTAATCCTTTTCTAGGCAGCCAGAAAAGTAATGAGAAAATAAAGACATGGTTCTTTCTATAAACAAAATAATAATTCAATTCCAAAGAGATCTTTTTGGTAATATCTTTTCTAACTTAAAGCACCTACAGAAGGGTCATCTGTCAAATTGACAGATTAAATTATAATCCAGACTGGGAAGCTAGTGATAAATATATACTTATCACTTAGGATACTTACGGGATTATTAGGCTGATAAATCTTTGTTGGGATTATGCAAAACAAAAAAGTGACATAAAATTGGTTATGTTACACTTTGATGACTTCGAAGGAATTATTGTGAAAAAGTAAGAGTAATGGATATGATGACTTGATTTGGTTTCAAAATTTAAAAACGGGACTCTTAATCTTTGCCCATCACAAATTCACAGTCAATTTTGAAAATCCCCAAGACTTTGCTGATGTAATAGCCTTTGTACTGAGTAGAAAGTATATGTTATAGTACTGATGAAGATGAATAAACTGATAATAAAAATAGTAATTTCCACAGGATGTCACATGACCAAGTTCAGACAAGTAGAAAGTAAGACAACCGAAATACAAACATAGTTTTATCTTAACCCAAATTCATACCATTTCTCTCACCTCAGAATTCCTTCTATCTAGTTCCATAAAAGTATTAAAAAATTGGTTCTGCATAAAAAATAAACTGATGTAAATATATTACCTATTATGTCACTCAAAGTCTCATGTAATTGACAACATTCATCATTTTACACCAAATAAACATATATTTGCACTGTCCAAAGTATATTGCTTCTGTCAGATGAGTCAGGTTTTCTCCTAAATTTACTTTTTTGTCTATTCTCTCCAGGCATACACAGCCAACTCTGAAGCAAGAAATAGGATATGTTAATATTAACAATGTCATTCTATTTCCTCTTCTGTCCTGTCTAGGTATTTGTTCAATGAACTTGAAGTTGCCTGAAGTTACTCTTCAGAAGATTTGAGTTGAACTTAAAAGCAGAATAACTGAGTAACTGAATAGCTACAATTAGTAAATACAGACGAAGCTTCAATGACTATGAGCCAGATACAAGTCTATCTCTTATTAGTCTGTGTGAATAGAATGTATTTGTGGTTCCGGCTAGCAGTGATGAAGGAAAAAAAAATTACTTGGTTCACAATCCAAAGAATAATAGAACTGAGAGGGATCTCCAAAGATGAAGTATGTCCTTCGACATCTAGGCTGTCTTCATCTAAAGTATTCTAGACAGACGGGCATCAAACTTCTCAAATATCTCCATGGAAAAAAAGACCCTGCCATCATTTACTTTCAATCTTATGTGTTTCCTCAGTGACTTTCCCACTGAGATACTCTCCATGAAGCTGTCTGATTTCTTCATTCTTGCCAATTTTCTCTTCTAGACTTCTGTCTAAGCAGACTGTGTTTTCCAAGATCAGTACTGATTCAGCCTGTTATTTCTGCTTTATGCTTCTGAGCACCAAGGGCTATGATTTTAGCACATGGTACATTAGTGTTCTAAACACCATTGAGAAGAAAACAAGGCCCCAAAGGGTGAAGGCATTAATGAAAACAACGAGCATTTTAGTAAGAAGACCAGGGCATTTAAATCCAGTGTCCCAGAATGATATATAACATTGCCAACTGTAGCAAGCATTTCAAGGATCGATTATCTTTTATAAGCTGTAAATACAGGTATCATTTCCATTCATGCAAAATTCTTTAGACAGCAAAATATGGAAATGTTTTCTAATTTAAATGGTAAAAGAAGAAGAAGAAGGCAAGAGACTGGAATCCTTGCCATGCTCAGCCCTAAAACAGAAGATCCTCTGTTTGGGCAACAGTGCTGTGGATATAGCCAAGAGACTGTTTTGGCACAAAAAGGAATATATCAGCATTACCAGTGCCAGTTACATTCCATTGCCTTTAGTTTCCTGGCTGAGTACATCTGTGTGTTTGGGGGAGGGGAAAAGGCAAGAGGGAGGCAGAATCTGGCAGCCATTTCTCTTCTCTACAATGTCCTTTTTAGTATCTAAATGAGAATATGCTTATATTTCATCATCATTTTGCAGTTCTAACTATTGGGAATATCAACATTGAGAGAGTTACCACAATATTGCTGAACAGAGCTATTACTCTGTTTATCTAAAGTCAAGGAAAGAATGAAAATGATTGAATGAAACTTTGATCATTCTGATGTTAATTTTTTCATCGAAGTTCTGCCCTTCTATTGTTTGAGAATAACAATAAAAAAAAAACCACCCTGTAGTAGTTCAAAACAAGATTTTTTTTTAATCTCACATCCCTCTGAAGGCTGACTCAGCTCACCCAGGGAGTTCTTTCTCGAGATCCGCCATGCAGTTGAGGGAAGATGGAGGCTGGTCGTATAGTCATTTGAAGGCTTGACAGAGTTGGAAGTCCAAAATATCTCCCTTCAACGACTGGCAGTTGATGCTGGCTTTTGGCGAGGCTCTTATTTGGGGTTGATTACTGGAGCACCAATATGTGGTCTTCCCACATGGCCAGGGCTTCTTCCAGCATGGCAGCTGTGTTCTGACAGGGAGTATCCTAAACATGAGCATTCCAAGGGAAATGAATCTGTCAGCCTCTGACAGCCTGGACCCGAGAACTGGCACAGCACCATTTCTGTGCTGAATCTGATTGTTCAGAGCAGTCACGGAGATCTCCCAGAATCAAGACCAGGGAGAAGGGCAAAGACCACCCCTCTTGGATGGGTGGAGCATCAAAGAATCTGTGGCCATCTTTAATCTGCCATTCTTTATAAGCATATTTGGGGAGTCTCCTTCTAGTTAAGTAGCTAAAATTGTCGGTGCATATCATTAAGATGTAATATAAAAGACTCCACAATTTACGATGTGCAGAGAAGGAAGTGACTAAACACAATATATTTGTATCTTGCCAGTAGGAAAAGAACATTAACAAAATTAGTATAATTTTGTTTACTCCCGTGCTCGCTTCGGCAGCACATATACTAAAATTTTGTTTACTCCAATTTCTCTTCACTCCTGGAACTAGTTTTTAGAGAACTGACCGATGCTTCCGTAGAAGACATTTCTCTTATTGGCCCACAGTGAGCAAAGGTGTTAGGAGTATGCAAAGAAGAGGTGGGGATCCTTTTAAGATAGAAGCATACTTAGTCTCTGTTTATTGTTCTCTCTTCATAGCACCACTCATGGCAGAAGTAAATTGTGTTTGCTTCAGATTAACCTTAATTTTTATAGGGCACATCATTCTTTAATGCTAGATTCCCAGTGGTTTATAAATTGAATTATGTGTGTTAAAATTATCCCTATATCCCTCTACTCTTACAATGACCTCTATATCCTACAGGAACCCTCTTCCTAGTAAGTCCCCTATGGAACCCAGGTCATGTTCAGTATAGTCGGTTTCCTAGTCTTTTGCATTCTAAGTTAAGTTTCCTTGATCCATTTTCCAATTTCCATGAGCAGGGGAGGCAGAAACCATTTCTCATGATTAGTTCAAACTCTCAAAGAATAACATTCTCTTAGCCAATTATTCTGAAAACGTTGTGTCTTTTTTCACCCCTGTTTTTACTTAGCACCATGTGGATTAGAGTAGTTTATATGCTTCTATCAGGGGAACGAAGAAAAATACATGTGTATACCTAATATGCTCAGGAATTAAAGTATAACAATATTCAATGTACCTTGAAGGTCTTACTATATAAAAGCATTCGAGCAAAGTAATGGAATACTCACCACCACAGTGATGGGCAGACATATGTAAACCCTTTTCATGTTATCTAGTATGGATACATACTTTGGAGGTGAGTGTTCATGAGACCATCTACCTCAAGAAGAACCTGCATTCCCTTAAACCTCTATTTGCAGGAAACAATATTGACTGTCTTTTGTAACCATTTCAAAGTGTATATTGATCACATGTTTTTTTCTTACAGATGCAGGCTTATTTAAGGCCATTAAAGGTTGTTCTCTAATTCTGTAAATGTGAACAGTAACAACTAAACAAAACGCAAAGTAAACAAAAATGCTAAAAACAACAGAATCACTAAACATTAAAAAAAAAGGCAACAACAAACCTAAGTTAAGCAGAGTAAGATGTAACTATATCTAAACCAGTTAAGTGTTTCACAGAGTATTTAACAAGATTATTGGAAACATACTCAATCTTTTGAAAAGTAAAAATCAAATAAAACTTACATCTAAAGGTTTGTACTAGATTCCTTTCTTTGTCATACCGGTTTAATATTATTTTGGGAATGAGTTATTGCTACATTCTGCCTGTTTGTTTTTTTTTCCCAACAGGATAATACTATTTATCTGCCTAATAATGACAAATAGATTTCATCTCATGTGACAACTCTAATCAGTTGATAGAGGCAGTGCTGCTTGAGGCAGTGTTTTGTGAACAGTTCCGAGGCTATGTCTGGACTCCACAGGACAAAAAGTTCTTGATATCATCCAAGGGCATGGTGGAGGAAGTTAGTAACTAAGTGAAAGGTATCAGTCATCCTTACATCATCTGCAAAGAACCATGGACAGGGATTTAGCCCCGATGTTTCAAAAGCCCATTGTGGAGCTAGTCACTGCCAGACTCCTATTAACTGGCTTTAAAGTAAACAATTACCAAATGAACAAACAAATAACAAATACTGAATTGTGACTTTTTGAAAATATATGTGAAATGGACACACATTGAGGATACCAATGGTATGGATGGAAAAAAGAAAGAGAGTCCTGATAGGCTACATCAACAAACATGTTTTTCATATACTTCAGGAAACATTATAAATGTGGCAAGAAGATCTAATATGTAATCTGGATTTCTTATTAAATCTGCTATCACTTTACCAAAATATGTTTTCTACAGTATCAAATATTCTCAACTAGACATTTTCTCCTTAGAAAATCATGGTATTAGAATTTTAGAATTCTAGAATTTAGAATTCTAGAACAATATTTTAATGTTTGGAATATTTTCTAACTACATCAGGCATCATATTATTAAGAAAACAATCATATAATATTGTGATAGTAACATTGAGTCATGAGGGTGTATTCACTTGTGTGTCTCCTTCAATATAGTTTCTGAATTCCTTGATGTCAAAGTCACAGTCTTTATCTCCACATTCTCCAGAGAGAGGGAGCAACAAGTGTTGCACTTTTAATTCCCAGATCAGCAGTGATGAGAGCATAGCATTATTTACACTCTTTCCAATAGATTCTGCTTAGCTCTTTCAAGATGAAAGCTAAGCAAAACTCTCCTTTCTCACCACTTTGTCATCCTTACCCTTACAGGCATGAAAATGGAAATTCTTCCCTGTTATGGGAAGATAATGTTGCTATGGTTATAAAGGTAAAGTAGATTTATCAAAATAATTCGAAACATGATTCTCCATTATGGTTAGTGATTGCAGGGACAGGTTGACATGAAAACACTCAACTTTTTTTTTTCTTCTCTCATTTGCTATTTCTTCAATTTCTATATAAAAAGCTTCATGTCCTTTCCTTTCTCTCTCCCGGCCATTTTGGCAGCTGCTCTTGGTTGGGGCCATCCCGCACCTAAGACAGGAAGATGGTGGCCACAAAAGAAGACGAAAAAGTGGCTGGAGTCCATCAACTCCAGGTTCCAGCTCGTTATAAAAAAAAAGTGGAAAATACGTGCTGGAGGTACAAGCAGACTCTGAAAATGATCAGACACGGCAAAGCGAAGCTGGTCATCCTCGCCAACAACTGCCCGGCCTTGAGGAAATCTGAAATAGAATACTATGCCATGTTGGCCAAAACTGGTGTCCATCACTACAGTGGCGATAATATTGAATTGGGCACGGCATGTGGGAAATACTACAGAGTATGCACGCTGGCTATCAATGATCCAGGTGATTCTGTTATCATTAGAAGCATGCCAGAACAGACTGGTGAAAAGTAAATCACATGGAATTTTTCTTTAATAAAACTGGCCACAGTTTGTTTAAAAAAAAAGAAAAAGCTTCATGTTGTACATACTAACAAAACTCTATATCTCCAGGATGATTAGGTATGCTATAATTTGGAAATTTATGAGTTATATATTTCATGTATTATATGTACATATATCCTGATACTGACTACATATAATATTTTTCCTCTAGAAGGCTTTGGATAGGGTAGTTGAAGTGAGGGAGAAGAGGGAATTCATGTTGACACTTTCCATAACCTGTTCTTTCTTCAGTATGATCGTGTATTTTAAGTCTTAATGATCCTATCATATCAAATTCATGATATACCATTTTAGAAACCTAATGAGAATAAAATTCTTGGCCCATAATAATGTAATAATAATAAGCTTTACACGACAACTTCGCTGTTTGAATTATAGTGATAAAGAAAGTGAACCATCTCTCTCTCTTTTTATCCTCTTGCCTCAGCAAGATGGAATAACCTTTCATTTTCTGAGAGTGCCCTCGTTTTATCAGACAAACCAAATTCCTTTCAATCTCTCAAACTTTCCCAGGAAAACAGAAAATCCATTTTTTTTCCTCTTTACCCTGGTTTTCTATATATATTATTCTCCAGCCCACAATTCATATTTCATTAAGGAGGTATATTTCTATGAGGTAAAATTGTGTTGATACTCTTATTCGAAATTAAAAAAAACAGCACTCCCTGGCATATTTTCACCTGAAAATCGAAGGCTATATTGCACACAGTTCAAACAGCTTCTGATTAAATGTAATAATCTTACCTAAGAGTAGAGAATATTCACAAGTACCTAGTAAGAACATAGAGATTTACAAGTAATTTACTAAATTAAAAATCTTTACCAATTAAAAAATTAAATGTCCTGAGTGATCTGTGTTTTCCCCTACATGATCTAGCTTTTCTCCAAACTTGTGCTTGCCTGTATTACAATTGTGAAGAGAGATTCTGATATACACTGATACTCTTCTCTCCCCATCCCTGAATATTTCAAGTTCTTTATTTTGGGGGTATATCATAATATTCTACTTTTTCACCATTCCCAATACCCATGAGCAATTGAACCCAAGTGACTGGTTCTAAACAAGGACTTGAGAGTGAACGATGTGTGTTATTTTGGCTAAGGATTTGTTTCCCTCTTTGAGACATTCTTCTTCCATTTAATATTCTGATCAGCAGCATTCAAGATAGTCTCTGATTTGTCATCCTAGATCTTTCGATTATTATAATGAACAGATCCTTTTGCCCACCAACAGTGGACATGTAACATAAGGAAGGAAATATTATCTATAGTTTTAAGTCACTAAAATTTAGGACTGTTTGTTACCACAGAGTAATTTACTAAATTGAATTAATGCAGAAGCAAATCTTAGGGGAATAAGTATAAAACACCCCTGGAAACTATAGATCCTGATAATCTTACAGAGGAGGAAGGTTGTGTTTTTTTTAGAGGAGTATAAAAGCAGGATTTAAGTAATATATTTCTAGGATTTACTGAAATAAAAGAGAAATTAAAACCACATAACTTTTATATGAAATGATTACTAGAAGGTGTAATTGGTGGCTTAAAATCAATCCATTCTCAAAACGGATTTTGACAGAGGTCACAGAAGAAAGTTTATGGTGCCTGTATGCCCTCTTGAAGGCATACAGCCAAGAGACTGTAAACCTTAATATAAAAGGACCATTTCCTTCAAGAAGACCAGATGCCTGATCTGATTAAGTACAACAAGTGCAGGAAGATTATCAAACCATTAGACAGATTAAAAAAAAGATTAATTGAAATGAATTTATAGTTTACATAAATGAATTACTTTATATAGACAATTTCTTGGTCAAGTCAACAAACTAAATTCAAAAAAATTTTTTTAAAGATTTTATTTATTTATTTGACAGAGAGAGATCACAAGTAGGCAGAGAGGCAGGCAGGCAGAGAGAGAGAGAAGAGGAGGAGGAAGCAGACTCCCTGCTGAGCAGAGAGCCCGATGCGGGACTCGATCCCAGGACCCTGAGATCATGACCTGAGCCGAAGGCAGCGGCTTAACCCACTGAGCCACCCCAGGCGCCCACTAAAATTCAAATTTTATAATGAATTCTATTAATTACTGAAACTTATTGTTTTGTTTTAGCAATTTGTGACATCTATTATCTATGAGATTTTATAAGTATATGCTACCATTTCTTTCTAGGTTTTCTTTTCTCATTATATGTACCTAGTAGCATATGAAATTTTATTGTGATAATAACTGAATTATTTTTGTGGACATTTGATATCATAAAATTTATTAATTGTATGTTATTAAACATGATAAACCAAACATTTTTGAATATCTTCTAATTTTATGTTAGGAGAGTGTGTGACCCAGTATATATTATAAAACACTTAGCACTTGATCTCAATTTTTATGTTTTAAGTATTTTCCAAAAATGAACTAATCAGCACAATGATTTCCTAGACTCAAATAGGAAGAAAAAACACATTGTCAAGGTACAAACCGCTTATTAATAAGTGTATTTCAAACTTGTTCCATAGTTACAGATATATTAATAATGAGTTAATACACTCTTGGGTCATCAAAAAAAATGAAGATGGGTTCTACCATTCAAAACCAACCTCTTTCTTCTTAATCACATACTAATCTGCATATGTAAGAGACCATTAGATAAGCACCATTCAGCATCAGTGGAGAAATGGAGTGTTCCCCAACCCCCTACATCATTTTGTGTTGGCTGAAAGGAAAATTATCATTTGACCAGTGTAACCTGCACATGGCTGCTGTAACAATGAAAGCCCCTCAGGGTTACCCAACATCCTGCTTTCAGAAGATCAGTCCTAATTAGCATGAAATATTCTGTATTGTACAGGATCCCAAGATAAAACATCAACACATCTACTTAGCATGCATCTCATTTTTTTTTTCCCTTCCACGTATCATTTGTAATTTGGCTAGTGAGACAAGGTAAATTTGGGCATCAAATTTAAAAGTAAGAGAATCATTTTTTCTTTCTTTTAAATGATATTATAGCAATCTTTTTTTAAATTTATTTTTTATTTTCAGCATAACAGTATTCATTATTTTTGCACCATACCCAGTGCTCCATGCAATCTATGCCCTCTATAATACCCACCACCTGGTACCCCTACCTCCCACCCCTCGCCCCTTCAAAACCCTCAGATTATTTGTCAGAGTCCATAGTCTCTCATGGTTCACCTCCCCTTCCAATTTCCCTCAACTCCCTTCTCCTCTCTAACTGCCCCCCCATGTCCTCCATGCTATTTGTTATGTTCCACAAATATAGCAATCTTTAATATATTTAAGAGCAATTACTAACATATAATATTCAAAGATATGAAAATAAGCATACAAATGTAGTCCAACAACTTAAGTCAATTCCCTGTTCTATTTATGTTTAGTCTGGGTATAATTTTCAGTTGAATTCACATGTCAGGGTAGCACATGGAAGGGGAGATATACAAGGCGTTTTTAGTATCACCAGCATGCTGTCAGTTCTAGAAATGAGACAAAATCTACATAGGGTGATTTTTTGATTCTTATAAATAACAAGATAAAATAATAATGTGAAAGTTTCCAAGAAAATAAAAAATACACCTCTTTTTAAGATTTCTTCCCTCCCTCCCTCCCTGCCTATCTCTCTCTCTCTTCTCTTTTTTAAGAGCAAAAGAGAGAGCATGAGTGGGGGTAAGGGCAGGAAAGGGAGAAGCAGACTCCCCGCTAAGCAGGGTGCCCAATGTAGGGCTCGATGTGGAACTTGATGTGGGGTTCAATCTCAGGACCCCGAGATCACGACCTTAGCCAGAGGCAGGTGTTTAACCAACTGAGCAAGCCAGGCACCCCTAAAAATAGGCCTTCCAAAACATTTCATGGCAGATGACTTCAGGAATGGCAGAGTGAGGACTTTAATCATAGTTTCTCCCACAAAAACAGTGAATATACTGGCAAAAAAAAAAAAAAAAAGTAAAAAAAAACCAGTAACTCAGAACTCTGGAAATTAGCTAAAGCCACAGAACAAGTAGAAATTGTTTATCAAAGAAAAACTACTGAACCTTAGTAAGACAGCAAGATCTATGATGTTTTAATCCCCTTTTACTATAACATAGTTACACAGTAATTGTAAAAAAAAAAAACCCTGTTTTTCAGCCAACAGAGAGGACTGAAAAGTATTTTGAAATTTTGTTAAATGTATCATCCCCCAAAGCAGAGTCAAAATTGTGTCCCAAATCTGCAGACCCTTCGAAAAAGAGATCTATTCTGGAGTGTTACGACTTTGATTTGACTCAGAGTTCAGCAAAGGGAGAGGATAAGGAAAGTTCATATTGTGAGCATATTACCAAAACAATGAAAAACTTGCTTGCAGATTATTATTGGTATGTAAGGCCGTAATCTTTGCCAGGACTTTAAAAGGAAATACTTGTGAAACTAGATGACCATTGGGAACTCTGAAAAACTCTCACATAGTCCTAGGGATCTAAAAAGCTGTGCACATGGACAAGTCTATGAACATGTCCAGGAAAGACCAGAGAAAATAGAAGGCCCACACATCTATTGTAGATATTGAGATGCTATGTAAGGAGAAAGTGAAAGTTGTTCTGTGTAATAAACAGTCTGAAATTTGAAGGCATGCCTTCTCACCACACATCCCTTTAACAGATTTAAAGACCCCAAAGGTAAAGCATTTAAGAAAATCTTCTAACCAATCACTGACTGATTCTGAGAATCTGATTTAGAAAACCCTTCTAAGCAATCTCTGATGAAATTTTATTAACCTTGCACAGACCATAGAAATCAGTTTTTTAAAATTAAAGTAAGAACTTAAAAAAAAATTCTAGTAGATGTCAGTGACTTTCCCAATTGCAAAAAAACATAAAATGTAGAATTTCTAGAATTTGTCTAGAAAAATCACTAAACCATCTGCTATATATGCAGCAACAACAGAATGACACATAACACAATGAATAAAAACAACAACAAAAATTCCTGGTGGGTGAGGAGAGATCTAATGCTAAAGCTGTTATATTATATTATCTAAAATGTCTAGTTTTTCAACATAAAATACAAAACCTAAAAGAAAAAATAGAGAAGTATGCCACATATAAAAGAAATTTGAGTAGTTGATAGAAAATTTCTATAAGTCTCTAATTTTGGGAGGTGGGTATTTTAAGGGTTAAATCAGCTACCATAAATATGTTCAAAGAACTAAAAAAGATATCATATTTTAGGAAGTAATGTATAACCCCAATTTTTATCATTGCTAATATCAATAAAGTGATATAAATTATAAAATATATCAAAAACAAACAGATTTTAAAAATGTAACAACTAAAATGCAAAATAGTGATGCTCAGCAACATAACTGAACTGTCAAAAGAAATAATCAATGAACTTCAAAATACAGTAATTGAGATTATCCGTTCTGAAAGGGAGAGAGTAGAAAAAGTGAGGAAACCTGAGTGGAGCTTCAGAGACCTGTGTGAAGCCATCAAGCATACCAATACACATAATAGCAGTCCCAGAAAGAAAAGAGAAAGAAAAAGTAAAGAAAATATTTGAATTAATAATGACCAAAACCTCAAATTTTAACTAAAGATGTGAATCTACAAATTCAGAAACCCCTATGGAACTCCAAGAAGGATAAACTCAAAGAAATTTACACTTACACTTTACAGTAAAGTTGACACAAAATTCAAAGACAAAGAGAAAATCTGGAGAGCAACAAGAGAAGAATACCTTATTAGGTACAAGAAACTTTTACTATGATTAACTCACTTTTCATCAGAAAACCAAGGAGGCCTGAGATGATGCAATACACATTTAAAAAGTGCTGAAATAAAAAAAAACTGTCCATCGACTATTCTATATCCAGAAAAACTATCCTTCAAAAAATAAAGAGGGAATGAAGAGAATTTCCAAATTAATAAAAACTTAGAGAATTTGTCTCTAATAGACTTACATGAAATAGCAGTCTACAGTAATTTCTAATGTAAGAAAAACTGCACAGTAACTCAAATTCACACAAAATAATGAACAGGTAAATATAAAAAGCAACATAGATAATATATAGATAACAGGTAATATACAAAAAAAGATAATAAAAAATACCTTCATTTGTAACTGTTTTATTTAAAAATCACTGACTGATTCTGAGAATCTGATTTAGAAAACCTTCTAAGCAATCTCTGATGAAATTTTATTAACCTTGCACAGACCATAGAAATCAGGTTTAAAATTAAAGTAAGAACTTAAAAAAAATTCTAGTAGATGTCAGTGACTTTACATTGCAAAAAACATAAAATGTAGAATTTCTAGAATTCATCTAGAAAAATCACTAAACATATAAGCAGCAACAACAGAACAATACATAACACAATGAATAAAAACAACAACAAGAATTCCTGGTGGGTGAGGCTCTCCTAATGCCAAAGCTGTTATATTACTGTTATCTAAAATGTCTAGTTTTCAACATAAAATAACACCCCCCTAAAAAACCTAAAAGAAAAAAATAGAGAAGTATGCCACATATAAAAGAAATTTGAGTAGTTAATAGAAAATTAAAGCAATAATTATAACACTGTGCTCATAGGTTATATAATATGTAAGGATATAATTTGCATGAAAATAATAGTACAAAAAAGGGCAGAGGGGAGGGAAGAGAATCATATTGGGTCAAAGTTTTATATACTATTGAAGTTAAGTCATTGATTGATTTGAAACTAGATTGTTTAAGTTCAGGTGGTAATTATAATCCACATATCAATTCCTGAGAAAATAACTAAAAGAAAAAAATACATTTATATAGAAAAGAAATAGACACATTTAAACAACACATAAAAAATGTGTATTTAACACTAAAAGGTCCATAATAATCAAGGAATATATGAACAAAAGCCACATAGGATGTAGAGAAAAATAAAGAGCAAAATGTGTGATGCTAATGCTATCATATCAATAATTATAATAATTACAGTAAATGTAAGTGGATTACCATACTCCAAAAGATAGAAATTTGAAAAATGGAATAAAAATAAACAAACATGATTACAACAATTACACAAGAGATAAACTTTAGCTGAAAAGACACACAGATTTTGTAAAGATATCTATCTATCTATCTACCACACACACTCTACAGTATATACACTCTGCTTTCCTATATATATAGCAGTAGTAACTGTTATGGTCTGAATGTTTGTTTCTCTCATTCATGTTGAAAAATTCAGGTTGAAATCCTAACCCTTCACAATGATAGTATTCATAGGTGATGCGTTTGAGGAGGTGCATAAATCATGAGAGTAGAACCCTCATGAATGGGATTAGTGACCAGTAAAAGGGGGCTCCAGAGAGATCCCCCAGTCCCTTCCTCAATAAAGTAAGTCCGCAATCAAAAGGGAGCCCTCAGTTGAACATGCTGATCTCAAACTTCCTGCCTCCAAAACCATAAGAAATAAATTTTCTGTTGTTTATAAGGTATTTAGTTTGTGTGATTCTCTTATAGGAGTCCAAAATAAACTAAACAATTAAACAAAACAGAGCTGAAATGGCTATATTAATTCAGACAAAATAAACTTTAAAAACAAAAGATGATTCTATAGATGAAGAGATTAATAATGATAAAAGGATTATATTATATATATATATATATATGCACACACACACACACACAGCTCTCCAAATTACATTAAGCAAAAACAGAATTGAGGGAAAAATAGACAATTTACAGATAGCAACAGGAGATCAGCAGGATATAAAAAAACCTGAAAACACTATAATTAGAGCCAGTAGACATCTATAGAACACTACTCAACAAGAGCAGGATACACATTCTTTTCAAGTGTATATATAAATATTATCCAGAATATAGACCATATATAATGACATAAACAACCTTGATAAACTTAATTATTTGAAATAATAAAAAATGTACATTTTTGAAAAGATTTTAAATTGAAACCAACAACAGATAAAATGTATGAAAACTAATAAGTATGTGGATAATAAGCCATCCACTACCAAATAAACAATAGGGCAAGTAGGTCCAAGAAATAAATGATAAGGAAAATAAGGAAATACCTTGAGAAGAATGCCCAAAAAACCAAAAATACACAACTTACCAAAAGTGATGAGATGGCCAGCTAAAGGAGTGTTTAGATGGATATTTATATGTCACCTCCTCCTGAAAAAAAGAATAAAGCTGTCATATCAATAACCTAACCTTCCAATTTAAGACAACCAGAAAAATAAAAGCAAACTAACTGAAAAAAAACAGAAGGAAATAACAAAGAACAGAGTGGGGAAATGAATAAAAATAGAGAATAAAAAATAGAGAAAAACAACAAACCCAAAAATTGCATATTTTAAAAAGATGAACAAATTTGACAACCTCTTTCACTAGAGACAGACCAAGAAGTCAGAACGCTACAAATTATTAACATAAAAAATGAGAACAGGATTCCTATAACCTGGCATAGAGAGATTAAAAAAAACAATGATAAGAAAACCATGAAACAACTATCAGATAACATAAACAAAAAAAAAATTCTAGAAAGATAAAAAGGATGCAAATTGATTCAAGGTTAAATAGATGATATGACAGACCATAATAAGTAAAGAGATTGAATTAGTAATTGAAATATTTCCTATAAAAATTCAGGACCAGGTGGCTTCACTAATGAATTCTACCCCAAACATTTAAAGGAGAATGGAATGATTGTTAATTCTTTGAAAACTCTTGAAACAAAACACCCCACCTCATTGTATGAGACCACTCTTACACTGGAACCCCAAACCAGACAAAGACATCACAAGAAAAGAAACAAAGAAAGAAAACAATAAAATGAACAACAAAAACCAACAAAACTATACACCAATTAAAAATTCGGCAGTTTTTCAGGATACTAGGGTAAAATATATATTTCCATATACTGTGCATTTCTACATACTACAAAATGTGTTTCTATATACTAACAACAGACAACCCAAAATGAAATTGAAAAATAGAATTCCATGTATGATAGTATTCAAAAAATACCTATGAATAAAAACTTAATCAAAGATGTGCAAGTCTTATACACTGAAAACTATAAAACATTGTTACATTTTTTTAAGTTAAAATAAATAGACATCTTGTGCTCATGGATCAAGAAAAAAAAACAATAGTGTGAAGATAATAACACTTCCCAATTGATCTATAGATTTAATAAAAAGCCTTTCAAAAATTTCGGTGGATTTTTTTTTTTTTTTTAAATAAACAAGTGGATCTGGAAATTGAAACTGAAATTCATCTGGAAATTCAGGAAACCAGAAGAGCCGCCCGAAACAGTCTTGAAAAATAGCCAAAATTGGAGAACTCAGAATTTCTTGATTTTGAAAACTTACTACAAAAGTATAGTTATCAAGACAGCATGGTGTTGGACTAAGGATAGACATAGATATCAATGGAATAGAATTGAAAGTCCAAAAATAAATACATTTATCATCAAACTGATTTTCAACAATGGTGTGAAGACTATCTAATAAGGAAATATGAGTTTTTTCAACAATTACTGCAGGGGGTAGTTAGATATCTATATGAAAAAGAATTAACTTGTACACCCATCTTACTTAATATTTTCAAAAAAAAAAAAAAGTAAACCCAAACTGGATCATATACCTAAATCTATCAAAAAAAAAAAAAAAAGATTAAAATACTGATACTACAACAACACAGGTGAGTCTTAAAAAACATGATCCTAAGTGAAAGAAACTAATAATAAAAACATCATGTATTTTATAATTCAATTTCAATGAAATATCTACAATAGGCAAGTGTGTAGAGACAGAAAGTAAAACTTGTAGTTGAGGAGGGGGGAAAAGGGGTGGCTTTGGGAGAAAATAGATCATGACTACTAATAGATACAGGGTTTCTAATGGAGTAATGAAAGTGTTCAAAAACTTAGATGTGTGAGGGTGATGGTTGCATAATTTATGACTACAATAAAATCCATAGAACTATACCCATTTGAGTCGTGTTAATTTCATGGTATATGAATTATATCTCAACCAAAGATATAAAAAAACTAATAAATTTTAGAATCTCCCATATTACAGTTAAAAGCAATGTACTTATCAAAACTTAACTAAATATAATAATGATAAGGATAAGGATAAAGATTATCTGCCCTTATTTACAGCTGTAATAGCAGCTGTGTGAGCATGAAACACTCTGGCTAGTGCTTTGGGTACATTAAGTCTGATCTTTAAGACAATCATACAGAATGGGTAATAGTAATGAACACAGTACAAGTGAACAAATGGAATGTCATATAGATTAAGTGAGGAGATCAAAGCCAATGACCTGGTAAACAGTTAGAGCCAGGATATAAAATCGGTATAAGGCCCCATACTTTCCTTGATCTATGGTCTTAAGAAATGTCTAGAGCAACATTTCAAAAAAATATGTTTGTAGTAAACTAGTGCCAGTGATGTTTCTAGATTTTATATTTTAGAAGGATTCCATGATTAGGACTGAGAAAACACTGAATTAAATATATCTGTGTATACATATTTATGTATATATATTTAATTCATATATATATGGATATCATATCATTATACACACACAATATATGTGTGTGTGTATACATATGTATATATGTATACACATACATTTTTTATTGAGAGTCTATTATAAGGTCATTAACCTAACTCTTTTTGTACAGATGAACAAATGAGCTCATATGAAGGTAAGTAATTTCCTTGCATTTCCTAATGTTCAGTAGCACAAAAAACTACCTTTCAAATCAGTGGTTTATTCCACTCCAGGGCAAAGGAATAAGTTAGATTCATAGAATATTAACATTTTTGGAATATTAGCATCATTACTACCATCTTCAAAATTAGTCACCTCATCTCTAAATATATGGTAAAAACAATAGCATGGTGTTTTCTTTTGTCCTATTTAAATAGGAATGATATATATATTTTTTTCTTTTATACCCCTGTTAGGCATGTGGGACTACAGGCCATCTCTAGCATTCTGGTTCCATCAGGTAATAAGGAAATTTCATAACAGTATCAGGAAAAGGCCTGGACTCAAGACCCTCTTTGCCTACACAGAAAAATGACACTATGTATTTGATATGCACTCTTGGACTCAATGAACTGTACCAAGTATTACAAATCACTTTTTTTCCCCTAAAACAAGGATTCATGAATAAAATGTTTGTAACCTTAAACCGATGTCCAATGAGACACCCACTATGCCCTCTTCCAATACTTTCTACTCACCACAGCTATATTCATCTACAAAGCCCAGTCTGACCAGCTTAATCACCTACTAAGAATCATGCATGGTTTTCTACAGTCCACAATATAAAATCCAAATCCCTGAGCCTGTCATTTAGATTTCTTCTAAAATAGGGCCCCAGGCTTATCCACTATTCACACCCTAATTTCCAGGAAACATCACAACTTGCTATTCTTCCAAATGAGCCCTATACTTTATAATTGCTAGGTCTTTGCTCGTATGTTTTTTTTCTCTGTTCAGAATTCTTTCTTTTCCCCCACTGCTTGGCAAAATTCTATTCATTTCTCATCTCAAAGGCAACTTCCACGACAAATTCTTTTTAAATTCTCAGATCAGAAATAAATTGTACTTTTTCTGAATTCTTTGCAAAGTTGTTTATAAAACTCAAATGACATATTTACATTCAAATCTTATTTGCACTTTGCTATAATCCAAGAGGAAGGAACTGATGCCCAGGTCCCCACTATTTCACTACTGAAGAAATTGGTAGTTAGCAAGGTAGCCCCAGGTAAAGCATCCAGGAAGGACAGAAATTGCATTCAAAATAATTTAGCTATATCTATGAAGTCTGAGCTTTTGTGATAATGATAGTAGGTAACTTTTTTTTTTTTCTTTTTGGGCATTCCAACTATATTTTAGGCATTGCTCTCTTTACTTTTAAAAACATTTCTCTCCTTCTCAGAGCTCTTCCTTTTCCTATCTCTGAGACTTGATTTTCCTCCCATATCATTGTGATGCTCCTTCTCAGTTTCTTTTTCAAGAGTATTACCCTTTCTCAATCCCTAATTCTTGTAATGTCCCAACCTTGGACTCTTTATCTTCTTTATTTATACTCACTGTCATGGTTTTAAATACTATCTGTGTGCTTGTGACTCTAAGATTTACATATCTATCTCCAATCTCTCTGCTGAGCTTCAGACTAAAATATTCAACCACCTGCTCAGAACCTCCATTTGGATATCTAATTTAAATTAATATATTCAAAGGAGATCCTCTCTTTCTCTCCCTTACCAAAGGATATTCCTAGATCCCCTCTTTTCCCTTTCACCAAATATAGCACACCATCCACCTAGTCATTCAACCCCAAACCAGGGGTGATTCTCAATTTCTTGTTCTTTCACATTTAAAATCAGTAAGCTCTTTTCGCGTCCATGAAAATGTTCACCATTTCTTAGCACCTACATTCTTACCATGTTCATTGAAGCCACCAAAATCTCTTGCCTAGATATTCATAATTTCTCAGGCATCTTTAGATTATGAGAGTTTCTTAGACTTTTGTTACTTATTTGTTCCTCTGACAGTTTTGAAGAGTGTCAGGGATATTGCAAAATGCCTTTCAGTTTGGGCTTGTGTGATGTTTTTCCAATGGTCACACAGAGTTTATGAATTTGGGGAGGAAGACCACAGAAGTAAATTGTCACTCTCATCATATTATACCAAAGGTACATGCTTTTAACATGACTATTTCTGATGATGCTAGTCTTTATTTCCTGAGAGAGGTAGCTTTTTGCAAGTTTGGGTTTTTGGTTTTTGTCTTTCCATGTGAAAACATACATTTCTTCTCTTTTTCCATGATGTTCTCTTTTAGTAGGAAGTTACTGTATGCATTTCATACACAAGAGGTAGGACTTTATCCTCTACTTCCTTGAAAGACCAATAGCTACATAATTAATTTGCGATTCTTCTGCATTGGAAACTTAGCTACTCTCCTTCACGCATCTTTTTTAATCCAATCACTTATTTATATTGGTCTAACTCAGGTACATTTATTTTATGCTTTGGGTTAAAATGCAATGTTACCATATTTATTTATTGGTCAATTATTCCAGTTTGGGTCCACTGGGAGCAATTTTAGTTAGTTCCTGTGTCTCTTCCACATATCCCTGATTGTTTTGTTGTTGCTGTTGTTGTGTGTTTTGTTTTTTTTGTTGGAGTACTGTCTGCTTTTTGGCAGGAGAAAATGCTCAATAACTCACCTTGCATATTATCTGCCTCAGCCCTGAAATCAACCACTCATCTAACTCATCACTCAGCCCAGGTCATACATATTTCTTCCTATGTTTCTTTGTAGACATTTACCTTTAGAGAGAGAGAAAGAGAGCATGAGGGGGGCAGGGGCAGAAGGAGAGAATCTCTTAAGCAGACTCCCTGCTGAGCGAGGAGCCCAGTGTGGAGGCTCCACCCCAGAACCCATGAGATCATGACCCCTGTGGAAACCAACAGTTGGACACTCAACTAAATAAGCCACCAGGCACCCTGCACTGCATTTGATTCATTTTTAAATAATATTTGTACAAAGTGTCTAGGACCATTTCTTTTTTAAAAAAGGATGTCCCACACCAGGTGTTGAAGACCATCTTTTTTTTTTTTTTTAAGATTTATTTATTTTATTATTTATTTTATTTGACAAACAGAGATCACAAGTAGGGAGAGAGGCAGGCAGAGAGAGAAGGAGGGGAAGCATTCTCCTTGCTAAGCAGAGATCCCGATTTGGGGCTTGATCCCAGGACCCTGAGATCATGACCTGAACTGAAGGCAGAGGCTTTAACCCACTGAGCCCACCCAGGTGTCCCCAAGACCATCCTTTTTTCACTGAATTGCCTTTCTACCTTGGTCAGAGAGCAGTTTGACTATAGGTATATGCCTGAGCACCCTATTCTCTTAAACACTGTGTTTATCAGTCAATATCATAATGTCATTATTACAGTTAATTGCTGAAACCAACTATAGTCCAGTTGTACTGAACATAACAGAATAAATTTGGGAAGAGCTGAAAACTTAACAATATTGAGTATTCCAGTAAATGGATACAAAATATGTGTCCCTTTATTTAGATCTTTGATTGCTTTCATCAGTGCTTTGTAACCTTCGACATACAGATACAGTACATAAGTTATGATACATCTAAGTTTATTTTGGGGGGTTTTTGGGAGGGACAGTGCTAGTTTAAATGGTACTTTTTTTGTAGATTTCCAATTCCAAATGTTCATTGTTGGCATAGGAAAGCAACTGACTTTTGTTAACTTTATATCCTGCAACCTTTTAATACTTGTTTATTAGTTGAGTTTGGGAGTTCTTTTTGTAGAAATTTTTGGGTTTTCTTTATAGAAAATCATGTCATCTGCAATTTTTTATTTCTTCTTTTCAATGTTTTATATCTTTTGTTTATTTTTCTTGCATTATTGCAATAACTAAAACATTTTTCTGTAAAACATCTCAGTAAAATGTTGAAGAGAGTGATGAGACAATATACTTATTTAGTTTTAGGGGAAAGTCATGTTTCTCAATCAAGTCTAGTATTAGCTCTAGCATTTTCCCTATATACAGCTTATCAGTTTAAGGAAGTTCCCTTCTAGTCTAGTTTTTTGAGATCTTTTGTCACAAGGAGGAACTGACCTTTGTCAAATGGCTTTTGTGTATCTGCTGATATACTCAGACAGTTTTTCTTATTCACTCTGTTAATGTGATTAATTACTGTGATTCATTTACAAATCTTGAAGCAGCCTGAATACCTGGATGAAGGCCATTTGTTGATGATGTATTCACTTTTTAAATTTCTTACATTGCTGGATATGTTATCATTTTATCAAGGAATTTTGACTGTATGGTCATTAAGATATTCATCCGTACTTTCCTTTTCTTATTTTTGGTATTAATGCAATGGTTATCTAATAAAATCAGTCAGAAAATGTTCTCCTTTTTTTCTATGTTCTGGAAGAGATTCTGTAGAATTGGTATTATTTCTTCTTTAAATGTTTGGTAAAATTGGGGCGCCTGGGTGGCTCAGTGGGTTAAGCCGCTGCCTTTGGCTCAGGTCATGATCTCAGGGTCCTGGGATCGAGTCCCGTGTCGGGCTCTCTGCTCAGCAGGGAGCCTGCTTCTCCCCTCTCTCCTCTCTGCCTGCCTCTCTGCCTGCCTCTCTGCCTACTTGTGATCTCCCTCTGTCAAATAAATAAATAAAATCTTTAAAAAAAAAAAAAAATTAAAAAAAAAAAAATTAAATGTTTGGTAAAATTGACCAAATTGGGCCCTATGTTTTCTTTTTTGGAATTGTTTAACTACTAATTAAATGTCTTCATAAATAGGGCTGTCTAATTAATCTATTTTATTTTGAGTGAGTTTTGGTAGTTTGTTTCTTTCAAAGAATTGTCCAGGCCATTGAAGTCACCAAATCTGGCACTGAGTTGTTTCATAATATTGCCTTATTATCCTGTTAATGTCCATGGGATCCGTAGTGATTATACTTTCAAATCTGATACTGGCGATTTGTGTCTCCTCTCTTTTATCCTTGGCTAGCCTGCCTAGAGATTTATCAATCTTATTAATCTTTTCAAAAAACAAACCAAAACAAAAACAAACAAATAGAAAAAACAAAAACACTCTAGCTTTTGGTTTCATTCATTTTGACTATTGTTCTTGGTTTTTAGTTTCTTTAATTTCTTCTCTAACAATGTTATTTCCTTTCTTCTGTTTGCTCTAGGTTTAATTTGAACTTCTTCCTCCACTTTCCTAAGTTAAAAGCTTAGGTTGTTAATTTTAAATTAATATTCCTCAGAGAGTCTCTCTCTTGCAGGGTTCTTATCTATAATCCAATTAGATTACTGGAGGCTTGTCAGGGTTGTAGTAGTGTATGTAAGAAGAGGAGTGTTCCATAGTTTTGTCATAATGTTAAAATCTATGTGACCCTATGTCTTAAGGTGTATCTTTTATAAATGTCTGTCTCCCTTTTCCAGAGGGGGGACTTTTTCTTTAAAACTCTTTATTAGTTTCTCTCTCCTGACTTCAATGTTCCTTATCTATTTTATTGAAGTTCTATTATTATTATTATTATTTTTTTTTTTTTTTTTCCTTAGATGAGACAAGAGAGCTAGAGGAGAGGGACAATTCCCTTCCTTCAACTGGGAAAAAATTTTCAGAATTGTCTTCTCATGAATTCTTTTTCCCTAGATACCAGGCATTTGTTAGGGAGAAGATTCTGGGTGGGTTTCAAGATAACTGCTCTCTTCCTCTCCCCATTAGCACTATCAGAGAATCTTTCCAAAATTCTCACCAAGAGAACTTGTTGGGTTCCTGGAGTAAAATCCTGAATAATTGGGGGGCCCTGAAATGACTGCAGTCCCCAAGAGTTTCTCACTTTCAAGTTAGTCTTCACTTAACCTCCAGCAGTTCTTCAGAATTACCATTTAAATATTTCTTAACCAGTTTAATGATTCCCACAGATTCCTCTCCAGGTAAACACATCTATGGAGCTATATCTTTCTGAATGTGACTCTCTCTCTAAATTTTGGGATTTCAGCTAACCCTGTGACAATCTGTTCAATGATGGATCAAAAACAATTACTGATTTTTAATTTGTCTGGGCCTTTTTATTATAAGGATGGGAATGAATAACTTCTTATCTGTTCGCATATGATGCTGAAACCTAAAGTCCCTAGAAATAATTAGATAATTATTCTACAACTCACACACCGTGGTAGATCAAATTGACAAAATACAGATTTCCTTAAGTATTGGAATTAATGCTACACTAACTGTAATGCTTTTAAATATACTCTCTGAAAAATTAGAACAAAATTATTTTCAAATATTTATTGAATATTTGTAAAAGCTGATCACTTAAAAATATGAGACCATAAAGTAAGCTCTTAAACAATTTCAAAACTAAAAAGATACATATTTTATTTCATAAAGATATCATTAAACCACATTTTAAGTAAAAGGAGAAAGGAACAAAAAGACCAAAGGGAGAAAAGGGGCAAAAGAAGAAAATAATAAATTTGGGCAGTATTTTTCTAAGAAAACATTTCTATACTACTTAGATGACACTATTTTTTTTTTAAGATTTATTTATTTATAAGATTTATTTATTTATGTATTTATTTCGGGGAAGAAGGGGAGAGGGAAAGAGAATCCTGAAGCAATCTCCCCACTGATCCTGGAGCCCCATGCAGGGCTGGATCCCAGGACCCTGTCTGTGATCATGACCTGAGCCAAAATAAAGAGGTGGGCCCCTTAACCAACTAAGTCACCCAGCACCCCCGGCACTACTTGTTAACTTTATCATACCTAGCACTATTACCAGTCTATATTATTTTACTTTTTTATTTTAGTATTTATCTATTAAATGTTAGTATTTTATAGAGTACTGTATGGCTAACAAAATTATTATTTTTTTAAAAGATTTATTTATTTAAGAGAGAGAAAGAGAAATGGGAAGGGAAGAGGAAGGAGAAGGAAAGAATCTCCAACAGACTCCTTGTTGAGCATGGAGCCCTGACATGGGGCTCGATCCCAAGACTCTGAGATCATGACCTGAGCCAAAATCAAGAGTCTGATGCTAAACTGGCTGAGCCACCCAGGTGCTCCTAACAAAAACAGTAGGTCATTGTTATTTTAATTTTTAAAGTAAACATCATTTTTAAGCTTCTAATTAAATATTCATATGTTTTTTTGACATAAACAAAAACTTCCATTCACTAATTTAGAATATAATCCAAGTAGTTATTAATCACTATATCCTGAACTATTTTGTACCAAACATTCCAGACAGAAGATGGTGATAACATCTGCACATTTAGTACAGCTATAATTTTGCCTAATTTTCTATCTGAGTTTTTAAAATAGAAACACCTTGCAATTCCTTTATGCTCATGGCCGTTCCTTCCAATCCTGAGGTGAGAAAAATCTAAATTCCTTGTTTTGTTTTTTTTGTTTTGTTTTGGTTTTTGCCAAGAAAGAATGCCCACATGCACATAAGCAAGGAGGATGAGCAGAGGGAGAGGGAAAGAGAGAGAATCTTAAGTAGGCTCCATGCCCAGGATAGAGCCCAACTCAGGTCTCCGTCTCACAAGCCTGAGACCATGACCTCAGCCCAGATTAAGAGTCAAATGCTTAATCAACGGAGCCTCTCTGGCTCCCCTCAATCCATGCTGTCTTTCATCAGTTTTCTCCCTTTCTGGTTTGTGATAGATATGTGCTTGAAAGAAGTAATCAGCTGAACTTCATTCTGAAAAATCTATTCTTTATTATTTTTTTACGTCTATTATTTTTTTTTCTATGTTTTTTTCTGGGAAAAATGAATTTGTATAAATATTTTTCATGAGGATGCTATTTTTTTTGGCTTTCTCCAGTTTTTGGATTTTCACATTTGATATTTTAACTCTCACTTTATACCCTGAGAACCATTTCATGAAGAGCACAGTTGCTGAAAATCACCTGGATAATGGGATTTATGATATGATTTTTATTTTTTTATGATAAATATTTATTTCTTGTATCTTCTGGCTTCACATCTTCCAAGTTTTATATGAAAATCTGAGACAACAAAGTAAAGGTGGAGTGATTATTGGAATGATTCAAAACTGAGTTTATAAGCCAGTGAAAGTAAGTTAGGGAAAAGACAGTACTTCTTCTGAATGATTGTCTAAATGTCAGCATTTTGTAGTCTCAAAAATAAATCAATTATTTTAAATAAAGATTTTTCTTTTCAAAAGAAGCTGAGGGGAAATAAAAAGAATTTTTCACTCATCTGAGAAGGAAATGAGTCCACTGGGGGGGGAACATTGCATGGGGGCTTCAAGGAGGATAAAGAGACAACCAGAGCCCAAAGCAGGCTTCATAAACTGATTTAAAATATTTTTTTTTTGCATTTTTTTTCTTTTAAAGCTTTCAAGTTTTAATCATTACCATATGGGATTTAGACAGAAATTGTTAAAAATAATTGCTCACAATAATCATAAGTAGTCTGAATTAAATTAGAGCAGAGAGTGAGAGAAAGGGAAAAAATGCAGTGAGTATAAATTTTCTTTTAAAGAAAAATGCTTAATGGAAGGGCACATTTAATATTGTATATGAAATTATTTATTACTGGCAAGAACTCCTAAGCATTTCAAGTTCAAATAAGTAACATTAGTATTTGGTTACTCATGGGGCTTATCATTCACGGATTTTTATTTTTTTTTAATGCCATTAGTCAATTCACAACATATGAGGAAAGATATTTCTTCAAACTGCACCACCTTTAGGAAAAAAACATTCCCAAAAGGTTGTATGTAAATAGTGTTTACAAACTGTTCTCATAAGAATAGTTGGTGTATTTTTTAGATGAAAGGAAAGGACCTTAAGAGACCAAAGAGCTTGCTTGTATACATACAAAAAAAAAAAAAAAAAAAAAGAAGAAGAAGAAGAAGAAGATGAAAAATGCATGCTGAAAGAAGTGCAAGTTTATATACCTCAATGAGATACCATTTCTTGCATCCCAGTTTGGTAAAAAAAATCAAAAGTTGTGGGGAAAGAACTTATTCATACACTGCTGGTGAAAATTCAAAATGGTGCAAACTCTCTAGAGAGAAAGTTAATATTATATAACAAAATCACAATCCCTTTGATCCTGCAAATCCCACTTCTAGGAATTTATCCTGAAGATATACCTCTCCAAATATGAAACAACTTATGCACATAGTTATTCACTGTAATATTATTTTCAATAGCAAAAAAATACTGAAAGCAACCAAAGTATATACTTTTCTCTGCTGAATCAATTATAGAAAATCCCATGAAAATGAAGTGTTAGTCAACTTAAGAAATATGAAGACTGTATCAATCAACATGGAAAGAATTTCAAGCTCTCTTAATATTAAAAAAAAAAAAAAAAGCGCACGGAAGAAGCAAGATGGCAGAGGAGTAGCAGAATGAAACAGCATTAGGTCCCAGGAGTTCAGCTAAATACTAATCAAATCATTCCAAACACCTACAAACTCATCAGCAGTGGAGCCCTCACAGGGACAGTGTGGTCTCAGGATGCATGGGATCACAGAAAGAAAAGGGATGTCTGAGTGTGGCAGAGCTGCAAGGTATCGAAGCAGGGAAGCTGGCTACAGAGATGGAGCTGAAGCTGAGGAGTGAGCTCTCAGCTCAGGGTTACCTTAAGCCATGATCCAAGGCACAGTTGGACCACTGCTTATTGAGCAGGGACCCCACAAGTGGCAGATCTGGAGAGACCCTCTTCTTCCACCTCCAGAAGGAGTGGCGCAGGAGTGCCTGGCAGGAATCTGCTGAGTTTGGAGACTCCAAACATGTGCTAGAGACAGAAATGCTCAGTCACAGAATGGGTGAGCTCAGAGCGCAGTCAGAGACCAGGGAGATGGGAGGGACTGACTGCTTTTCCCTGAGGGTGCACCAAGTAGTGGGGTCTCAGCTGAGTAGCTCTCAGCATTTCTACAGAATTGGAAACTGGGAGGCCGCCATTTTCATTCCCATCTTCCAAAGCTCTACAGAAAGCATTCATCAGGAACCAAAAGCTCCCAAGAGCGAATGTAAGCAGATTACTTAGCTTGGTCCCTGGTAAGGGCAGTTCAATTCTGCCTCAGGCAAAGACATTTGAGAATCACTGCAACAGGCACTCCTCCAGAAGATCAGAAAGAACAACCAGCCAAGACCATGTTCACTAATCAACGAGAACTATGGAATCCTATCCAGAGCTAGTGGAAAGCAATGCATAGAATTCATGGCAATTTTCCCATGATCCTTCAGTCTTGTAAAGTTAATTTCTTTTTTTAACTTTATTTTTTCTTATTCTATTTTTTTTAACCTTTTTTCCTCTTTCCTCTTTTTAACATTTTTAAACTATTTTAACAATACCTTTAAAAAAAAAGCTTTTTAAGTTTGCATTGTTATAGTAATATTTTATCCCTTCATTGTATCTAACCTTATTTTTTATATACATACAGTTTTTTTTTTCTTTAAAATTTTGGGATACAATTTTTCTTTAATAGATCAAAAATATACCCCTAAATCTAGCACATGACTTTGTTCTAGTCATTCTCCAGTCTGATCACATTCTCTACTCTTTTTTTTTTCTTATTTCCAACAACAAATCAATTCTTTTTTTAGAATCTTTTTAAAATTTTATCTTTACAGTCATATTCCATCCCTTCATTCGTGTTTACCCTTATTTTTATATGTATATAAATTTTTTCTTTCTCTAAAATTTTGGGAGGTAGTTTAATAGTTTTTAAGAGACCAGAATATACCCAAAATAAAGTGGATGGCTTTGTTTTATTCACCAGTCATATATATATATATATGTTATATCTATATATATATATATATACATATTTAATTTTTTTTTTATTTTTTATTTTTTATTTTTTTTCCCCTGTTTTCTTGTCTCCCCCAGTATCAGGGCTCTTCTAATTTGGTTTAACGTATAATTTCTGGGTCCTTTGCCACTCTTTTAGTATTTTATTCTCTCATTCATATATTCATATCTAGATAAAATAACAAGGCAGAAAAACTCACCACAAGAAAAAAAAAAAAAAAAAAGGACAAGAGGGCAGTACTAACAGCTAGGGACCTAATCAATACAGACATTGGCAATATTTGGCAATATGTCAGAACTGGATTTCAGAATGATGATTATCAAGGTGCTAGCTGGCAAAAACAAAAACAAAACAAAAAACAAAACAAAACATGGAAGACATTAGAGAATCCCTTTCTGGAGAAAAAAAAGAACTAATCCAAACAAATTTAAATTTATAAAAGCTATTAAGGAGGGTGCAATAAAGAATGGAGGCTCTTACTGCTACAATAAATGACGGCAGAAAAGAGAATTAGGTGATATAAATACCAAATGAGGGAGAATAAGAAGCTGAGCAAAAGAGAGACAAACAACTATTGGACCATGAGGGGAGAATTCGAGAGATAAGGGATACCATAAGATGAAACAATTATTAAAATAATTGGGATCCCAGAGGAAGAAGAAAAAGAGAGAGAGGGAGGCAGAGGATATATTGGAGCAAATTATAGTAGAGAATTTCCTAATATGTTCAAAGGGAACAAGCAATCAAAATCCAGAGGCACAGAGAATCCCCCTCAAATCAATAAAAAGAGGTCCACACTCCATCATCTAATAGTAAAACTTACTAGTCTTAGTGACAAAGAGGAAATCCTGAAAGCAGCTTTGGATAATAAATATGTAACATACAATGGTAGAAATATTAGATTGGCAGTGAACTTATCCACAGAGACCTGGTAGAGGCCATTATATCAAGACCTGGCATGATATACTCAGAACACTAAATGAGAAGAATATGCAGCCATGAATACTATATACATCTAGGCTGTCATTGAAAATAGGAGAGATAAAAAGCTTCTGGGACAAACAAACAAACAAAAAAAAAATTGAAAACACCAAATCAGCCCTACAGGAAATATTGAAAGGGGTTCTCTAAGCAAAGAGAGAGACGAAAAGTAATAGACCAGAAAGGAAACAAGACAATATACAGTAACAGTCACCTTACAGGCAATACAATGGCACTAAATTCATATCTTTCTATAGCTTTACTCTGAATGTAAATTGGCTAAATGCCCCAATCCAAAGACACAGGGTATCAGAATGGATAAAAAAACACAAGACCCATCAATATGCCGTCTACAATAAACTCATTTTAGACCCAAAGACACCTCCAGATTTAAAGTGAGGGGGTGAAAAACAATTTACCCCATGCTAATGGACATCAAAAGAAAACTGGGGTGGCAATCCTTATATCAGATCAATTAGATTTTTAAGCCAAAGACTATAATAAGAGATAAGGAAGGACAGTATATCATACACAAAGGGTCTGTCCAATAAGAATAACTAACAATTTTAAATATCTATGCCCCTAACACGGAGCAGCCAACTATAAAAAACAATAACAAAATCAAAGAAACACATCGACAATAATACAATAATAGCAGGGGACTTAAACAACCATCACCCTCACTAAAATGGACAGATCACCCAAACCAAAGTACAACGAGGAAATAAAGGCTTTAAATGACACACTGGAGCAGATGGACATCACAGAATTATTCAGAACATTAACATCCCAAAGGAACAGATCACACATTCTTCTCTAGTACACATGGCATATATTCTCCAGAAGAGATTACATCCTGGGTCACAAATCAGTTCTCAACCAGAACAAAAAAGACTGGGATCATTCTTTGTATTTTCCAGAGCACAATGCTCTGAGGCTAGAACTCAATCACAAGAGGAAGCGCTGGAAAGAACTCAAATACATGCAGGCTAAAGAGCATCCTACTAAAGATGAATGGGTCAAACCAGAAAAATTAAAGAAGAACTGAAAAAATTCATGGAAACAATGAAAATGAAAAAAATAACTGTTCAAAATCTTTGGGACACATCAAAGGCAGTCAGGAGAGGAAAGTATATAGCAATACAAAGCCTTCTCAGAATAACAAGAAAGTTTTCAAGTACACAACATAATCCAACACCTAAAAGAAGGTGGAGAAGGAACAGCAAAGAAAAGCTAAACCCAACAGGAGAAGAGAAATAATGAAGTCTCATCAGCAGAAATCAATGGAAATAGAAACCGAAAGAACAGGAGAAAAACAAATCAGTGAAACCAGGAGTTTGATTCTTTGAAAGAATTAATAAGAGTGATAAACCCCTGACCAGACTTAAAAAGGAAAGAGAAAGGAAGCTTAATAAATAAAATCATTGATAAAAGAGGAGTGAAATAAGTCAGCAGAGAGTCAATTATCATATGGTTTCACTTAATCTGTGGAGCATAAACCAACTACAAATGGAGGACATGGGGAGTTTTAGAGAGGAGAAGGGAGTTGGGGAAAATTGGAAGGGACGGTGAATTATGCAATACTATGGACTCTGAAAACAATCTGAGGGGTTTGAAGTGTTGGGGGGGTGGGAGGTTGGGGTACTACCAGGTGTTGGTCGTATTATAGATGTGCAAAAAGGGCACTGAATGTGCATGGAGCACTTGGTGTGTGGTGAAAAAATAATGAATACTGTTATGCTGAAAATAAATTTTTAAAAAAATGTTATATAAAAAAAGAGGAGAACATCACAACCAACACTGAAGAATGCCAAACATTATAAGAACTCTTAATGAGCACCCATACTCCAGGAAATTTGACAATCTTGGAAGAAATCGATGCATTCCTAGAGCACATATAAACCACAAAAACTGGGGGAGGAGTCAAGAACTATTTGGGTGAAGAATTAGCAAGCTGATACTGCCTTCACCTAGCCGGAAATCAGCTAGATAGGCTTATTCTAAAGATTGCGAAGCACCTGAAAATCCTTGGCAGATCGGGAAGAGAAGAAAAAGCGGCAATTGTTCTGGGAAAGAAAGAAAAACAACCACGCCTCAGGTCCCGTCAGGGTCACAGAAGGATCGGGTTTCTTGTCTGAGTGTCGCAGAGCTTGCGGGTATTGGAACGGGAAAGCCGGCTACAGAGACAGAGACGAGACAGTAAGCTCGCAGCTCGGGGTGTTACCTTGAACCGGTCGCAGGCTAGGTGAGCTCGGAGCGCGGCCGGAGAGGTCAGGCAGACGGGAGTAACTGGCGCTGTTCTCTGAGGGCGCACTGAGGAGTGGGGCCCTGGGCTCTCGGCTCCTCCGGGGCCGGAGACCAGGAGGCCGCCATTTGTATTCCCGTCCTCTGGAACTCTACGGAAAGCGCTCAGGGAACAAAAGCTCCTGAAAGCAAAACCCGAGCGGATTACTCACCCCGGCCCCGGGTAAGGGCGGTGTAATTCCGCCTGGGGCAAAGACACTTGAGAATCACTACAACAGGCCCCTCCCCAGAAGATCAACAAGAAATCCAGCCGAGACCAAGTTCACCTACCAAGGAGTGCGGTTTCAATACCAAGGAGAGCAGCAGAATTCCAGAGGAGGAGAAAGCCAAGCACGGAACTCATGGCTTTTTTCCTGTGATTTTTTTTAGTCTTGCAGTTAATTTAATTTTTTCATTTTTTCATTTTTTTTTTCTCTCGCCTTCGGGTAAATTTTTTTTTTTTTTTTAACTGTTACCTTTTTTCTTTTTTTAACGATTTTTTACTAGTTTTAATAATATATATATATATATATTTTTTTTTTTACATTTTTCTTAGGTGTTTTCTTTTTTTAAAAAAATTCTTTTCTTTTCTTTTTTTCTTTTTTTTTTTTTTTTTTTTTTTTTTTTTTCTTTTCTTCCTTTTTGAACTCTTTTTATCCCTTTCTCCCCACTCACGATTTTGGATCTCTTCTAATTTGGTTAAAAGCATATTTTCCTGGGGTGTGTTGCCACCCTTTTAGTATTTTACTTGCCCCTTCATTTACTCTTATCTGGACAAAATGACAAGACGTAAAAATTCAACACAAAAAAAAAGAACAAGAGGCGAGTACCCGAAGGCTAGGGACCTAATCAATACAGACATCGGTAATATGTCAGATCTAGAGTTCAGAATGACAATTCTCAAGGTTTCTAGCCCGGGCTCGAAAAAGGCATGGAAGATATTAGAGAAACCCTCTCGAGAGATATAAAAGCCCTTTCTGGAGAAATAAAAGAACTAAAATCTAACCAAGTTGAAATTGAAATCAAAAAAGCTATTAATGAGGTGCAATCAAAAATGGAGGCTCTCACTGCTAGGATAAATGAGGCAGAAGAAAGAATTAGTGATATAGAAGACCAAATGACATGACAGAGAATAAAGAAGCTGAGGCAAAAGAGGGACAAACAGCTACTGGACCACGAGGGGAGAATTCGAGAGATAAGTGACACCATAAGACGAAACAACATTAGAATAATTGGGATTCCAGAAGAAGAAGAAAGTGAGAGGGGAGCAGAAGGTATACTGGAGAGAATTATTGGGGAGAATTTCCCCAATATGGCAAAGGGAACGAGCATCAAAATTCAGGAGGTTCAGAGAATGCCCCTCAAAAATCAATAAGAATAGGAAATAGGCCCCCACCCCGTCACCTAATAGTTAAAATTTACAAGTCTCAATGACAAAGAGAAAATCCTGAAAGCAGCCCGGGAAAAGAAGTCTGTAACATACAATGGTAAAAAATATTAGATTGGCAGCTGACTTATCCACAGAGACCTGGCAGGCCAGAAAGAGCTGGCATGATATTTTTCAGAGCACTAAACGAGAAAAAACATGCAGCCAAGAATACTATATCCAGCTAGGCTATCATTGAAAATAGAAGGAGAGATTAAAAGCTTCCAGGACAAACAACAACTGAAAGAATTTGCAAATACCAAACCAGCTCTACAGGAAATCTTGAAAGGGGTCCTCTAAGCAAAGAGAGAGCCTACAAGTGGTAGATCAGAAAGGAACAGAGACCATATACAGTAACAGTCACCTTACAGGCAATACAATGGCACTAAATTCATATCTCTCAATAGTTACCCTGAATGTGAATGGGCTCTAAATGCCCCTGTCAAAAGACACAGGGTATCAGACAGAATGGATAAACAAAAAAAAACAAACCCATCTATATGTTGCCCTCCAAGAAACACATTTTTTAAAGCCCGAAGACCACCTCCAGATTTAAAGTGAGTGAGGGGGGGGTGGAAAAGAATTTACCATGCTAATGGACATCAGAAGAAAGCAGGCAGGAGTGGCAATCCTTATAATCAGATCAATTAGATTTTAAGCCAAAGACTATAATAAGAGATGAGGAAGGACACTATATCATACTCAAAGGGTCTGTCCAACAAGAAGATTTAACAATTTTAAATATCTATGCCCCCAATGTGGGAGCAGCCCAACTATAAAAACCAATTAATAACAAAATCAAAGAAACAACATCAACAATAATACAATAAATAGTAGGGGGACTTTAACACTTCCTCCCCTCACTGAAATGGACAGGTCAATCCCAGCAAAAGATCAGCAAGGAAATAAAGGCCTTAAATACAAACAAACCACTGGACCAGATGGACATCACAGATATATTCAGAATATTTCATCCCAAAGCAACAGAATAACACATTCTTCTCTAGTAGTGCACACATGGAACATTCTCCAGAATAGATCACAATCCTCGGTCCTAAAATCAGGACTTCAAACCGGTATCAAAAGATTTGGATCATTCCCTGCATATTTTTCAGACCACCAATGCCTCTTAAAAGCTAGGAACTCAAACCACAAAAGGAATTTTGAAAAAGGAAAGAAACCCAAAATACATGGAG